>NC_050481.2:3521476-4125228 GCF_012460135.2 Molothrus ater | reverse complement strand
TTTTAAAAAAAGGAGAATGGCATGGTGGCTTAGGTAGATCTGCACACTGTGATGATTTAGAACATGCACATAGAGTGAGCGTTCTTCCAGGAGAAAGATTTTCCATTTAGCCCTCAAATGCTGCATTCCTCCTACTGTTCATTATCTTTCTATGAGGAGTTATACAATTTCTGACTCCAGATTTCTGCAAAATAGATTTGTGTGCCTCTCTAGAATACGGTACAAAGCCCAAAGCACCTTTGTTTTTCAACAGAGGGGAAAAAATGACAATTGCCTGCAAGTAGTTTAACACTTCATTTTCTCTTGCACATCTGAAACAGATCACTCTTTTGTTTCAGAGGCATAAACACACTTGTGCTGGTGGCTCCTCTATTAGACAAGGCTGCACCTGGAATAGGTTTGATGACCTCCTGTGCTTGGAATACTGTCTTGTTCATTTACGGAGGAATCAGAAATGTCAGTATTAAATTATAAGCACGTGCACGTGCTCTTGTGCACAACCTACACCATGTATGAGATCTAGCTTTAATAATAATTTCTGCAATAAATTCAACATGCATGTGTAATAATGAAGATACTTAGCATGCAATCCAACTTTTGGGGGCTGAAGGAAAGTGTTTATGGCTACTGGGACTTTCTTTTCATGTTATAAGTTGCAAAATTTAACACTTTGTTTTATCTGATTATTCCAAAGACAGAAAGCTGGAGTAACCCATATAGCAAATCAAACAGGCCTCCTGAGTCACTATTTTATGGATGATACATAAAGACTTGCATATTTACTGTTTGTGGATCTTGAATCTTTTTCTCCTTCCTTGCTTCCTGAAGCTGCCCTCTTTCCAAAATAATTTGCACATAAAAAAAATCATTGCGGATGTCAGGTTACAAAAAACCAGCAGTAAAAAAAGACATTTGTTTGCATATATCATTCAAAACCAGACCCTTTAGGAAGGTTTCATTCTATCAAGCCTGTCCAAAACAGACTCTGAAGAGAACAGCTCAGAATAACTCCCTACTACACAGTGCTTACTCTCCTGTGAATGAAGAGTCATTATATCTATTCTGCTCAGGGCTGCAGCAATTGCCCGTGTTAGGATACCCTAATGAAGCCTGTCATTAGCATGCTGAGCCACTTCAGTAGCTTAGCACTTCTTTTTGTTTTCATTTTGTAATTTGGCATGTAATTTGCATTTCTGTGAACTTCCAGGAGCTAAGCCTGCTGGGCTAGCAAACCTCTGCTCCTGGGGAAACTCCAGGGTAGCCTTCAGCTCCTACTGCCACCTTTCAAACACTTTAAACATTTCAGTCATTCACATTTATGAGAAGGGATGCAAGCAAAACGTTTCTCTTGGAATTTTAGTAGTTAACTGCTTTCCAAGACCAGTTTAGCAGTCTCTGATAAAACACAGTGCTGGCTGACCAAAGCCCTTCATCCTGAATTCCTACAGAACATTCACTTATCTCTCAAGCCCATGGACATGATGTTCTCATTCAGGCCAAACAGATGCCAACATTGAGATCACTTCTGGAACTCACCTAGAGGAGTTGCACCTCCAGCCTATGGTCTCTGCATGGCCAAATTTGTCCTCTCCCAGCTCAAGAGAGCATTGTGTTCCAATGGCTGTATTTTACACCTAGGCATTACTGTGTGTGCCCTAAGCTTTAGCACTTCTCCCTCCAAAAAGATAAAATAAAGTCAAGCTACACAATTTTAAAAGTAGTGTTTTCCTACAGAACACAAAATCACAACTCAGAGCTTTTTGCTGACTTTAAAGAAAAGCCTCTCCTTTAAATAGAATTAAACAACTGATCAGATCAGAACACATCTAAAAATTAAAGTTTATTGCATGGCTTACTACAGAATACTGCCTAATATTTAACCTGCCATCCAGCCAGCATGGCTGTGGAAGAGGAGGAAATTGTAAGGAACATCAAGACCAGACAATGCCACTGACACATTGAGATGCAATCATTTTTCTTCTGAAACCATCTGAAGGACAGCTTCAAGTTTATGTGGATTTGCACAATTACAACTGCATCTAAGAGTCAAGTCCAGTTAATCTAAGTAGAAAGAATGTCCAAACACATCCTGTGAACTGCCAGCTGGGCTTGTTGAACTTGTATTTTATTAAAAGATGCCAAATACACTGAAATGACACTCAAAGGACACTGTGCCTTTGATTGTGGATTTAAAACCCAATAAGTGTGATCTGAGAATATGTTAAAGCAAACATGTTTATGAACCAGTTGAAAATACAAGTTAAAGATGTGCCTATGAGACAATGTATGAAGTCCTGCACATGTTGACTAAGGATTAGCAGAGATGATGGAGAGAAGATGTCATACGGGGAAATTAAAGCAATTTAATTTAAAACAGATGTCTGAAAGGTCTCTCCCTATGTCTTGGTTTAAATTTTTTTTAAAGTATTATGAGAGCAACCAGCACAACACTCAGGTAAAAACAATGGGGCCATTCAAAACAAACAGTAATAAAAAATGGAAAAAAGTATGAAAATTAATAGGTTTTATAGAGGGCACATCTGGTTTTTGGTGAGGGCACACATATAAGTACAAACACCACCACTATATACACATATTAGGACACAGAAACCTTGTGTGTTGTTCTGAAAGCAGTTCAAAACAACCACAAAAGGAACAACAACATTGCCAGTACCAAAGGGCTGGCGGGCCATAAATAAAAAAACAATGTAGAAAGCTCCATCTTCAGCTCCTTCCATACATTCTAAAATGGCTTGAAATTTTCATGTTATTTAGAATGTCATTTTCTCTGTGCTAGGACAAATGACCAGGACAGATTCCAAGTGCTCAGTCATGACATTCAAATCCGTTCTTGGGCACAATACTTTGGTTTTCATAGATCCTGTAAAAGTAATTAAGAACTCTCACACTTAGATGGTTTACACACCATATCCCTGAAAAAATACCATTTATCAAAACTGCTTTTGTTTCTCTCTTAGAAAGGTACCATATTGAAAAGCTAAAGGACAAGCATATGCATGCACAAAAACAAATCATATTCACAAAATTCTTGCAAGTTCCCATGGAAAACTGCGTAACTCTGTAACAACATTCATTTTTATTATGCACCTTTGACCAGCATTTTGTTTGCCCACTAATTCAGCTTTTGGGATTACTTTTAACTTTCCAACTCTTGAAGTAACACTGAACTGCAGTCATTTGGTTCTTACATCAGATTCTGAAATGATTCTTCAGTCTCCCCTCAGTTTTGGAGTTTCCATTAGGATAGCACCTGTCTGTGATCCAGAGAGGAAAAGTTGTCCTAGCCAGCATTTATTCCTTGTCAAGGCTATGTTTTATAGTTCATTATTACTTGTATGACTGTCTTTCTAAAAGCAGCTTGGTGTCTCATTCTGCTGGATGCTACATCAGTATCTTTTTTAAAAGTTTATAAAGGAGAAGTAATTGCAGATGAAGGAAGGATTCTGGAGGCACTGCAGGGAGGGCAGCCCCTTCCAGCCCTTACCTATCATACCCATGTTAATCACATGAGCCTCATCTTCTGCTGTGAACTGGAAGTTACTTAAAGGCTGCTTCTGAGGTGGGAAATGTAAACACTGCAACACTACCTGAGATATTGCATAACACAGTGTGTATTCATCCAAATAGAGAAAGAATATTTCCCCAGAATCACAACTGAAAGGCATAAGCAGTCCTGTTTTCCTGGAGTAGCTGGGAGAGGAGCAATCTAGTGCAACTACCTCCAACCAACTTCTTGAGCACTGATTACCAGATACATAAATGATAACATGGGCAGTGAAGAGCCTTGGTGTCCACAAGAACCAGATGCTGCTGGGCTCTGAAGGTCACAAGAGGCACAGGAGCTGCCCCAGGCAGTTTTATGCTACCTTGCTACATTAGGTACAAATTAGACTATTACCCTCATTATGAGGAAAACCAGAAGCACACCATCTAGTGTGAATAAAATAATTATACTTGATGTACAGGACAAAATCCATGCTATTAAAGCTTTCTGTGAACACAGGTCTTTGTTTTAAGTTCAGTTAGAAACCCAACCATAGTAAAGGGAGCTCTGAATCTTCCCAGATGATGGCCTTCAACTGCAAGAACACATTTCTGAATGCCTACAGCAGTGAGAACATGCCAGGCTGTCCAAACACCATTTTCTTTAAGTTAAACTAATTTTTCAGCAAATATCTGTCCAGGAATCTTAAAATCCCAAAGAGTATCCTCACAATTGCAGGTAACTGCCTTGCTAAATGTTAAACAGAACTTATTTTACACCACAGAATAAAGTACAGGAGGCAAAACCCCACCACTAATAATCTCCTTTAGGAGCAGAAGGGCAGCTGAATTGCTATTTTGCCACTTTCAGACAAAAAGCAATTAACAAAAAGAAAAACAGTAACATAGAAAAGCAACTCAGGAGCTCAAGACTGCATGACTTTATCCTACTCAAAGCTTCCTAGAACTAAGTAGTCTGGGGAATCATTCAAGTTCAAATCTGTATTAAAATTTCAGAATCCAGTTGGATTCAATTTCATACATACCACCTTTACTTCACCCAAAATGCTGGTCAAAACCATAGGCAACTATACAAGCAACTTGACCATCTAAATCAAATACAAGCAGAGTTACATTGAAATCAAGTGAGGGCAAGAAAAGGACAGGAAAAGCTGACAATTAAAGCAGTGTAAGGAAAGTTTCCCGTTCCGGAAAATACAGACAACACAGGCTCACAGCTCTTTTGATCTTTAAACCACTATTTAAAAGGAAATGCTGAATTACAAATGTATTAAATATCTGAGTCTCTAATTTCACATGGAAAGAAGTCTGTAAGGAAAGGCAAGATATTAATCAAAGTAGCTTAGAAGTTTTTGAGGGAAGAACTACAGACTGAAATGGAACTGTGGATTGTTATCTTTTACTGACCCTAAACATTAAAAAACCACTTGTTCTAACTGGGAATTGATTTGCACCACAGCTGTCATAAATGCCAAATTATTCTCTACTGTACACAATAGGCATAAATTGGGGGTTATCAGTGAGGACAAGACACCAAAAAAAGCTAGCATCTACCTTTCCAGTTCCATGCTTAGCTTGTACGCCTGGTTGGGCAAAACCAATTTTTTCCTCTCAAATGAACCAGGTTTTATTTAGACATTATTAAAGGCCTGAAAATTACCCAGCATCACTGCTAGCAGTGGAACAAAAAATACATTTTGGGGCAGTGCAAAGCACTGCAGGTATCATGTTGACTTATGTCAGAACTGACAGAAGCAGGCATTTTGACTATTCCAATGTTTAATGCTGGCAAAAGGAGAGATCATAGCTTTTCATAAGTCTGGCCCAAGAAAGCATAAAGTGCTGTACATGAGGACTCCCACCTCCTCCCCATCCCTTGAGACAAATCATTATATGTTGCAAGGGGGGGGGCGGGGGGAAGGAAGGGAAAAAAGCAAAGAAGCATCTCAGGGTTATTTTCCTTCTCAGATAGCCAAAGGCTTGGATGGATTCTGAATTTCACCCATCCAAAACACAACCAACAATATGCCATAACATGTTAAACCATGGGAGCTTATTCCTGAGCCTGAGATACAGAACCTGAGGTATTTCTGTGACATCTGAAATTGCAGCCTCCCTTCTGGGAGGCTTGGGGACAATTCCAATCCCACCTGACAGGGCTGCAAACTGACAATGAACTCCACAATAGATCTTCTGAAAACATCTGTGAATTAATGGACAAACCCTTCCACAATTTCACTGCAGCTTGAAGCACACAGGCAAACTTACGGTCACTACTGCAGGCTAGAGATTTTCATTCATGTTTAAACAGGCTTTAACATTCAAATCAAGCAGGATTCCAAGCAATTCCAGTGAATAGATCCGGAGCAGAGCCAAGGTGGCCCAGAAGGTTGCATGGCAGGACACCCCTGTTGTGGAGCACCAACAGCCAGTACACCATCTGCCTCTTCAAGTACAGTGAGGGCTCTGTGAGTGCCAAAGGCTTCCACAGCACATCTCACACCTTGTTTACCTGACAGCCATGAGATGCAACTGAATTGCTACAAAACCTATGGTGAGCATTCACTACAGCTGGACAGGCACACAATTTCCACTTGGCAGAGATGTCCAAAACTGGCAGGAAGAGAGGAAACACCAGTGCAAGCTTCAAACCAAACCTGATTGTCATTCAGTAGTTAGAGGGAGCAGAAAACCTGCACACAAAGACCTTTTGCTCTATTTCTGTAACATAAGAGACATAAACAAAACGTCAAACAGTAAGAGAGGAAACTGGATATTTGTGGCTCGGCTGCCAGAACAAAGCGTGAAATCTTAACTTTCAGCTCCATCTCCTCAGAGGAAGTTCCCCAAAGGATAAAAGGATAAAAGAGAGATGCTAAAGCCAGCAGCCCCACTTTCTCACTCTCATCCTTGCAGTCACAGAAAAGCAGAGACACCACGCCAGCCCTTGGCACGGAGACCAAGAACGGAGCGTGAGGGAGTCGGGCGGGCTGGGAGGAGAAGCGGGAGCCTCCAAAGGCAGCAGCAGCTCCACAGAAACAAAGCTGCTGGCAGGAGCCAGTGCCATGGAGGAAGTCTGTCTATCTGCTGAGTCAAATGACAACAGCCTCATCATGAACCCCAAAAGATCAGGATAGGGATAGCTGGGCACAAGGGCAGGGAAAACACTCCTATTAGTGCTCTCAGCAGCCCTATTAATTCTCAGAAGCACTCCCAACAAGGCATCTATTCAATTTTCGCTCCATGTGTTCCATCTAATGGGAGCTGTACTATGTTTCACACTGAAGGTAATTACCTCTTGAAATTTTTGTGTACAGGGGGAGTAAATGCTTTAATTTTCTGCAGGTGCCTTGGACACATTCCTCACAAATGCTTTGACCTAAAATGAGGTGTGCATTCCTGTTTTACAGGGCTGTTCTCAAATAAGGATGGTTTATATTTGTGGGCCAAGCTGAAGTCATTTATCCCATCCTTTAAACAGAGATGTATACAATACGTTCTAACATCACCACAACATAAACAAGAACTGCTCCAGTGAAACTGATTTAATACCAAAACCTTTCCATTGCTAGTTACCAGAATATTAATGGCTCGGGGTTTTACAGCAAAAGACCAGGAGGCTGCTTCCCAATCACTTCATATGAGGCATCCTTGCACAATTTCCGGGAAAGGCCAGCAGAAAACACTACAAGCTCCACCAGCTCCTCAACTTAGCAACTTGTACATGAATTGGAACAGCAAAACCTTAATTCTCTTCTCCTGTTTTTAAAAATAGTTTTTAAAAGTTATATAAAAAATTATCAGAATGCTGGCCCAATGAAAATACTTCTTTTTCCAGCTGCATCATTTTGCTAACAAAGCCCTATTATCAGGCCATAAGTTACTAATCAAACTTTAAAGGTTTCAGTGTTTCATCTAGCTCAGTTTTACTGGGCAGAAGAATCCAACATACTTTGTATGACAACTAATGTTTTCATTATTTTTTTTAACGAGGACTGTTGCTAAGCTATTCAACAAACTTACTGTTACATTCATAGTTCTTGAATTATATCAGCCAAAGAACCACAATAAAACACAAATAAAAGCAGTCTGGAAAAAAGAAAATCAGCTCCCTATCACCAACAATTTTCTAGATATAAAGTGAAGAAAGAGCTGTACCACAGCCTAAGAAGTACTTCTGAACAACTCAGAAAATCAGCTTCAAAAAATGTCTATTTCCTTTTGATGGAATGAACAGACCTTTCCAGTCCTACTGGAGGCTGTTATTGAGGCTACTCCCCGAAAATATTTCTGATGCAGGCCACCACTGCTCTTCCACAAACAAGCTGATCATCTCCAAGGAATTCACTATGCTGACACCAAACTTGGGTTGCTTCTGTTGGAGCTTCTCCACTTGTTACAACAATGACATATTCTTTAGAAAAAGGACTGGAATTGGAGTTTTGTTCAGTATAAATCCATGCCCAGAATGAGGCAGAAGGGAGAGGGATCTCATCTGTTTTCCTCCATATGCAATTCTTCCTTTGATTGAACCATTTCCAGTTGGACTCTGCTTTGACTCAGAAACATTTGAAAAACTTTGGCTTTGACAACCCTTCATGTTTTGACCGAGAAAAAAGCTACCCTATGTTTATTGCTCCCTGCACCTTTCTTAAGTAATGGATTAGTTTGCTGAAGGATGTAACATGAGGAGCACCTCCTTCACCAAGTCATAGCTTTATGAAAGATTAGGAAAATATCCAGAAAGAATTGGAGCTTTTCTGCTCAGTCTCACTCCACAGGTGCATTTTCCAGGTTTGCCTGGATTTGGCTTATAATTTAACCAGAAATAACCCCCCTAAAACGTATTCAGGCACTTCTTTTAGAGTATAAAATACTTACTTCTAAAAGTTATTTTCCAACCTTGCAGGACTTGGGTTTTCCTCCCCACTCTCATACAAGCGATTGAACCAATTTTGCTCAAGTTTTCCAAAAAAATGCATGTGTGGCCACAGTCCAAGACATAGAACAATTCATCTGCAAAGCTGAATGTTTCACAAGCCATCTGCAAATAGGGCTTTATGAGAGGAACCATTTTGTTACCTTAGCCATACAGCAAGAGCAGCAGCCATAACATAACATTCAGAAGGAAGGATTACAGCTGCAAAAAATGTTCACAATGAAGTCATAAACTCCACAATGTGCCCCCTTTGAATTTCTTTACAAACACAAAACTTTTCATAAAAGGTTAACTAAGATTCACACATCTTTAGAGAGAATATGGGCCAGTTTATGGGACCCACATAAACCCCTGTGAAACAGTGCTTTTTCCATTTTTTATTTTTTTTTCTTTCCCCATGAACCTGAAACTCAAATAAAATCATGGGGTGCAGACCCACGTGGACTGAAAGCAAAATTGGTGCACATGAAGCCCCCAGAACAAAACACCCCATGTTTTGCACAGCTCATTAGGATGACATTATTATAAGAACTGGGACCACTTAGGAGAGCTCATGGAGAAGCCAAGAACATTCTTGAGTGGGGGATGGGAATATGTGCTCCAGTTTGCCTGCAAGCCTAAAACAAGCTTAATTAAAAGTTTCAGAAATGTTAAATAATGGTAATTTGCTGCCCTGGCAAACTGCCTGCTACAGCTGTGCAGACTCCATAAATGAAAGTCTGTGGCACCATTACTGAAACCCCTTCCTGAGCTAGTTAGGCTATTCAAGCCCTTTGTGGTTGTGGATTTCTGACTTTCAAAAAGCCACTGAAATCAAGCTGTAGACAGACTCAGGGCTATCTCAGGTTTGAAAGGAAGAAAGGCCCATGGATTCCTTCCTGACAGTGTTTCTGATGCAAAACTTTGTCAAGAAACAAAGCATCCTGCCTCTCTCCAGAAGGATCAAATCCAGATGGCCTTTATGAAAAGTACACAAAATCCTACATGATATGGATGTCTATTCAAGAATAATTTTCAGTTTAGTACACATGACAGGACAAGGGGGCATATATGAATATTATAAGAAAAAAATTTATTTGAAGCAGATGTCAAGAAGCCCTTCTGCATGCAAAATAAAAAAAGAAGAAAAAATCAGGAATAGCTGTAAAAGCCAAAGAAGCAGATTTGTGCAGGTACAAACAGTGGATCCATTCACAAGCAATTGGATATCACATTGGGTGGACTATGGCCAAAGGGTCAAAAACTGACTGACAAGTACTTTAAATGCATTCAGTGCAGCAGTGTAGAGTGTATTTAAGGCTATGTGCACTGAATGTCACACCTAGGACCAGCTAGGGATAACAACATTTACAAAGATTTCCTTTCCTACTGACTGTGGACACATTTTTGAGTAAAGGATGATATTGCCAGTTTAGAGCACCTCAGACCACTAATTAACTCAAATTATATAAGTCTCTTCTATCTTTTCCAGTTTATCTTCTTAACTACACACACACTGCAAAAGTGCACAGAAAGAAGCCCAAGCAGCATTAAAAAATCTTCTACAAGAGGAAAAAATAAAAGAGGGAGGGGGCAGGGAGGCAAAGTTATAGCAAATTCAAAATATGGACCATCTAAAACCCCAAAAGCTTTCACACTTAAACCCTCAGCCCTCTCTACAGAAAAATTATATTTTTATTATTATTCTATAGACAAATAGCTTTCATTCAGATCAGATTTATTCTGTTTCAGATCAAAGGGATAAGGAAGGATTTAGAAAGTTTAAAAGAACTTAGAAGCAACAGGGAATACAGTGAATTCTTTTCAAATCTAGAGACTCATACACATGAACTTTCACAATCACAGTTTGCAAATGTAAGGATTTTTATTTCCCCTGCTCTGGCTCAGATGCCTTTTAAATCATATTGGTAGCACACTGGCCCATATGGCAACGTTCCTTGCAAACCTGCACAAGAACTCAGGGCCATATTCCTCATTTAATGGCCTCAGTAACTTTTCCAGGGGGGATGAATGTGGCCCAAACCATCACTTCAAAGCAATGCTGCAAATGGTTGAACTGAGTGGCAACAGTTTTTCACAGAGCTGCCATGTGTAAGGTTAGCTTCAAAGTCCCTGAGAAAGTTTATTTTTGCACACGATGCACAAAATTAACAAGGAATTCTCAAGCCCTGTGTAAAAGTTAATCTTTCTTATGTGTATAACTGAAATCATTTCCAACAATTAAGCTACAACTGAAAGTCAACCACAGTGACACACTTCTCACCTTGTTTTAACAAATAATCTGCCATTTACACCACAAACTGCTTTCTGAATTTTTGGAATCCAAAAGATTTTATGATTTAGAAATTATGAATAATGAATTAAAATTTTAGAGCCTGCAAAGATCAGCAATTGAATGCTTAAAGCCTCTTACAATTAGTACAGCAGATCACTGACATTTAACCAGGTTCACCTGCAATAGTTTATTTATAGTTTGGAAGGAAACCAGAATGTTCACTAAATGTTCTCTATTCATGCCAGGAAAGGGTAAATAATAGGCAGGTCAGAGGCAGGCAGGCCAGAAATGCCTTTTAAGAAGAAAGTCTTTGACAGCACGTTCCATTTATTCTGGGAAAGAGAAGTTTTCAAATCACTGATTAGCAGGGAAAGCCTTGGTGTTTGCTAGACTCAGACCTCTGCATTTAATGGGCCCATATATCTTTCAAATTGAGACAAAACACAAGACATTTTATCTGCCAATAACTTCCCTAAACTTCAACTGGTGCACCCTCTTTTCTCAGATCTGTCCTTTTCTGCTCATCCTAAGGCAGCTCAGAATGACAGCATTTGGGAAGACCAAGCCATCTCACAGTCATCCATCTTCCATACAGGTCCAAGCTCTTCCCACTGCCTTGGTGGGCAGTGATATTTCAAGGAACTGCACCTTAGGAAAGGCTGCAAGGCAAGCGTGGCACTACACAGCTGCTTAGCATCAAAGCCCAGCTCAGGTGCAGCCCACAATACAACAACCAAAGTCGCATCCAAAAGCCAAATCATGGTCATAAACAGATAAAAGTAAAGCAGCACAAACACAACAAATGTTTTCCAGAGAATGGTTTCAGGCACCAAATCATGCTGGACACTTGGTACATGGGAAAAGAAAGCCACTGCTCTCATGGTGAATGTTCAGCAGTGCAGTGAACAGGAGGGGCCAGTCAATGTACCCCCCCAGCTAAAGCATTTCCTGGCTGGAGCATGGGGGTCCTGCACCCCAGCACTTTGGGAACAGCATCTTTTACTAAGCACTAAACTCTCATTTCCCTTTCTTGTCCAGGGTTTTCACCCTCGGATATCAGGGTGGTTGTGTTTCAGAAAGAAGGGACTTGCTCAAGAAACCTAAATGGATCTACAAACTTGAAAACCACTTCCAGATTCTCTAAGGCAGATATGGGTTTGACTAGCCAGCTCTAAGAATGTTGGGGGGTGGATCTGTTTGTTTGGGGTTTTATCTTTTTCCTTCATCAATAACAACACAACTTCTTAGCACCACTTAAACTCACCCACCACCTGCTTTAGGGATCAAGAACTGCTTCTATTGGAAGTCAAAAAGGAAAAATTTGCAAACTTTCTTTTGTGATCAGTTAAACACTGACAGGGTTATCACAGCTGTAGGGACTTAGAAATATAGTATTTGATACCTTACTAATTATTCATGTCACTAATCTAAATTTATCTCTTCTAATTATCTTTTTTTTTTTTTATTCTGACATCAGCCAGCACCCCATAGGATTAAAAAATAAACAAAACAAAAGCCAGGAGATCTCTCAGAAGGAGAAAGAATACTTTTCCTGGGTGACTTTGAGACTAGAGAAGAAACAGTTAAAGGTCTGGAAAGCTTGAGTTTCACTCTTTCCTAACTTTTATCATATAAATGTGGAAGGACCCCTAAAGACTGAACCTGTAGATCTTTCATATTTTAATACACTCCCCAAAACAATGAGTTCTGACTCTAAAGAGCCAACATAGAATATTTTTTAAGAATGCCCATGAACTTACAGGATTTACAATGCAAACATTTGGTTTATCATCTGCTTCACTAACAAACAGCAACTAAAACAAATATGAAGGTCAGCAAGTACATTTGAGGTGGCAAAAAGGAGACTTCAGAGAACACTGTTCATAAAAGACCCTGATCTCTCTCCTAGTTTGTCATTTTGTATTGTTAATAAAGCACTGGAATCCCTGAGTCACATTCTTGATCAACTGTTCACCAATATTTTGCCTAAGTAGCCTATCACTACTTAAGCATAACATACTTTATTACTCAGTCATATGAGCTTCTTTTAGCTAGTATCAGATTTTACTTCAAGCACACCCATACAGAGGTGAAATAAAAATACCATTACCTGAGATTTCCTCATTTGTTACTCTGCTTTTCCACTACCTGTACTTTCCACTGTGTCTGCAGTTTAAGGCATAGCTTTAGCAAAACTTTGGTCAAGCAGAAAAATTAGGTTTTGTGCTATTTTAGGCCATATTCTTTATGTTCCAGTTACAAGCTAAATCCTGTGGGTAAACCAAAGAACAATGATCCTGAGTTATGAGTTATGTGGTAAGAATCCTGTAACACCATGTTGGACTTATCGGAAATATTCCTGCTCTATTAACCTAATAAAACTGTGCTTAAAACCATCCTTTTGTCTGTCTTCAATTACCTGCATGTCCAGAGCAGTACTCTCTTGTCAAAGGCCTGCTGCTGCAATTCTCACTATCTAACACCATGTGGTTTTAGTTTCATCCTGGATTTTCCTCCATATCCTTTTTTTTTCTCCTTTTTTTATCCACATCTCTGCCTCTCCCTTGAGCTGTGCCTTCAGAAGCAAAACTGTTTCTCAAGAACACTGTGGATGTCAGTGTGATGACAGGAATCGCAGTTCTCTGTGTGCCAGAGTTTTCCCAGATAGAAAAATGTAAACAAAGTAAACACAACAGTGCATTTTGTATGACAACAAGGGAGCTCAGCCAAATTTTGAAGGGAGTGACTAGTGCACATTCAAGTAAGGAAGGGGCTGAGTTACTGTGATGTGCAGAATCACTGAATATATTAGAATAGAGAACATGAACAGCTTTGACCAGATCTAAGTGCCATTTACACGATTCAGCAGCATTTCCCAATTGACTGGCTCACAGGTCTGACACCTAATTAAGAATTTGCCCTGTGTAGGAATGTTTGAAAGTTTCCATGAACTGTATATCCTGAATTCTGTTCATCTCTAACAACAGGTTCAAGTCCAGTCAAGTCAACTTCAGATACCAGAGTATCACCCCCACATCATACTTAAAACCATCTTGACTTTTTGTTTTGTGGAAAAGAAAGTTTATAAGATGAGTTTAGGAGCCTCTGAGACAATACATGTCCCTGCTCTCCTGTGCTTCCTTGCCTTGTAAGCCACTCTCACCATGAAGATTTTAGACAACTAATTTACACTACTCATACAAAGTTAGGCTATTTTCAGATTAGATTCTGTTATACAGCACATATGAAAGGTTATTGCTGGTCACACCTTTCTTTTACAAAGTGGCATTTAGGTTAGAGCAATAAGCCTGAGACCTGGCTTTAACTTCTCAAGTGCAAATAAAACACAGTTTAAATTTGTGGGTTGGTTTTGGGGGTTTTTAAGGTGTCTCCCAAAGTCCTACTGTGGTCTTGAACACTTAAAAAGAACTGTAAATTAATGAAAGATCACTAAGCTCCCACACACATTAAAATAAGGTAAATGTCACAGCAAGATGCAAGCACTCAAAAAAAAAATTAGAGATACACAAACGAGCCTTTCTTTATAAACACAGTAACAGACATGCAGGCTCTCCCTTCCACTCAGCAAAGAACTTGCTGCTGAACTAATTTCATTAGGACTTGGAAAACAACTGGGTATTTCCAAATGCCAGTCAGAAGCTCCAGACTGCAGCCAATGACACACTCTTTGGCAATTAATGGCACAGACAATGTGTCTGTGGCTCCTGGTGAACCGGCAGGGCATCCTGGCATCCCAGGGAGACTCCTGCGGAAGGAGAGGAGTTGAAGGGATACAGCTGCTGTCACAGGGGAAAATGGCACTGATTAAGGCTTCAGTGCTCTTTTGTTTTCTGCTGCACTTGGGAATGGAAATAGCAGAGCAAAGCATTCACTCAAAACCCACTATCAGTGCCACTTCCAAAAGCCACATGTCCTCGGAAATCCAGAGAGGTAAAATAATACCGGGTTGCACCTTTGTTCTTATCAAAAGCATCAAATCTTTCAGAGCCACAGCAGCTTATGAATGGGAGAAATCTGAATTCTATGCCAAGAGCATTTTTTAAAGATTAAAAAAAAAAAAAACCTGTTTATTTGAATTTGAAAATACAGTGTGATTATTTTTTTTTCTCCCTGTATAATGTGCTAGAGCTCTGTATCCCTGTATGATGCTTAAGCCTGTGGATGAACGGAAAGAATAACTAAACTGGAAAATAGATCAAAATTTTATTCAGATAATACTTATATTTGGAATCCTGACCGTCTAAAATATTCAAGGAACAGAGGGAAAAACACACACAAAAAACTTGGGTCAGAAAAAATAATTATATTATTATTACAGTTCATTTGAACCAGAACATCCATGTGCACTTCCATGGCTCGGTTTTTCCCACAAAATGGAAAAATAATTCCCTTTTAGTCAAAATCAGACCTACTTTCATATTCTATTTGTATTTCTTATAGAGTAATCAGGCTTTCAACAGAAAAAGTTGCAAGAGATATGCTAGCAAAAAGAGATATGTGTATCACCCTGACAAAAGAAAAAGGGATCACTTAGTCTCATTTCCAGGTAAATTTCCCAGTACATAACACAGCCTTTTCAGAGGCAAAATTCCCCATCTACCTATTCCTTCTGCCAAGCAGAATCTATATATTTCTATCTCAAGTAAAAGTTGCAGCCATTGATCTTATGGACCACAAACCTGCCAGCAATGTTCTCTGCTCTCAGCTTCTGGCTCTGAAGGGCAAAACTCAACTTCCCAGACACAAAAGTCTTCATAACCTCTAAAAGTAAGGCAATAGCAAGAAAAGTATATTCAGAAGGCCATAGCTTTAAGTCAGTTAAGCAGCTTTCCAGCAGATAGACATGTTTTATAAAATCATTTTCTCCCTCTTTCACGTAGAGTTCACAAGAATTTGCTTTCTTTGTATTTACAAGCTTTTGTTTTGTTGTGGTCATGAAGGATTTGTCTCCATGAAAAGCTTAAAGCCACTGCCTTCATCTCTGGGAAAGCTTAAAGCCTTGACAGAATTTCAAATAGAGAAATTGTTATGAGCATAAACCGTGACTAAGATCTCAATGGATCATCTAGAGGGAGGCTTCACACTTCTGTGCAAAGGAATAAAAAGATCATGCAATGTAACATGGGATGTGCCACAAGCAAGAAATAAAATCAAGTATAGCATGCACTGGCTTCACAAGACACTGAAGGTGCTCCAACCAAACTTCAGGACATTTTCTGGCTTTGTAAGTCTGAAGCCTGAGGAGAAACACTCAGTGATGATTTCACAGGCAATTACAAAAACCATCCCACTTTTGGGGAATTTAACCACTGTGACCAAGGCAAAGTTATTTGTAGCAACTTTCTGGAGTAAAAAGCTTTACCAAATGATGTACATGGACTGCTCACATGAATGCCAGAGTTTCTTCAACTTTAAATATGTTCTTGGGTTTTAAGGGGAAAGGTTGTTAGTTGATTTGGTTTTTAGATCAATGATCCTAAAATAAAATGAAAAATTTAAAAAAAAGTAATAATAATAATAGAAATTGTCAGAATATCCCTTCCTAGCAAAACAAGAAATGAGAAAGCAAAAATCTGGGCAGGTTTTCCTTCTTAAATGGAATGGCACCATTTTTTACAATATAAGTAAAACAATGTATGAGGTATATACATTCCATTCCTAACAGCATCTACAAAGTAGAAAAAGTTAATTTCCATTAAGTAAGGCTTTCCTTGCCAAGAACACATCAAGAACCATCCCAGGCTCCACCCATCTCACTATCACTGAACAAGTAACCTTCACCAAGATTTTGGGAACAGAGGCTGTGGCACAAAATTGGAGGCAACTCAGAGCTGATGGAAAAGAGAGGGATGCTAGGAGTGGGCCCCTGGAGACTCTGCCCTCTGGAATACAGCTTTGCAGCCACTGCCATCTATTCAGCACTGCTTTGAGGAAAGATGAACCTATGCCATAAAAGTTCTAACATGATACCTTAAAAAAAAAAACCAAACCAAAATTTTTACTCTTAATAAAATGCCTTCCTGCCAAACTTTGGTATCAGTTCTCAAAGTTCAAGGGTTTGAATGAATAATATCAAACTCCCATGTAAACCTACATTGAACTGGGAGAGTTTTCCATAAGTTGTTCCAAGATTTGAAAGTCATTCCAAGTTTGCATGACGACAATCAAAAAAAAATTAAGCGTGACGGTGTTCACAGGGGTCTTATGTTGAAGGAAGAGACGATTATCTGACTCCATATTTCAGAAGGCTTGATTTATTTTTTTATTATATATATTATATTAAAACTATACTAAAAGAATAGAAGAAAATGTTCTCCTCAGAAGGCTAGCTAAGAATAGAAAGGAAAGAATGATAACAAAGGCTTGTAGCTCAGACTCTCTGTCCAAGCCAGCTGGGCTGTGATTGGCCATTAATTACAAACATCCAACATGAGACCAATCACAGATCCACCTGCTGCATTCCACAGCAGCAGATAATCACTGTTGTTTACATTTGTTCCTGAGGCCTCTCAGCTTCTCAGGAGGAAAAAACCCTAAGGAAAGGATTTTCATAAAAAGATGTCTGCAACAGTTAAGAAACATGCTTGACACTAATTTTCTCCCATTGTCTCCTTCACCACTTATTCTCCTTAATAAAATGACCTCTCCGTGAATTCACAGGTGGCAGGCTGCCTTCTCTTGAGAGCAAAAGGAGTAAAAGAAATTCTCCCTGCCACAGAACAGACAGTGAGGCAGCCTGACTACAGCAGATCTGTCTCACTTGGACCAAACCATAACATGATCAGGTCTGTTGAATTCCCCACACTTCTCTTCACAAGGCTAAGACAGAAACAAAATCTCATTTCATTCCAGAAGTAAGAGAATTACACTAATGGGTGTTAATTTTCTCTTTTCTTCCTGTGTCCAAAAACAACCAAAAAAAATTTTAAAATACACATTTTTTAGATGGTAGAAAGAAAGTGGGCTACCCTCAGCCCATGCCAAGGGCTGGGGAGGCACTAGGGGCTCCTTGGGCACCCAATTTTTGTCCCTATCATGAGAGGGCCCAGCCTGGGTGCTCAGCTCCAGGTCCCATACACTAATCCCTGCTCCTTTTATCACAAGGGAGTTCTGAAGCACAGGGCTGTGGCTCTGACTGTGGTTTGAGGCTTCCCAGCTGCTCACAAAGGCCACAGCCAGGGCAGCTTTAACGGCAGAGACAACTGAGAGTATTCCCAATCTGCCAGACATCAAGACCCTGGTGGCCACTGAGGGCGACCACTCTGTCACTTGGTTTTAGAGCCTGTCCTTCCAAGTTCATTCATTACTAACAGAAGCCAAGGGAAAGATCAATCACAAATTTTTGCAGGGAAGTGTTAACCAATGTTAATTAAATCTTGTTTTCAGCATATTGTTCACCTTGAGGAAATTTGGTCATAACCCATGACAAGTCAAAAAAGAAAGAACAGAACAAAGTTCTCCAGTTGCACTGCCTACAGTGATCACACTGAATTGGTCACCTGAAATAAAAATCTGGGATGAGACTTCACATTTGTAGCTTTGGCTGCTGACACAGGATATTACACCAGGCACTTGTAAACTCAGTACCAGAATATGAGACAGGCAAAAATTATTTCTGAAAAGGTTTTTTAATGAAAACAGTAAATATTTGCTGTAGGGGCACCACTGCAAAGGCATGACAAGCATGTCCAAGGCAGGTCCCTGAAGGAGAGTGGCAATCCAGCTCCCTCAGGAATGTACAAGTCTCTGAGTAAAGCCTGTTCCAGAACTCCCTAGAAGCCCCTCTTTCAGCCTAAATGGAACTGAACATGAAGTTTTACTGGAATCAAATACTCAACTGAAATTTAGTTGCTATTAGATTTGAAATGGAAGCCATACCTTGACTTCAGATCCACATCTCAGGAGTGGCTCACTCAGAACAACTGCTCACACTTGGGTGGTGGTACAAACTGTGAATCCTGTACGTCCTATTGGTAAAATTATGACCAAGGCTTGACCATCAGAGTAACTGAAACAACATCTGACAAAAAGAACCCACACCGATTTAAAAAATGTTTGCTTGTTTTCCAGAGGGAAAAAAATAAAAATGTGAAAACAATTTATGAGGAACAGTAAGGTTAATTGCAACAACCATAAAGGTAGTGGTAACAGCCAAAGGTTTGAGTGCAGCCCACAGAGTCCTTAGTGGCCCACGCCTGACTGCCAGATGTATGGCAGCAGGAAAATGGAAGAGCTCATAAAAGCAATTCCACCACAACTTCTGGAAGCAAAGCCCTGAAAACTATTTTTTCCTTGGTAAGAAATTAGGGGCAAAAATGCAAGCTGGCTGCTGCAGAAGCAAGAAAACATAACACAGTATTATCTGTACTCATTTTTATAGCTCATCCGGTTGTGGCAGCAAGTTAATATTGTTTTCCAAGAGTCATTCACAGCTATAATATCTCTTGGGAGGAGAACAGCTTTGTATATGCCTATAATATACTAGCTACTACTTGAACTGAGAACACAAAGATCTGGTTGAAATTAGCATATTTTTCTTTGTGGCCACAGAGGCCTCTAAACATGGAAATATTTGAATATTTCCAAACTCGGTGGCTGAGTGTTGAAAAGTCTGCTTGATTTTTCTCAAAATACTAATGAACTACATTAGCTGTATTTTAAAAAAATGTATTAGAATCAAGGGGTTTGAGATTTGAAAATTTTTCAGCTGATTTTAATGTGTCTACAGACATCCCAAAGCACACTAGAGAGATGTTATCACTTGATACTGGAGAGTATTTAACATGCATTTCAGCCTGTCCTTCTTATCTGCCAAAACACTTTCTGCATCACCAGATACTTCGAGTGCATGGATCCTGCACTGCCCAGGATTGCTATCACAGCACCTAGATTGACTCAAAATTCTGCTTCAACTACTCCAGTACATTAGAGGAGGATTGGAAAGTGTCAACTTGAAAAAAATATTTTAAATTGGTGTACTGGAGAGGAAATGTGTAAAGAAGTACTTTTAATGCAGTTATAAATATTTTTGTCTTGCTTCTAATAAAATGTCTTCACCACAGAGGAAGCCACCACAAAGAATCAAAATAGAATGAACTAACTTACAAACAATATGACAAAGCAGAGAACAGGCAGCTTCTTTTCAAGGTAAGTGTTAGTCCTGAAGAATCTCAAGAATTTTTTTATCCAAACTACACCCTAATCTGATTCAATCTTCCCCCCTAACTAACATTTGTCAAAAGACAGCAGAAGAGGTCTTTCTGTGAGAAATTTTTTTATTTCTAAGTAAAGAAAGAACATTTGCTTTTTGATTAAATAAAACCTATAAGGTTTTAATTAGAAAACATTAGACAGATCTCTATTCCAATACAATTTTTTTTTCAATATTGCACCTTTTTTTCCTTTTCTTTAAGATGCATCTATCCTTTTTTTACTTTTCTTTAAGATCTTTAAGATCCGTCTATCTATTTCTCTAACACACAAAATATTTTCCACAGGAAAAACTGTGGAAATATTCCTTCTGCAAACATATTCTGGATGGATTTCAGAACCTGAAAAACGTTTGGCCAAGTTTCAAACTACAGGTAGTTTCATGGGCATATATTAGGGTATGTAAACCAGTGCACTGAAAAGTCACAATTGATTGATGAGTTTTAAATAAGGGCTGAGACCTGATTTAAGTGCCCTGAATCTCACTGTGAAATGTATTTTTCAATACAATTAATTCATTCAAAATCTTCCTCTTTCTATATGATATTCTCCCTTTTCCTCCAGCCTGTTTCTTATGAGGACACCTTGCTCTCTCCTGATTTTAACAGGTATTTGGAGGCAGATGATCACTGCTCTAGTGCCTCTTGGTAACTTCAGACACCTCTGCAGATTGATCTTATACCTTAATTCATTAAGCATTTTCAATTGTAAAAGGTATTCCTAAAATGCAATATATGTTACTGACAGGAATGAAAGGCTTGAATGCTTGCAGTTCACTGATGTTTTCATTGTCTACTTGCAGAGATGCAAAACTACAAAGAAGTGCCCCAAAAAGCCCAGAAGGCAAGGAAAAAAAAAAAAACCAAAAAAGATGCAAATTGTGAGATCCCCTTGGACAGGAAAACTGAAGATAGACAAGAGAAAAGAAGAAACTTCTGGAAGGATGGGAGCTAACCTGACCAGTGCCTTTTGTTCTTAACTCCTAGGGACAGAGGTTTGCAGGTGAAGAAGTCAGATGAGAAATTCAGACACAGCAAATATCTCAAACAGATAATATTCAATATTCTGCCAGAACTTTGTTCTACTGCAGATGTCTATTAAATTCCCTATCAAAATCCCCTATTAAAACTGGAATGCAAAGATTTGTTCATTCCAAAACAACATTTAAAACGGAAAAAAAATTCCAACTCCATAGTTAATCTACACTTGGGAATGAACCTACCTTAAAAGGCATACTACTTCAATGACTTAAATAACTGTCTTTTGCAATTTTTATGTCTTTGATCTCCAAAAAGTCTGGTTTATGTTCAATGGGGTGGAGTGGAAGACAAGTCTGTGGTGCATTGCATCATGTGCACATGAGGGTAAACACAATCTGAAACAGAAAAATGCACTTGTAGGAACTAAATCATAGTTTAAAAAGTCGTCTTCTGTCTCCTAAGCAGCCTGTTTATTTAGAATAATTTTTATCCAAAGACACAACATGGTTTTCTAAGGATGTTTACAGCTGAGGGTAACTGAGAAAACACAGTGGATCTCTTTGCTATGTGTCAGTATTTCTGGACAGTGAGAGGAGACAGCTCTATTATTGTGGGAAACATGTAAAAGTACACAGAAGGGGGAATGAACACCATGTGATAAACCCTCCTCAGCCTCATCCTCTCTAGTCTGCCCACAGGGCTCCTAGGCAAGCCACAGTTAGAAAAACAAAGCTAGGGAGCCTCCAAAAGGGGGCTCCCCATCTGTGCCTCAGCTCTCCACAGCAGGAAGATTTCAAAGTCACTGACTTTTAGATAATTAGCCACATTAGATGTGTAACCAAATTAAATTCAACTGTAACACCCTCCATGCTAACATTTTGGGCTTGATGACCAAACTTCTTATCATCAGCTGTCAAAAAAAAAATTAAACTCTCTTGAGATAACTTTTCCTGCTATTGGCTTGATGTTTTATCCAGAATACACTCAGCAATACTACTTTGATCAAGTGAACAAGCTTCATACAATGGGATACATAACATTACCCTTGAGATTCTATAATTCTCTGAAAAGTTGCCATAACTTGATTAATGTGCATTTAAATGCACATTGAATGTCTTTACAAAGGCACACATGCTTTTAAATGTCTTCATGAGGTCCAGACCAGATTCAGACCCTGACAACATACTTCTCATGAGATCTTGAAGTGCTGTGCACACACTATTCAACTCAAAAAGAGGACAGGAGAAGTGTTGTGAAGTACTTATTTACAGAATAGTCACAGCAAGAAAAACACACTCCAGTGTACAGTTACTGGTGATGAAAGCCCTTGATTACATCAGTGAAGCCACTGAGAGTCACTGTACCTCACCCTACCCAAGATGTTCTTCCTCATTACCTCCCAAATAGGAATTATTTTGATCTAATTGAAGATTAGGATTGAATTAAACGAAATTAAGAGATCTAGTAAAGGTTAAGCATGTTATAATAGGATCATGCATTAATTCTACATTAATTGTCTGTGTCTGAGCGCTCTGCTCATTTTGCTTCAATAAAAGAGAATGGATTGAGCAGAGCCTTGTGAGGACAGATGCAGCAGCATCAGCTCTCTCCCAGGCTGTTTAGGCTGAGGCCATGGATCCTCCAAGGCTGTCTCAGGAGTTAGTGGTGCAGCTATGCTGTATTACCTCTTACAGGGCAATAATTAAATGTCTGGGTTAGGCTTTGGGGTTTTGAGATGGTATTTGTTGTGGGGTTTGGGGTTATTTTTCTTAAATCTTCATAAATCCTCAAAAATCTTTAAATAGGGGTTTAAGTGGGAAAACAAGCAGTTAGTGAAGATAAATCTTATCTTACTTGTATAATCCTGGTTTAGGTCAGAAAAAAAAAAAAGCTGCCGGTGAATTTCTTTTCCCTTAGCATCTGTCACAACAGACTTAGAGATTCCTATGCCTTGCTGCCCAAACTTATTCCAGGCAGAGCTATAGTTATTAAGTTTTTGCCTTGCTCTTTTTCCTTTTTTTCTTTTTTATTTTAAAGTTAGTTCTGAGGTTGGCTGAATATTTTTTTAAACTATATACTTACCTCCTAAGTACCAGAAGGAGGAGTGCTCATTTGTATGAGGTCCGAGCAATAGGAACCAGCCAAAAAAATGATTTCCCACCCAGAGCCCCAGGCACAGCAGTGCAAACACACCACGTGTACCTTTTGGGCTACATTCCGTGACACTCTGGGTAAATACTGCTACATCTGATAAACAAATAAGAACTCTTAATCAGAAATACAGTTTTACCAAAATTCCTTTCTCCTCAGCCTATGACTACACGCTTGAGTCAGATGTTGACCAATACATTCAGATAATTGTTTCATGCTATTACAAGCCCTGATCCTTTTTGAAAACTGCTGTTAATTATATAGGAAGCCAACACAATTAAAACAGTTGAACTGGAATTTCACCAGAATTTCATAGAAGGGAATGAGGTTTACTGTTAATGAGGTAATATATACAAAAACAACAAAACCTGAGAGATCCGCTCCTTTTCAAAATGCTTTTTAAAGTGTAACTTTGTTTTAAAGTGTAACATTTTGTTAATTTATTTGTTCCTTACACACCAGATACTGTTATGTGCCTGAATGTAATGGATACAGACTTGAATAAACTGGCTCAAGCTGAGTACTGTGGGGTCCTTTCCTCTACTCACCTCCTTCAGCAACTCTGTCAGTCTCAAGAGTTTTTGTGAACCAAGCCAAGGGAAAAAACCTAATAGCAACAACAGCAACTGAACAAACACACCCCAAAATACAAACAAAGAGGGGAAAAAAAAGCATATTTAGTCAGCTTCAAGATATAACCTCTGCACCATCTAGTGCTGGCTGCAGCAAGCAGTATTAATACCATGACAAGAATTCCTCCCAGTCCCTCTAATTTATTTCAATACAGAACATATGGATGGGCAGCACAGCCTTTCAAAATATGTCTTTGAGAAAAGAAGATGAAAATTTACTATTTTCTAAGGTGATAATGAATAGCATCTTCCCTACTTCATTAAAGGTTATATTCAGCAGAAACAGCACTATGTCTTACATAACTGAATAAAAGAAATGAGGTTCTGTTTAATTTTCCTAACTCTCTGATGGAAAGCAAGAAATATTTGTGAAATCAGCTGAAACGTATGTTACATTTGACAGGTTTGTGCTGTGATATCAAATTGCAACAGGAACTCAAAGAATGGGTTTTCTAATTCAATAATTTGATGAATTGTTGATTCCCTCAGAAACAAATGAATGTGCATCTTCTCTCTGAGAGAAGTATTGTGGGTTTAGATCTTTATTCCAGTATAAGAATAACATTTCTACATTTCCATCTCAGGAGAGACATGGAATCTTGAGATTAGGGGTTGGGGTTTTTTTCCTGAGGTAATATCTTTAAAATCTAAAAAATATTAAAAGCCATAAACTTGAACCATAACCCATATCCTTTAGAACTTATTCATTGGTAGGGGGTTTTTTCCAGAAAACCACAGTTTAAAATATAAAGATATTTCCCGCTTTGAGTCACTGTAGTC
The DNA here is from genome assembly GCF_012460135.2 of Molothrus ater. NCBI lineage: Eukaryota > Metazoa > Chordata > Aves > Passeriformes > Icteridae > Molothrus > Molothrus ater. The sequence continues at coordinate 4,100,715 of NC_050481.2, read as the reverse complement.
ACTCACTGTTTCAAGTGCATCTTTGGCATTTTATATGACTTTGGAATTTCTAATTATCTGTTATTGAGATTATTATTCATGGAGGATGTGAGAGCAAAAGCAGCAAATCTAATTCCTGTTTCCCCACACAACAGGCACTGGGTGATCAATAGTAATGCTCTATTTGGTATGTGAAGCCTAGACTTGGAAGGATCCCCCTTCATTTCACAGGAGCTTTCAGTCCTTGGAAGTATCTGTGTTGAAGACACAACTGGCAAGATTAACACAAAGACAAGACAGCCAACAAGTATCTGTAAATTCCTGGAATTTATCAAAGGAAGCAATGGATGAGTCCATGACCAGCTTCACGTGGTCTGGATTGCATTTAATCATGTACAAATCCTCAGATGCAAAACCTAAACATCAAATGAAGGCTGACTGTGAATATTAAACAGTTTGATTTCATGCATCACAGTAGCCAGGGTTCAGGTGAAAACAACACTCTGCCTCTGTTCTGGGTGGTTTCCAAAGTTACCACATGAAGGTATTCCAAATATCTCAATTTCTTTCAGTCATGAATGTAGGGGACATGAACTACAGTATTGGAGTTCATGTGCAAAGCAGAACAGAAGGCAAAATGAGTATGGTTATAGTGTTTAAGTGAATGTGGTGTTTAACTAGAAAAACTGAGCTCAGCTGTTGAAGTTTTGTCCTGAATGAGAAGACAAACTCCAGGATTCAGAACTCCTGCTCCTTTTCCTGAACTTGAGATGAGTACCCTGAAAATTTCTCACACTTTTTCCCCAAATAAAAATGGCATGAAAGGTTTGAAAGTTTTTCTCAACTATTAAGTCTGAGTTCTGCAAAACTTAGCTGAAAAGTTAACAGATATTACATTGCAGATGTCAATAAAAATGGAAGGAGAGGACAAAAGGTAAAACTAATGAATACAGTATTAGTCACACTCTTTCAAACTATAAAGAATGAAAATTTGCAATTCTGACTAAATACAGGGTTTGCTTCCTCATATTCTAGTCTCCTGCCTTCTGAAATGGTTACTTATGGAAAAAATTGTGTTCCCTTAGGTTCTGAGACATAAGCAATGAAATATCAGGCTTAAGAGCCAATAAAGGAACACAACCTAGCTCATAAAAATCTAGTGAGAATGCTTAATTGATTTTAAACTACTAAAAAGTCCTCTCAACTTAGTTTGCAACTCAAAACAGAAGCATTCCTGTAGCACATAAGGAAAACACATCAGCTACAGGACTTGATACCACTAGAGGACAAGTGGCTTCAGTGCTTATTTTATGCAGTCAAACACCTTCAGCCACAATGTGGAGGGAAAAACAAGATTATTTATTTTAATTAGTCTGTCAGCTTTTAAGAATAAAGAGCACTTTAAAAATGTCCTCCTTTAAACTTTATAAGATTTACTTAAATGACTTGTAAACACAAGCCACAATTTCATGATGCCAGTATGTTCTTCACAACTCTTTTATTCCTCTTCATTCATTTTTAGATAATGATAATGGCAACAAACAAAATGAGCTGGCAGCATTTCCAGCTGAAAGTCTGGAAAGACAGAGGAATTTTCTCAAATTGCTTCAGAGAGGGGTCACAGTAAAACTAGGCACAAGATGCTCACAAATGCATGCCATGTCTTTTTCCACTGTATTTAGGGACAGCACCAACCAGCACAGACCCACACAAAGCACTGGAATTTGAGGCAAGCTCAGGGAAGTTTTGCACATCCACAGTGTCAGGAAAAGATCTCTCTGTTCTTAGATGATAGAACTAGCACATCAGAGCAAACCTAGCCACATTTGTCTGATGATGGACCTTGGCTAATTAGGATCACATTAAGCCACCAGTTGGCCAACACATCAGCTACAACTCTGCTTGGTTTATTAACACCACATTTCAATCCTAAATCAAGTGAACTTTCAGTGAGAGCCAAACATCTGTGTGCACACATCCCTTCTGAGGAACACTCTCCCTCTGTGCTGGCAGCAATTCTCCTCTCTAACCTTTTAGACAGATACTTCCAGCAGCATTTTGAGAGCTGCAGCCCTCATCAGATCAGTCCCATCCCAAAAAAGTACCTGGGGTCACACATGGTATCAACAGCCTCATCCGACAGGACTGCAAACACCCACATTCTCATTTTCAAGAGGGCCTGAGGACCAGGAGCTGCTCTCCAGGTGGCTGCAAATTTTATGTCAAGGCGTGGCTCTCAGATTATTAATTATTAATTTCTGAACAATATTCCATAAACACAATCTACTATGAGATTTCCTAAATACTAACTCCCTGCTTCATCTCTACCCCAGTGTTCTTTACACCAAAAGCCTGGAAAAAGTTTCATAGTGGAACAGGCAAAACCAAAACAATGCATGAAACCAGAGCATCCAATTGCATTGTACCACTGACTAAATTCTCCTCTGACACATTTGCATAGATGACTATGGTATGAGAAACATGCACAACTAAGAAGTCTTTAATCATACTGAAAGGGCTGCAGAAGAGCAGGGAATAGAGAAAATGAGAGCTGAGCAGTGCCAGCCCCTGCCAGAGCAAACCCTGCCTGCCAGGAGGATCACTCACAGAACCAGCAGTGTGTTTTCTTCTTCTTTCTTCTTCTTCTTCAGACATGGAAAACCCAAACTTTTTTTTCTAGAGGTGAGGCCACTGCTAACAACAACCCCTGTGATATGTACAAAGGAACTTCCTATGGATTCTATATGAGGCCAAGAAGTCTTTTGTCTGTTGACAATTTGAAATCAAAATTGAAGAAGTCCATTTGTCTCCAGATATACCATTGAAATTGCGAGCTGTGGAATAACAGAATCAAAACTCCTCTAAAATTCAAGAAGTAAACTCCAAATCTATTAAGAGATTTAAAAACATTATTCATGTTGACTTTGGGTTCAAAGGAGGAGTCACCATGTGTACCACTGAGCACCTGAATCACAGCTAACACCCAAGCTTGTGAAACGTCTGTTCAACATGTAGACTAGAGGGGAATACTGTCAGTGTTTGGGTATATTTCATCCTGATTTGACAAAAGGCAGCAGCCTAAGTTTTGGGGTTTGTTTTTTGAGTTTTTTTTCATGAAGGAATACAAGAAAACACCCATCATTCTGATTCACAGTGGCCCAACACTCTGCAGTCAACTGTTCCTTGGTTTTCATAACTGGATGATCTTTACTCCTTATTGTGATTGCAAAGTTTTAATGAAAAAGTTTTCATTGTGTGTCAGGTCAGTGACTGAACTAATCTCTATTATTACCACAGCCTCAAAAACAGGGCATATGGAAACAGAACTTAGCACAGCACATCTGATGCCTTTGTTATCCAAAACCACAAAATCTACACAAGCAAATTTCAGTTCATTGGATTCAATCCAGAAATCCACAGGCAGACTAACTGCTCATTGATTCCACTTAGGAGGAGCTGCAGCTTTAGGTAGGACTGCTCCTCTTGATTAGTCAGACAGATTTAAGAGTTTAATTACTTTAGATTAATCAAGCACTGGAGTCTGGCTGAAGCTAATAAATCCTAATTAACAAAGATTATCTCCAAATATCTATTAAAGACTAACCTATCTTTTGGCCACAGAAGCTAATTTGCCAGTAAAAGCAGTTTTAAATAATAAGATCAGAATTATTTGTAGGCAACATTTTTTAAGAAAATCTTCTTTAAAAGTTAACTCTTTCACCTTCAATATCCACATGGTTTAACACTCTCTAAACAATACTTGAAGATGCTAAACAATTTACTCAATTCAGTAATGGTAAACTGTCAAGCCTGCCACCAGTTTCATGACACTAGGTTTAACAAACATCTATATGTATCTTTTTAAAACTGCAGTCAAAATGTTTAAGAACCCAGAGCAGGTGAAAACCCTCAAGGTATATATTTTTGATACATCATATATCCTATATATGTATATCTAAGATAAATACATATTACTGGAATATTAATTTCATCTATGCATTTACATACATATATTCCAGTCACAGTATCAGAGTGAGATATTTAGCTTAGCACAAAAAACTCCAGTGTGTTTGTTCCCTTACATTTTCCATGCTAACAATTAAAGTGCAGAGCTTTCTTCCATCAAGAGAAGAATGAACCTTCCTCTCTTGAAAACAAAAACATCTGTTTTCTCAAGACATCTGCTAAAGGAGCGAGAGCAGGATGTAAACTGCTTAGTCAAATAGTTTAAAGATAATGAAGAAATAATTAATTACAAGGAAAAAAACTCCAAGATTAAGATCTGCTTGTAATTAGCTGTACTCAAAATGCCAAAACACTATGCTCAGAGAAATATAATTAACGAGCTCTTGAGAGCTCCTGATGCTTCTCACTAATGCAGAGAGAAAAGGGTGCTGCAATCTGCTCCAAATGTTTACTGGGCAGGACCTGTGGAGCTGGGCTCCCTTCTAGCAGCCAGGCATATGCTGGAACAGTATGTTTTCATGCTGTGCCCAAGTCCCATTAGACTTGGCAGAGCCCTAACCTATGGATTATGAGCCTTGCACGCAGCCAAAGACAGCTTTACCAGCGCAGCTTGACTTGGTCCAAGCGCAACAGCCTGAAAATATATTAGGCTTTGGGGCGCTTGTGGAGATTTCATTGATGAAGGATACATTGGATCTGATCCTTCACAAGCCAGTAATTTATTATAAGGCTATGGAAGTCAAAGAAACAGGCAATTTACATTTATTTAACAAAAAAGGGGAGTTTATGTCCAGTTACTGTTCTTCCTGTGCTGGATGTTTTTAAACACAAACGGACCAAACTTGAAAAATAAGATGAGCTCAAAATACAAACATGGTTTTTTCTGAAAGATTTAATGGTAATCAAGCTGCTTGTATTCTTTCACTTCATATTCCTATCTGTGAAAGATCCAAAAGTTCATTTTAACCTGTTGGTTTTAAAAATTGCCTCTTCTTCCCAGCTTAATTTCTTCTAACCTTAGAAACAAAAGCTTTTTGCTGTCTTATTAACTTTTACCTTCCAGCAGAACAAAAGAGATCCATGCAACACTGCTAGTAGGATTGGGAAGCTACAGGATGGCTCAGCCTGTTTGATGGTGGGGCCAGTTCCAAGGCACCTCCATGAGCTGACAGCAGAAAAGGGAATTTCCCAGCCCAGTCACACAATGGGAACAGCACAAGGCAAGACTGAACTGCCAGCTGCCCACTGTTAAACTGCCTGACTGGACACCAGGGAACACACCTCCACCCTGGGGCCAAAGAACTCCTCTGAGAGGCAGAGTTTTCCCTCCCCAGCAGCACTGGCTTTTTGCATGAGTGCCACAAAGTTGTAGGGAGCAGAAAATGGCACCAGGAACCATTTCACACAGGAAACCATGCCAAGACCAATGCCCTACACAGCAGCCGGTGATCTGGGTGAGCAAAAGGGAACTCTGTCTCCTTTTTCCACTCTTCCTTTTTTATTTCTTTACCTACTGCAACATACCCTTCTACACAGATGAGGGCAAGGAAGGCATTCTCTCCAGTTATCTACCTTATTCCAAAGAAATCAGCCTGCAGGCAGCACTGGGCTTAGAACCTGCCAATTGGACCATTCAGATACAGGCTGTTTTACTCCATATTTACAGGGCACTGTCAGGTGAGGTCACAAAATTGCTCAGTTTCCCTTCAATGTTTCTTTTCCATTAACCATAGTCAGAAATTCTAGAAAAAAACATTTTATTCCAATAGAAAAATGCTGATGTGTAGAAACAAACTTCTACAGGAACTGATACTGTCACAAATCTTTCAATGAAAGCCAGATCCAAGCAACCAGCCAGCCCACCCAGAGGCAAGCTCCCGAGGGGGCAGTCTTCTTGGCAGACATCCTGAGCTCAGTTTTGCAAAGAAAAATTAGTTGGAAACATTAAAATTTCCACAGTATGGATGTTCCAGTTCCCACACAGCTTCCATGTTAGCTGGCTGGGTGAAATAAAAAATAAAAAACAAACCAGAAAGAACTAAACTGTAGGCTCATCCTCTCAGGAAATCAAAACCAACAGTCAATAGCAGTCTTCACCATTTATCAGGACACATTGTGCCATCAGCTAAATTAAATGCAGGAGGAAAGACTCTACCATCACAATCACAAAGAAAGGAGCTGTAGAGAAGTGCTGATTCTCCAAGAGAAGGGAGGGAAAAGGCTCATATTCACTCTTAACAAAGAGAAGAGAAGCATGTAGTTTACGTGGTTCTCATTCCTTTCAGCTCAAGACTTAAGGGAAGAAAAGTTTACAACATCAGCTTACCTACCTGAACACACAAAACCGAAATTGTTATAATTTTCACTTAACATTGGCAGAAACCTCCTAGGCATGAATTATTCTCCCCACAATTTTCGTACAGGCATTCTGAACACAATTGTTAAAACAATCTCCCTTCAGCTAGCAGTGAAAATAAATACAACCTAGATGAAAAGATCAAGGTTTATTACTATATACAAACAACAGCTGGCATAATGCAGGTATGAGTCACACTTCCCTTTAAATTAAAAGCTGAAATGTTAATCTAATTAAACTTGGTGAGAGAATTTAGAATTTTTTTCACACTAACACCGGATAGGGATGCTTCCAAACTCATAACAATTAAGCAAGTCCGCTCCCACTAACTCACCAAAATAGGTAAGAATATAGAATTATTTTATAACTTTTCCCCAAAAAGTTGTTTCATGGAAGACCAAGACTGAGAATGCTGCTCTCCACATTTCACTTTCTGCCCTGGCAGCTACCACACATATCACATCCATATGTACATCCAAGGTCCTGATGTACACATGTGCTTATCTCCCCCAGCAGCTGCAGAAGTGTTCATCTTGGCTAGGCAAGCCCCCTCCCGAGATCTGAGCGCTGCTCTCCTGCCCAAAGAGACGAGATCCAAAGCTAAGGCCATGCTGCTTTCAGGCAGAACAGTCATTAGGTGCTCTGACTAGCCATGTTGAGTATATTAATTTCAACCACCCCAGGATTTCCAGCTGAAAGCCTTCGACAGGGATTCAGCCAAGAGGAAGGAGAGAAGGTTGTTCCTCCATAGGAAGCTGGCTAGACTAAAAAGAGAAGCGGGGCAGGATAAGTCAGGAAGGCAGTTCTTTGAGAGGTAACACAATAATGGGACCTGCTCATTTTTGATTCAAAGGTTAGTGACATTTTTTGTTCTTATTGGACTGTTTTGTTTTCTCTGTTTATTCAAACTAACCCCCTACGATGACTTGTGTTTGCCCAATCTTGAAAGCCAAGACCTCTCCGCAGAAAGGTTGTAGAATTTCCATCACTCCTCAGCTTGGCCACAGACAATAAAAATGTCTGTGCCTTCAAGATCCAGGTGAAACCTTAAGACCTACTTAGATCTACAAGAAAATAAATCTTTCTTAAATAGCAACAACAGAAGACAAATAAGTAGAATTCTTTCATTTCTATACATTTTCCTATGACCAGGACCAAGTATTCTCATTGTACAGATGTCACAGTGTTCTGTTATTACTTGGAGACAAGTTTGGGCTTGACAGGTTCTAAGCATACACTGCTTCTTAGCAGTTAACAAATTAAGGAGCTCCAGCACTGAGGAAGAGACAGAAACCTCAGAAGTTCTCTTCTGAGATATTTAGTTATTGTAACAGTTTGATTTCTCTCTAATAATCTGGTGATCCAAAAAAGATGCATTCCACAATACATGAGATGGTTCAGGACTGCCTGATGTATCTCCAGTGCATATATAATTTCAAGTAGAAAACATGAATTGAAGACAAAGTGAATATTATCTTTTGTACTGCTTCTTGAGCAGAGGCTAAATGTGCTTTTGTCATCATAACAGCTTAAGGGATTTTTATTATTATTTTGTTTGTGGTTTTGGGGTTTTGCTTGTGCTTTTGGGGTTTTTGTTGTTGTTGTTGTTGCTTGGTTGAGTGGGGTTTTTCAAGGAAAAAAACAACTGTTTCCTCTAAGTCAAGCCTCTGCACTTCCACACCCCTTATTAACTATTTTTAATTGAGCAACTTGTTATGTGCTGACAGATATAAGGCTCCAGAACAGGAACTGAATACTTTCTGATACTAACTTAATATTTTCTGGAATAAAACTTTCTGATTAGATGTGAATACAAGGGTAAGAGAGAAAGAGTGAGGATGGCCAAGAAAAAGACCTGTCTAGAATCTGACTGAAGCGTCTTGGCTACAGCCAGCCTAATAAACAGCCATACTGCAAAACACACATTACAGAACTTCTTGCTCCCCCATGCCTCATGACACTCACCCTTGCCAGAATCATTTTACTCCTCTAGTCTCCAAAGCCACTCCAAACCAATGTACTCTGCTTATTTGTCGCACCTCTGGATAATACCCCTAGACTGCTGCCTCTGATTTGGCATCCAAAGAGCTGAATTGGTCTATATATACAAATCCAGAACCATTTGTTTCAAATGTTGCTCATGCTAAAGAAAGTAAGTTACACAAAGAAAAACCCATTTTGTCAGCACTGTCACTTTCCAAAGCCATATGACAGCGCGTTGCCATCTTCTTCAAAGTAGGGAAATATTTTTTCCGCCATCAAGTGAGTGTTATTTGATGAAAGAAAAGCTTTACTAGCTCACAGATAATGAAGCGTTTTTAGCAATGCCTCTCATCTACAGCCAAATGGAGGACAAGCAAAAGCAAATTGCTTCTTCAACTTACAAAAAAAAAAAAGGAATCATTTATTTTCATATGTTCCACTTCCATTATCATCCCTAGTATTTTCCATTCTCACGACAATGTGAGCAGATATATTGTAACTTTCTAGCTTACCTGTTCTTACTCAAAAATCATTCCAGCAAAAATCTATAATTTTCACTTAAAATTAGTCCAAGAATCATCTGAATTTTGGGGCTCTGACAAAAGAGTACATCAGCCCCTCTGTACCACACTTTTCAAGTACTAATACCAATGTTTTTTGGTGAAATAGCTTCACAGTTCTAATACTGCTGCTTTTGATGAAAGTTGGGATGAAGTTTGCTACTAAACCCAAGACAGTAAGACTGAGAAAACATGATCTTTGAAACCATACCAAACTTGCCATCAATTCAATCATGAATTATACTGATCCGGCAGAGTGGGAGTTTCCTGTTCCAAACCTGTGCCATACAAGCTAAGTCAAGAAATCAAGGACATTGATCTTCAGTAACAGATCAGAGAAATGTTATGACCTACAGGCTCCTAAGTCTGACTTCTATATTACATTTATGGAAACTGTAATAGAGGGAAAAAAAGAGAAGAAGGAATGTGACAAATTCTGGAACATTCAAAATAAGATCTAGAGTTATTTCAAGGACGTTTGAATATATATGCAAGAATCACAGAGTAGATATATTTTTTAATTGCCAGAATGGTTTTTTGTGTTTTGTTTTTTTTTTTAACAAACATTACACCAAAGGCAATTGAACAAGAGAGAATGTACTCTTCCAGAGTGATTCTTGATAAAACACTGAGGATAAACAATAGGTATTAATGGTCAGATGTCATATCAAGAAAATTGTAGAACTTCCTCATGGGAGCAATTGGATTTTAATTGGTCAACATGGTAAGAATGAGGGGGAAAACAGTAAGATTCGCACATTACAGACAAGCATATTAATAAAGCAAAATACTTTCTAGAACTAAAGCGAACTGAGAAGACTGACAAGAACAAACCCACAATCCTGAGTTGCATGGTAGAGAAGTAGAAATTAATGCACATACCCTTAATAATAGGCCCTAATTAAGCCATTCCTAACCACCAAGCAGAACCTGGAGTCACTTTGGTTACTTCCTCCACTCCAAAAAGCTCAGAAAATTGTGGCCATGGGAATCAGAGATATGAAATGTCTTTTCCTGTCAGAGGAGAGGCTATAAAAGGTAAGGACTCAATATGGAATACAGAGATCTTTTTACTGGATCATGTCACTAGTCTGTAAAATGGTGATGAGAAATTCATAGGATGCAAATAACTCAATTTCTCCTTGTTAAATGAGAACTGGGGAGCATTTATGCAATTATCACATACCTGGTTTGAAGCAGAGAAAAGAAAATGCTTTTCAGACAACATAAACTGTTGAACTCACTGCTACAGGATGGGGGGGAAAGCCAAATACATAAACAGACTCAAAGGGGAGACAAGAAATTCACAGAAAATTTGTAGCTAGGTCTGTTTGTAGCCATGAAATACAAAGAAGCAGACAGGGTCTCTAAGTCATTAAACAGTCGTTAAGCAAAAATTGGTTGTCGTTCTTAATTGCACAGAAAAGCCAGTCAGGAAGAGCACAGTAGATGGGTGAAGCCCTGGTCTGACCCTGCATCATCATCCCAAGCTGAGAACCACCATCTGTAAATCAGCAGAGTCAAGAGAGCTGTGTTGTGTTCCCACCACTGCCACAGGTAACAGGCACAGTCATAACTTGTGTTACTGCCTACAAGTCAGGTGAAGTCCCCGATAAACTTCAACTTGCTTTCAAGTTTGCTAATGGGCTATAGGGACAAAACAGAAACTGCAGAAATACAGGTCTCACTTGCACACTATTCCCCTCTGGAGCTGATGGGTTGAGTCAATCTGAATGCCCCAGAATCCAGACTCTGACTCTGGGCTATTAATGGTTATGTGGGGACATTACATAAATGAGAATAGATGTAGCATGCAGGGAAGCAGAGGAACAATTTCCAGGTGTATGAAAGCAGGGCTACCTCTTAAGACTCTCTCTTTTAATAGATTTACTTCAGGATAACACTACCAGATCAGCATTAAAGCTACTGGACACAGGAGAAAAATCTATTTATAATAGACTACAGACATCCAAGAAGAGGCTGCAGTCACAGCACTTTGACTAGAAGGGTTTAACATGCTGTGTCTAACTTTGGTACACTTGGGACTGCTTTAAATCATTGAACTCGGCCAATGACCTGCCCTTAGTCTTGCTTAAATGACATATAACGAAAACCAAAGAACTGATATCATCAGTCAATCTTATCCAGGAATTCAATTCTTTGTATTTTTCTTACTACTTCATGACTAAAATAGAAATCTGAGGGTTATTCTTATCCAGATTCTTTTTTCTGACCAGTGTTAAAAAAAAAAAAAAAATCAGGAAAAAAAACCTGGAATAAAATCACAGAACCACTAGATTGAAAGAGACCTTCAAGATCATTGAATCCAATCCATGCCTTAACCCCTCAAGCTAAACCATGGCACCGAGAGTCACATCCAATCTCTTTCTAAACACAAAGGCATCAGCTGAGTGTACAGAGTTCATTCTGAAAAACCTTTTATCAAAACATTCTTGGTCACTTGACACTATAAACACAATTGTGTAGAAACCAGTGTCACATCATACCAATTGTTACTACTATTTTGACATAATCAAAACACCTACCATGTTCCACATGGACTGCTTTTCAACCAAATATGGCAATATGGCCAAGGCTCACAGTCCAAAAGCATGAGCCAAATGGAAGCAGGACAACATGTAAAGAGCAAGGAAACCAGCCTGGCTCACCCAGCACAGGGTGGGTTGTCACTGTCATATTTTCTGAAAAATCCCTTCACCAGGATTTCTTCTGGGAAGCTGAGAAGCCTCAGAGAAAAATGAAAACAAATTATCTGATTGCTTCTCCTGTGTTTTGCTGCTTTTGAATGTGGTTGGAAATTGTTTATCCAACTTGTGAATTGTTTTTACTTAATGACCAATTGTGGCCCAGCTGTGTCAAGACTCTGGAAGAGGTCACAAGTTTTTCATTAGTATCTTGTTAGGCCTTCTGTTAAGTATCCTTTCTCTATTCTTTAGTTTAGTTTTAATATAGCATTCTATAAATACATAAAATAATAAATCAGCCTTCTAAGAACATGAAGTCAGATTCATAATTTCCTTCCTGCCATGGGGGATCCCAAAAATATCACAGTGGGTGACTGCTTCTGCCACCAGACAGATTCTCTCAGACAGGACAGCACTTTCCATCTGCCACTAAGAGGAATTTCACCCTTGTTTCATCTGCATTGCTATTAGAAAGGGCATTTGGAAAACACTCCACAATACTGGAATTGCTATATAGCCTTTAATCAGTTTCTGTTGCAACAACTGATTTGCTCTCACACAGCACCTCAGGACATGCTTCTCCATTACTGTTTACATTTTTTTTTTAATACTGGTGGTGCCCTACCCTGTTGCTAATTGTTTATTTTCCCCTCCTTCACCATGGAGTTTTGTTTGGCCAAGACCATCTTATTTTCATGGAAGTCCTAGTGAGAGGCAGGAATGGCAGAGCCACAGCAATTAATGATAAACAGACTCTATTTACAAATGAGTCTGAGTATTCCAGTGACAGAAGAAAACAGAGATCATTCTCAACCTCTGTAAAATCCAGCACTATATTTCCATCTCTTCCATGATTATCCTCTGCTAGCATCCAGTGGGGAGAAGGTGTTTTGGTTTTGTTGGTTTTGGGGTTGAGGTTTTTCAAGTTTCCTTCTGTACACATGAAATTTGAAAATCTGTGCCTTGTTTCTCTATTCCCTCACACTCATAAAATTCTCATTTTGCTGTAAACATCTGAGAAATTTAAGGCCCTTTCTACCTATTATAACATAGAAGAACTTATACCCATTTAACCTCAAAAGCACAGAGGAGATGAGAAAACTTCCTGTATTCTCAGGGTTTTTTTAATCTTGTGCATTGAGAGACAAAAAAAAAAAAAAAAATACTTTGTTTTTTTTAATCTACTTGGGCTGTACCAACAGCAGCAAGTAATCATCCCCACAAGATATAAATGAGAGAAAGCAAATAGGACCTGACACTTGTTTACATCTGTGAAACACAGTGCACAGAAAGAAAAGGTATCAATTCAGAACAGCAGCATTTCACACAATTTTGAATCACACGATTTTGAGTGCCCAGTGAAAGACAAGAAGGGGCAAGGCTCACAGAGGAATTGTGGTTTGCCTGAGGTCACACATCAAGTCAGTAGCAGAACTGAGATGAGTTCCCTGCTCCTGACCCTACACCAACTAACAGACCATGCTCCCCTTGTGGCTTCCCCCTTCCAGGACCTTCCTGCAGCTCTTCCCCTGCACAAATGAAAAGACAAAAAAAAAAAAGGAATCTGCTGTAAGAAACAGATGGAGGTATTTTTGTGATCATCAGCCCAGTACCTGGAGCCTTGTTTACACTGTGACTTTTCACTCTTCAATCAAAGGAAGTAAAACAAGCATTTGTGTCCTCAGAAATACCTATTGACTTCCTGGGACATGTGTTACACAGCACAGGAACTGAGAAATGCTTTTGATCATAACCTTGGGAGCTGCAAAGCAGAGAGTAGTGTAAGGTTTATGCTCCTGAGATTTGTTTCCTGACACAACAGCTACAAGAATTCAGCCTGTACTCATTGGGAAAGCCATGAAGGATGAAAAGTGCATAAGCATATGATCCCTGTAACTTTTATTCCATGCATATACAGTGTCTAGTTTTCACTCAGCAGACGGTGCAATGTAAAGAGAAAACTCATTTTCTAAATATCCCACCGTGAAAAGGTATTATACTTACAATTCAAAGACTTCAGTTAATCTGGGATAAAAGATCGAGTTAACAAGCATAACAGCCACTCCACAGGCTAGATACAAACCTTCCTAATTTGGTTATTTGTATTCCTAAACTGCTTAAAGATACAGGCAGAAACTTGTAAGAAGGGGCTGTTCTCAGTTTATTCGTACCTCTCCTGTGCCATCTACTGCTCACAAGTTGTTACTGACACTGTAACACTTGAAAAATGCTGATTACCTGACTCCTCTGCCCATGGCAAGATGGACGAGAGAAGACAGCCTCTCAAATTCGAGCTTCAGTGAGGTAAGGACTAAAACCAAACAACAATATACAGAAAGATATGAAAATAAAATTTAAAGAAATGTTTACACCCCAGTGTGGAAATCCAAAACATGTTTGTGGAAACACAAGGTTTAAAAAACCCAACATTGTCTCCTAGTAGCCAGTGCAATTGTAATACAAGCAGCACACAAATTCCTGTCAAAGGATCTGGGTAGGAAAAGACACAGGGCAGTCAAGCCAAATAATTTTCTCATACATAATTCTTCACATCTGCCCACTTTCTGGTCTGGCCCCTGTATGGTATCTTGTCAGAAGAGCCACTAATAACACAGCCTGTAACAGCTATTTCCTACTTCTCCCAGAAGTTTCAACCTTACTCCTGCTGTAGACTCCTCATCTTCTGAGCTGAAAGCACAGACTCTACACCTGGACAGCGCTCCCCTTCATCAGGGCAGGTGTGGCTTTGGGCTTGATGCTGCAGAAATTGATGCTGCCAGTTTTGTGGTTGAAAGGGCTGAACCCAAAAAAAATGCACCTACAGTCGTGTCCTACCTGCCAGAATTCCAGGCAAACCCAGCTCCTCTTTCTGGCAGCTCTGGCGTTGTTCAAGTACACCACAAAACCATTTGGCTGCAGGGTGATGAAAGGGGAGCAGAAGGTTCTTTCAAAAACTATAAAAGTGGGGAAGAAATGCTTGGGAAGCCAACTTGCCTCCTGAATAAAATCCAAAAACCAGTTAATGTTCAAAAGCTATTGGTGAATTGTGGAAGAGAAAAGGAAGAATTCACCAGCTGGGAACAGAAACACAGGTAACATGCTGTCAAATCCTCAGTGTCACTGTAAAAAAGGGCACAGTTGGAATTCTCACTGGGAGGGAACCCTGTTTTGCCCTAGACAGGAAAATTGCAGTTGCCTGTATTCTTCTCTGTGGGCCCTAAACTTAAAGACACAAATGGTGGATGCAGATTCCAAACTACAGTCCCAGAAAGGAACTGAAATTATGTACCAAATCAGGAAACCCAACAAATTTTTATTGGTTCAAACTCAAGAGTTCTCTCTAATTCAAGTCCTAGTCCAAGAAAAAAATATTTTTTTTCCAACTAGAAGTCCAGGGGTAAAATAAACCAACTACTTGACAGAAAACTTTTAACTTTAAGGAATTTTATTGTTTTAATAAAGCAAACCTGCCTCATCCCTATAACTGGATTTTTGTGCAAAAGTGTGCAATTTGAAAGATAAATCAGGAAAACAGATGGCATACAGGATTGGATAAAAAATTCTGTGGTACAGAACAATACAAAAGAACAGAATATTTGCAAGAGAAGTAACAGAAAAGGAGTGACATGTCAAGATCGCCTACGCCCGATGGTGAATGTGTCAACAACCAGCAATCATTATTGCTCCAAATTTCCCAGTTCTGTCAGATTGGGCCCAGAAACACAGAAGAGATCAAGAAAATTGGAGGTAACAGCAGAATTACTACAAAAAACATTTACTAGATGATCCATTTTAGCCTATATGGGGAAGAAGGTATTTCTTTCAATATCGTACTGTCCTACTATAAGGGACTTCGCACCACCATTACACAGCCAACCCAGCTTTGCCCTTCTTGGTTGTGAAGCTCTTAAATGCAACATCATCTCAACAATATGAGAAATTCCATGAACCAATCACAGAGGCAGCAGCTCATTTTCCAAAGGTGTCTCTGAGATGAGCGACAAGCAAATCAAAAAATGATCCAAGGGTGGAACTCTTAAACCAGCGCAAAGTTCCTCAAGCTCAATTTGAACCATGGCTGTTGTCATCTTAGCTAGAGAACACACTTTTTCTCAATGGAAATGTTAGATCTCCGTGGCAGAAGTAATATTTCTAACAAAATCTGATGGGACAGTATTTCTCCAGTTTCCCAAAATGTAGAGGGTTTTGGTGTGGGTTTTGCTTCAGGATACCCACACCCAGCTCCAGACTCTTTCCCTCTGCCAGCACCCTACAGAAACATCACAATCTTCCCAAGAGAAAAGGAGCTGTCTCACTTGGGTCAATGTCCACTAAAATTCCCACTGACTGACAACAG
This sequence comes from Molothrus ater, assembly GCF_012460135.2. NCBI lineage: Eukaryota > Metazoa > Chordata > Aves > Passeriformes > Icteridae > Molothrus > Molothrus ater. Next base: position 4,084,809 of record NC_050481.2, on the reverse strand, counting down.
ACAGAGAGCTCTGCTTTGGGAAGTGGCATCAAATTCACTCCACACTTCCCCCCAGCATCTTCCAACCTGTCAGAGAGGTCTAAAAAAAACACAGGTGACCAAATTCAGAAGCAGCATGGCAGGATGTGTTCTGAATATGCACATTACTGAACATAACCAGACCTAAACAAAATTTAAATTGTGGAGTATTTTCCTATGCATTAGGCATGGAGAAACAGCATTGCAGACATCTTTACTGGGAGCAAGGGTTCCATGAAGAGTCTTGATCACACTACTGTTTTTCATAAAACATTGCTTAACAAACCTCACAGCAGAAACAAGAAAACCACAATCAAAAACTAACCAGACTAAAAATTAACCAGCCTAGAATATCTTTATTTAAAACAAATACCAAATCAAACCAAGATATACATTAAAAAATATTTCTCCCTTCAAAAAAAAATTAAAAAAAAAAGAAAAGAAAAACGACGAAAACTATCAGAGTTCAGTGTTAGGAACAAATAGAATGGGCTGATGTGAAATCAGCAATGTCAATGAGCTCACCACATTATTTTTTAAGTGAAGCCTGTCAAATCAAGGAAAGATGAAGTTCAAATGTTTTAGCAGCTCTCTGAAACTCTACCAAAGGGATTAAAATGTGCATTCTGGAAAGCTTAAAAAAATGAAAAAAGAAAACAAATGTAAAACTGCAAATCTTTCTTGGCAATAGCAGGGAAGTTTGGCTTTACCACAAGCAAAACTCTACCCAAGCACCTCAGATGCACCTCACTGTAATTCCCAAAACATTCAAGTAGCCCATCCAGCCTGAGGGTCATCTGTTTAGCTTCAGTCTATGGAGTTTTCTACATTAAGGTCAAAGGGGAATGCAATGTAAAGAGATCAACTCCAGGGAGATACGTGCAAAGCCAATTTCTCAAATTATATGGATTCAATTAAATAAAAATGTCACTTGCTGAGATTTGTCAATTACCTAGCAAAGGTCTAAGGCTGTCTCTCCTTTGTTTTCCTAAAATTACAACTCTCAAGCCAAAACAAACTAGTAATATGATCCTGGTTTAAGTTTACCTTGATTCCACTTCTGAGATCATTTTGTTTTCCCCAAGTGAATAGTATTTCTCCTATCACCTAAATAAGATAGGATCAACCAAGCTGTTTTGGAAAAGACTCTGTAATTTATTTACCATACAAAATTCCCACACAAAGAGTTCTCCTTGATGCAAATGCCTTATGGAAGCAACCACTAACATGATTGCTATCCACACAAATATGTCAGCAGGACTGGACTACTTACATTACAATTAGGCCTTAAAATGGGGTTTGGCTCTTCAGCTATCGACAACAAACCTTGGAATTTGTAAAAAAAGTTAACTTTCATCTAAGATCATTAACTTGTATCTCTAGTATTGAACAAAAGGCCCAATTCATTTTAATTCACTGGTTGTGATGGTCAGAATTCCAGGCAGAAAGAGAAAAAAAAGGCTGCATTGCCTCAGATTCTGGGTGAGAAGTTAAAAGCAGAAAAGATTAGTCATTGTTCTGAGGATCTTAAACAGGAAAGGTTTAAGACAAATGACACCACACTGGAAGGTGCATGAAGGAGTGCAAGGGAACTAGATCAGCACTGCCAACATTATCTGGCACAAGTTCAGACAATGAACTGTGAAGTATCCAAAACACAGCAGAGTTACCAGAGTTCTGGGACAGCAAAGAGCTGCCAGGGTTTCAGGTAAAGCGCTGATTTGAGCCTCTTCACCAATTCACTTCCCATTTCTTCCTTCTCCCTCCTCTTTAGTTCCTCTTTTCTTTCTACCATTCTGTTAGGACCAGCTGCACAAAAGAACAAAGACCGTTTCCAATAATTTCAAGAGAAGTATTACATTTAAATATTTTCACAGATCTAGGTCTTCAGATCAAAATGTGAGTCTTTCATTTGGGTGATGCCATAGCAATAACACTTCCTTGCTATTTGTAGCAGTTGTACCAAGTTCCCCACCAAAAATTCTCAGTAGAGCAAACTACCACATTCCAAAAATGTCATTAGAAATTAAGGCTTTCACTCAAACTAGCTAAATAAACAGCACTGCTTCCCTATGTAAGTACTCAACCCTCAAGAGCAGAAAAGTTAGTTGGGTAAGAGCAACCCTCAGCATCATGGCTGTAGCAACAATAATAAAAGACAGGAGGGAATCTCTTTTGCAAGAATGAACCACCTAATAATTCTCTGTCCAAGTCTTTAAATATATTCTATGTGCCAGTAGTACAATAAATACAGCCTTAAATGTCCTATGTTCCACTTATGAGGTTATGGTCAGTTTTCTTCTGTAAGAAAAATTGATGCATCTTACGTGTACATTTTGCAATCTTTCAAATGATCAAATTACATAAATTTGAAACTGCAATGATGATGGCAGTTTTCTCTCAATATGAGAATAGGGAGGAATGGTTTACATAACCAATATTGGTTATTGGTTACTGTTAGGAAAATTAATCTACAAACACAAGAGGTTTATGTCCAAAAAGGAGACAGAGGAGTCTTTTTTGGCTTTCTTCGAATAAAGGAAGAGGCCATGGGGCATTCCCCTGGGATCTCTGGAATTTTTGGAGGACACAGCCTCCTTTTTATCATAATTTCCTGGCCCCATTTCCCTTCTCTCTTTCCCTGTTGGCTAAGGTACTTGAGAGGTACAGACTTCCCAATACACCTGATACAGAAGATTTCCCTCTAATGTAAAACCCTCCCTTGTAATTTTTAATTCTTATGGAATTTGGGGGTTTTTCTTCCTCATTGTTTCTTTTGTCTTTCAATGCCTAATTTCATTTATCAGCAAACCTAAAGTTCATTTGTAAAAGCAAATATCTTTTTCCATTCATCAATCAGTGGAATCCTTCCCATTGTTTCTTTTATCTCCCAGTGCTAGTTTTATCCACCAGCAGACCCACAGCTTCTTTGTAAAGACAAATCTGCTATTCCTCTCAGTTACCAATAATTGGTTATGGGTATATATGGACACACAGAGCAGCAACTTCTGAACAGGCATGCCTATGTCTTTCCATTCCCCATAAAAAGGGATTTCCTTCCTTGTTCTGGTTTTTCAAATTCCCCCCTGCTGATTCAAACCAGAACACTGCAACCTGTGCTTCCCCAACAAGTTCCTATTTCCTCTTCCTTTTCAAAATAAGATTCTTATTTTTTTTAATAACTCTAATAGCTAAGTAGACACACAGATACAAAAGTCTGCTGAGGATATGGAGGCTGACATCTAGTTATTTGTACAACATCAGCATAATACCACACATTAGCACTGTTGTTCAAAAACATTTCAGCGACGGAAGCATGTGACATATTACGACAACATCTGGCATTTTCCTAAAAATAATGGAGTTCTTTTCTTATTCCCTAAGCAGACTTGATGAAATGTAGCACTTCCTGGAGTATCAGTAACACACACTTTCAAAACCATAGTATCTCCAGTTTCTTCAGTAGTGAGTATTTCCAAACCGACGGCCACACTCTCATGTGGCTCACACCGGAAGCATCCAAAAGAAAAAAATCAATGAGATTCAACTGGGTGTAAGGCAAAGCAGAATAAAGCCCAAAGGTTCTGACAGGGAAAAATTATGTCAGGCTTCCAAGCCTCACAGAAGCTTATTTTTCATGGCTTGCTCCCCCTGCCCCTGTGGATGCCTATCGTATTCTTTGGCTGAAAGAAATCTGAAAATCTCGGGTTCTTTTCTGTTCCACTGAAACCACAAAAGTTTGGAGAATCTCACATAAACAGACACATGAGAGCCTCTGGTAAAACTGCAGACAACAGTTCTAAATTTTTGTTACACTGGAAAAATAAGCTCCTCTTGTTTTCCTAACTGTTCCTTCTTCTCTTATAAACTCAGCCACCAAAGGTCTCGAAAAACAGGAGGGAGGTTAATAGTTTAAAGCATGGGAATATATTTTGCCTATAGGGATGATGGAGGGGAGCTCACAAACATTGACCTGATGACAGAATTGTTATCTCTGGGAAGAGAATCTCTGAAGTCACTACCTTCCAATATATTCCTCAGACTCTTTTTCTACAGAAGTGTTTAGTCAACTTAAGCTTGATAGTCAGTTAAGCTAATTACAACTTTCCCTAATGAATTCAGAAAGTGCTCTTCTGCATCCCAATTAGAAAAGCCAGCATTTTTCTTCTGCAGGGATGTTTGCTACCAGAAGCAGCACTGCCATTTGAATTGTCATTATAACATGGCTACCATGATGATGTACCCATGCAACAAGCACACAGAAAACCACAACTGAATTTATAGGGGAAAAATCACATGTATTTTGGTACAATAAGATTAAAGGATTTAGGCTTTAAGCTCAGCAAGTGTTAATCCATCTATTTTCATCCTGGTACATAGCAGCAGTCTCTGATCCTCAAATTGCAGTAAATGACCAGTGGTGCTTTTGCAGACAGTGTGCTTCACCCTCACATGTTATTCAAAAACCTTTTACTAATTCTAGTGGAAATAAAATTTGGCTTAGGGAAAGTAAGATCAAGCCATTCATTTTATTTTAATGAACAGAAAACTCTTCAGACAAGTAAACCTGTCCTATTCTGCTCATTAGTTCTTAGTTCATTTCTCCCTCTGCATATATATTATCTTTTAGCTTCATTCAGTGACATCAAAAACAAAACAAGCTGGTGAAAACCAGCATCCCATATGGTAAGAAACAAGCCAGATTATTTTATTTGTATAAAACTCTGGACACACCTTACTTACACTGTGCACATTTCCCAGTCAGCACCAGGATTTCATACAGCAACAATCAGCAAAGTATGGCTGAAGGGGAGTTACAAGCACATATTAATTCCTCTCCTCTCATTCCACATTGCCAGTTTTCTTCCCACCTTCAGTCAGTTCTATGTCAGTGTCCATCCAGTTAGAATAACAAGCACAATGTACACACAACAACTTTCCGGACAAAAACCTTTTAAAGAAGGGAGCATTTATTCATGCAACTCCATCCTCTTCTCACTTGATATTCCTCAGAGACAGTGATCCTCAACGCCTCCTAAGAGTACCCTAAAATTTCCTAGAACTCTCATACCTTTTTGACATTTCTCTATTCTTCTAGCCCTATTTTAACACACCGTATTTCACCTGCTTAAGCTTCTTCACTATTCCCTGACGAGTTCTTTTTGAACTCGGCCAAACAGCACCAGGCACAAGGGGAAGCACAGCCCTGTGCAGCAGACAGGAGATCTCACTTGCAAGACCATTCAGTTATTTAGGTGGGAGATTCCTGACCTCTGCTGTGCAGCCACATGTTTGCCTTGAAATGAAGTTATTTGAGGTATAAATCTCATCAGATAAAGTGTGGTTTCAAAAAACTTACACTTTAAAGTTGAATAAATCAAAGGGGGGAAAAAAAAGAGTGAGTGGTTCTGAGCATTTGACTGTACCTTCTATCATCATATAGCTCAGTTTTTCCATTTTTTCAGCCAACATGCTGACTATTCCTTTCTTAACTCCATCCCACAAAACTGCACTAAAACATTTATTTAAGATTTTTATATTCAAGGAAACACTGTTCACAAACTGACCCTATAACAGGCTTTAAATCATCTAGGTACCCTTTATCTGGCATTCCTTCCTTTCATCATCAAAGCACCTGAACATCTTCCAACAATTCTCCACACAACATGGCAAGCACCTGCTATGTTAAATTCCCTCCCTTTGATCAAAACAATCCTTTTTGTTCCTAACACATTGCCTTGTTTGTCTTAGGGCAAATCCCTAGTCTAAGAGATGGATCAGCTGGAGATCTTCACAGATCTTGGCCCCGCCCCTGGGAAAGGGCTCTCCTTTTCTTGTCTTAAAAGCCTCTGGCCTTGTACAATACAAATCCATTCAACTAAAGAACTGGAGGTGAGAATACATGTGGTATTGTGCTCATCATTAACTAATTCTGGATTAAATAACAGACTAGATCAATCACCATAAAAAATGCATCACCCTACACAGCAAAAAATATTACAAAATTCCATACCACTCACTGGCCATAACTGTTAATGATGGATTTCACTTAGAATGCAGTCTTATTCTCAGTAAATGTGACCAAAATGCTGCAAAAAAAACAAAACTGCAAGTTAGGGTTTTATTTTCAAAGTGATGAGTGGATGACTGGGACATAAATCTATAGCATTCGCTCCTGAAACTTCACATCAGATTTTCAGATATGCACCCTCTAGGTAAATGATAAAGATTAAATAATTTAATGTCCTTCCAGAAATTCTGAAAGTTCAAACCAAACCTGAGTTTACTCAACCCCTACAAACCTTCTTCTTTGTTAAAGTGAGTTTAGAGACCCCACATCGGAATGAAGGGAATGTATAGAGGACAGAGCTATCCAAGTTGAAAGGACACAGCACTGGATGGAGCACTCTGCTCCCTGGGAGGTGCTGCTGGGTCACAGGTGGTCTCCAGGCTTGACACTAAACAGTTTGGGCTTCCCAAACCAAAAGGCCCACCAGGCAGGCCAGGACTTTGGCTGCTAACAGTCTTCTGTGGAAGAGTACCAGCCCAGAGAACCTGGGGCTCTTGAGGGACAGCTTGCTGAAGAAATTAAAAAAAGTTAAATCTATCCGATATTTTATTTTATAAAGATGACTTACCAAAATCTAGCCTGGCACCATTTCACATCCTTCCCTGAAACCTTAGCCTGAAATAACAGCAAAGCATCTTCCCACATGATTCCCTTTTAAGGCAAGGGCTGCTGAAGTACTGCCCATCACTCCACATGACAAGCTAACCAAACCTGATTTTTGTAGTGGGGCTTTGAGAACAAGAATTATTGCATGATGCACTGTGTGTTGCCAATGTCAAGCTGGCTTCAGTGCATATCTTTATTTTCCACTGAAGGGAAGCAGAGTCTCAGTTTACACAGTTCTTAGTGCACTAATCTTGTTGGTGGTATGTGTGTCTAATGGGGGCTTTGACAGTAAAAGAGTCTTGTTAATAGATGGTGATTTATTTCATTATTCACCATTTCCTTTAAGCTTTTTTATTTCAGAAAAAAATAGGTATTTTAGTCAAATTGTATTTTCCTAGGCTCTCCACCAACATTACTAGGCTATACCTAGCCATCTTCAGTGACAACTGAAAATGATATAACCAGTGGAAAAATCTGATGAGCCACACATAGACCAAAATAATATTTGAGTGATGTAAGATAGACAAAACTTAAATAACAGCAAGAACAGAAGAGACAAGAAAAATGTTCATTTCCCAGTGAGGATGGAAGCATTTATAGAGGATGGTTCTTAATACAGCCAGTTCCACTTCCAACACCCCAGTTCCACACCCCTTGCCATATATATTTAGACTGTTTCTATGCAGTTCAGATGTCAATTTTGTTACTTGTTCCAGGGAAGCTTATGAACCTTTCAGGGTTTTTGGTTTGGCTTGTTTTTTCCTTTCTTTGCAATCCATTTTTCCTCTCCTTCCATCCTCTTCATCGCCAAGGTCTGTTTCTTCCATTGCTCCCAAAATATCTGCCAAATCTCACCTTTCATTTCCTCTTCATATTTTCCTTTTTTATTCCTTTCTGATTCTTTATTACTTACCCCTACTCACACACACCTTGAACCATCAATCAAAATCTTCCCACCTAAAGTCTTCTCATCATGTTAAATTTAAAGCAATGAAGTCACTGGACCATCTTTAAAGGCTTTTTTTTTTTTTTTTTACTCAGCTCAGCTCCAATTTTATTAATGATTTTTTTTTCTGTATAAAGAAAATATTTTGAAGCCAAAGAGAGCTGCAGAAGGTCTATAGCAAAACCACCACTCTGAGACCAATCCTCCCCAGCCTCAAGTGTGGGCAGCCTGCCTGCCTTGTGGAGAGCACATTCCAGCTCCCTGGCACTGCTGGGAATGTCTAATAGCAAAAGCAGGGCTAGTCTCATATATCACTGTGTCATCCATCCACAAGATACAGTGGAGCTCTGAGATGCTTCCTCCACCTTTTCCTTTTCTCTTTTCCAAAGGATGTAACTGACTTCTAGAAAATCATTTGGAGCTTTTAATTGGGACTTCACACTTGGTGAGACACCCTGCCTGCTCTTTACATGGTACACAATTAGGATCTATGACTTCAAGCTACTCCATTTCCATTTTGAGCTGACCTTTTCCTATGTCATGCTGGTAACAGACCTAGAAATTAAAAGCCCAGAGATTACCATCTTCCTTTTACCCCCACACAGCAAATAGCTGTTTCAGTTCCCCACTACTGCAGCATTTTTGGGTATTTTTCCTCCTTCAAAAGGCAGTGGGTGGATCAGGCTACTGGAGCTTCTGTTACTTGACAACAGTGGTAATAATTTGATGATATTCAAAATAATCCCTTACAAATTAGTAGAAAATGGAAATAAAAACTAAAAATGCTTTTATAATTGACTGGGAAAAATATTCTTATATAAGCTTATCACATATTTCATTATCTCTGGTTTTAAAACATAGTAATTTAAACCTGTAAATCTTTCAATTATACTCATATTTTACAAATCCACAGAATTCAGAGCAAAATGTCAAAAACACATGCAGGAACCACCCTTCCCCAGACACAAACAAAAAAGATGGACTATCACAAGATTTACTTCTATTTTTCTTGGTGTTTTGATTCTGCACAGTAGAAAACTACCAAAGCAGTGGATAATTTTAAGAAAAATGCTGGAAGCTGTACACACAGGCAGTTTTTACCACTCTTACACAACCCACTCAAGAAACACAAAAGAGCCCTTGGCACAAAAGCTCCCCTAAAAACCACCTCCCCATCCCCTTTTATCAGCAGCAGATTATTCCTTCTGCTCCACCAAGGTGGATTAAGGGATCTTACCTGTTGTCATCTCCCAGGTGACCGCAGCTGAGCCCTGCCTCCTTCTAATAATTCAAACCCTCCTCCTCAATGCAGCCTGCTGCTTCCACAGAACAACTTCCTCACTAAAGCCCAATAACAAAGGAACTGAAAATTTGAGTACTGCAAATAACATCACATTTTACAGGCCTTTTCCTTCCCCCCCCCCCCCCCCCCCCCCAATTTTAATATTTTGCCAAACACCAGCACAGTGATGGCAAGAGTGCAACAGCAAATGCTGACAGATGCATTGCCTGGCTTTGAAACAGTTAACAGAGAAGCTCTAGAAGGGTCTGATCTGAATTGCATTTTCCTGCACATAATTGCTTCTAAACAGAGGTAATATTAAACAACTGCTCTTCTGCTTGGCAAGCTCTCAGGATGCTGCCCAGGGCTGTAATACTATAATCTCCTTCTATCCTTGTTGCACACAAAGTTAGAGGGGAACATGATGAACAAGGCAGGCAAAGTTGCTCTGCTAATGTGAAGAAGACATTTAACTCCATATTTGTGCTCACATCTACATAAACACACACATACATATACACATCTTTATCTCCTTAGTCCCAGAAAAACACTCAAGAACTCTGGCCTCATCTACATCCTGAGCAGGAGCACAGCCCAGAAAGCAGGCCTATACTATGAGATGCCCTCTGAGCCTCTCTCTGCATTCCCAGTCTCAAATTCCCAGCTGTTTGGATGCTAGAGGAGCTCAGTCTGGAGCACAAGCATGATGCTATTCCTAGAACAGAGTGTAAACACCACCAGGTCTCTGTGGTGACTTGCTTTGGTGGCTTTTTGCACTTCCAGGGCTGAATAAGAGGGGTAGGAACTGAGTAAGAAAATTCCTGCCCCAATCAGAATCCAAACTTCACCAGCAATCACAGCCTGTTGCAAATGGCATTTGTGCACTTAAACCAAATGAATCAGAGTACAGAAAGTTGTGGAAAACAATAAAGCACTGCAAGCTATGACATGAAGATGACTCTTTTAAGAGGAACCACCCGAACAGCAAATATTTACATACATGGTGAGGCCACAGCTACTTCTTTTGAAGTCAGCCTCATTAAGTACACTAGGAAATTTTTCCACATAAGGACAAGCCACCATGAAGGCTTATTTCAGCCTTGCCATCAAGGAAACTAAATACTTGTGAGTGATACTGGTGGCTTGTCTCAATGCAAGTCATCACTCTTGTTCTGCATTTTACTGAATCTTTCCTGTGTACCAAAATCTTCCTTTGAATTGTGGAAATTTGCATTTTCCTAATTCCTTAAATGTCTGAAAAATCATGGAAAAAAGTTTTTCCCTCTAAATTTTTTCAGGTTTTTGTTTTGTTTGAGTTTTTTCACTACTTTTTTCTTGAATGCTTTCTTCCTCAGGTTAACTTGCAAACATAATTCATACACTTATTTTCTGTTTTCCTATAGTCAGAGACATCCCAATGCTTTCTGGTTCTGGTACATGTTCTTGGAAAATAAGGTTAAAGCCTTTTCTAAGTATTCTCTTCTATTCGGAGTCCAACAGAAGAGATCAGAGCATATCCTTGTTCTACTGTTAAAGTAGAGGAATTACATGAAGAGGGATCTGAGTAAAGAAATCATGTTGGGGTAATCTCTCCTTTGAGATAACATTTTCTTCAAAGTTATACCGTACTGGCTCAGATCTTCTCCCATGAACTAAAAGTTAACAAAGAAAAAAAAATCTTTCCCTCCACTCTCTATAGACACTCTCATACAGCTTCCAAGTGTGAGGAAGATAAATGTTCTTTCCTTTATTTCTTAATAGGGTAAAAACACTCAACACATCACAAGAAGCCCTGGGAAACAGTTACCATTAAGCTATATATTGTACCAAGCTCTTTAGGATTACTTATCCCAAGATACAACTTGGTGGTTTTCAGATCCTTTGAATAAACTGCAAAATTCAAAATTGGTTGGTGTTAATATCACTGACAAAATTCAGACTAGAGAGACAAGTGAATGTGCATTGAGATGAATTAGGATTCATGTACCAAAGGGTTTAGGCATTACTGAATTCCTCAAGAAAAACATCTGCTCAACAGCAAAGCAGCTGTCAGAAAAATTAAAATTGACAATTAATACATAAGTTAGCATAAGCCATGCATGTATTGTTGATTCTAGTTTTGGTCTAATTAAAACTCAAAATTTAGGGGATGACTGACAGATGTGCATGTAAATAAATTAGGGATGGTGTAAAAACAGTCTGGAGAAAGATGACTGAATTTATACAAAGAATACCACACAAAGAATATTGTATAACTGAATTAACAGAAACAGGAGTTAATAAACATATTGTGTTATCACATATAATTTAAAAAGGCATTTTAACACAAAAAAGGGCCAGGTTCACAAGTTCTCAATTTACTTCACCTTGCAATCAAGCCTGAAAGGTGTTTCAGCAAGCTTTGGGGAATATTTTTATGATAAATAGCAAGAATACATCCCCATTTACAAGAAACTCTACAGCATAAGAACCCTAAAGAAACATCTACAGCAAACATAAGGGCACAGTAATTCCTTACTGTACCCAAAACAATTTGTGCTCCAAAAAGGTTTTGCTCTCTATCTCCATATGTGGCTTGCACTGGAATTTCAGTTTTATCTCTTAAATTATATTTCATCACTAAACCTGGGAGCTCCTAAGTCTTGCACACTGGACATGAACTCCAACAAGAAATGGCGTGAAAGGGCTCCTGTGGCTAATGGGGCTACCAACCCTAAGACAGACAAACACTTAGAAAATTTTGCTTCCAAAGAACATTCCAAGACCACTTCCCACCCATCAAATTCTCAGTTACTCTCTGCCACCCACACACTGAGTATTGTGCTTTTCCCCAATAAAACTACTGTTCTTTTCCTTCATAAAACAACTGTGCCATCTGAAAATTTCTTTTATGTTTGGAATTAGGAGTGTGTGACATCTTTTTTCCAGATATCATGCTTTAAAACGTCTGTTCCTAGGCAGCGACTGTGTACAAAAAGTATCAATGTGAACCATTGTCAGAAGTTACTCAAATAAAAATCTTCAATAGTGGAAAAGATGAGGAAAATCAAGATTTGTTTTGAATTTGTTACACTCCCTTGAGAAAGTAGGCTGATTTTCATTAACTTGCAAGCAGTTCATATGCCGCTGCTTTCCAAGAGCAAGCATTTGAAAAGGGGAAAAAAAGGCAAAAAATACTAGGAAATTTCATAAGGACCTGCCCATCTTAGGTCCCAATGATTAATGAAATGGAAATGTTCATGCAGCTCAGAAGTGGCCATATCACATGGAAGTTCAGAAAGTAACTATCAAGTTGTTTCCAGAAAACTGTACCCCCATTAATAATCCCAAACCTCAGCTGGAACACAAGAGGCATAAGGGAAATATGCTGACCCTGATGGTATTGATTAAAGCATGCTATTGAAAGTTTCACACACCAACCACAATCCATCTAGGAAAACCACCAAGAGCCGGAATTCCAGTAAGGATAAAATCATTTTTAAATGGACATGTAATTTTTGCAAAGGCTCTAGCCAAGACCAGTGTAGATCAAATGAAATCACAAGTTTCTCAGCTCCTCACGCCATATAAGATTTCTTCAACATTTGTACAGTTTTTTTACTTTACATTCTTTGCATCTCAAGATTCCTCAAGTCTTAATAGTATTAATTCTTGTTGCTGGTAATTGTTTGGTTTGTTCTGTACAACCCAGTTCCCTTTATTATAGACTGCACTATCATAAGTAGATTAAAAATATATTGATAAAATATTTAATTATACAAACACATGCAATATATTTTCTGAGGCGATAGAAGGGTGAACTGAGATTGCAACAGTAGTTATCTAAATTTCTGTTAGTGGAATATAGAACAAAATCTGCTGCTGAAAGCAAAATGGTCTCACAAACAGAAATAATATGGAATATGACAATCAGAGCTTAATTCCCCACTGACCTTTTAGAGATAAAATATTGTTAATAGGTAATTGTAGTATTTTATTTTACAAAGTCATTTGCAAAGCACTGAGCAGCTCTCTGGCTATGCATGTCGGGGCTGGAGGGAGAATGGGGGAAGAAGGCTGCTAGAGAGGCAAAGTCTGATCCACATCCAGCATGTTTGCACTCCATGTGTTCCACCAAGGATAATTGCTTTATTCTGGAGCAACTTTAGTAAATTAGTCTAAGATGCCTGCAAGACAGTAAATCAGAGAAACCATGTTTACATGGTTTTGTTTTCTTTGGCAGTTGTAGAAGTTTAAAGAACTGTATGACTTCATTCTGAATTTGCTATCAGAAGTTATTTTTGTATGGCTACCTTGGAAGAGACCCTCAGGAGAAATTATTTTCCTCACAGAGATTGCATAAAAATTACAAAACTTACTACCTATCTAAAGAAAATCATGTAATAAACCTAATTATCAGCCTTGATATGCTTATTGTGGGCTGCTTTCTGAATTCAACAGAGGGTGTACAAGCTATCCAGCTACAGGTCAAGGCAAGAAAATCAAATGGAAGACAGTGTGTCCAGGAAGGATACCTATCCATCCTGTTTGCTCCTGGGCAACACAGAGGGATGTTCCATGGAAAAATATATTCAGATGATATCATTAGCCAGTAATAGAGCAGCCAAAAATGAATATTAGGAGATTGTAGCTGACACACCATAGGATGATGGAATTATTTTCCTTGGGATTGCCTTCTACTTCGTGTTTCTTGGATGCTTTTACATCTGCCATAATTGTAAATGAGAATCAGCTTTGACACTCAAAATGTAAGCCCAGCAGTCAGACACTACCACTGTCACATACTGGGATCAACTGCATGACTTGAATATCAGGAAGAATTTTTTTAATTGAAAATTGACCTTAAGATGGATGTTTTTAGTTTTAAATGTATATTTCTCCTCTTTCTGGCATGCCTGAAATGCACTGGATTAATTTCCATCACAATTTTAGCTATGTACAGTTCAAATCCAGAGAAAGGAAAACGAAACCTTACACTCACGCAAAGCTGGATGTTTAAATATCTAAATATTCAACAGTAAGTATAAATTAAGGAAAGATGCTCTGCACTGAGATCTAGAAAAGCATCTACAAGATACTTTTATCTACAAGATGGGGAGGCTGATGAGAATTTCAGAGTCAAAACTTGAGGTGTAAAAGCAGCAGCTCTGGCAACCAGGCTGTACATGACAGGTATTTGTATTTAGCTACATTTCCTTTTATTTAGAGAAAGAAAAGGACTGCATTAATCTTTTCCTTGCACAAGACAAGTATATTAATATGCCTCTTTCATGTCCTGATCTCAGCTGAGTTCCTGATTAGCTCATTTTTCCTATAAGATTTCAACAAGCACAGGGAGGTGCTTGTCTAAGAAATAAGAACTGAACAACAACAGTAGAAGTAATTTTGCAAGTAATTAATCAAACCAAGTTTATTATTTATTATATTATTATTATATAATATAACATACAATAATAATATAATACATTATATTGTTATATTATATATAATAATATGCAATGATATATATAATATGATGATATATAAAATATATAAATGATAATAAACTTAATAAATACACATCAAACTAACTTTATTATTTGTCATTGCACTGTGTAGCCACAGTGGTGGCATTGCAACAAGTCAGGAGAAAAATACAAGCAAGATTTGTTTGAAGAGAACTTTGGTTAGACAAAACTGTAAGTAATAAGGAAGGCTGACAAGTTTTCTTGTTCTGAGATTTTCTTCAATTATATTAGTTGATTTAACATGAGCTACTACCTTTTCCTTCACACCTTCACAGACATGTGGCACTTCACAGCCTGCACTATCAACTCCTCACTATTCCACTCACAAACTCTGGGAGCAGACAATATTGCCACTTTACCCAAGGAAAGAAACAGTAGCAATAGGTGAAGTTTTGTTGCCCCTGTTTCTGGATGGGCATGTTCATAAAAACTTCTTTTTTTCCTTACCTTTTAAAGTGTCTTCAAGTGAGAGACAGGTTGAAGGAGCAGGCATCAGTTGAATGAATCACACATGGAAGTACAGCAGTTAAATAAAGCAAGAAGCAGGTTACTTTTTCAGATGTAAAATAGTCTGCAGCATTATTGGAGAATTAGATGAACAAGCCAGATCCCTTTGAAGTTGTTCTCTCATCATGCAACACATCAAAAGACACAACACCAATGTAATTAGTCTCATAATTAAAACTCATGGATAATATAGCCAATTACTCATTGATTTGAGACCCAGCAGACCCCAGATACACACACAATTCTACCCTAGGAAGGACACAGATTTATTCTGTAACCACATGGTTGAGGACACACCTCAAGTGCTGTGTCCAGTTCGGGGCCCCTCAGTCCAGGAAGGACATTGAGGAGCTGGAGTGAGTCCAGAGCAGGACAACAAGGCTGGAGAAGGGTCTGGAGCACAAATCCTGTGAGGAGCAGCTGAGGGAGCTGGGGGTGTTCAACCTGCAGCAAAGGAGGCTCAGGGGGTACCCCATCACTCTCTGCAGCTCCCTGAGATGAGATTGTAGCCAGGTGGGGCCTGGTCTCCTCTTCAAAGTAACAAGCAAGAGGAAATGGCCTCAAGTTGCACCAGGAGAGGCTTAAATCAGATATTGGGAGAGTTTTCTTCACTGAAAGGGTTGTCAAATATTGGAATTACCGACCAGGAAGGTGGTGGAGTCACCAGCCCTAAAGACATGCAAATATGGCACTTAGGGACATGGTTTAGTGACAGACTTGAGCTGGGTTAACTGTTGGACTCTGCCACCTTAAAGATCTTTTCCAAGATAAATGATTCTGTGAGTTCAGAGAGGATATCAGACAGAGAGACCATTCTGACCTATCTGGTAATAAGAACTCATTTTCTTCCACTCTACACACTAAACAGTAGGTGAATGATCTATAAGACTACATCAAGTTTCTCCAACTAAAAAAGAAAAATCATTTTCTTAAGGTAATAAGCTTTATTTCAAGGCTTTGTCTTCAGGAATATTAAATTATAGCTCTAATTCAAACTTGTAAACATAAAGCAAATTATTCCATGTTTTCTCCTCTAGGTCTGCAAATATCCCTTCTCTTCACTAGGATTATACTCTATGGAAATAAAACCACAATAACCTTATGCTAGCAACCACAAGTTAAGAACAGCCTTTTCTGCTAGGTCTGGAGAAAAAAGTAGCAAATACATGCATTTAGCACTAGAATTATTTTGCACAATACTTGCAAATATTATTTAGAGTCTTTTATTTGGTAAAAGTATATATTTATTAATTTCTTATTTTTAAAGTATATATTATTTGATAAAAGCATATATTTATTTGATATAATGTTCTTGGGTAGATCAAATTCCCTAAGACTGAAAAGGTACCAAAGTGATGCTAAGGAAATATTTAATGAGTGCAAAGGTCACTAATTTTTCTAATTTTGGAACACAAATCTGTCATTACAGGTTCTTTCAGAGGAAAGAATTTCTTTCTTTAGGAAGATTAATGAGGCATCAAACCATCTCTAAAAGAAGTCAGAAAAAATACCGAACCTTTTAAGCCTTTGTATTATACACTTGATTTCATATCCTGAAACTGTGTTTTGTATTATTTGGCTACTCTCTCTTCATTTGTCAAATCACAATGTGTTTTTCTGTAAAAGAATCTGACCCAGGCATATGACAGTACATCACTACAAGTTTTACACAGATCTTGAAATTCATCCAGACCTGCTGAAAGTGAGCAATACATCAAATGGCACTGTATGATACTGCTACCATACAACTTAAAAACTCTGCTATTTTATCTCTTTCCTCCACCCAGAAACTGCAATATGTCACCAAGAAAGGCTATGCTACCCTAAAATAAAAAGAAATACACGCTTAATGTAGTCAGTAAAACAGAATATTCTAGGTCAGCATTAGAAGTGAAAGCTACCAGTGTTCACATTACTCTAGATTCTATTTCTGAAGATGAGAATCATGGCTGTCAGATCAAACCTCTTCAGAGGTAACACAAAGAAATCTCCAGCAAGTCCTCTTAAGACAGGCAAGGTCAGAAATCTCCAGCTCAGAGGACTGACATCTTCAGAAGTACAACACTGCCCTGCAGATCTGACACTAAGACCCCTTAACATTTGACATTTCTTTCAGGGAATTAAAAAAAAAAAAAGGTTCTTCTGTGCAATATTTTCTCATTCTTCAACTGACAGGTTTCCTGGGAATGCTGACTGTCAACTGGGAATTAAAAATTATTTTCCTAAAGAGAAGTATTGGGAGGCAGATTTCTCATGGTCACACTGCATTGGTCAGTCTGTCAGGACAGCTGGTTTCAGGAAAATCAGCTCATTTCACCTTTTTTTTTTTTTCTTTAAATACTGTGGCTCTCAAATCCCTAACAGACATAATTTGAGTCTCTGGTTTCTTGTGCTACTTTGCTTTTTAGCCCTGTACATGCAGGTGGTGCATTCACACTGTTTTCCAGCTAAGGTAGACCCTCCTCTCTGACAGATGTCTGGCACCCTGTGTCTTGTGTTAATGAGCAGCAGGAGTTCAGATCAAGGCATGAAAAGCAAAATTATCACAGAAAATTATCCTGCAAGGTGCCTCTAAAGCAGCCTTCCCTCTGGGTTTCAATGACATGAGCAACATTTCTACAGTTCAGCTTGGGACAGAGAAACATGGATATTTTGGACAAGCCTTTCAGATAAAACCTCATACAGCTCCAGACAAGGACTTTCCACAGACCAAGAGCTCTGTTCCATCACATTCAATTTCCACAATCCTATCTAGAAAGATTTAGGGGACATCCATGGCTTGGCTGTGACTTAACCCTCAAGTCTGACTCACAAGCCAAGAATTTTTCTTCTCTGTTTCCATTTCCTGCTTCATTTTGGCAGGCCAGTGTGGAGTCTCTGTAGAGCAAGGCCCACATATATCATGTGCTTCCATCCTGACCACTTAAAAACTTTTCCTTCAGGGGTTCTACTGCCCTCCCTTCAGAGCAAATTCTGTTGAAAAACCGTATAGTTCATGTAGGAAAGGCTGTCTGCTTTTTAAAAATATAAAAAGCAGTTCTAGGCAAAGAGTAATTTTATATAGCTATGATCAGAGACAGCTAGGAAGGCTTACAGAAAATTCTGGGGTTCACATGCTGCATGGGCTGGTTCTTAGTGGTATAACCACTCAACAGCTCACTGCTCAGAGAAAAAAAAATATAGTCAATCATCTCAGAACAAATATAAATCTTCCTCAACTTCATGCCTTTGCTGTTATTTTAGCAATGGTGCACAACTGCCATCCTTCTATCCCCAGTTATACAAAGAGAACAGGCATAGGAGCCTGGGATACTCTTTTTCCTTTACCCACTCTTTTGTATAAACAGACAAGTGTGTTCTTACCTAATGTAAAATTGTGCTATCTCAAATGTTTGGGATTTTTTCATGTCAGCCAGTTCCTAGCCCTATGTAAAGTTTACAAAGAGTCTCAGTTTCAGGCCAGAACTACAAATAGCTCTGTTTCTAATAAAACTTATTTTGCTAGGAGTGTTTTTATGCTGGGAACTCAAAGGGCTTTAATAACTGTTTGATACTGGGTGGTTTTTAAGTGTATAGGGAGTTTCCTAAAGTTTCTGATCCTGGTTCCCACTGGAGTTATTGAGACCAAACTCATTATGAGGAGTAATGGAGTCTTGGAACCACAGGACAAGCATCTCCCAGTTCAAGAAAATACTGTTAACAGCAAAAAATTACTTCTTTATAGTTTTGTCACTACTTTATGTGACTTTTCCATTCTTACAGCAAAGCCTGCTGATGGACTCTTGATTGAAATAGCACTGGATGAGGCCATGTGTATCACAAATGTGGCTCAAATCACTGAACATCATATCTAACAAAGATCAAACATACTTCAGTTAGCTATGTCTGCATCCTCCTTATTTTTCTGTCCTTCTGGTGATTAAATATGCCTAGGCCACTAGATAACTGTTGCAAACTAGGCCTCCCCATTCTATCTCACAACATTCCCAAACACCTGCATCTCTTGCAGGCTCTTTTCCTGAGTATGAGGAATAGATGAAATTATTTTCTCTGTTTTTTGAGGGGTAAAGTTGGTCACAGAGTAGTTGTTCAAGATTTTTACTTCAAGTCCACAGCAACACTTGGTAGTAAAAATCTGATCTGCAAATCTCCAACCCACTGAATGACAACAAATAATCAGGAATTAAAAGAAAGCTACAGACTTAAGCATTATTTATCTCATCTGTTGACTTAGGGCATGATTGTTCTCCAACAGAAATTAATGGTAAATTCCCTTTGAATTCAACAAGAGAAAGATGAAATCCCTGATTTCTTGCCTCTCTCCCTTATAGAAGCTGACAAATCACAAAAGTTAAATTACTTTTTTTTTTTTTTTACTTAGGAATAATGATGGAAAAAATGCACACAACAGTTATTCCATATTTCTTCTCCCATTCTTTCACCAGGCTTCTGATTTTTACTCTGAAAACTTAGCAGAATAAACACGCACACCAAATAATAATTTAAAAAAACCTCAATATACAGTAAAAGGCTGACCAATACAAAGTTTGTCTTCACAAAGCAGGCACATTTGCACTTAGGATATTTTAAAGTCACATTAACTGAATTGCAAGCCATCCACCCCCTCCACTGCCACTTCCCTCAGGTCCCTTTGTCTCATGCACATGCTGTGGGGAGTGCCAAGACAGAACATGCCAGTGACCTTGGCAATTGGCAGCTGTGATCAATCACTTCATAAAATCCTATGTAGCAGCTAGAAACCACTTGTGTTTCTTAAGCAAGTCAATCTGCTAAACAGCTTAAGGCAAGAAATCCATTCAAAAGGCCAGGAAGACAAACTCATGTGGATGAAATGTTTCTTTATGCCTGATTTTCTTTTTGTTTTTTTTTTTTTCCTAATGGTTAATATTAGAGTAGGAATTCCTCTCTGTCACTGTCAGAAGCTGCTTGCACACTCCAATGGAGGTGTACTGGTTAATGGAGGGGATCTCATCACTACAGGTATCCCTGGCCATGACAAAACTTCCCAACAGATTTCAGACAATTCAACTGAACTAAAAATGAGGAGTTATCAAACAAAAGGAAAGGAAACATCCCTCCATAGAAACAGAGCATCAGACAGAATTGTTATTACCAATCACAGCACTAAACAAATGAGACAGTTTTTAACCCTAGGCTGAACTTTAGTGGAATGAGATCAGCACAGCAAGTCACTCTTTCCATAATTATTTACTCTTTAAAAACAACATTTCAATGGATTTTTTTGGACAATTTGCTCACTATTGAGACTGTATAGTCTGCTCTTTGCCCCTAGATAGTCCTATGAGCATAATGTAAGTGATTTGTTAACTGTTTGCATACTTCATCTATCCCACAAAAATAACAGTTTTTCCATTCAACCCTTTGGATAAATCAAAATGAAATAATCTTAAAATATGCAGAACAAACATAAAACTTAAAGGAAAATAACTAAGGGGAAGGATTAGGAAATGAAGACAGTACACTGAAGAGACAAAGAAATAAAGTCAACTGCGAAAAAGGGAGGATAACAAAGACATGACCCATTGGAGTCATGTATGAGTAAAGAGGCCTGTGCAGCTAATCTACAGTTAAATATTATCACAAAAGGAATTTTACTTCCTTGACTGCATTGTGATACCTTTAAAAGCACAATAATAAAGCAGAAGCTTGCCTCTTCAAACACCATTCACTCCTACAGCCATAGGAGGGAACTAGCTCATTCTCAAAGAACACAGCCGTTGCAATGTGCAATAATAAAACATGTTTCCATTCACAACCTGAGGGAAAAGTATATGGTGTTTTGCACATTTTTACTGTAAAATGAGAACACTGTAAAAGGGTGCAGACACTCCTTTCTCACCTAGACCAATAAAAGCATGCAATGCAAGCAGGGAGTCACACCTCACAGGTGTCTGTCCACTTGAAAGTTACTCTGAGGCAGCATCAATTGTACATATTATAATCAATTATAATTTGTCTACTGGATTGTGCATTCTGTTAGGCTTCTAAATTTGACATCTAATTAGAGTCTGCTCAAAGGGTTTTCTTTTTTTCAGCTTAGGCTTTGGCAAGGAAAGGATTTTAAATGTCAGATTCATTTCCAATTTATATCTGACAGAAATTTTGAGTTCTCCTGTTAGAACAGGAGAAAAAGGAATTGGCAATAGCTAACCATTAGTTTCAACAGCAAGGATGGGAACATAGCTGTTTTTTCAGTGTATTCCTGAAGCAGAAAGCAACAGGTTCAGTACTGTTGTGGCTTGATGGCATTTGATCACTGTGATAGTCTTTGAGGAAAATTTCCAAGCAAAAGCTTGAAATTCATCACCACTGTTTCCCCTCCTCACACTTTCTATTGTAATTTTGATGGCTGGTTACCACTGATAAATGAAAGCTGCTTCTGGAAGGTGAAGATAATAGCTTTGAAATGCAACTGGGTCATAGATTTTCTTGATTGTTTTCATGTATTTTTGTTAGGAAATGGGAGTTTGTCGCTGGCTTGCACAAGAAATCTGTAAAAAAGCAGAAGGTCACTTCCACAGAGCTTAAGACATCTCACCTGCACAATGAAATCAACAGCCCATACAGCCTTCTCATAACTGGATGTTGGAATCAGTTTCAAGCATCAAAAATTTAAAAGCTGGGGGTGGGAGGCAACTGCCTTGCTAACAACTGCAGCTATTACCTCCTAAATGCTGTTACATCACCTGAATTCTGTTCACCATCTGATTCCAGTCTCACTTGCATCAGACTCTGAAGTCTGCTTTAGACTTCTAATTGGAATTTGCCATCAATTAAATGGTGTACATTGTGTTCAGGCACTTGACTGGGGACAGGGGAATGAGAGAGCAAAACAAACAAAAAAAGACACTGGTTTTAGCTCAAGTAGATAACAGATGAGTGAGCTATCAGCTCTAAGAGGAGAGCTCCTTGAGCTTAGATGATTTACTACAATGAAAAGTTCATTCCTACATGGGTAAGAAAGCCTGCCTTTAGGCACCTAGAATTCAGAAGGTTTTCCTGTGAGGCAGAAGTCTATCATTATATATAAATGAGATCACAGGCATATACAGAACCCTGCAGCTACTCAATGTGCTTAACTGGTTTACTTCAGTTGGGCTTTTACTGGACATTTCACTGCCCACTCCATTTCTGCATCTAATCATGACCCTAAAAACTTCTTCAAAACTTCATGCAACTTAATTCAGCTGAAAGAGGGCGAGTCCCACAGATTTGGGGTACAGACACAGCCATAAGGTACTGCGTAACCTGCTCAGTGAAAAGTGACCATACACATGTTCCTACCCCACCCCATGGAAAAAGCAGTTATTTAAAGGAGCAAATCTTTAAACTACAACTTAGTTCACAGTCTGAAACAGCTCATGTTGCAGCTAAGCAGACAGTAACTTGCTCACAGAGCTATTCCCTGAATTTAAACAGGATCCATCCAGCAGGTTAGATGCCAGACAATAGTACCACAAGCACAGGCAGCATTTGTTAAGACAGAGATGCTGAACCTCCACCAGAAAATCCAGCAATTCACATACAAAGGCTGTAAGATCCTGCTCTAACAAAATACATGCTTTGAAACACATGTCAAAGGGTGTCCATTTTGACATTCTCCTGTGTGCAATTAACTGCTCACTGAAGTCTACACTCCACATCTTGAGGCCTTCTAGAAGTGAAGTATTGAGACTTCCACAGTGCACTGGATCACACACAGCACCAATCTCACATTCTGTTTAAAAAAGCTGAGAGAAGAAAGCCTCCCTGGTGCAAGGCCAAGCACAGTGAGCCACTGGCTACATTTACTACAGAGCAGGGAGAAGCCCTTCCCACCAATAGGACCCATGAAGCAACAGCCAGGAAATATCTGTGCAAAGTTTCACAGAAGCACAGAAACCCCAAAGGTAAAGAAAATCAGTGATTTTTATAAGTATACATTGATGGTAGTTCTATGTATCTAATAACCCACAAAGCACATGAGTGCATTATCTTTATTATATTCATCCAGCAACCACTTGAAATTACTCAGGTCATTATTTATGCTGTCTGTGGGTAGTGAAATATACTTGTTCCAGAAAAGGTTCTCAAGACAAAAGTGAACCCTTAAAAGTAGGATTTTAGTACACTGATGCATTGTATCACGGGGCTTTTAAAAACAAAAACAAACAAGAAAACCTACACGAGGAGGATTGCCCTAGACAGAAATTGACCATCTCACGGAAATGCAGCCTTTCAAACAGACAGGTCCTGGATTTCCAACTCAGTTTCACTGAATCTACTGACAAACTCAAACAAGGGTCACTTCAGAGAAACCAAAACAGTCTCATTTGACTGGCAGTCTCTGATGATAAGTACAGCTGTCAAGTTCAAAATTTTTAGAAAGCCTTTCTATGTCCACACAAGTTTAGCATCTAAATCCAAGTTAAGCTCCAGCATGTAAATTGAATTAGAAATTGCAGAGAAAACACACGTCTGTGTTCTTTGCTTATCTTAGTGAAACAGAGGTTACTAACACTGTATAAAACCAAGAACACCAGAGGTCAAGTACAAGACAGACTGAAAATCTGAAAGAAAGTGTTATTCATGCCATCTTGTGAAGAATGCTTTACAAATACCACAAACTGGCAGGAAGAATGACAAGTCATGCACTCCTGGCTGTCTAGACTGAGTTTGACACTAACCAGCCACAAAGACTGCAAGAAAAAAAATTCCCAAAAGCACTGGAAAAACACACTTAAACTAAATAAAAGCAACCAGGCTCCTTCCAAACAGACCTAAGTGATTTCTAGATTTTTGTCTTACTAGAGCCTAGAAGAACAGAACAATATTGCACATCCCCGTGGTAGCTGGAGATGAGAAAATAGAGGGGGCTGAGGATTCTCTTTATTCTCTTCAGAGCCTTCAAGGCTTCTAAGTCATAACACCACAGAATGAGTAGCTCAGAATCACCTTGAAGTTGCCTGTCCAATTTATAATCTGAAACTTTACAAAAAATTCTGGGAAATAAAGTGTACTTGCTTCAAATGTTCTCAAACTGCAATGGCATGAGGATTTCATTTGCTAAAGCCCAGAGCACCTTCTGTCTCAGAAGCCCTCCTGTGACAAAATTTACATCAGAGACCTGGCCTCTGCTAGCTTGTTTCCATGATGAAATAGAACAAAAAAGCACAGTTTGGTTGGTTCTTTTCATGGGCATCAGCAACAGAGGCCTAAAGAACAAACAAATCTATAATGGTGAAAACCCACAGTAGGTCTAGAGCAAGACATCCAACTTGTCTTCACAATGATCTGAAGATTGCACAGCAGTCAAAGCTGCTCTGATGTGTAATTAAGCTGTTTTTTGAGGGCACAGAAACCCTGTCCTTAAAGAAACCAATCAGCAAGGCACAAGTGGCTCCATACAGCAGAGAGTTGTTTTGTATTTTTGAAGATCAATGAATATCTTCATAAAATGAGCCTAGGAAAGAGCTAATGGTAAAATTGTTCAGGGACTGCTTACAGCAAAGATCAGCTCTATTTAATACAGGAGAACAAGAAATACCACGGTTACAGATTTGGAGTGGAGGGTTATTGCAAGGAAAATCAACTGCTTTTAGGTTTTTTCCTTTTGAATATAAAGGACGTCTTCTTTTTCCAGAGGATTTTCACCTCACTCCCAGAATAAAATTTCCACATCTCTCAGCAACACAAAGGAAATATATCAGTATTTTAAAGGTGTGCTGAAGTGATTGACTTCAGACTCTTTGGTTACTTAATGCTACACTAAAATCAACTGAATTTTTTAATCAGATGCCCAAACCAGCTTTACAGGCTCATCTACATGAATCCTTAATGCTGCCAAGAAGAAAGCTGCCATGAATCTGGCTCCATGAATGCTCATATGCCATAATCATCAATAAAACCCAGCCACTGATCACATACCTCCATTTAACTTTTCCCAGGCTTCTCTTCATTGGGGAAAATTATATGGCAAGTACAGGTATCAGCAATGCAGAAATGTTATCAGGAATCCCTTTTGACGGCTAAATCAGGGCTCTGGATCACTGAAACACACTGGCACAATGCTCTGTAAATCCCCTCTCCAGCCAGAGCTTTATTTTCTGCCATATAAAGCAATCCCCTGCACTGCCATCACACTTTTCTGTCCCACTGCCACCGAGTCCATTGTGGAGTTTTATTCATGAAGCCAAAAGAGCTTCATCAGGAGTTATAGGCTTGAAGCATATATATACACAAGATAGCAATCATCTAGATTTTGTTGCTGATTAATTTGCCTTACACTATATAAAATAAATGCTACACACATGATTTTTTTTCAGTTGCTTCTGTATACATATGTACCTCAAATGACCATTTAAAGCTCTCTCTGCTGTGCACTGAGGTCCTTCCCTGCTTTTCTCCCACATATGAATGAGGTGGTCTTTAGCTCCATTTTCCTTCTGAAGCAGCTCAGAAGGAACTCTCTCCTCCTTTTTGCCTGTCCCAAGCTTCAAGCAGCTACCTGCAAGAGATTTTTCCAGCACTCACAAGTACTACCACCACTGAGGTGGTAGATCAGGCTTAAAATATAAAAAGAGGTAAAAGTCAAGAATGTCAGTTGTCTATATTTCCTTGCAGAGAACATGTTGAATGGAAAGCAGTAACAGTAGCAACTATTAGAACAGGAAAAAAAGTTAAATTGCAATCCAAAGGGTAGATCCTATATCCTATTCTAAAATGTACCCCAAATGTTGTCAGGTACAAACCTCTGCTTCAAGGGTATTCCTCCTACACACACTAACTCCTCACTTGGCTCCAGCAGCATTTCACCATGACAGAAATCAGCA
Source organism: Molothrus ater (assembly GCF_012460135.2). Classification (NCBI taxonomy): domain Eukaryota; kingdom Metazoa; phylum Chordata; class Aves; order Passeriformes; family Icteridae; genus Molothrus; species Molothrus ater. The sequence continues at coordinate 4,059,020 of NC_050481.2, read as the reverse complement.
TTGCCATTAAAGGAGTCCAATGGAACTTAGCCTGATTATTTTAAAATTGAAATTAGCTCTCTTTAGAAAGGTTAGGAATCATGTTTTCTAGAGAGGGATGTGCATTGTACAAGACCACTTGGCAAACTGTGAATCTGAAAAGCTTTTCAGCTGTAGATTAAAAGTCTCTGACCTCTCATACTTGGCTGCTTTTTCTAGTTTTATCACCCCAGCTATTAGCTCCTTCTGCAAACCTGGCTTCTAGGTATACTTTACACAATTGTACACTGAGAATTAACCAGGATTACATCCATTTTTTCATGCAGCAGCTTACATGACACATGAAATCATTAGAGCCACAAGAGTTCACACTCTAACAAGGTTTTCTTTACAGCATGAGGCACCAATGACCTCAGGAGGTGGCTAAACCCACAACAATCTGCAGTATAACACACTCACCTTATGGTTTTGATCCTTTATCAGCCTCTTTAATAAAAAACTTGAGCTTTACAGTGACTATTTACACACATGCTTCAAGTAACACATATTTGCAGAAATCAGACTAAACACAGGCACAAAACTAAGATGCAGAATGAGGCCTAAAAGAGGCAGGTGAATACACCCAAAACCAACAAAAACCTAGAAGGCACATCTTGAAAATTTGGGTGCCATAACATATATTTGAAGAAAATATCCCACATTTCTAGCTCATATAGAGCCCAAATCACAGGGAAAACTGGGACAGAATTTATTTTCATTTCTTTTACAGACCTGATTTACTATATGTGCACTCTACCAACAATTTATTTGAACTGTTACAATGATGCTTTTGTTTCAAGTTTCAGCTGTTGTAGTTCAGATTCTCATCCCTGGTTTTTCTTTAAACCATCCCATGTTCTTTACCAGAGATAATTTTATTAGCTAAAATATATAATTGCAATTTGAAAGCTTGATAGCAAATGCACCGTTTCCTGGAATTGAAGACATGGCTTAACCATGTCAAAATAAAGTAAAAATAACTAAATCATGGGAATTTTGCACCATGAAAACAATAGATCTGGCTCTTGGCTCCTCAGTTGCTTCCTAACAAATTTCTTGGCAAATAAGTGGAGATCAAATTGTTGAAATTAATTGTTCCCAAAAATGCAGTGACAGTAAATATATTTTAACTCACTGCTGGTGAGCAGTCATGTTTAAATCTCAAATCAAACGCTCCAGCAGACCTAGAAAGTTTATTGTCCCTACAAAAGGGACAATACCTTGTCCAAGCACTTGCAATTAAATTATGTTCACTATCTAACAGCCAAGGGCTGCATGCATTCCCACCACACCTTGTGGTGACAGTACAGATGGGTTAATAGTTCATATTTTCCAGAAACAGCCACTGAATCAAGTACGGAATAAACATTTCTCAAGAGCACTGTGATTCCTTGCAGGATTTGAACAATCCCTGCACTGCCTGGAGTCCTGTGCTCAGCAAACGGAATGAAAATCAAGCAACACAACCAGTGCCACCCTTGGTGCTGCTCCAGAGAGAATTTTAGGAACAGTTAGAGCAAAGTTGGTAACCCATTGCAAATATTAGTGCATTATGAGCTAGCAGCCTATCAATCCCTTCCCAGTGCCATTTCCCTGTGGGAAAGGGCATGCAGGCTTCCATATGGTGGTGATATATCATGTGATTTTTCCAAGGCATACTGGAGCTCAGACTTATTTACTGTTCTCTCTCCTCCTATCTGTAAACAAGAAAAGCTTAAAAGGTTACATTCCTTCCTCCTCCTCTCTCTGTTATTTTAAACCAAACTGAGAGTTTAGCCACGGAAACATCTGTCATCTGAACTTAATTCTTGGTACTTTCTCTTTTTTCTTCTTCTTCAGAAAATAAAATAGGTATTCTGACTACATAAAAGTGGAGCTGAACCATCTCATTTTTCTGCATAAGTATCAGAAATAATAAGTAAAAATAAGGGGAAATTAAAAAAAAAAATTACAAACAATTAAGCATGCTGAACAGCAACCATATCCTGAATAGTCTCCTTCTATCTGCCTCCACACAAAGTACAAAATAAGTTCTTTGATGAACCACATTTACTTGTGGTTCATAAAAGAACTTAAATGACAGCAGCCAACCAGTACATATTGAACCTAGGAAAATGCATCAGAACACATGGGAAGAAAGAAAATTAAAATGTTCACATTTTCTTTTTAATTTTTTCCCTTACCTCTGTACTACACTCATGAAGATTCCATTTATAAGATAATCAAATAATAGGACATATTCAATCCCTGCTTCTTGACACTTCCTTTTTTCTCAGAGTAAACCATTGATTTTAATTTATTATTCTCTACTAATTTGATATGGTGAGGTAAATAGAGCAGCCTCAGAGAACGGGAGACACAAGAAGCACAGGAAAATTCAGGTTGGAAAGTACCTCAGGGGTGCTGTGATCCAACCTCTCGTTCAAAGCAGGGTCAGCTCTGAAGGTACACCAGGATGATCCAGCCAATTTCTGAACATTGCCAAGGATGAAGGACTGCAAAGCCTCTGTGAGCAGCCTGTTCTGCTGCCTGCCTGCCCCCAGGATTAAAAAGTTGTTCCTTATACCCACTTCGAACCTTACATCTCTGAAGTGGTATTTTTATACATTTTAAGTTGTCATATTTCCAATTGTATTAACCAAAATGGCCACACACCTCCTTTGCTTTGCAATCAAGTTGTTCCACAATGAACCTGGCTTATATTTATATATGCATACACAGTGGTGTTTCACTTCAATGCACCCCAACGGATCTGTTAACCTCAGCTGTGATTTTAACACCAGCCTGAGGCACAGGGACATGGCCAGAGGGGTGCAAGGCTCCTCACAGGCAGTGGGCAGGGAGAAATCAAGTACCCATAGCTCAGCCTAATCAATAAAAAAAAGAGGGTAATAAAATCGTGCAAGCTTGTTATATTTAATGTATCAACAGTGCTATGGGGTTAATTTGGCTGAAGAGGGAAACAGGGCAGCTAAGGAGAGCTTTGGTTTGTTGGCCATGCAGTGCCACCTCTGGAGAATCATGGAACTCTAGAATGAATAGGGTTGGAAGGGACCTTAAAGACCATCTAGCTCCATCCCATCTCTGACAGCTGGGAGGGGATGATAACAGGGAATATGAGGGGAAGACAGCAATGTAACAATAGTCCTTAATTTAGCGCAGATGAAGAATTTGCTGGGTTTTCATTTCCACCTCTGGAGGTACACAGCAGTAAACTTCAGCCAAGGGGTTTATTTTTCCTGTGCTCAGTGCTCAGGTAGGGTGGTTTGAGGTGAGAATGGATGTTTTTACTTAGTGGTCTTGGACCATGAGATTGTGCAAGGAATGATCATTTTGAAGAGGCTGTAAAATCAATTTTTGGAAGAAAGGAAAGCCAAGGACCCTGACTCTCGTGCTCTGGCAGCTCATGAAGGAGAGGAAGGAGAATGCACAGTTACCTATTCCTTGACTCTTCCAAAGGCTGCAATCCCCACCACAGCAGCAGAACAGGTGGTACATCTACTGCTCAGCTGAGGCAGCTCAGGCTGTCACATTAATGGAGCTGCCATCAGCTCCAGTTTACATTACTGTGTGAGACTGAACCACAGCAGCAGAGAGCTCTGATTCCCATTCCCTGCTGGAGTTAAAGGGCTGAGGAGATGGCCTCCCCCACATCTCCTCAGCCAATGCAGCTTCATCTCAAAGGGATCATGAATCAGAGTCTGGCAGCAGGGAATAGATTAGGAAAAAGAAGTAAGACAGGAAATAGGGAAGAAGAAAGAGAGTAAAGAAGTGAGTGCAAGAAAGGAAAAAGCGTTAGCAGAAAGAAAAAAGGTTATTAGTATGTTAAAGAGGGGGAGAGAAAGGATAGGAATTTGTTAGGGTGTTTCTCAAAAGCCTAAATTTAGAGGAAGTAAGGAGTCAAAGCACCTCACATCTATTAATACTACTGAGTTATTGATTACCTTTGGGCTTGATCTCAAAAAGAGCCAGTAAGAAGTTGTTGGAACCAATTACAACTATAGTAGTCTATAAAATATGGTCATCAAATTAAGCTTCTGTCTGGGATTTGGATACTCCAAGCTCTAGGATGCATCAGGGAGCAGAATTACACCTGAAAGAGTTACTAACATCTGCATGGAAAAGATTTTTACCTGTCTGGGCAATTAAGAAGTGTCCAAACGATGAACAAGAGGAATTGGCACTTGCAAAGCATAAGGCAGTAAGCAATGGCTTGTTAGGAAGAAAGGCAAAATCCTTTCTTGAGTTAATGAATGATAAATTAGCAGGTCAGGGGAAAATCTTTCCACTGAAATGATTCAAAAGGTGTACAGGGACCAAACACAGAAAAGGAATCCGCCTGCTGCAGGCTCCACTCAGTGAGTGTAACCTGAAGACTTAAAGACCTAGTGAAAACAGAGACCTCAGTTATAAATGCTGCCAGGCATTTGCCAACTTGTCAGTTGAGTCATATGGAGTAAAGGAAACCACCAAATCTGAATTAAATGCTGCTTGGAGAATATGTTGGGGTTTTCTCCACTCCCTTCTGTTCATACAAGTATGTGTGTATGTGTGTGCCATCTGTTTAGGATTTGTAAACAAATACTTACTGACTTGTAGCCTAATGTTTCTTAGGAGTTATTCCAAGGAGGGTTGAGCCCCAAGGCACTCCTTTCCCTGGGAATGGCCATCCTGAAAATTTGTGCCTTAGGTATTTGTAAGGTGACCACCAAGCCCTAGGTGTTCCCATACAGGCACAACATTCTCTATCTCTGCATGTGACAGACTCTGCTTGAGCCTCAGCAAAAGGAGATTACAGGGAAAATGGTTGGTGTTTGGGGTGAACACTGGAGGCCAGAAGAACTCCTGGGCATCAGGCAAGTCAACAACTCTGTATTTTAAGGTTCTCATAGGACATAAAACAGCAATAAAGACTGAAACAATGTGGTTAAAAAGGAGAGAGAGTCATAACATGTGCTGCAGGATAAAGTAAAAACTCTCCATGTCGTTGGCGGTGCCAGAAGTTGGTCTCAAGATGAAAGAGTCCAAAGAAATGGAATTAGCTTCTCTGTGTTACCACAGATGAAATTAAAGGCCAGAAATGAGAAAATGAGAGGCAGCTAAAAATGAAGACAAAGAAGCCAAAATGCATCACAAGAATCAGAGCACAGGAGGTGAAGGGGACTGACAACCCCAGACAGCTGGCTGAGATGAAAGGACATCAGCAGCAGAACAGAAGCAACCTTCCAAGTCACACAGCCTGTAATTCCACAGCACAGGCAGATCCTTCTGAAAGTTTGTGCAGCATCCACAAAGCAGCTAAAGACTGTCAGGTATCTGTTTTATGCTTCTAGCTGTCAGGACAAAACTTCATTCTTTTTCAACAGTGTACACTAGGCACTATATCAAATTACACTCTGGTCAAACATATTTTACTAAGAAATTTTTTAATTATTCCAGCAATAGACAGCCAACAATGAGAGGGCTTCAAAGAGCAGAATAGTTTAAGTCTTCTATAGAAACATTTGCTACATGCCATACCTGTGCCAAGAAGAGGATTGGGATCTTATGTGGTGGGAAATGAGGCAATTATTGTTCTCATTAAATTACTTTAGGCCAAGGCATTTCAAATCCTCAGGAAACAGCTCATTTAAATGTGGGGATGATGACATGTTCACCACTAATCTCTCAGGAAGAGCATGAGAGAAACCTCAGCATCAGCAGATGGGCAAGTGCGGGAGCAGTGAAATCAATCCCACATTCAGTCCCATCCCTGAACTCTCCATAGGAAATATGCACAGTAGGACCTTGCAGCACTAACTCAGAACACAGCAAGAACATAAAATCACTGTGCCACACTTCCAGTTAGCAGAGTTAGTGCAGGGCAGGCAATGGGCTGCTGTGACCAGAGGTGAGAGGGTAGCAAGGACTGTGTGGTATCAATATTTTGGGGAAATCAAATCCTGATTGTAAGAACAGTTCCCCAGCTGGGAAGGTAAAGAATGTCAGAAAGGGCAGGTAAAGAATCAATGACATTTCCACAAACAGAAAAGGAAAGGCCAAACAGAAAGGAGTCAGAGTAACAGCAGTCAACGAATGTGGAACTAATACAGACTGGAGAAGGGAGTCAGTATGAGCCAGCACAGGGTTCCTAGCTTAGCAGGACCCAGAAAATGTGTCCTTGAAATGTACTCCTGTTTTCCCAGCAATCCTAGCAAGCTCACACTCTCACAACAGCCACACTGCTTCTACTCAGTTGCTTCCAGGTGACCCCTGCAGCCATCGTCATTATCACTGTCCTTGAGCTAACCTGCCAGCCCCTCACTTTTGTGTCTCTGAGGCTTTCGTGCAGTTTATCCACAAGATGGATAAGTCATCACGAAGAGCCAGCTGCAGCAAGAACTGAATTCTCACCTACCACCTCATGCATACATCTTCAGAGTATGAATGTTGGCAGGAAGTAGCTATTCTCTTTCTTCTGTTAGTTGCTGAATGGCATAATACAGTCTTGTTTCCCTTCAGAAAGTGTCCTTTGTTCTTACAGTGAATTTATATAGACCAAGCAGTGACACTTTGTACAGGGGAGTCTTAACATTTGGGTAGCGTGGCTGGGAAAATAAAATTTCTGCTCAGCAAGCATTACCCTTTTTCCACTTCTTTCCTTCCTAAAATTTACAGTCACATCTATCCACCTTTCATCTCCTCCAAGGGAAAAAACAAAATAAGGAAAGAGCCTTTTCTTATGTTCCTCACTTAAACAAAACCAGGCTTTCACATTCAAAGAGATTCATACCCTACTACCAAGATAATAGGTGAGATGCAAGTCCAAAAGTAGCCCTGCTGTGTGCTGAGCATTCATGGGTGGTCGAAGCTGTAACTGAGCTGCCTCACCATGGTGCAGCAAGAATTCAGATTTATTTTATGCAACTGGCATTCCATTTATACTTGTTGGTCCAATGTATCTCAGAGAGCATGACAGAGCATTTAATCACAATATGCTGTACCTACAGCACAGTTCCACCAGAGTCATTTAGCACATGAAAGGGGACAGAAGGGGAGGAGATGGGAGGAAAAGAAAAGAGGGGGTTGATTTTGCAAAATTTAATTCTCACCTGATGAAAGAATACTTTAGCCTTCTGATTGTCTTCCTACTAACTCCTGTCCAAATCTTCTCACTCACTGCACCTCTTTTCAGCAACTCAATTCATATTATCTGACAGTTAGCCCTTGCTTTCTAACTCCCAAGTCATTTACCCATGGCACAAAATTCTCCACAAGTCTCACATTCTCATAACTGCCTAAATGCTTCATAACAGACCTCTCTTAATTTTAAACTGCTGCAACCAGGCCTGTCCAGAGAACAAACACAGTCTTGGTACACAAAAACCTGTCCTCTCTTCCTTGAAAACACCAAGTTAAAGGATTTTAAAAATAGCCACGTGTGCTCCCTGTGTGATTTGTCTTCATATTTTGGTCTGTAACCTAAACTGCAGCTCTCCAGAGTAGGCAAAGCTTTCCTATCCATGCCTTGTAGCATGCCAAGTACATTGCCAGTACTTGACAAATAATTGCTGCCTCCTACACATTATTCTTCCTAGAAGATAGCAGAGCCCCAGGAATTCAGCCCAGCAGCTCATGAGCTAAGTCCGGAAAAAGCAAATAAGCATTTTGAGGAAAGCTCATCTTTCTCTCAGCTGCTCCTGGAACCAGAAGGAAACACAAAAACAAAGGGAAACAAAACACAGCTAAAAAACTTGAACCAGCCTGAAACCTTCTTTCCTTCCATTCCTCATCTTGGCAAGTTAGAGGTGCAGTAGCTTGGCCTCCCTTCCAGTGAGCTTGGCCTCACTTCCTACCCATGGTGTGGGCTCAAGGGTGAAGAAATATAGAGGCTGCTAACCTGTAGTGGTGTTTTATTTGGTGTGTTTCCATCAGGGCACTTCAGCTTTTCTCCCTTTTTTCTTATAGGACTTTTTCATTTCATAGTACCAAACATAATAGCAAATGAATGGCTAATCAGGCACAAAAAAACCTATTAAATCAAAGTCAGGAGAAAAAAAGTATGATTCACATATAAGAGATCTGAGATCCTTTTTTCTAATCACTTGGTGCATGTATGCTTTTACAAGTGCAGAGAAAATTTCATTTATATATATGGGTATATTCCTCTTGCTGGGGAAAGATTTGTGCTTGCAGCACAGCAGAATGGTGTGCTGTCTTCTTTGTTTTGTGGCTTCTTAAGATTGTTTTGAAAAAATAAGGATGCTCAGCCTGCCTGCTGTTTGGCTACACCATGGGCAGCTCAAACACATCATTAATGTCAAGAACACTGCAAATGTTGTTTCTCTCTTGCCTTCTTTTCTGCTTGACTTGATTGTTACTTAGAGCATGCATCAACAGATGGAAGAACATCCTCACTGTCTATTCCCCATCACAACTGTGATCACAATTATTGTACTTGCATTACCCACAAAGAACAGTAGTTTAGAAGTGTTTTTCTGGATACAACGAAGTGATCTCAATTCAGAAGAATCCTGATTTGGTTACTAATGCCAAGAAGGAGATGGCTATGGACTTAATGTCACCAACTGGAAGTATCCCAAGTAAACATAAGTTTACACCCCTCACAAGCCCTTTCGGTTTACAGAGTAAAGGGCAGTCATAATTTCATCTTGTTTATCCCAAAGAGAAAATTCTATTATTTCTATCACAAAATCAGACAATCACAGAGCATCCTGAGTTGGAAGGAACCCACAAAGATCATCCAAGTCGAACTCCTGGCCCTGCACAGGACAACGCCACGTGCTTGAGAACATTATCCAGATGCTTTCATCCTGCCTTCATTTCATTTTCTAATAAACAGGAACTGATGCACTGGCTGCAAGCTGGGAGGAAGCAGCATGCAATATTTCACATGCAATGAATCCTGAAAAGTTTCGTTTGGTGGAGGTTGTTCCATACCCTCTGTGGCTGGAATTTCCAAACAGTAACAAACAGCCAGTGAAAGGAGTTTGCATTCAGATACACTTGGCTCAGCAGGCTGTGGTTTAGCCCCATTGGTAAGCTCAGATTTGACATGGGTTAAAATAAAATAGTCCTTGGCGACCTGTCATAGTAACTGAAATCTTGCTCCTGAAGGACTGGTTAAGAGGGTCCAAATCCAATTCTTCCACAGTCACTGCAACTGGAACAGAGCTGGTCTGTCAGTGCCCAGCTCCATTAATCCTACATGTCTGATCTGTCTGAGTTTCGCTAAGAAAACAAAGTAAGGGAGCCCTGAGACACACAGACATAAATGAAAAAATACATTCCCTTTTCCAACTGTCCACACACTCTGAGGCATGTTGCACCTCTGCTCCATTACTCAGCATGTGGTTCCAATTGTGACAACAATGCGCGTTTGTTCGGCCGCGCGCTGGCTGCGAACGGCAGCGTTTAAATGCCGCGAGCTGGGTTTAAATCCAGCCTGGCCCGGGACTGCCTCGCAGGGTCAAAGTGTCTGGCACGAGCCTGCCAGGTTCTGGTCTGTATAATCTTATAGATGGCCTGAGCAGCACAACCAGACTCTTTGATGTCACAAAGGCAAATTTATGCACAGTATGTGCACACTGAGTATTTTTAACAAGGGCAAAGACAGATCAATACAGGGGAAAAAAGCAAGTATGAAACTGTCCATTAGAGTTGCTAAATTAATGATGATTCTAAACCACACTCTTAAAACAGAATTTAAGTATTGTATTAAGTTTTGTATTCATTTTCACAAACAGCAGCTCATGAAAATTGCCTTGCCCTGCAGAACCTTTTGCACTGATTTTCACTTACTATGAGCAAGGAAGTTTTTCAGAAATACTTGCTATGACCCAGTTCCCCAGGAGAAAAAGAAATCATTAACATTGGTGGTTGCTTTTTTTTTTTTTGTTCCCCTCATGGATTTAGAATATTGTCAACATTCTCATTAATAGCTGCTGGGGAGTTGGGGTAGAAGAAGAGACCTCCCTGAAAGGTGTACCCAATGTACAACTTCAGTGTAGAACTTAGCAAGACACGATGACTACGTCACCAGCCAGGTAGGAAAATAGTTTAGCCCATGTTTTCCAGGTGTGCTCTACTCCTATCTTACACCTTTCCTAAGCTAGGTAATGCTTTCTCAAAGCTCCATTAGATGCTTCATTGTAAACATCCATTTAATCTACATTGACTTTTTTGCAACTTGTGTTTTAAATGAAATCTCATGGCAAGGCATTTGGCTCCAAAAATCTCTCGACCTCACATTTTGGAACAGGCACCTGAAATTAAACAATAAGATGACCAACATACGTAACAGTATAATTGAAAACAGCACTATTATGGTTGTTCAGCAATGAAACAAATTAAAGTTCTGCCATCTCTCAACTATGACACTTCCTAATGTTTAAATACCCAAAATTGTTATGAGGTTATAATTTTATAGTGTTAAAACCACATAATTTGACAGGGATAGGGAGGAAAGGGTTATTTACAAAGTAAAACAGTAGGAACTAGCAGTTCAGGATATTTTTTAACTCTTTCAGTCCCAAAAAAACCTCTGAATGTATCCTTCTCTGCTGCATAATGAAAAGTCAGTGCCAAAAATGTGCCTAAAGCAATTAGAATTTCAGTGAATGAGGCCATTAAGAGATTTTTAGTAAGAAAGAAAACAAGAACCAAAACCCAAGCTTATTTAAAAAATTGTATGCTCATGTCCAGTTCTAAAATACTCCATATGTTGTTCTTCCTACCCTGCAGGCATTCAAGCCTCGTGTGGCTGCCAAAATTTCACCACCACAGCCCTGGCTCTCCTGGTGCCAGTTAAGGAGCTGCACAAAGATGGTCACACCAGTGATGATATTTAGACTCAATGTTTCCAGTGAAAGCCCCAGAGAAAGAGGATAGGTTTAAAGGTTTGCTTGCTTCTGAAGAATGTTCTCTTTGTAAAAAAAGAAGGTTTGGGGTTTTTTTCAAGATCCTTGAGTATAGAAGCCAAATAGAACACAAGCCCTTATTTTGCCAACATTGCTGTACTCTTGAGATTTAAGAGTAAAATCTTGAATCATGCTGAAGTGTAAACTGTACCAACACGAGATTTTAAAAACCCAAACAACAAAAAGAGACAGCAGGATTTTCTTACAGCTAGATTTCTGTCAGCTTGAGGTAGAAAACAAAAATGAAGTGAAGCTATCTCCTAGCAAGGACCCTTTCAGTCTCTGAAAGATTACAGAACTCCTAAAGGGTGGAGGGGTAGGAGAGGACAGAGGGGAAAGTCCAAGATGAAAGATCATCACTTACACAAACATATCCACTGGTTGGGATTACACATTACAGACAAACTCCACAGCAGAGGACAGTTTGCACATGGATATGGTGGGTGTCAACATCTCCTCAGATATTGAGGACACTTGGGTTTCACTTGCACTGGGTGAGGTGGCTGGTGCCAGGGTTAACATCTAGCCATGGTGAAAAACTAATGTCTGGTGACCACACAAATGTAACTTTTTCTGTTATTCCTATTGCTTTAACAGATGAGAAGAGTATATAAATTCACAGGTCTTGGCATATCCAGCAATACTGCTGCTCAGCCAAGCAAAGAGTTTTAAATAACCCAAAGCTGTGTCTGCGGTTTTTTTCTTTCTAGGTAGCTCACTACACACCAGAGCCAGGCCCTGCTGCATCCGAGTTTAAACTGCCACTGTAGCATACTCAGCATTTTTCAAAGTCAGACTTTAGCATCCAAAATAGGAATTGAAGAGCTTTAGTTTGAGACAGTGTGTTTTCTGATCCAGACTTAAAAGGAGGAGGTCAGATAAGGGCCTCAGAGACTCTGAGATTACTCCTTTGGACAGCAGAATATTTTTTAGCTTGGCAGAAAAGCTGACCTTACCTTTAGAGGACTGAAGTTCAATTGGCATAACGTTACCTCATTTACAGAAATGAGGTAACAGGGGCAAGGACTCTGGAAGAAGCTCTGTGAACTTTTAGTGGGGAGTCCCAGCCTCACAGAGAAAGCCCCACTTATGGGGACAGGCACTGATGACAAATAATGACTGATGCTGGCTAATCTCAGAGGATCAGACTGTTTGGGCCATCCAGCCAAGAGAGCTCTGATAGCACTCTGAAGTGCAGCCATGAGGACTCAGCAAGAGTCACAACCTCTGGAAGTAGCATTAATTGCATCTTCATGTCATGCAATCATCACAGTCCAGCCAACATGCAAAGAGATTTAGAAGAGAAAAAGAAAGAAAAAAAGAGACACTGAGGGGAATAATAATAGAGATTATTAATAATAAGAGAGAGATTATTAATGATATATTATCTCTGTGACAGAGATTAGTATTACACCAGGGTTAACACAGGCACATGTGTGTAGGTCTAATTGTTGGCAGGGCTGGTCTAAAGTCTGAAACTGGCAAATGTTTCCCCACTGTGAGGGTTTTATATTCTCTTATAAATCCAGCACTTGAGAAGAGCAAATATTGCAACTTGCTTATTTACTACTGTGCTGCTCTGTGAGTGCTTCTTTTCTTGTGCATATCAGCACCACTAATAAAGAATGTTTTTACACCTTTGGCAGCAAAAAATGACCAGAAGCATCAAGGCCAGTGTCATGTGGCAAGAGAATACACAGTGACTCAGAGATAGAGAGAGGATATGCAGGACTATCAAGAGAACCTTTCCCTTCTTCACTATGCAGTTCAATTCCAGAAAATTTTATAGACAAATTTACCCCCTCCACAACCTCAACAACAAATTGACACCATAGTCAGCTGTGTCCATCTCAACGTAATCCAAGACAGCCTTAAGGAACAAGCAATGACTCTTTATAACACATATTTGTCTCCAAACTATAAAACCTTATTGTACTTTTTCACTTTATTATCTAAGCTCCTCCTGATAGAATTGGTTAAGCTTGAACTGGGGTTTGTTACTCAACATGTTGAGTAATAGCTCTACATTTCATTGTCCAGGCAGTTAGAGAGGTTTGTGTGGGTCTGGGTTTTGCCTTTTCACTTCCTGAGTAGTAAATTAAGAGCTATCATTTTCAACAAGGTATAGGAAAATTAAATCTATCTGCTTCTAACAAAATAAGGAGTAGGAGAATGGATCCAACAGAATATTTTGATTGCTGAGGAGCACCTATACCTAAGACTGGTACCTTGACAGTAAACGCTGATTCAGTTTGAATCACCCTACATTTCTGTTAGTGCAGTATACTTCTGTGACAAGAAAGAAAAATCTTCTCAATTTTAGGGTGCCTGCTATTGAATCACAATTATTAAAATACCACTGCTAATTTAGAAATCACAAAGCAGGTTCATGATCTGCCTGCTCAGTATCTCCATTTCCCATCAGTAAATTAAGAGTCATACCCTCACAAGAGGATTTGCAAAATACAAATTTAACTTTTACTGTGACCTTCACAGCAATATCCAACAGTAGTCTTCCCTGCCCTTGGCATGTAAGCATCTAGATTAGATCAAAAGCATTCTTGTTAATTTAATCAAGTATCTAAGCTACCTGTACTCTGTGGACCACAACTATCCCTTCAACCCCTCACTGCTATGACATCCATTTTATTCCATGAAGATAATCTGAATTAGCCTAGACATCTATTAACAGATCTGCTAAACACAATCTCCAAACCAATATAACCAAAAGTTCTATTTTTCATTAATTATCATTAGGCACAATTGATTTTACTCCTTGGAAAAAAAATAAGATAATCATTTCCTCTTACTTTCTGAGAAAAAAAATACTGCAATTTCAGAGTGTTTTAAGCTTAAAACCTCCAGGATGAGTAACTAATCACAGAATATCTGAGGATCCTTCCTCTGAAAGGAAATTATGACCATTCACAAAAGTCTTTTCTTTGCATGACACATCACAGGTAACAAAACTTCACTTAAGTCATAATCTGCTATCTCAAAGAGAACACCCAGTCAGGTTAAACACCAATGCATGTTCAGAGATTAAATTTGTTTGGTTCCAGCCTAACAATATAAAACATCAACAAACAATGCAATTGCTTGACATTAAACTGCCATTCTAGTAGGAGTATTGAGTATTTTCACTGACATGGGCTCAGCATTTTTTTAAACTACTTTTAAGATTCATAATCTAATTCTCTAACCAGGATCAAACAACTACAGGGGAAAGAGTGACTTTGTGGCAACGCTCTAACTCTACACGTCTCCAAAAAGTTAGAAACAGTCATCGAACACCCATTGTTGCTCAGCCTTTCAGACAAATAAATAAAAGCCAGAATCAACTTATCAGTAGGAACAGGAAATTTTTGAGAATCGTGGAATGGCCTGAGTTAAAGATACCTTAAAGATCATCTAGTTATGCCCCCCCATCATGGGCAGAGACACCTTCCACTAGACCAGGTTGCTGAAAGCTCCATCCAACCTGGCCTTGAACACTGCCACGGATGGGCCATCCCATCTCATCCCACAGCTTCTCTGGGCAACCTGGGCCAGGGCCTCACCACCCTCACAGTAAAGACCTTCTTCCTTTATCTAACCCTAAACCTACCCTCTTCCAGGTGGAAGCCATTCTCTCCTGTCCTGTCACTAAAACTTACATGTTGCTTTATACTATCCTAGCTACATTACTGGAGGTTGACACTTTCCAGAGCTCCAAACCCTAATTTCTGCATTTATGACATTTTTAAGCACCTGCATTTTTAAGCATCTGCATAATCAAAAATCTTCTTATGCTCACAGACACATGTTCTCAAAAGAGACATGTATCCACCAGGTTTTTTTTGGACAAAAATAGCAGAATCGATTATGAACTTCTCAAAAAGGATGTAGTAGTGCCCAGTCAGTCTCTAGTGCACCACAAAATTCCAAGAAAGAGACAAGCTAGTTGGCCTTTGAAATATATGGAAAATATAATGCTGACAAAACTGTTACTAGCAAAAAAGTTTTTCTCCCTCAGCAGAAGTTATGGGTGGTCTTTTCAAAAATAAAAAGAAATTATTAGGAGATTTTTGGCTGCAGCTCACTCACTGGCAAATGCAAAACCAAATATCTGGCATCAGGTGTGAAAGTAGTGAGGCACCCCAACCTCACGGTCATTAGAAACTCGCAAGATTTCCAACTCCAGTAAGATTTCCCAGCTCACACCTCCTTCATCAGCCCTCATCACACGGGCTGAAATGATCTTGGCAGTGGGAATAATTCTTCATCAGCTACAATAAGTGTAACAGATGTATCTGAATCAAACACAGCGCCCTGCCGGATACGCAGCTTGGAGAACTCCCACCGTGCCTGTTGAAAACTCTCCTCTGGGGACTGGGAGCTGGGCCTGGAGTCAGCAAGAGCCCAGCAGCAAAACCCCTTCCCCATGTTTATCTTGAGCAAGGATGCCCACTGCAGCCAAGGGAGTGACTGTCAGGTTGAATTACCTCCTGATAACATAGCGAGGTGGCCTCGTGCAAATGCTTCATTTAAACTCCTCATTTGCCTAAAAATAATCCAAACCACAGATGCATGAGGAGTGCCTCATCAGCCCCCACCCTGAAGGTATGAGTTGGTCTCCAGCTCCTATGTCAGTAACAATTTATTTGCTTGTCCAACAGGGCTTTTTCATTCCTGCTTGTATCAAATGTCACCTCAGCTACTCCCTAGGTCCCTGTCCTTCACACAGATGGCACATTGCTGGGAAATGTTTACTTTGCCAGGTGCTATCACCATCCTGGGATGAAGTGTCAAATTCCAGGCTTTCATCTGGTTATAATTTATTCATTATATCACTACCTCATATTAAATGAAAAAAGCACCAGTGTCAAAGTCTGAACAAAAAAACCCTTTTTGGCAATTCAGTAACCTGAAAAGTATTCAGGTTGAAAGCTCTTGAGTCACACAGAGCAGCATCATATTATTAGAATAATATGTTAATATTTCAGTCATGCAACCTCTGTGGGTCTTCTGAAACACCTGTGGAAATAAGTTTTAAGCTATTACAATACTAACAAAGACACTGGGCTGAGTCAGTTTAATTGCTCAAATTATCCATCTGACTGAATTTCATGAGGTAATAAAACACATCCTGATATAAATATAATAAATACTCTGTATAACATACTACACTGAGTACACATTCAACAACTTCTTCCTATTTTCTTTGTCTCCTCTGTTTTCCTGTTCCTCAGAGTGCTTTCAGAACAGCTGCTACTCAGCGGACCCCTGAGCTGCTTGTGGTGGGATGGAAAGCGAGAGCCCATCACCTACTGTAGAATGGAGAGCCTATCTTTAAAAACAACAGATACTGCAGAATAGATTTAAATCTTTCCAAGGAAAGCACACCAATGAGCCCAGCTCCCTCTGTCAGCACAAAGGAAGAGGCACCATTTCTTGCTATCTCCCTTTCCCTTTGTTAGGCCAGATGCATATTCCCAAATGTCATCACACCTCAACTGCACCTACTGGCTCTCTGCTTTTACTGCCTTCTCTGAGTGTTTTGTCACTGATAACAGTCTGGGAAACCATTTTCCTTACCTAGCATTCAATCCCTGCTTTTACATTCATAATTGTGTCATAAAAGTGCATGACAGTAAAAGTTTCATGACATCTAAAGATGGGCCTGAGTGGTAAAACCTGCACACTGAGTGAAAATTTTCCCAGCTTAGGAGGTGTAGGGTTTCAAGCTCTACACAACTTGTTATCTTTTCTAAATCATTACATGTTCTGCTGCTTTCTTAAAGAGGAAAGATTTGTGAATACAGGAAGGCATTTTCACTTTTAGTTTATGATCATGGTACAGAAGTGTAGCCATTAGAAGTAAGAAAATTAGGATGCGATAGTTTAAACATTTCGTTCAGGAAGATAATAAATGCTGGGAAAAAAAAAGTCATTACATTATTGAATTCATTGTGTATTTTTCATTTTTACTGAAGCAATTTTGAAAGCTGATGGTCCACATCAGTAAAGTACAGCTAATTACTAAACAGAAGTGTATGAATTGAAATCATGCAGTATTCCTGAGGCTGAAGAATTTATTACCAAATGGGTGACAGAGTAGATCTAAATGATGACAAGAGGTAAGTCATTAAAAATAATATGTAAACACCAGCCTAATTTAATAACAAGCCCAGAAATTATTTATGATACTCATAATATTTTTAAAACATAATTTCCTCCACAGTGTTAAAATCAAATTTACAGCTATATAAATATTTAACTGATGAAGTAGAAAAGTAGAGCGTATATGCAATATAAGCATCTGACAAATATTTTTATTCCATTTAATCAGAATATAATCATACAGCTTCTTTAGCCTTTTGATTCTGTGTATTTCAACAATTCCACCTTACCAAAGCCATTCAGAAATTGCCTGCTCCCTACTGAAATAGCCAAATCACCAGCTGAGTATTCTATAAAATGAGGTACAAAGCAAAAACAGAGCATCCCAAATTAAGCTGGCCTAGGAACCTTCTTGCTCTTGACAGGAGGAGCTCCAGCTGTGTAGCCCAACCTCTGCCAGAGATTACCACAGCTACAGCAGGCAGAGCAGAAAAGGACCATTCCTCAGCTACAGTAACTAACAGCCAAAATTTGAGCTGCCGAGGGAAGTGGTGGCACATGACTGCCCCACTAGGTCTCCCCAGCTGCAAGGAGCAGCAGCTGATTGTTCCTGCTCCATGCAGGTGGGCTCCTTGCAGCAGAGAAATGCAGCAGACACCTGCAGATGGCCCTGGTTTAAAACACTGCAGCTCTCAGAGCTCCCCTGTCTGAGCCCTCAAAGCAGTAAAAAATAGCAACTTTTTACTGCTAACAGCAATACAAAATAAAATAATCACTTGGTAAGGAACCCAAGCTACTTCCCAGTTTTGCAGTTACAAATGCAGTATAAGATACCAAGAAAAAGCAAGACAACCAAAAGAAAAGAAACCACAGCAGTCTCAATTATATCATGGTCCTAAATTTGCAAAAAGCTGGCAAACCTGGATTACAGGAAAAGCATTTTCTGTTTAAAGACATAGTTCAACAACTAATATACCTGTAGCTTTACGGTTATGCAGAAAAGTATAAAGTATGTCTCTAAACTGCTAAGTCTGCAGCTTAAACTCAAGCAGAAATCACAAGAAAGGGGACATACTTGCTCAGTCAAAAAAAGTCATGGAATTTTACAGTAGCTGTCCTAAAAACCTGCTTTCAATTCTCACAGGAGAATTTAAAGAGAGTCTTAAGAGAATTTAGACCTCAGGGAGAAAGAGGCATTGGCAAATGCCCTCTACAGTAGAAATTTAAAAATTCCTTCACACTTATGACCTATAGCACAATCATTCTAATGACTTAGACCTCACTAATGAAAATTCATTTGCAGCCTTCTCCTCAGAGCTTGGTGGGATGCTCAAGAAGCACAATTTTACATTTTACAGCTGCTCAGCACTCTTTCAAGGAGACTGAAGCTATGACCACTAGCACTCAGTACCTGTGCGTTCACATAAAAATAGCAAAACTATTCCAAGACTGCACCATACACACAGAAGAGCTTCTGAAGCATCCACAAAAATGAATTCGTGAAAGTTTTGTACTTACAGGCCGAAGATAACACTGCCACAGTCTCAACAGGAATCTGAATCCAAAATATTTGCAGCAAGGAACTGAAGCTCAAAATAAAAACATCCCAAAAAGCTAAAAGAATAATTCCTAGGAGTCACAGTTGAGACAGCCATGATACATAGACCATCACCATACAATTCCAGAGAGCTTCAACCCACACAGAGTAACATCCTGCCACTTCAGAAGGCTGCAGGCATCTGCCCTTCTTGTCCCTCACGCCAGCCTTTTATCCCCTCCTGTTGATGCCCTGCACCTGTGTGCCCTCTGCTCCCTTTGGTGATTGGTCAGTGCCCCTGGGCACTCGTTACCTTCAATATTATTCACCTGCTCCCACAGCTGTAACCAATTAGGATGAGGCTTGGCCACAGCCCCACCCGAATTACCACAAACTGTGTGCCTACACTAAAACAATTTGGAGAACCTTGGAAATTACTTAATTCCAATGAATTGGTGACCAGAATTTTTGAAGCCAGACAACTGTCACCTCTTTTAATGTGTTTTTACAATAATAAACCCTTGTGCAATTCATACCTGTAGTGACAATAACAATAGATCTCTTGAGCTCTGAATCCTTTTCCACTCCTGTTAAATCAACTTATTCCTCCTCCTTTGTTTATCTCATTGAAACTCATAAGGACGTATGATCAACAAATCACTTTCATTATTATTATTATTATTTAGGATCCTAATATACTATTAGGATCAAGAGAGATATATAAATAGATATATTTTTATATACAGATACAAATATATATGAAGAAACTACTTCTGAGACCTTTGTTTTCTTGATGAGGAAACTAGGCAACCCATACAGAAAACTCAGGAATAATGTTTATTGAAGAATGCTATAAAATGGAAGTGATCCCACTTTGAAAAAACTCCCTCCCCCTCACACCACTATACTGTCCAATTAACAATTATATTCTTTTGAGCATCTTAAAACCATAGGAAAATTCAGCCACTTCTGCATGAGATTTAAATCTAAACATGTCATCGATTTAACAGAAATTCCTCACCTAAGGCTTTAGTGTGGCGTTCTTTTTCCTGCCTTACACACACATGTTAAAATAATCATGTCAAAGGATTCTCAAACTGTGTCTTCAAGCCTTTCAGAGAGTGATTCACTCTATTCATTTTCACTAGGCACAGTGCTGCTTTACTTTAACTGAACATACCTTTTATATATTTCATGTGGATCCAGACCAATCTGCAGAGACTGACTGACTCTTTGCTGACAATGTCAACAGACTGAAACAAAATACACGTGTAGGAAATAAAGGACGGCTGAGAGGGAAGAGCTTGGCAGAAGAAAAGAAACTTTTGGTGATTTGGTGGTATGTGAAAGAAACTGGGCAGCTTCCCACTGGATTAGATCTTTCCACCTGCCCTGTCCCCACTCATCAGTGTACTGGGCCCATACACACCTCTCTTAGGTAGATCCTCTGGAGATCAGAAGGAAAAATGCAGTAACTCAACCAGAACAATTGAAGGATAAGGGAGCAGCAAACTGGCTTGGCAAACTGACTCCATCTATAGAGAGGATACCTATAAATATATATATATATATATATATATGGAAGGGATCTGCCTCACCCATGAGCAAATCTCTGCAAATAGGGCAGGATTTAAGCAGAACCTGCAGCAAGCCACCCCTAAGTATGCCATGAAGGTGCAGTGACAAGGCTGGTGGAGGTACAGGTGAGTTAGTGCATTTAAAGCATACAAAACTGTCTTTGTCAGCTGCCAGCTCGTATTTTTATAGCCTTTTCAAACATATCAGCTTCCTGTTCCATGAAAATCATCCAACTGATTGTTGATAGCATCCTATCCTAGTATCACTACAGCTGTATCAGAGATGATATTTTTTTTCACAATAAAAAAAAGCTGCGGGGGAGGGAGAAATGGCAAATAAAAAGTTAGACTAGTAGTGAGCCACACAATGACAGAATTGCCCAGATGTCTGGATGACAAACCTCACTCCCAGGAACACACTTACTGTGGTCTGTAACCGAGCCTAGCCCAGCCCTTGGCCATGGAATATAAGGAAAAGGGATTTGACAGCAGGTCCTCAGCTGGAGAGCTTCTTGTCAGTAAGGGTCCACGTGACATTTTGGACTAAACATCAAATTCAATGTGTTACAAAATCTTGTCTAGAAAACTCTCCTTCCTAACCAGTGCTCTCATTAAAAATCTCACATCCAGAGAAACTCAGGGACAGAAAGAGAGAAGTTTCTCTGCTAAGAATCAAATCTTATCTTTACTTCTTTTATTTTCTTTATAACAGTAAGACTACAGGCACTATTAAAGACTATAAACCAAAAAGAAGTTGTGTTTGCATCTCCCAGGTCACAGCTAAAGAATCAAGGAGAGACTGGTTTCTCTCAGAAAGATCAAAGTATTTTCCTTTACTTTGTAGGATATACAAACAAACTTAAACTGGAAACAGAGAGAAAAGGAGGACCTTTGCTTCTGCTAGGTATGACATCAGAGACATCATGGATGAGAAAGTCTCAAAATGCTCACTGATTTATTTGTGCAGGCTCTCCAAAGTGTCTTGACACCTTTATTTGGGATCCAGATATTTATATAACACTCTGGAATTCATCAAAGATCAGTCTGAAATATTGTCACATGGCAGCCAAACTGTCTCAAGATGCCTCACTAGAATTCAAACATACACACTGCACAGGAACTTCTTCTAGCAAGCTTTACAGAAGGGACCAGATAAAGCTGCCAAAGAAAATGAAATTTAACAGCCAAAAGTATGTGAAAATAACCCCTAGAATTGAGCACTTTATCTCTGCTGGGGAAACATTTTCTTTTCCTTTCCTTCCTAATTCAATTTACATTTATTTCCATTGTACTTTGGAAAGTTATTTTGCACCACATCATGATTATTTCTATCAAGCTTTAGGCAGACTTATTTTTATGCAGCTAAAACACTAATCAAGGGACCTCAACCGTTTCATCTCTTGTATATGCAGCCAGTGTCTCAGCCCTTATAAAACATTGCAGCATCTCTTGATTTGCAGTTTTCTGACAGTCCTGATCACAGATGCAGTTAATACCATGAAGACCAAGTACTAATGAAATCACAGCATTCTTTACCTGCAAGTACTTGCTTGTATTTTTTTCCAAACATTTTCTATGAGTACCCCTTGGAAGAACAAGATTGAAATAATAATCAGGGAAATCCAACACAATGGGAATAGGAATGCCACTGAAAGCACAGTGTTCTTTTTATGACTTGAGAAGAAAGCATGCAGAAAAGTTTCTGTGTTCCTCAGAATCCAATTACCTGTACAGGGCAAGCTTGGAGACAGGTATTCATAGCTGTGGTTACTGTTGTTGCTGCTATTCAACAGTCACAAAATTAGGAAATCCTAAATGCTACTCCACCTTTTCTTGTCTCCTCACTGAGCCTACACTTGGAATTACTACTGTCAGCCACAAAGAGAACAATTCCCAGACGTGTGTCCTCTATCCTGTCCTGCCACATTATTTTCACTCTGGTGTAGGAGGAATCTACTCTGTCTGCCATTTCAGCAAAGAACAAGTCCAGTATCTCTCTTTACCTCCTCAGATTTGCATCAGTCATTCACCATACACACACTGTGGCATCACAATAGTTCTTGCGGTCAATCTCAGATGACTAATAATCCTGTACTAGACTGTTTAAAGAACCTGAATATTTTCTAGGGTTAATTGTCTTCTTCTATTAGTGGTTAGGCCTCTTACCTGGAGTGGTAAATGCTTTTGTACCTTTAGAGTCTGAGGTTCTAAAGTACCACCCCCCCTTTGGCTAGTAACACTTGCAAGATAAGCATTAAAATCCCCCTTCATTTCAGTGGGGCTGTACTAACAACTGCCCAGAGGACTTTACAAAATCCCTCAGCGTTTCAGGCAACCATCTGTGCTTGTCACTGGCACTTGGAAACATTGTCCTTGAGGAGCTCCCAGGGCCCATGACAGAAGAGTCAAGCACTGGCTTGCTGATGTACAGTGCTGACTCACCCCCTCTAAATCAGTTCTCAGAGACATTATCAGAATTATCTGCGGAAATCACTGCACCAAGCAGAGAGCCAAAGCTCTCTGGCAGCATTTTAAAAAGCTCCCCAAATGGCTACCTCTGGCTCCTGAAAATTAGCCACAGCTGTTGCTAAAAACGAGTGCAATTCCACAGGAAACCCGCAGAACTGGCAACTTTAAAATAGTAACAAGCTTCCCCAAGCAATTTTTAATCCTGAGCCCCCAAGAAGTGCAGAGCCAAAGTTGATGCATCATCCATTCTCTGAGCAAACCTCACTGTAGTTCTCTCTGCTGGCCTCTTCCACAATGTCTCCCTCGCAGGTCTCTCCAGCATGCAAGAGTCAAAAAAGGAGTCACCAATACTTTCCAATGCGATTTTCAAGAAAAACACATTTCAATATATTTCAGGTACATGGGCCATGAACAAGTACAGCAGCTTATACATAGTCACCACTTTCCCAGAAACTCAGGGCCAAATTCTGAAGTAATTGGAACCTTATGCAACTGTTGACTCTAGTGAGAGCAAACAGGTGTTATGTCAATTATCACAGATTATCTCAGTGGAATAGCCCCAGTTTGGGGTTACATTATGACAATTTTGTAAGTGCTTGACATAAAAGGTCTTACAGTCAACATAACCAGGCACAAGAGGCTCATCAGTGTTTTAGGGTGGAGCAGTGTACAATCAAAGGAAAGTAAAAGTGGCCAAAGTTTCCTTCAATCCAGAAAATCCCAATGACTCCTTATCTCCAAGGAGTATTTAACAACTTGCACAAGTTAGCACAGGATAAGACTGCTGTGACATAGGCCAAGTGAAGGGCTCAGTGCATGGCTACGAAAAGAATTGCTTACTAAAACCTTTGTTATCCAAGATGTGCTTTTATTTTAGGAGAATTTGCTCATTCTTTGCAAAAATACCTAATTGTTTCATGCCCACAAAAGCAAGTGAAACTACCTGAACTCTACAAAATTACGGTGTGCCTTCCCTTCATCACTGAACAGGATTTCTGTCTAAATTCTACTCACCCACTCCATTTTCTAAAGGAAAAAAATGACCTGCAACAGCTGTGGCATTATGGTTGTCCTGAAATTAATGAAAAGAAGTTAGAATTCCTATTTTTTCAATAAGCATGTGCAGCCTTTTATCCCTTTGGCAGTCAAAGGAAAAAAAAAAAAAAGGAAAACAAAAAAAAAGCCTAAGCAAGAAAACAGCTGAATTCATGTTCCTTTGTCCTGACTACAAAAGAAGGATCAAGGAGGTAAGTATTTTCTAAAATTCAAATGGCATTGCCTCTCAGTCAATTACTATTTGGGCTCTTAAAAATAAGTCCAGGGATCATGACTGATTATATTTAAATCAGTTGTTTTGATTAAAGATGATGGAGCATAACAAGTAAACCTGTGGGACAGTATAGGTAACAAATTAGATTTACATTCCTTGTGTGAGTTTAGCAGGTATTTCTACACCCTTTAGCTTTCTAACATGAATCTTCAAAGGGCAGTGGTGGTGGCAATTCATCTTGATAGCCTATTTCCTGAGCACATATAAAGATAAGTCTGTAATATTGTTTTGCCCATTTATCAGCTTGCTGAAGACATTTTTAAAGCATTTCATTTATCCATAATTCATCAAGAAAACCTCCCTATTTACAGCTGAAACCACATCAAATTTGAAAATATTAAGGGCAATTTCACAACGGCAGCAACGAATTCTGACATCAACTAGTTCTTGTGGCCTCCAAAGCCCACAGGAGCTTAAGAAATGGAAAGTTATCATGGCAGCGCCTGTCTTGGCATTTAACAAATGTGTAGCTAGCCATGTCACATGGATAGGTACATGGTTATTTGGCAAACAATTCAGCACTGGTAGCTGCTCCATGTGCTTTTAGTCACAGCAGTACGGATGCATATGACATAATCATTGTCTGGGACAATATCTAAAACACAATTGTTACTTGTTCTTAAAACCAGATACATCTGTACATACATCTGTACATACATCTGTATTTGGAACCTTTGGATGCTGGCACACGTGCTGGATGGACTTCCTGCGCACAGATGAGTCCTGGAAACCTTGCCTCATTAGGAGGAACTTTTCTCACAAGCTCTGGGACTGTTTGGAATTCCAGTGCTCCAGAGATTACCTCATTGTTAGGCATCACCTAATTTGAAACACAATCATACCTGACAGCTTTCCATTATCACATTAGGGAAGTTTGCCATCTCTTTCTGGGATTAATAGACAATAAGGAGATAGATGCATCACGCCTCCCAAAGCCAGAAATATTAACTAAGGAGTAGAAATCTCTGATGTCTGTTATACTGTGCTTGAGGTTCCTGTGCAAATACTCTTTCATGGATGGACAAATGGATATTGTAGCAAATTGGTAACTACAAGGCTTGTAGTCTGGGGTTTCTTTGTCTTTAAAAACAAGTATATCTAGTTTTATTTTTAAAAATGTATTTTTTTCACAACTCTCTTATTCTTTAAAGGTTTCAACTCAACATAAAAAAACCCATGAAACTAAGATAAAAACCTGAAAACATCTCTTGTGTAACTACGTTAAGTGCCTGAAGAATTAAAATAGTAGCCAATTAAGCTCATTGAGTCAGGATATGAAGAAAAAAGCAAATTTAATTAATGTGTATATTAGGTAAGTGCATTTGAAGAATCAAAATCTTCCCTTGAATCTTTTAAAAACGGGAACAAAATTCATCCTTCAAAAAATACTGATTAATGAAAAGGAATACTGCATGAATGATATTGGTCCTCTATTTTTGCTAGCATCTCCTAACTTTACAGTTTATGTGGTTATGCAGTCATAAGTTTTTGCAGGTAGCTTAAAATAATTTAGGCTCAAATACAGCACATCAGCTGTGACAATGAAGTCCATTCCTTTGTGGATTTCATCTGTGAAATTCCTTCCATACAAGATGTTTATGGTGAAAAGGAGGTATCATGGAAACAGTTACAGCAAATTAAAACACTTCTCTGTAACCTTATGCTCGGCAGAGCACCTAGGCCAGCCAGGGCTTCTCCTGCCTCCTGCAGATTTACCTGCTGATTCTCCTGATCCATCTCCTCGATCCTCCCAGCTGTCCTGAGAGGGACATGGGCACCTTGGGTCTGCTTCCCAAGGAGCTGGAGCTGCAGGCCATGGACCCTGAGCCAACCCCATTGGCAGACATGGCGCTGGTGTCCTGGACATGCTTCCTGGTGGAGCTGCTGATCATGGGCATTGTCCTGGGATGCTGCCTTGGCAGAAGGCTCTGGAGATGCTGGAGAGAGATGAGGGAGGGGGTCAGGCAGCTGGGACCTGAGACTAACCAAGGCCTTGGGACACTGTGGTGTAAGGTGAGGCCTGAGAGCCCCCATGGATGAGCAAGGCCCTGAGGCTGCCATGGGGCCTCTTTGGCAGCCATTTGGCCAAGGCTCTGGCACGGAGGCCAAAGGCAGCCCCAGAGGCCTTGGCCCCGCTCATCCCCTCTGCCCGCTCCTGGGGGATCCCTGTGCTTTGCCTTGCAGGAGAGGTGCCAGCGCCCCTTGGTCCACGCAAGGCTGTGCTGCTGCCAGGACACGGCTGCCCCTGGAAGCTGCTCCAGCTGCTGAGGCACAACCGTGCCATGCTGTGGCTGTGCCACTGCTCTCAGCAGAGGCACAGAGCCAGGGGAGAAGCAGAAGGGGCCACCTGGAAGAGGAGGACACTGCAAGTCTTCCTTCAGCGCTGACTCTGCAGCTCCAACACTCTGAGTGCAGAGCATTGAGGGGGATGTGTGACCACTGCCCAGCCCGGGCACTGCAACATCCCCATCTTAGGAGTTAGACACATCCCCATTCTTAGTCATAGGACTCCCTGCCACCTTTTCCTCAAGAAGTTCAAGTTCCTCTTAGTGTTCGAGTTCCAAAGGCTCAAGTATTTTAGGCATAAGGTTCTCAAGCCGTAGTCTTCTAGTTACCCTCTAGCAGTAGATTTTGAGAGCAGTCAAGTTAATAATGTTCATGTTTTCTACACATTACTGTGTTGTGTTCTTGATATTTCATCTGTGAGGGGAGACAGCAACTGGTGGGTTTGCACAGGAGATCCAGACCTTCCAGAATGGATGGCCTGAGTGTACCCACAGGATTTGCAAGAGTATGGAGGGCAGCTGGAAAGAAGATGGTGGGCAGTATTCACCTGCCTCCACCTCCTAAGGATGCTTGGATTCAATCCCTGTCTGCACTGTGCCAGGAGGACATCAAAGTTCTCAAGCCTCTAGATTGAGGCAGCCTCTAGCCCTCAAGCAGGGCCACCCTGAATTGTACACCATTCCTGCCTCTGGGCCAGGACCGTGCTCCATCTCCCAAGATCCCTGCAAGCTGGGCCTCTTGGGTGCACTCCTCTGTCAAGAATTCATCACCAGGGCCCTACAGTAGAGACTTTGGTCCACTGTGTGAGCTTCTGTCACTTCCATGACACAGGTCCTGTCTCAGCTGACTGCCTGTGCTCCTTCTCTCTCTGCTCTTGTGCTCTGTTCATGCGTCCAATATCAGCTTTCCAAGCTGAGACAAGTTCTGTCCTTTTGGAGTTCCATTCCCCTCTGCTAGGAGGGCTATGGCACTGGAGGAGGTCTGGAGATACCCCTGCTGCCCTAGCACAGAACTGCCTTTGGAGTGCTGCTCCAACTCCATCTTAAAACTCAAGGTGCTGCTGATTGAAAAGCTTTTCCTGAATCCTGTACATTGGACACTTAGGACTCCTACCAGCACATAAACTGCATATAACTGGAACCTAAATTATGAGTCAGGACAATGCTCACCAAAATTTTATCTTACATGCTAAATATTTCCACATTACTACCAACCTGACCCAATAAAAATATCAGATACGGCAGACTTCTGTTTTTTAACAGCACTGCATCTGATCCATCACTCACAACTTCTGATATTCTATCAAGAGATTAGTAACAGTTCCATGTATGCATGTATCAAAGACATAGACAACTACTGAAATGCTGGTTACATAAAACCAGATTTTTTTTCCTGAATCTTAATGCAACAATAAAAATCTCACTTCTGAAAGAGGTTTAGAAACTGATCCACACACAGTAAAACAAAACAAGAGTCTTTCTATTCCTCTCAGTAGTCTTTGGATCAGGCCCTGATTTATTTATCAGCATCTATTTATGAAGACCCTTAGGGTGCCAACTTGTTAAATTAAATATAGATCAACAAAAAATATCCTTGTGAGTCTTATTTCCTCCATATTGAGAAACATTATTTTGAGCAATGTAATTCAGTGGTGAGTATAACTATTGATTTCAGAAGAATAAGGTCTGGTTTTGAACATTTTTCTGCATCTCCTGCCAAGCTCCATGGAGATATTTTATATGAGATATTATTCAAAACCTGTAAGTCTGCTAAATTAAACAGGGGGCTCTGGGGTCTTTGAAAATTAAGTGCGGTGAAATCAGAGACTTTTACCTACACAACTTAGTGAAAATAAGCAGCTACAAAGCACACTGCACTTCATTGTTTTGAGTTCTTCAGCCCATTACTAAATTTAAAGCCAGCATTTGGGTTTATTACTTCTTTCCACAGATTTCACATTTCTCATCTTATTTTCGATGCTGGTCAGAACTGGAACCTCTTTCTGTCCTTTTTTTTAGATGAGGGCTAAGAATAGATTTCCTTCTGGCATGTTATTAGTACTCCTGCTTTGGTCCATGATAATCTCTGTTTTTCTGTGCCACTTTGAACTGAAGTTCTGTTCACTATTTTATGACAGTCGCTTTGTTCTGCTTTCACCTTGAAGAAAAAAGCATTCAAGATAATGATATTTAGGGGAATCATTTGTTCACTGTACTTCTGGGGTTTTAATACACACAGAGACCTCTGTGGTTGATGTGTTCAGATTATAGTTCAGTGGGGCTGTCCACTCCTCTTACTTCTGGAATAAGTTCAGCCAGGCTCTATCCTGATTTCATAGCCTCATACAGGCATGCATTTCCTAGCAAGTATCTCAGTCACTCCATTCTCAACTAGCTATATATTTTACTCCAATTTTTGTTGGAAGTTCTGTCTGGTTAAACTATTAAATTTACTAATAGAGATACTTTACAATGGTTATAAAAGATATCAGCAGAGGGCATCTTCATTTTGGCCTTTTCAAAGACATGGTATCCTCTGGGCATTTACAATAATTATAACACAATGCTTGCTTTGCTTTCTTTTGTGCAGGAAACAGGGAAAAAAAACCTAAAAACCTTCCCTTCACCTCTCTACCATATTAGTTCAAGGATCAGACAGCACTAAAATCCCACTCAAGACCTCAGGTCAGGGTAAATTTCACCCTTGAAGAACTAGAAAGAGGGAACCAGTTTTTTTTGTTCCCATTTTAGAAAAAGTCTGTCTGCTTTGTTGCATATCTGGACTTTTTCCTCAAATGTGATCTTTAAAACACAGGTGTCCCCACATTACCTTTTGTTGAGAAGACATGGACTCAGCTATAAAATGATGCAATAGAAAAATAAAACCAAAAAAAAACCCAACCAAACAAATTTAAGATTTATTAACTGAAGGAGAGTATTTGTTGGCACTTAGAATGTGATTCTGTGATAAAGGTAAGCTGCAAGCTTACCTTTATAGCAGTGTTCTTTGGGATCATATTTATCATATATTTTTTGTCTATCACAATTGTTACAAGCATCTGTGAGTACTAACAGTTCTGGTCCAGGACATGCTACTTCTCTAGACCCTGTCTCACCAGAGGGATTTCCATTTCACTGTATCCATGTCTGAAAGACAAAAATGAGTCTTTCAATATTGCTCTTTCTGGAAAAAGGAACAATATAGATTTTTTTCTTGCTCAGATTTCACATAGATGAGGAAATTACAAATTCTGTTACTCACAGAACATACAACCCCCTCTATTTTGCTGTTTTTGTGATTACTTTTTCTACTGGATGAATGCAAATCAAAACCATTATACATTTCCTAGGAAGAAGAGGAATCAGGAAGAACAAGGTTTTGAGTTTGTCTCTAAAAAGCTGATCAAATTTTTTTATAGAGAAATTTTACTATATAGGTCATCACTTGTCCTCCAGTAATCTCCAGGGATCTTCATGTTACTCTCTGAATCTTGTCACTGGCATTGAATTGCTCAGTCAAATGAGAGAACTCAGGCTTCTGTGACAACCTTTCACTCTTTCCTGAAGAATGATGCCACAAACCTTACAACAAAGGGAAGCATTGTTGTCATTCTTCATTGTTTTATTACTTGAATTTTCTCCTTAATCTGCATTGAGCAGTTACCTAAATTCCTTCTTATATATCAATAATACAAGAAGCACTCATAATTAAAAGCCATTACTACTACTAATACCAATACTTCTATTACATAAATCAGATAAAAACCTAAGTATTCATGTTCTAATGACAAGAAAAACACCTACCAGTGTAGCATAAGCTTATCCTAAAGTAAACAGACACAATTCCATTTAGGTGGCTAGAGCCTACTAACCACCAGAAAAGGGGAGGCTAAAACATTAAGGACTGGAACACCAATTGTTTAAAAAGCAAGCATTTAGACTAATGAAAAATGTTTCCCATTATTAGACTGCCTCATAAATACTTATTGGGCAACATTAACAGCAGCAATAAAAGAGCTATGTGCAATATAACATAAGCCATATATCATGCATTTGCCTCTGCTTAGATTAGGAATGTGTATGTTATTTATGAACAGTGAAGTTGTAAGTTTAAAGAGCCATTTTGGGGCACAAAGTTAGATTAGGCACACTCAGTGTAGGCCACGTTGTTTGTCACTGAGTCTCATAACTTAGAATTACAGGACAGTGACTCCTGTCCCACACAGCCACATTTCAGCACTGTTTACTGCACTCTGTGGCCTCTCCTTGTCAAAGGTGAGCAACCTGGTACCAAATTTACATGAGCTTTCAACCAGCTTTCAGGCTCACATTTCAAAACACACGGGACTAATTCTGGAGCCAAAATCAACCTTTAAATCAAGCCACAAGAAGAAATGGATCATTTTAAACAAGATCTTTAACCATTACAACAGGAGAAGCCATCAAACAACCCAGGTTCAGTTACTGGAGCGCAGTTTAGGTACATGGTGGCTAATAATACCTGAAGTAATTTTCCTGGTTAAACATGTGCTTTATTTAACTTGACTGCCTTTTTTCACCTATCCCTCCCCACACACACACTCACCTCAATGAATTATGAGAAACAGTACCTCACAAATACCTGACTCAAACAATCATAGAATCATGGAGTGGTTTGGGTTGAACAGGACCTTAAAGAGCTCCTCTTTTCAACCCTCCCTGCTGTGGGCAGGGACACATTCCAGCAGACCCAATTGCTCAGGATGCACTCAGTCCCTCTCATTTATGTCATTAATGAAGGCATTTAAAGCATCCTGATTTGCACAAGGCTTACAGCAATAAAGACTCACAGAATACATATATTCAAAACGCTCAGAGGCATGATACAATCAGTATCAAAAGCAAGCTACTAAAATCCATTTGTTAAGTACTGGAATGTTCCATTAGAGCAAACCATCAGCTACTTAGAACTCCTGCTCCAGAGCTACTTACCACAGATAAAACATGCTGCCACAGCAAACTAAATACATTGTAAAAGGACACATGAACTGAAGCTTTCATTCTGCACCTATCTTCAAACAGAGCATGTGAGAAAAATACATGTTAAACCTGCTTTATAGTGCCTAAATCAGGTAGTACCACCTCAGAACTAATTTATTCTGAGCTAGAGAGTCAACATAATCAAAAAGTAAAATAGATAACCTAATAATTATAAGTAAAATGTGGTCACATTGACAAAGCACATCTCCAAGATAGGATAAATAGGAATTCTAAATATTTCTATTTTATTTATTACTAAAGTAGTTTGGAGGGGTTGGGTTTTTTGGCATATAAGATGCAGAAATTTTGTTAATGACATGCAGCCAACAGCGATTTCTATATCTTTAGTTTGAACTATTAAGGATCAAATTTAAAAACACTAAAATCAATTCTATATATTAGCCTTTTAAAGAGTGTGTGTATGTGTTAAAAAGTCAGTAAAAACAGACAGGAAATACTGTTGTAATGGCACTTCCCTTACTGTCTCCTTTTTTTCTCCTTAAAATACTAAGGCTATGGCTTATTCCACCACCTCTTCCCCATTTCAGCTATAGCAGTTGCTCAACAGCCAGCCATCTTCATATGGAAGGCAATAGAAGGATGCTTTAATGGACTGTCATCATCCAGAACAAGCAGGGAAGAAAAACTTCAACAAGCAGGTAACTCCAAATAGGAAAATAATTCTTTAAAATGTCAGGAAGGAAAAGAACAAAAGAAACAGAAAATCTGAGTGGTTTGACCATCAGTGCAGTAATTGCGGGTAGAATTTTTCATTTAAGAACTGTGTTGACATTAGTCTGGATTGAAACATGCCCTCATACATCAGGGTCCAAAGAACATTTTAAGCAGATGCACAAAGTAAAAAGCAGAACATTGATCACACTGAAGGATCATGATAAAATTTCACTCTTTCTAAATTCTTGTCTCTAGAGACAAAACTTCTTCCATCATTCTGCACTAATGTGTAGAGCTCATTAGAGATATCTTCTTTTCCAAGCCATTCTCTGCCACAGACATGCTGCAGAAACAGCTTTCATGAGTGAGAGCAGGGCTTAGTTTTATCCCAAATGCAGTTTTATCCGTAAAACCTCTTACTAGAAATTAAATAAAGCCACATCCAAGCCATCCCTAGAAAAGCCAGCCACCAGCCAGTGGCTGCCTTTTGCCCCACAACATATTTTTTTCTCCTATGTGATATCACTATTAATTACAAATCCTTTTCTGAATTATTAATTTTGTATATATTCAGTGATGAGTTTTACAGTTTATGCACATGCTTCAAGTTATTTAGTGAAGCTGCAGATACTTTTTAACCATACTGGTAATGGTAATTTTTTTCACTGATAAAATGTATTAATTTTGTATTGTATCAAAAATGCCATCACTTTTTCATAGAATCACAGAATGGGTGAGGTTGGAGAGGACCACAATGGGTCATGTGATCCAACCTCCCTGCTCAGTCAGGGTCATCCCAGAGCACATGGCACAGGATTGTGTACAGACAGCTCTGGGATATCTCCAGTGAGGCACACTCCACACCCTCTCTGGACAATCTGTTCCAGCACTCAGTCAACTTGCATAGCAAAGTTCTTCCTTGTGTTCAGGTGCAACTTGCTGCACATCAGTTTCTGCCCTTTGCCTCTTGTCCTGTGGTCCAGCACTGCCAAGCAGAGCCTGGTCCATCCCCTTGGCACCTCCCTGCAGATATTAACAGACATTGGTGAGGCTCCCTCTCAGTCATCTCTTCCCGAGGCTGAACAGCCCCAGCTCCCTCAGCCTTTCCTCCTAAGAGGGATATTCCAGTCCCTTCATCATCTTCTTTTGCCCTCCACTGGACCTGCTCCAGGAGCTCAATGTCTCCCCTGTACTGGGAAGCCCAGAGCTGGACACAGCATTCCAGATGTGGCCTCACCAGGACTGAGCAGAAGGGCAGGATCACCTCCCTCTGCCTGCTGACAGTGCTCTTCCTCATGCACTCCAGGAAAGGAGAAGAAATACAGCTCAACTTCACCATAAGCAGGTGAACAGCAGATTCAAGGAAACCAAAAGTTAGAAGATACTAAGAAATATATCTTATACATCTATTGTAACTCTGAGTTATCAGCATACACCAAAGAAGTGACAAACTGCAAAAAATCTATAATATGCACAGGGCATTCCTGAAGTATCAGGAGGAATACATTAAGTAAGTGGGATCCTGCTTTGTGCAAACAAAGCAAAATAAATCATTATTATGTTTTTTATTCTATGTATTGTTTTCACAGATAAATGTAGTGTTTATTGCAGGGAAAGAGCCAAATGGCAGCGGTCTTGGGAAGTAAATCTGCATGCTCTTTACCAATCATTTCAAGTAAATTACAATTATTTTCTTTGGCACCTTGTGAAACATGGTCGACTATATGAGAGTTGGTGTCCTCAGGACTGGTGCTGTCATGCCCTGCTCTTGTAAAAAACACCCTCTGCCAAGACAAACAATGGCCTAGAATTTGGTGAATTTTTCTGAGCAGAGATAATGAGGTGCAGTTGACTCCCATCAAGCTCAACTGAGCAAGTGCAACTGGGTTATTCCAGAGACAGTTGAGAAGGGCTGGCTGGAAACCAAAACCCACTTTATTTGCAAAAGAGGGGGAAAGCTTTCTAAAAAACATCCCTGAGAGATGTCAGAATGCCCTTTCCAGCTGGGAGTAAAGCAGGGAAGTCAGCAGCAACTAACAAGTTTATGAACTGTCATGGTCTTGCAGAAGTCTTCTGGATCCCTCTGCAAGCTCTACAGAGCCAACCACTGTTTATGCTGACATTTCTCATCAAGCTACCTGAGTGCTCACAGAGGAAGTCTGGCACTAACAGATTGTTTGAAAATCAGTCAGAGTGGTGGGTCAGGTTGATTGCCAGCCATCTTCTTTTTTTCTTTCTTCCTTCCTTCTCTAACCGGAAAACTTCTCCTTTGCTGTTGATAGCAATCTAGCTTTCTTGCCCTCTTAGTGAAGACTGAAGCAAAACTTCATTAATTCTTCAACCAGCTTGGTGGCATCTATTTTCAGCTTTTCTTCCTCTTTGAGCAGCGGACCAGCCCTGTCCTCCTCCTAATATACTTGCAGAATGCCTGCTTGTGACCAATTCAGTACCTTCTTTCTATATTTTATCATCCTTTCTAATTTCTGACTGCAGTTTTATGTGTTCATATGATCTGTTAGACTCTTTCTGCTTCCTCCTTCCCTACTAGTATTTTGATTGCCACACCTCATTTCTGCCCTGTGGATAAAGGGCTTTGGTGTCCCATTTGCTGATTCAGGTAACTTCATAAGGAAATTAGATCTGATATTCTGCGAGAAGAAGAGATTCCTTGCTCTTGATTACAACATCATCTTCATTCCCACAATTGATAATATTAATACAAGGCTGCTGCTGTACCTTGATGCTTGCCTTTTATTATAGATATCTAACATCCAAAAGTATTTCCAATATGGTCTGCAATTTAGGAAGAGAAAAAGCGTGGACACAGCAAACACTAAGTATGTTACATAGACTGTAACATCCCCATTTAATATAAATAAAAGCAACTGAACTTTAACTTTGAGGGCTGTGCTCAGTTCCTTGGAGGAATACGAAATGTATCTTTGTACTGATGGTATTTTGTCTGCAGTGTGTCATTTTGAATCAGCAGTAACACATAATCCATCTGTCCTCCTCCATTCAAAGTCCATATTCATTTAGCAAATTATTTCGCAAACAAGTGAATGATGCAAGCAAAAATGATGGAAAATTATGAATAAGAAAATAGCAATAATACATTGTTCATGTGACTATAGGTATTTATGAAAATTTGATTCTGATTCATAATTTTGGAAAAAGTTTTTTTCAGGGCAGCTCCCTTTGTTTGGTCTGAGTCTGGAGAGATCTTTGCCAAGTATGACAAAACAGGATTCTGACATCTTCTAAGTTACTAGATCACAATATAGTTTAAGATGCCTTCTTTTCAACCAGGTAAAAAATTACGTCTGGAATTTTTTAAACCTCAGACTTGGCAGGTGATGCTGTTTTGAATAAAAAACTAATTCATACTCAAAATCTGTTATTTGCACAATGTTGCCATTGACATTGAAACCCTAGCAGAAAGAACAAGGTCAAAATGGCTGCCAAATATTTCATCAAAGTCATGCACTTTTGACTTTTAAAAAAGCTTCTTTATGTAAGTGACAAGAATATTTCTTCTGCCCTTCAATTGCACATACAATTGTTAAACATTGGAATTAACATGGTAACTTAGGTATGGAAATTAAAAAATACATATTTGTACATATGAGGGTGTTTACATCACTCAGAGGTCCTGCTTTCTTTTTTTCTGGGTCAATATATTTGCCAGGGCTATCCATCTGGAAACAAAAAAGTATAGTTTACCTTAAGACGCAAAATACAAGCATATACATCATTTTGCTGTATTCTTCTCTAAAAAATTGTTTCCATATTTTTGGCTTCCTTTGGAAGTTGTGTCAAAATGTTTTGATTATTAGCTGCTGAAAATGAGGAGACTCTCTTCCCGTTACACTGCCATGCACATCTCACCTAATTCAAATTATTGCCTTTCATATCATGGCTCACAAGTGCTGTTTAGCCACTTCATTCAAGAAATACATGTTGTTTCCTTCCTTTATTCTCCAGGTTCTCAGGGTTATAAAGAGCCTCAGAACTTCCAGACACGATGCTCAGATGTGCATCCAGAATCTTGCAGGCAGAGGAGCATGAAATTGTCTCAAGGGTCGGAAACGTAAAGCAGCCGATACCCCTTAAGCTTCAAACCTTTTCAAATCTATAGGTGTGTCTGTTTATTCAGGGTAGATCACCTCTCTTCCCAGAAGCTGGGATGTCCCTCAGTTCATGTTTTGCTTTGGGTTTTGTCTAGGCAACTGGATCAAAGCTGTCACAAAATATTATAGTTTAACTATTATAATTTATGGTGTTTCTGACAAGAAAATTGAGCACATCAAGCTTGCACAGTACCGGTTTGCACTATTGAATTGCACACTTTCAATTCCTCCTGTACTTCACATTTATTGGATCAATCTGCTGGCAAGCAACGAGTGGGCACCAGCTTTGTAAGTCTTGACTTCAAGAGCTGGATTACCTCAAGAAATTATTTAGAGGTGATGAGATACAGAAAGGGGTTTTTTCTCCATTTGGCACATCCGTGTCCCAGTAAATGATTCTGAAAAGATTTTGTGTATTTGGATAAATCAGGCACAAAGTTTTAGGACAAGAGTGTTTGCCCCAGACAAGTTGTGCAACGACATACTCCTAAACTTCTAATTTTTGCAGGAAACGAGCTGAATGATTCAGAAAGTGAATGAAAATGCAAATAACTAAGATTTAGAAGTATTTTAATTGTTGCTTGTAATGGACTGTTAATTATCCAAATTTTAGAAAACGTTGCAATGCTTGACACCAGCATATATACACATAATAAAGCATTTGATCCAGTTTTTCTCAGGCTCAAGTGTGAGCTGCGCATACAGTGGCTTAGGTATAAAAATATCCATAGCTGACAACAGACATTTGTTGTGCCAGTGGAAAGCAATGGAGCTTGGACTGCAATTTCACTGGAGCACAGACAGAGCCTGGCTCACAGGTACAACCTGATACTCAGCTTGGGAGATGAAACTTGAGAAGGACTGAGTTGACAGAGGACACTGTCTTGTTAACCAGGCCTCAAGAGAAGAGTTGGAGGGAATCCCTGATTTAGACTGGTTCGACTGATACTTGTCCAACAGGAACTTTTGCAGTGATTTCCTGCAATGTATAGATTTCTGTGGATTCTTCTACAGCTGAGAAACAAATCCACATGTCAACTTGGGCAGATGAACTCAGAATCACCACCTCTAACTATTTTGGTCTCCTTTAGTGGTTTTGTAATCCACAAAACACCATAATAGCTCATACAGATCATTTCAATAGACACATGGTTTAAGCAGAGACCTACAGCCAAATTGAGGAGACATTATTTTCATTTCATTATTCATTTTTCCATCTCACATGTCGGCTAGAGTGCTTCAGATTCTGCCTCCATTGACGTCAACTGGAGTTATACACATAATAGTCAAGAACAGGATTTATGATCCAGCAATATTACCTCTGATTTTAAAAGGTTTTATACACTACAGTCAGGCCATGCTATGAACCAAGGAACATATGTTTAACCTGCTACTTCTAAGGTATTACATTCCATTTTCTTTATGAATTCTTCTAAGTTTATTCCTGTAGCTAAGCATGAAAAAGACTACCAAATTTCCAGCATTCTTCAAACTTATCATCCAAAATTTTCTGCACTTAGGAGATGCCAAAGTTGCAGTTAAAACAGAAATTCCAAACTGTGAGCCATGAACACTAAAGATACAGCTCTGCTTTCTGTGATCCATGCCAGTCCATGATCTAGTCCCTTGAGGATTTCAGAAAATACCAAAAGACCATCCATACCTCACTGCCATTAAATCAAGTATCATATAGCCTCCCAACCTAATTACAACAATGCCATTGGCTTTCATTTAGTGTTCAAAGGAGTAACAGGCCCCAGGCTTTGCCCACTATTTTTGCTTTTAAAAGATCTCTCATCTTCAGATTTGGCAACACTAAACCCCAGCCAATTCTAAGGCTTTTGACAAAAGAGAGAAGCAGACCAGTCATATTTTTCTGACCAAACATACAAGACAGAGCTGCTATGTCAAAAACCTAACATAGGATACTCTCCTGTACTGTTTTTACCAGCAAAAAGTAATTCACAGTGCTGCCTCACTGACTGAAAAATGAGATCAATCCACTCCTACTGATACTATGAATAAATTTACCAGCCTTAGAATAGTACAACTGGAGCCTATTTAGTTGCTGATGATTTCTTAGCAGCTTCTTAAATTTCTTACCTGGAAAACAGGATATTTTCATCACCAAAATAACCCATTCACCAGACAATGTGGCTACAGGAGCTCCTTCAAATCCTTTGGTTGGAACAAAAATGGCAAGCACAGTTATTTCTGATTGATCTAGCCACAAAAGAGAATGATTTAAGAAGTCTTGAAAGAGTAAAGGAAACATCTAAAAAGGAAGTCCAGAGAGGCTTTTTACTTTCATCTTCAATTTTGGTAGCTTTTCCTTTCCCCAGTGCAAGCCTTAGATCAGTTGAATCCCTTTGTATTTCCATAGGCTTCAGTGGCCTGACAGGAGGAATGAGTTTTGCCTTTTCATCTCTATGTAAATGTTTATGTCTAAATAGATACACTGGCCCAAATTCTGGGCTGTGTTCCAGCGATTTCCTTCAGTAGAAACGAGATGGATGTCCCCAGAGGAAAATTAATTCCTTCATTGGGGTGGAAGCCCAGATGACAGAAGCTTAGCAGAATGGTTGTAGTCTTCCCTCAGGTTCCTCTGGGGATGGTGAGGGAAGACTTTGATGAGGGGAAGATGTTTATGAGGGTATGATGAGTTCTGTTTGATTCCACTGTCTGTTCAGTGGTCCCTAAGACCACTGTAATGGTCACTCTCCTAAAAAGTTCCCAGTCATGCAGATGCTTGGAAAGGTGGATAGCACATAAAACTTTGACTGATGCTCAGTAAGAAGTAGTATTGATTAAAGGGCTTGGAAAATGGAAGGGCTTTATCTGTTTCCACATTTGATTCCTCTTTTTTGACACCTAAATTCTTGTCTGTATCAGTGGGTCATCAAGCATTAGAACAGGCTTTCCAAGGAAGTGGTTGAGTCCCCACCCCTGGAGATGGTTAAAACTGGAACTGGCAAGAGAGAAACATGTGAAGAAGGACTGAAAATCTATCTTGTGTGCAACTGAAGAGTTAGGACTACCATCAGTCTCTGGAAACAGGCTGCTGCAAACCATAACCTACAGAGCAGGGTTATTTCACT
This sequence comes from Molothrus ater, assembly GCF_012460135.2. Taxonomy (NCBI): domain Eukaryota; kingdom Metazoa; phylum Chordata; class Aves; order Passeriformes; family Icteridae; genus Molothrus; species Molothrus ater. The sequence goes on along the minus strand of NC_050481.2, from coordinate 4,019,861 downwards.
TCCCACTCTCCCTTCCCTCCCAGCACATGTGCTGCTTGAAGAGATATCAGGGATCACAAGCATTTCTCATAAAGGGCAAAGTCCTGGGAATTCACAGGAGAAGGAAAGGCTGTCTAAGGTATCATTGGTTATTTTAGGAAAACACTGCATACGCAAAATGACAGATTTCAAAAGTCCTTCTAACACACAGCAGTTCAGTCAGACTGAAGAGAGGCAATCTTGTGGAATCCTTAAAAATCAGCAAATCCCCCACTTCAGCACAGCCAAAGCATCAGGTGTGGGACTTGCTTTCAGCCCCAAAGCATCCCACCAAAAATAGAAATGTGAAGCAATAGACCATTATATGCTAAGAACTCAAAGAACTCCTTTCTAACCCGTCCGTGTTTTAGCAGGAAAGCTGGCAAGTGTCTGTGAGCTCAGAGGTTAACTGTCAGACTTGCAGCCACTACTCACAACAGCTTCTGCATTGTTTACATATTAAAAATGTTTTTAAGAAAAATAATGTGTTTCATATCTTCTCTTTATTGTGTTTTATGGCTTTTCCTTTTGTTTGTGTCTAGAACTGCCTTCAGTTCAGGGGAGGTAAATAAACCGTGCAATTTAACCTCCACAAAGAAAGCATTGACCTGGGTTGGTTTTGAAGGAAGGGGAAGAGGGAGGTTGTGCTCCATCCAAAGGCTCTAAGCCAAATAGATCTGAAATGGAGAAGTGCCCAGATTTCTTACAGCATGCATTCACTAAACCATAGTAACTCATTGTGTACTGCAATTCCCTGCAATTTATCAGATGCCTGGAAAATGGTGGTGTCAGATTTTGAAGCCCTGTAATGCCCATACTCACAGCCCTGGGCTGCAGAACAGGGGGTCAGTGTTCCCATGTCTACACAGGTCAGCTCCTGATCATCTAATTTACAGATACTTTTGATATGGTTGCATCAGAAACACAAACTAAGCTCACAGACATACTTGGAGTCATTCCAAAGGCCCGTCACAGGTTGCTCTGCATAAAATAAACTTGGAATTGATTAAAGAAACAGCTCTGTCATGGATCTGTTTGACTGATGAAGGTGCAAAAGTGCCCTATCAGTTGACTTTCTTACCACTCCTGCATATGAGAATTTCACCAAGCATGCCACGTGTCCTTTCTATTTCTGATATTTCCTGCACTTCTGTACAGGACCTTCTGTCACTAAGCCAGCAATGAATAGATTCACTATGGCTTGTTGCAAAATATTTGGAGGAGGAGAACCATATATTCATCTATTCAACACAGCATTATGAACAACTGCCAGATGGTTGTGGGATATGATAAGCAGGCACCAGGCAAAACATATACTCTGCATGGATTAATTCAAAATCAGATCATGTCAGATCTCAGATAATGTTGCCACCAGACCAGAGAAGGTCTGTGATAACTTGTGTACCTGGAGTGCAACATCCACAGTCTTTGATGCACTCCAGAATAGTCTGCTCGAAATAAATCCCTTCAAGGAACTTTCCCTACTCTGTAAAACCCGTCATTTTCTTGATGGACAGAATACTGCTATCTCGTCTACAAGGTCATTTTGGGAATTATTAATCTGCAAAGTATTTTGATTGTGTGAATTAATGATGCATAATAGCAATTTAACTACCAATCTTAACATTGTGGTCTTAGCTATTAATCAAGTGAAGTAATGCTACCCAAGGGTTCAGTAACAGCACATTAATAAAGTCTGGTGCTATATTACAAGCAATTTTTATCCAGTTGAGTATTTTAGAATAAAACCTAAAAAGAGGAACGCTAGTGTCTTGCTTCTAAATTTCCTGGCTTTGCTTCACAAGTGTTCTCCTCCTTGGCATTGTCTCTAGCTTTTAAGTTCTATTTCACCAATGTTAGAAGTAAATAATTAAATGATGTGCACATTCTCTGTTGTAGTGATGAATTAATCAATAAGAGGCAGGAAGATCATTTATCTTGGCATTCCAAACCATGTTTGACAGTTGATCTCATATTATGAAGATAAACTGCCATAGAAAAAAACAGGGATACAGAAGAAACCTTTACCAAGAAAGGAAACTGTGTGATATAAAGGGAGAGAGGAGAAAAAAGAGAACACAGATGTTTTGACATTGTCTGTTTTGTAAAGCATTTCAGAGTTTTAATTTATCATTTTATTTCCCTTTCAGAAACAAGTACTCAAGTCCTAAAAAACTTTATGCCCTTACCTGTAAAACCTATAATGATTTTCCTCTTAGAACTAGACATCCAAAATATTAGGTAGATTTAACTTTATAATGTCTTGGTACTCTTTGCACTGTGCCCCATTCTCTCTCTTCTGTTTCCTTAAGAAATAGAGACTTAAGGTTTCCAGACTTCAAGTTTTTCAGTAGCTAAAAATCCCTAAAGTTCAAATTCCCTGTATTTTTTGAGAGACAAAAGCATTAGAGTCTCAGACTTTAGCTATTAAATACTGTACAAATATTCCTGTGAAACTTGTAATCAAAATCTAGTGTTTTGCACATAGCCCTTGCTTCTGGAACTGAGTTTACATCAAAATCTTTCAGGATTTTTAAATTAATTTTTCAGACATTTCATGTTCAGAAAAACTTGGTAATAAAAGAATTACAACTTGAGAAATCAGAAAGTCTTCAGCATACAAAGTTACTGTTTCTACTTAGCAAATGAAATTACTCTGGAACTCTACTAATTTTTTTTAAAGTGTTAAAGAAGGGATAAATTGCATAGTAACCAGTGTCAGCTCTACAGCTGCAAGAGCACAATAGAGAAGGGGAGAAACACACACATGGAGAAGAATGTTAAAAAAAAGTTAAACCACAAAGAAAACAGTTAGGTGAAAAAAAATCAGACCCAAACTATGATTTTGAAAAGCTGTTCATGTTTTTAGGCATTCTAGTGTCCCTATTTTTTTTTCCCATGGTTTGGATTCCCCAGACAGCTCAGATCTCTCATCACACACCGCAGCCTGGGACACTCAGAATGAATTTATGTTGAGCAGCGCAGATTTCCGATGATGTTACAGTTGTACAATAGTTATACAATTTCTGTCCTGCTAATAACAAAACCTATATGAAGCAATAGTTGGAGAGGATGCATAACGTCAGGGGAGCTGAGAAACAGTTACTTAAACACAACTGTTTGCCATAGAGATAGCCATGGAAATGGGAGATGATCATAGCCCACTCCTTTTGAGCGTCCAAACTCCTTTTTCTGGAAGGTCTCTTCTTCAGGCCTCCCTATTTCCTGGCTCTCAAGTCTCTTTCCTTGTTCTTCTAACTGCTGCATAGAGAGATTCCACATGATATTACATTTCCATAAGGCACTGTGCTGCCATTTCTGCTCTGCACTGACTTCCCAACAACACAATTCCAGTCATAGCCCACTATGCGCTGAGGCTTTCAACACAAAAAGGAATTATTGCAGCAGATTCAGGTAAGAAACAGAATGATTTAGAACTATAAACTTAGCTAATTTCAAACCTGAAGAAACCTGAAGGAACGTATACCAGGAATTGACAGACAAGACTGTCAGGAAAATGCAGCACTAGGCAATACTGGGGCCTCTATCAAGCAGAATTTTTCAGCAAAGTCTGGGAAGAAGAGAAGAAGGAAATAACGATCAGGACATTTTTAAAGCACATGTTGAGAAATCCAGCAGTTTGCAGGATAATGGGAAGAGTTCAACTCACCAGTTCAGTGAGTTCTTAAGCTCTACTGTGACAACACTACCAGAAGTCTGGGAATTAGAAATCTCAGAACATCTAAAGAGGTTTCACTAAGCAGAGTTTTGGGAATGGGAGTTTCCCACAGGAGCTGAGGGATGAGAGGGAATTTCAGGGCATTCCTTCAGGTGTAAGAGCCACTAACCAGGCTGTGATGGCAGCAAGACAGTTGGATCAGTGTCCCACCCAGACTAGCATGAACAGCTGATGGTCTGTGCTAAGCCAACCTAATTTTCCACTAGCACCTCTCTTTTTCAACAGCAGGTTTAAAAATTATGAAAACTTAACATTTTGTGAAGTCATTTAATAAAAATCCTAATTTGTTAAACAGTGGCCCATTTACAGTGTCAAAACTTGCTTTAAAGAAAAATAAGTATGAGCAGGGGTGAGAACCATGGGAGCCTTCCACTTGCTTAAGTGAATAAAATTGAAAAAAAATGTAGTTCCAACGATTAAAAAGAGGTCTTATTTTTCTTAAAATTGATTAATGCTCAGAGAATAACTCAGAGGCCTGAAAAACTGTTCATGGACTTGGCTACTGGAAAAATTATTTTTTATAACTGACCCTCAGAACTGTTAAGCAGCTGGGAAATCAGCTACTTTTATATAATTTTATTTCAAATACCACGGAACTCTCTTTTTAAAAACATATATTTTACTTCTAAAATAAAAGTTTTGTTATTTGAGGGGGAAATATAAATGCAAATATAGACAAGTTATTTTAATCTTCTTTCATAAGAAAAGTTCAAAGGCCATATAATACCCATAAGCTGATGTCTACCATTAAAGTCAAAGTGGGAAGCATCCCAGGAAGTGTCCACTAGATGGAGATTGATATACAACATCAGGCATCAGTTTGTAGCAGAATAACAAACAAAAAGTGAGAATAAAACTTGAAATATTCTTAAAGATAAATAATTTTCAGAGATGGTTATAAATCTGGGACATCGTTTTTCTATTAAGATTCAACTTAGAAAATAATTACGGGATTCTGAAACAAATCTTAAGATTTTAGATCCTGGTTCTGTTTTGCTCTCATATGATGACAAGTCTTTTAAAAGCAATCCCTTTGCTAATGCCAGAACCAGACAAGTACTGGCTTCAGAAAACCTCCACTGTTTTTCTAATACAGGCTTCCATTTAGTAAGACATACATGTTTTTTAATTAAATTTCCTAAGAAAAACAGTGGCTTAAATTGAGGGAAACTGTGCCTCACAAAAACTCAGCAGTATTTTTGAAACCAAGAGCTTATTTGAGAAGACAGGATTTTTCAAAAAAATCCTGAACACACTCATTTCTCCATGTCTGAAGGTAAACAAACCCTTCACTAATTTCTCCTCAGGTTTACCCATTTGGGTTTTTCTGGGTGAAGAAGAACAAACAGTGTTTGGTAGCATTGGGGCACCCTGGAGAGGTGGCAGGGCTGGTCTGCTTGTCCATATTCCCAATTCTCCATGCCTCCTCCAGCCACTCAGAGAGAGCCAGGCTCATTGTACCTCCCTCCTGTCCTGGGAAGCCAGATAGGAGGTGAGGAGAAGGGAATGCAATTCTCTATCTCATTCTAATCTGGATTGAGGATTTGAGTACCTGCAGCCAGGAACTGTGGAGTTCTCACAGACCAAGCTGGTCAAAATTCAGGAAAAGCCAAACAGAAGAGCAGCAGAGGAAAACACTCGCTGCTCCACAGAGAGAACCACTGCATTTTACACCACAAACAGTCTGTGGACTTTGGCAATGTCCTGCCATGAGCCCCACGACAAGCACAGGCACCAAATCTCTAAGCATTGGCTTTGGAATTCCAGCTGTCCACAACTGTTCAGAACAAATGTGTCCAGTGATGTCTCTGTCAGGAGAAAACAACTGTCTCTACCGCCAGCTGAAAACAATTGCTGTGTCTAACTCCTCACTTATCCTCCAGACAGTTCCCCAAGTAGCTCACACACCCACCCCACAGCCCAACATTTACCTTCTTCTCACTCACAGGAGCACCTCCTCACTCATTCACATAGAAACAATTCTATTTATTTTATTCCTTTTTAGTAAATAAATGCTTTTTTCTTTTAAATTATCATGTTCCAAATGCATTGGATGCCATGTCTTAAATAGGCAGTGTTGTTACCAATGATGAACAATCAATTTCCAAATTTTCTGCAGCAAAATTGGTACCTTAAATCAGCACAGTACCTCTATAATGTTTTAAACCATTTTGCTCAGTTTGTTGCCTCTTAGCTCTCTACCCAGTGTCTTTTATTTCTTATGGAAATGTGTAATACAAAAACACAGTAAATCTGAAGGCCTACAAAGCATTTTAAACCATCATAAATTGGACCTGACATGGAAGGCCACCTTGTCACTTCCTGCACCACTCCATCCCTCAGGCCACCACAAGCCTTTGGGCTGCAGCACAATTATTTGGATTAATCCCATTGTCTACCTGTGATCCAGGTTAAATGTGCACAGCTTTTTGCTGGGTTAGGCTTAACCCAGATCATAATTACACCAGATCAAAGTTGGAATAAAACTGCTGTGGTAAAGTGAAAGGTACCTGTTGACATGAAATCCAGGTGTCCTTTGGTCTCTCAGCCATCATCATCTAAAAAGCAGCGCAGGTATCTTGCTAAGAGTGGATAGGTCTTGCAGCCCTACCTACCTTCTCAGGTTACCAGATCTAGTAGAGCTCCAAGATAATTAGGCTAATATTCTTCTAAATACAGGCATTTGACCCCTCATTTTTGGGGATATTAATTTTTAATGTGGACCTCTGCTGCATAACCATTTGTAGAGGGTTCAAAAGACAAGCATTAAGTTCTAACAGTGTTAAAACTTTTTATGCAAAATGAGGGGAAGATCTGTTTGTTTTCCAGTTTGCTTGCTTTAATTTACATTGACTTCTTTAAGTTGTGATGTCAACTTCAGAATCCACGTTTGGAAGTTCAGGGTGGAGAAATCAAGCTTACTTCAGCAGCAAAATGTTTCTTTTTTCATTAGCCTCAACCCAGGAAAACCAACACAGAGCAGCAAGGCCAAAACTGCCAACTCATGTTCCAGAATAGTTAATGGTAAATCATCAGATATGGGAATGGTGAGGGTGGAAAGAGAAAAGAATGGAGTTGTTTAGTCCCTTGTGGCTTTAATTGAATAACACATACACCAAAAAAAATATCTAGTTATAGCAAGAAAAGAAAAAAATCTTGGCTTATGTCTGCAGCAGCCCTAGGTTTTGGACAGAAGCAATGTTATAATGTATAATTATATAACTTGCTTGAACAGTTGCTTTCCATATGGGAAGTAACAGATTTGCCCAACTGCATTTTGGCAAAGGCTGAATCTACCATTATTCAGGGTGTAACAATTTTGCTGAAATTTGGAAAGGTATTTACACATTTCACTGATGGTCTTTGACAATACTTCTTTTCCTAAGAATAATACATGGCTTCGACCCCTTTTCCAGAGGTCCTCAGCCATATTTATCTCCTAGGATTGTCAGCATAATTGTGTTCTCACTACAGATGACTGAATCAGCACTATCCCCCCATGATGAAAGAAAGGATGGAGCTTCAGGATGCATGGAAAAGGTACCTTTGAAAGTTTCATTTGGATTTCGGAAAATCCTCCAAATACACAGATTTGGTTCAGCTGCTTTGTCATCTTCATCTCAGGTTATTCTGTGTCTTTCATATCAGTCATGAACTGAAGCAAGGAAAAACTTGTCAGTCTTCAGGAGCCTCATATAAGCATTTGCTGCTTATTTCAGTAGCTCAGCTATAACCCTGAGGTTGATTATGCTTCTTAAAATTCTGCAGAACTCCAGACTTTCAGTATCTATGAACCTGAACTAACATTGGCCAGGACTATTTTTTTGGTCAAGAGTCCTTCTCCAATAGTTAGAACACTAACTGATCTCACCAGGTTCTCAGCCACCCATTCTAATGTCAAGAACTGGGAGATTTTCAAAATAACACAAAGGAAAGTAATAAGCACAGATGTTTGGCATGTATAAGCAGGATATAAGTTGTTGAGTGTGAAACTCAGCAGAGAAGCCACAAAGACTGTCACAGTTTCACAAGACTCATGCCAAAGTGACCTAGTTACCAGAACATCTGAGTTCTCAAGTGTGAGTCAAATACATATCAATTGGAACTTTGCTCACAGCCAGCCTTTCAAATACTTGACAGGACATGACTCCTCCAAAAAAGTATTTTACAGCTTTATTTCACCTATTGTTGTAGGAAAAAAGCAAAGGTGTCCAACTTCAAAAAAGAGAATGCAGTGTGAACTAAGAGAGTACCAAGAAGCGGTTCCCCAAGTGCCACTGCAGACTCCTGGGGAGCACAGCAGCCATGTAGCCTGTAACATTTTCAGTATCCCAAAGGGAAATTACCTCAGATTTCCTGTGTTCTCGTTTGTCTGACACGTGTTTTTGTTACATTTTATATCTTAAGTATTTTATATTCCATGAAATCACTCCAAAAAGCAATTTACCACATTATATGACTTTCTGCTATCTTTGTGTATCATCAACATTTTGAGAACTAAAACTACTGTGGTTTGGAGAATCCATGGAAGGCATCTGGTACAATTAGCAGAGCTAAAAAAGAGAGTGCTTTTGTTGCCAGATGGTCCTCTGTATTTTGCACGAAACAGTTGTTGAATAATACACAGGAACAGGCCTGGCACATGGAAAAGAACTGAAGCATGTGGGTGAGAAGTTTGAATCCTCACAGGCAGACAAAGGAACTGCAGAAGTCCGCATACATCCTGGCCAGGTGCCACAATCCAGAAACGTACCAATGTCACCCCCAAAGGCAGCAGTCCTGAGTGGAGGTCTCAAGTGGGTGGGAAACCTCCTTGGACCATATGACAATTTAAATGTAGCATTCACCCTGTCTTCATCTGTCCCCCATGCCAGTGGGGGGGACAGATAAGTGTGATCGGCCCAGGAGCTGCTTTGGATCCCCGTGTGTTACTCGGTGCTTTGGACACCAGTTTGGACACCAGCTACTAGCTTAGCTCTCAGGTTTAATTTGCAGCTGAATTTTGAATCCAAACCTTAACCGTGACTCCTGGCTGTAGGGAGGAGAGGAAATTTGAGATAGAGGCACGATTTCTCTCAAATAGTAAATACAGTGAATTGTCCTGTGAAATAACAACCTTCCCCACAGTGTGTATAAAGAGGAGCAGCTCAGGACAGACACTCTTCTATGAGGAAGAAACAAAGTGAGGAAATGCACCACAATTCCTGCCTTAAAAGGAGCACCATTAAAGCAACTAAACAGCTGAACACATTGTCTTATTGAGAGACAAAATACTTCCTCTACAGGAGTCCTGCTGTACAATCATTTTCTGAAGTGCAGAATTTTTGCTGACTTTACATTCCAGCAAGTGATCTGGAGTAGCTTACAAAATGTTGCCATATTTATGCAGAGGGAATAACTTCAAACTGCCAGCCCTCCACAGGCCATGAAAACAAACCTTCCCCTCAACCCCACAGTTCCTACTCAGTGTTTTGTGAACTTGAGGCACTGACAATGTATTTTAACCAGTTCTTCAACAACTGCTATTTTAACTTTCTGCCAGTGTCAAAAATTGGGATCCTCTGTGTTTTCAAACAGCTTAAAGAAAACTTTCTGTCATTTGGTCATGTCCATTTGATACATATGAAGACAGAGAGGCACACAGTTCTAATCAGCTTTGAAAGAAAATAAAGCAAGATGCTAGAACATGCAAACCGTCCTCTGGCCAGGGATGGGTTAATGCAGTGCTCTGGGCTCTGCCCCCCTGTGCTAGTAATAGGAATCAGGCTTCTAGGGAAGGATTTCTTGGTGACTGGCCAGGAAGAGAGCCTATAATCTGCAAAAGATGGGGTCTGGGGCCGAGTCAGGAACTGCCTGAGAGCCTTCTGCCTGTCAGAGCCTAAGCCTGTGTGCAACACCCAGGGGGTTCTCACTGAGCCCATCCTTCTTTGTCATGGAAGCAGGGCTGTGCTGAAAGCCAGGAACAGCCAAACAAAACGTGCAATGCCCTACAGCCCTGACTTTTGGGGTTGAGACTGTGGGGATTGTTACTCCAATTGCTTCTGAAGTGACAGTGCTCAAAGGCATACGAAGTGGGGACATGTTTCTGTCATTTGGTTAACTCCAAACAATTGGCTGCCTTCACTGAAATGACCAAGCAGCACTGGGACTGCAAAACAGTGAAAGAGAGTCAGAAGTTTGTTATTGGGGAGTCTGGTAAGGTGTAACTCACAGAAGGAAAGCACTCAGAGCAGAATCTCTTCAGAAGGGTCCATACCAAGTCTAAAAACAGATGAAATAATCTGGCAGAGTGAGAAAGGATCCAAAAAGTTCATTATCACTATAACCTGTCCACTAGGAGAAACTGATCAGTGCTCAGGTGTTCACTAGCTGAGTCAAAAATCACTCCTACTGACACAGAGGTCACCAGCAAAGCCCCAGAAAATGAGCATTTTGAAATGAGCATTTTAAAATTTAAGCCTTTTAGAAAACCCCCAGCATGAGCATTTTGTATGTTCATTTCAGATGTCTCGATGAATACGCTATTTATATTAAAACCAGAATGGTCAAATACACACAGAGGCAAATACTGAACACCATTCTCTGTCAAGTCCGGATGCTTTGAGTGAAGTAATCATGTGTGCTTACTGGCAGATGCCTTTAAACAAAAACAAAAAAAACAAGAAGAACCTCAGAAACCTGTTGTTTCTGTGTATTTTACCCAGTAGAATTTTCAGACTGACAGAATCAAGAAAAACACATAACTGGAAAATTCATTTGTTTTCAAATCCAAAAACTGTCAGGAAAGAGCCATAGTGCATCTTCTTATTTTACACATTTTACAAAACCAGTGCTATCATCTTTGTGCCTAATTAGTACCAAGATGATTGATAATCTAGAAAATATATACCTGTTCGTAATTTCTTCTGTAAGAAACAAATCAGCATTTTTCTTCTGAAGGTTTTATTCTTTTTTGCAGTCCTCATTGGTAAAGTTTAGTAAGGAGCACTCAAAGAGCCAGAGTGCCCTCTCGTGGTCCTGTATCATCCCTGTGACTTCATTTTAGGAACAAAACAAAACAAAAATTATAAAAAATAGAAAGGCTGGGTTGTGACTATTCCACGTAGAAATCTTACAGCCATCAAGCCCACATCCTAAATGTTCTCTTAAAAATAATTTTGAGAGCTAGACAATTAAGTATGCAGATCCAGACTGCCAGATGCCAGCCATGTAAAATGAAGTACAGAAAACAAAGCCCATGCTTTAACTCCACCAATTCCAGACATGACAACAAAGTGAAATGCAAAGCACAGCTCAGATAAAGTTCTCAGTGGCTAACTTGGTTTGATAATCTAAATACCACATTGGCATGACACAGAAGTGAGGAGAAATAAGGAAAGAAGTAAGGAAAGTGAAGACAGACTTCCAAAGTTAATTCTGCTGTAGCCAAGACAAAGGACTAATTCCTTCCAGGAGCTCCTGCTCCTGGAGTGGTACCTGCTGGGGGCCAGGTTTGAGACTGTGTTGGGCACAGACCTTCAGTCACATATTTCGGGCCCCTGTCACTGTCATCTCAGTTGCCCCCCAGCAAATACAGACTGGGATGAGTCAGTTTCCAGGGTATTTTTGCCCTATGTTGCAAGAAGAATGAAAGGATTTAGTCCTTCAATTTGTCCATCCCTCAGCTGTTTCATGGTTCTTCACAGGCTAACTCCAGTTTGCACTCAGGAATGGCATCTTCCCTACAACAGCAAATGGAAAATTCAAAACTGAAAATGAGAGACTATTCCCCAGTTCAGAAGAGAACATCCTGCAAGCAATCAAAAGCAGATGGGTATTTTCATGCCTGGCTCCAGCAAGCTGCCAGTCATGGGTGGACCAACATCTGCATCGGAAGTGGTGCCACTGTGGGCAGAACAGTGACATATTCTGATAACAAATATGAGCTGAGCTGCAGAACACGTGCTGCTAGGTCACCACTGGCACGCTGCTGGTACAAAAAGAAAATCTAAACTTGCAGAACTAATTCAAGGATAAACAGAGATCACCAACATCAAAGGTAACTAATCCAATGTCTGCTCCCAAGAACAGCCCAGCAGAAATACTCACTGAGAATACTTTAGATCACTTGCCATGGATCTCAAACTTTTCATACTAGAGGCCCATAAACACTCCATTTCATTTTTTTCTAATGTGTCCAAAAGTAACAAAACTAGCACTCATTCTTCAATGAGACTAAGAAACTTTACTGTAAAGCCAAGCAGAACTGGAATTAAGAAGAGATATTTTCTAAATATCAGATCTTTCAGTTCCAACACAGTTTTACCATTGGACTATAAAACAATGATTTAATATACTACTGCCAAAGTTACCCAAAGAGAGCAAAAATACCCTCTCTGGGCAATCTGTGTGTGCAATTGGAACAGCTTATTAATGCTTGCTTAATTGAGAACAAGTAAACAAGGGTCTTAGCCACATTAAACCAATTTCTTGAGGCAAACTTCATGGTCTGAGTTTCCAGAAACGCACTGGAAAATTAGCAAAAGGGAATGTCTTTCACTGCTTTGTTTTAAGCCACAGACAACAATTTCAGGCCACACTCACAAAAAGCTCCATCTGACTCCCTCTGGCTGTAACAATAAACACAGCTTTCAGGGGGAAAAAAAAAAACCAGGTAAAAAAATCTCTGTTTAGTACATATTCCAAACTATTATATGTGACAGAGACACATCAATACCGTTTTGTGTCCTGAAAGCCTCATGGTGGTTTTTACATTCTTTGTTGTTGTTACTGATTAGCAGCATCATAATTAACCAAAATTTCCTGTTCCTCAGCTGAAAATCATCACCTCAATGGTGATTGCCTAGAACAGCTTGGGCAATTAACCTGTCCCCATTTGCCAGTGTCAGCTGTAGCAAAATACATGCATTACTAACACAAATGGACAAGAAGATATGTGTGGTTCCTCTCTGAAGGTGGTTTTCTAAAATAAATAAATAAGAATTATTTCTTGCTTATTACAAACTGCTTTCTGCTGCTGAACTTGGACCTGCTCACACTACCAACATCAACACCTTTACTGCTAGAACAGATGCTATGATCTGGATAATAGGGTGAGGTGCAGACAAAGTAACAGTGCTTGCTAATTTCCAAATATTTATTTTGGATTGTTAGGTCAATGTAGCATTAGGTATTGTATTCACAACTGTTACTTATGATGCCTCAAGCAAAGACTTTTCTGATGGCACCACAAAGCCAAGCTGAGCACACTCCATCTAATTCAGCAAGACTTGCAAAGGAATATTGAAAACTTAAAGGAATCATCCTTTACTCTAAAAATGCCACATGCCAGGGAAGGGAAAGCTCTCTTTAAACCTGAAGAATCACTAGAGAAAATATCAAGAGGTCATCCTGGTGAATTATTGTCGCATGCTAGGGAAGGGAAACCTCTCGTTGAATCTGAAGAATCACTGGAGAAAATATCAAGAGGTTATCCTGGTAGTTTATTCTAACACAAAGAGGTGTAAAACACCTTTATTTGTGACACCAACACCCTTGAGGTCACCTACAACTTTTCCTGTACCAAATGTGTGGCTGATATACAGAGACATGTCAAAGAATGAAGGGAAATGGGTCCACCTCTGGAAAACTCTTGTGTCATGACAGAAAACTATTAGCAGAAAATATTTTTTCTGTAATTGCTAATCATTACGCAAAAGATCTTATTTTCAGTGGTTCCACTTAAATGGTTACTGTTGGTGAGCAGAGCAAATGGAAGATTTTAATTACCATAACATGAAAACCACAGGCATCTGAAGCAGCATTTGAGTTAATTTTCTTATCAGTAAAAATAGGGACATCAATGAGATTGATTCAGTTAGAAAAGCTACTTGGGTAAGTGAAGCTTTAAGTCTACTCTAGCTTTTATTGCCAGCCAAAAGATCTAGCTAGACCTTTTAGCTGGCAATAAAAGATCATTTCCTGAGTAAACAATGATGTAATTTTGCAGTTTGCTCCTTTTTTTTCTGCCCATACATCTCCTTTTTTCCCAAGGTTGAGCATTCTTAAAATTTTAATCTAGAACAAACACATGAAAGCAACTGAGTAAGATATTCTCTGGGACACAGAAGATTTTAGAAACTTATCTGCTCTATAATTTAGTGCTTAATCTACCAATAAATCCAACACATGCATGTAAATCAAACCCAAATAACTCCTGTGTTTGGGGGTTAGGCACATAGGTATTCATTAGCACATGGCAGTGTCACAAAACTCAGTAGCAGTGAGTTTCCTTTCCTTGCAGCAGTTCTCCTCCTAATCACAAAGGTGAATTTAACTGGCAAAGAAACCTCACCAGAGAGAAACCTCACCTTGTACAGGCCAGAGATGAGGTATAAAATACAAACCCTTGATTTTTACATTTCAAGGACAATAAGGTTCCTTTTCAGTTTACAATTTCTGTTGACAATTACTGAACTATTGAGAAAATGCTCTTGTCAGCTATGATTTACACAAGTTGCTCTAAAACTAGTTCATCTTGTGGGGTCTTTCAGTTCAGTTTTGACTGGTTCTCTGAATTTTCAAACTTGATGCATTTCTGGGCAATAGAGCTGTTCCATTCAAATTTATGGAGCTGAACATCCTGGTGTGGCTGCACAGAACAGGCACTTCATCCAAATTTTTTTCCAGACTTTTAAATTCACGGAACAACGCCTTTAGAGAAATCAGCTCTTTTGAATGCACTGAAGAAGAACAAGGATGCCCAGATATGCACATTGTGGGGCGAAGGGGAATGATCCCTCCTGTGTGAGTGAAACTTGAGCCAACAGCCTTAAAATGTTCTCAGTCCTTCCAAAAGGTTGGATCTAAAATAATCTGACTTCTAAAATGAAGTCTAATTCTTTTATGTTGATTTCTATGTTCCAGTTCAAGTTTGTATTTTCACCAACAGGTGGAGCATCAGTTCTGACGTCCTTATCTGTTTGTGATCTAAAAGAACCTAAATATTTACTAAACAGTAAAATAAAGTGTGTTTCACATCCCTGCTGCTGTGAAAGCAAGGAAAGCTACACAGAGTCAAAAGGACCAACTATTGAGCCAAGACAGGAAGAGTAAATAGGGAAGTGTGCCAAACAGAAATATAGTGCTTCAGTATCATCATCAAAATATTGGCTGTTCTTAGTCTGAGCTGTACTAAAAGTCTTTTCCCTCCTTAACTGATTTTCTGGAGCAAAAGTTTCTACAGCCAGTCTGAGCAACTTCTAAATATGGCCAAAGCATTATGAAGTTTGATTACAGAGAGGG
This sequence comes from Molothrus ater, assembly GCF_012460135.2. NCBI lineage: Eukaryota > Metazoa > Chordata > Aves > Passeriformes > Icteridae > Molothrus > Molothrus ater. The sequence goes on along the minus strand of NC_050481.2, from coordinate 4,004,821 downwards.
TAAACAAGACAGACATGTCTCAGAAGTTTACACACATGGATCACACTGGAAGAATAATTTATTTTGACTCAACAACACCCCAATAATTTCTAAATTTTGGACAAAGTTAAATTTCAGAGCTGAATTCTACTTCTGTATAAGTGCAACTTCCATCAACTTCTTAAAATAACCATTCCCCCAAAAGTTAGCAAAAATAACATTCCCAAGGAACTTCATATCATCAGGCTGCTATTTTGGGTCCACTTAATAACAAATTTTCTGTCTGCTGAAGTATCAAATTAAGATTTCCGTACTAGAATACATTAGGCTTTCACATACAAATAAGGGGAAACCATTTGCTTGCTGAGGTTTTGGCTTTACTTCTGTTTATAAACTGTGTAAAGCAACAACCCTCTAGGCAACAGTTGAGGGAAAAATATGAATAATTACTCCTTGCAGCACTGCATAGGTAAAAATACTATCAGACCATTTACAGTGCCTAGAGGAGCAAAAAGGTTTTTTTTTCTTAGTGCAAAACAAGATGTGTAGGCACTGCAGTTTACAGCAAAAAGAGTTTTGTTGGGCAGGGGGCAAAAGAAGAAAGGGGAAAGGAGAATTTTAGCAAGTATAGGAACTTAGCTGAAAGGACAGGGATATATTCTCAGTTTAAGTAAATCAGCATAAATTCATTGATACTCGGTTGATGTCAGAATGAGAATTTAAGAGGCACACACAGGCTGTGTTCTGGTAACTCAATTCATCAATCAAATTTACCTTCTTCAATAAATTCCAGCCTCAATAATGACTAAATAAAATCTCTAATCCAATGTTACAACTGCCTACTCCTACAATTTCTCTAGTAAAATCACAGAACTTTATTCATTCAACTATCTCTTAATCTTACCAACCATCCCTATTTTCTTCAATGCAAACAAATTCATGAGTGAGGACTGAAGAATCAGATCAGGGTGTTTCTTCACTCCGGAAACCTGTTTACAAAGTTTTCATCAATCTTCTTTTTGGGCTATGTGCCTTTTCCTACTCTAAAGAACCTTTGGTCTGTTTTCTGAATAGGGTTAGAAGAATTGACTGAGCTACTGATACATCCACACAAAACCAAAAAGCACAGACCCTGTACAGTCTGTACCTGTGTAATACAGAAGAAATTATATATAATAATATACATGTAAAAATACTAAAGAATTTTTATATAATAATATATATATGTAAATATAAAAGTTATTATATATATTAGAGAATCATAGAATGGTTTGGGTTAGAGAGGACCTTCAAGATCATCTAGCTATGCCTCCCCTGCCATGGGCAGGAACACCTTCCACTAGACCAGGCTGCTTAAAGCCCCATTCAACCTGTCCTTGGACACTTCCAGGGCTGGGGCATCCACAGCTTCTCTGGGCAGCTTGTGCCAGGGCCTCACCACACTCAAAGTAAACAATTTCTTCTTAATATCCAATCTAAACCTACTCTCTTTCAGTTTGAAGCCATTCCCCCATGTACTGTCACTAAACACTTTTATATCTCTTATTATTTCTAACAGGTTTCTAAATCTTATATATTTTAACAGGTTGTATTCACAACAAAAGAGCTAAAAGTCTCCTTCAACTGCAAGAGATTTCAAAGAGCGACAACACCCTTCCTGCAGAGGACCATGCTATCTTCCGATGATTTTTTTTTTTATTTAACACAAATTTTATTATAAACTTACCTACTCTGTGATAATAATAATTTTTTAAAATAAACTATTTTTGCCTGGTATTGCCATGTGATGGCACAGTCATGACAGCACTGGGTAGCTCACAGTCAAAATAAGAATTTGGTTGGTACTAAGGTCACTGAGATAAGATTTTTAAAAGCACTTGGGGAGGTCAAAAAACACTCAAAGTAAGAGGGAGTATGAGGATACAGGCAGGGTACAACTTATCACATCATTTGTGTCAAAAGCAGATGAATGGAATGTTAACAAAATAAATTGAACAGTAGAAATATGTTACCAAATCTACTTCCCAAGCAATAAAGTCTAAGACAAATCCTTTTGATGATCTTCTATGTGACTTAAAGGATGGGGATATTGTAACACTCCATTTTCTTCAATCAAATTCAATCATTTTGAAAAATGGCATCCATGAAAGTTTCTTTTATTGTCTTGGGAGTTAAAAATCCCACCCTGAGAAAAATATCCAAATACAGCATAAGCATTTTTGCAGCCAGTGACATGAGAGCAAAGGTTTTCCTGAATATGCTATTGTTGAGGTCTATGTTCTTAGCTAACCAATGCCAGAAAAAACTGAATTTAATAAACGAGCTGAGACAACGAAGTTAAAGTGAGGAAATGAATTGGCAAAGCCTTTTACTGACATATGAATCTGAACATAAAGTAATTTAATTTTACTTTGTTAATTACCCCAATGTATTTAACTTGCTATTTTATACGTCTCTTTTATACATTATGTATTTCTGAAGAGAAATGTTTTTTAAAACATATTTGAAATTAATTTATCTTGATTAGAAGCCCCATTTCAATCCCAGTGATATAACACTCATTAGGTTTCAGGGGGAAAACGAATACAAAATAAAATCTGTTGCACAATATGTGAAGAAAAGGGGAAGGAATTTCTGTAGGTCATATTTATGAAAGCTTGAGAGGAGATTAAAGTCATGCTGCTGATCTTCTGTTGGTTCTTAAATAGAACCCTCTACAAATATTTAATTACTAATACTTCTACCATACAGAGAGAATGCTGCACATAGATTACTGTGGAAAACTGTTATTTAAAACAGGACATTTGAAATCAAAGAGAAATCCAGTAATTCCCACCAGGGTTATCATGTTTGAAATTCCAGACACCATCTTCAGTGCTACACAGGGTGACCCACTTTAATTCTCCTAAGCTTAAAAGATATAAACAGCTACAATACAAATTAATGTTAATCTGATTAATTACAATGTTCCTGTGTAATATATGAATGCTATATTGATTTTTAGTACATTACCTAAAGCAAAATGATCAGACTACATAAATTAGACTTCTAGTTCCAATGGGCAAATTGAATTTAAAAGCATATCCACAGATGCATCCAGCAGCTAGGCATTATTTCGCTGAATAATTCTCATTATTTTGCTGACAGAGATGTAATCATATTCAGTAAATATGTCCCTTGCTCTGGAGCTTCATTTTATCAGTTATGTTGAGTGGCAATGTCCAGTTTTCAAAGCCATTTCTCTGCCTTTTGAGCTGAATACTGAAAATAATCCCTCATCAAGATCTGGCAGGTCACAAGTGCTGGAAACAAATTCCTCTCATAGACCCTTGACCAAAGCAGAATTTTTATAGGTGTGCTGCAATATAATTTTGTCTAACTTTTAATCTTCTGATTTGCATTCTGTGGCTCACATTACCAGGAAAGAGAGGCTGTAACATAGCAGCAGTCTCCTGAGTGTTGCAGAAGTTGCAAATGGTTTCTGGAGTAAAGTTATAGCTCATGCCACATGCTCTGCTGCCTGATTAGAAACGGTTTTATCGATGCATTCATGTGCTCTCTGGGATATCTGTTTCATGGTAAACATTTCACTGGCTTCTAGTTCACCAACAGAAGATTGTGACTGTCTCTGCTGACAAACAATTGTGTAACACAAAAGGAACAAGAACCTTCCAGAAGTTTTTCTTCATTTTTTTCTTTAAACTGGTATGAAACATTGTGATACAAGAAAGCTACAGGAGTAAACAAAAGTACTGAGCTTCAAAGCATTGGATTCAATTCATTCCTTCCTGAAGATGATTGCCTTCCACATAACCACCTTAAGAGGACAAATACTATTGCTTAAAATTCAAGAAAATGTCTAATGGTATTCAGTCAGTTGTCTGTATTACTATTCATTTTGTGCAAGTAAAGTGGTCCAAAGTGCAGAAGGAGTCAGAAACTTCCAGAAAGGACTTGTCTGGTAAATGAGAATCTTAAAAAGAGAAAGAGTTCCCAGCCCCTAATTTCACAACAGTTAAAGCACTTCCTAAAAGAGGAGCAGAGACTGTTTGACTTTGGGAAAAAAAAACTGAAGCACAAGTGTACTGAGGATTTTTGTAATTGACAGCCACCATTTAAATCATGTTGAAAAGAGGTGGGAAGGCAAGGATAACTAGACAGAAATAAAAGGAGAGCATGCTGCTTCCCAGTGTCAGCTTAAATTATTCTTCAAAAGCAATCCAGTGCTACAGCAATTCCCTGATGCTTCACACAGCCTGGGATTTCTTTTCTTCTTTCTCTGAGTAGAACACACTGATGAGCAAAAAGCATCAGCCTACACTGACATTTACATCTCCACTTTGGCGTGTTATCTATTTTTCTACAGAAATGTAATTTGGCTTCTATTTCCCTCTAGAAATATTTACAAGAGTTTTATGTAAAAGAAATAGTCACCCTTGCCTCTCAAGCAATAGTAGTTTTAGGTTTCCTGTTCTTTCTTTTGTTTGGTGAATTTTTTTAATGAATAGATACATTGATAAAGAAAAACCTAGAAAAATCCTAGCTAATAGTAAAGTCAAAAGATACTTTGAGCTGTTATGCACAAAACAAAGAAATCTCTATTAAAATGCGTTTCTGAAACAATAAAATCAAAAATTCTTTAAGCATTCCCAGTATTATATTTAGGATATGCACTGCATCTACACTGAGAGGTATACCTTGAAAGAGTCTCAGCACAGACCAAAAAAATCCTCAAAAATTTTCATATCCTAATTCTTATAAATGTATGCAAACTATTCAAACACAATCAGGTAAAGATAAGTAATTATATAATTTGCAGGTAAAAGAGCAAGCTGCAAAAGCAGCCCAAATGTTATTAGCATTAGCCTCCTAGAGCTAAAGTCTTCCAACCTATGTAAATTCCATAATAATCCTAAAGTCAGGTTATCCTCCCCTGACATTTCTCTGTATTAAGGACAAATGGGTCTCTAATTCATGATCTCATCAACCTGCAGGTGCACAGGCTGTTACTCCACTGAATTCACTGATAGAAAACAACAAAGTCTCAGGTTCACCAACACACTTGAGAAAAATCAATTTTTTTAATGAGCTCCTTGATGGAATAACTTCTGGAAGAACTACCTTCCACACAATAACAGTCTCCTAGGGCAAACAGATATTTGTGCTTCTCCATTCCATGGTGCCCTACTTTTAAAAGAAGTTTTTTCTTCTTCTGACTGAATCAAAACCAATGACAAAGATTTTTTTCCCCCCCAGAAAAAATGGTCATTTGTGGCAGTATTTTTGCAGTTCTCCTGGGAAATACTGCTGAAGAAGGTGAAGGCTGCAGCCCTGTTCCTCATTTACATCAGATCCCTAGGAAAACAGAGTTGATGCTATGGATACCATACCATGAGGAGCTATTTCCTATGGGACAGCAATTACTACACTGAAGGACAGTCGCAAGAGCTGATTTCCCCTCTTGTCCCCCTTCTTCAATCAGCAGAAGCAACAGTGGCTGTCTGTACTTCCCTCATTCTCACAGGCATGCAAAACTCTGCAGAGGAGGAGGAATGAAGCATAGTGGAGAAAATGGAGTTCTGGTGATTAAAAAAGATAAAAAGAGCATTGATGCAAGGGCCAGGGAAAGCAATATCATTTCATTAAGGCAAGAGAGGGGGAAAAAAGCAAACACACAACTTCTCAGCCCCTTAAAACACCTCTGGTTTCTTCCCCATGCAAATTCTTCCTCATAACCCCTCTGTGTATCTCTCTCTCTGCCTACCCAACCCTTTTCGCTTTCCTTCTCAACTTCTCTGGTTTTTTCAGCACTCTTCTCATTTGCACCCTCCTCATCTGTTCCAGTTTTCATTGATCCTATCCAATTGCTTTCCACCACTTCTGCCAGAACCACATGTCCACAAAACTGAACTTTGCCTGCACTGTTGAGAAGCTCTAACCCAGTTTTGCCTTCACTGTCAAGGATCTTGGATCCAGTTTTCATTCTCCCAAATTTGGAACTGTTTATCTTGTCTCCAGCTCTGCAAGGTCTAGAGCAGAATCACTCTGCTCTGTACTGAAGCATTTCTGCCCAAATAGAAGTCTAAAGCCAGGCATTAGGAGAGAAGATTCACCCTAACAGAAAGCAGGTGATGTTATAGATACCAGCTGCCTCTGTAAGTCCTGCATTCCTTTCTTCATCCTGTCCTTTTTAAATTTGTCTTTGACCCTTCTGCATTTCTTTCTCACATGGACACATAATCAGTCAAGCACCTTAGTGTTTTACTTGGTTAATTAAACAGAGATAAATATATAGCATTTAATCTAAACAAAACGCAGGAAGTTGACACAGCATCTCCTTTCACCAGGTTTTGGACTACATGTGAAATTATGCACCTTCCCTTCTCCTCCCACAATACTGAAGAAGAAACTTAAATTGCATTATTGTTTTCATAAATGTGTCTGTAGATATTTAGACATGGATCAAACCTAGTGCTGCTCAACAGATGTTAGGAAGAACGAAAGCCAAAACACTGAAACTGTTGTGTTCCTAATGAGCAAACTGTTCCCTTTTTTCTTATCTCAGTAGTGGTGCATTGCTGGAATCAACCAGCCATGGTCCATGGAATGATGCAGAGATAGTCAAACACTGTGCAGGTGTGCCTTGTTAATGTCAGATATGCAAAGATGGCTCCTCTGAGACTGGAGATTCATAGAGCTGAATGCTTTGCATACTCTGTGCTGGAACAAGCTAGGTGCCACATGTCTAGGCCAAAGCAAAGCCAAAGTTCACAGCTAGACTCTACAACACAACTAGCAATCAACCATCTGAAAATGGAAAGCAGAACTTCTGCTTGCAAAGTACCATGGGACATAAACTCATGTTTACTTCCAAGTTCCACTGGAGCTTGAGTCAATTTTTTTCTTTTATTTTTTTTTTCCAAGTTTCTCACAGGAAAGGGTAAAAATATTATTGCAAGAAGAAAAAAAATCCTGTTTTGTTTTTTCCTCAGAGGAGACCATACCATGCAGTCCTGGGATTGAGTTGATCACCAGTTCTATGGAAGAGAGCAATGGAAGTCTTAGCCTGCTGTCAGTGCTAACTGGTGTAGCCTGCAATTCCTCACCATATGGCACAGTCATGGCCCTGTGGCTTCCTCAGGCACAGGGTCCTGGTGTGATCCTCTGATCCTTTCCATTAAAATTGTAAAAATAAGATCAGAACAGATTGGGCTTTTAAACTCAGGTGTTATGACTCTTCCTCCCACCATGGACTAGAATTTACTGCTCTTATTCCTGAATTTTCCCATGTGGCCCTAATAGATGACTCACGTAAAAAGTGAATAGATCTGATAATGTTTCCATAAGATTAATTCAAAAGCCACAGATTAGCTCAATATCTATGTCACACAATAGAGTTTTAATTTAAAAATGCATTCACCTTTTCAAATTAAAAAATCTGGAGCCTATTCAAGTTTTAAAAACCCACAAAACTGTTTCATTTAGTGCAGGCAATTGAACTGGAGGTTTGGAATTTAAAATATTCCTGACTCATTTTTACTTCCAATTTTTCTGCTCCTTGTCAAACCTTTTCTTTTGTTTTTGAACTGATAGGGTAAGTACTACTGAAAGTGGCACAGCAAGAACTTTCATGAACTGTCAGTACACAAAAATATCAGCAGACACCTACCTATTCTCCACAGAAACAAGTGGGACACAGAAGAAAGGGAATGTGAGAATGTTTTTTGTACCCCCTGATGTGCCACTGAGTGCCAAGGAACCTGTGCAAAGGGGGTGGTGTTCATCTGGGGGTACTGCTTGTCTAGTAGGACAGGGAATCCAGGATCCTTTAGCACTTCTGTGCAATACTCCCCTTTCCCCATCATAGGATATGACTATTGACATCATCTGTTGGTATGAATTGGATTATTACAGCTTATGTTTAAGGCAAACATCTGTAAGTACTCCTGTAAATATTAGAAATTTCACTGCACACGTGTTCTAAGGTCTGACCTCTTCAAGGAGGGAGAAAGGGAGGTTAGCTTCCAAATACAGAGGTGTTTATCTTATAAATTCTTATTAGGAAAGGCTGCAGTTGTCAAAAATATGCAGTTTTTCACTTGAATGCATATGCATGCATTAGGGGTATTTCCAGGTTCACAGCAATGTGAATCTCATCTCCAGCTTCAGGAGGGGACTGCAAGACTGAAATGTTATGGTAATACAGAAAGACTTTTTCACCTGAAAAGCAAAGTCCAGCAATTTTGCTGGATTTTCTCTACATATATTACACAAGCCAGGCTTGTCCAAAGTCAAACAATTCGAGAAGGAAGCCAGAGATTCATAGAAATCTTAATTCACTGCTTGAGAAAATAATTCCTGTGACAGTGTTCCCAGCCTGCTGGCTGCATGAGTTCAGAGAGGTGACAGCTTCAAGGGAATCTGGGACAGTGGCTATGATACTCTTTAAATGGCAGATGTTCAGTGAGGGTTACAGATTGGTACGTGGATCCTTGAAAGGTGCTGGAGTGGATGGATCTGTTTTGTCCATGGTTAGTGTATGCTGTGTTACTTTGAAAGGCTGAGCAGCTGAGAGAAAAGCTCCCTGTTCCCATTGTACTGTGATGTTCTCTGGGCTGAGACAGGAGTGTCACCCCCTCAGAGCACGTGAACTTGCTCAGCACAGAAAAAGTGCATTTTGTAGTTCAGTGCTCTTCTCATATTTAAGAGGAGAGCTTCACAACAGGGAAAATGGATCACAAAGGCACCTTTAAATTCTGAGTGCACTGGAGTCCTGTCCCAAATTTTCCTCCTCTGCTTTGCTGTGGTTTCATGAGATGCCAATACAGAAATAGAACCTTTGTACAAGACTGCTGGCTCTGCGGCAACCTGAGAAATTAAAATGTATCATTATTTTCTCTTCCCACCAAGACCAGCAACACTTGCAGAGTGTTGCCATCAGCAAATCTTTGGCCTGTCAGAAAGCATGCAGCTTTGAAGTGAGAAGAAAAAGATTTAGCTGGGTATGCCATTAACGAAAGAACACAATAGAGGGGAATTAATTCATCTGTCAACACCCTTCAGAACAAAGAATAGCAACCAGCATCCCACAGAATAATGCAGGTCAGCCCTGCTGGCACTAACATCCAGTCATGGATGCAAAAACCACAGGGTATTGATACATTCAGTGATGTGGATCCATCAATGAAATTAATCTGATAAATATAATAGAATGAAACTTTCAAAAGGGTTTCTTTTATCTCAAGGCCAGACAACTCCAGTGGGAATTTTGCACCTTGTGTTCAGGGCAAATAAGACAGACAGTGAGATTTTCTGAAAGCTCCACAAATAGGGCTTAACTTGTAGCTCAATTACAGACTTGTAAACCACTCACTCAAGGCAGCTGAGTGACATCAGTCAGATCCTCACAGCTCTGACTACTGCCAGCACACTGGGTTCTTTGGATAATAGACTCCATAGCAGACTGGGGATTTGGGAAGCTCTCTGATCCACACCATTGCCAGGAGGCAGCATTAAACAGATATAAAGCATCTCTCATACATGTTTTTCTAACCTGTTCTTAAATACAGTACAAGTTCTCTGAGACCTGCTCTATGTTTATCTGTCTTAGCTACAGAATGCAATAATTGAAGATTTGATCTCATAAAAACACAGTCTCTGATTATTCCTACCTCAGTGCAGTGGGGTTTATACACCATGAGTGGATTGCACATTTAAATATTTCAAAACTGCTGCAATTGATCAAGACACCTTAAAATTCTAAGATTATCTGTTAATTCTAGTATGAAATTATTAAATCTAAAATTATTTTCTCCACAGGAATGTGAATAAAATATTCTATTCCACCACTCAAGTTATTAATGAGACAGTGAACAACAATCAACACAGGAGAGAATCCTGAAGAACTCCACTTGGTGTATTTTTCCATTTGCTTGGCATATTTTATGCAGAGAATATTACTTTGCAGCCAAATCTGGATTCACAAAGGAGTAATTTAATCTACACCAAATTGTACTCATTTGTTTAGCTGAATGCCATCTGAGACAACCTCAAAAGCTTTTTTAAGGGGCATGTGATATGCTGTTTCTAATCTACACAAGGAATCCTGCCAGAGATGAAAATGAGACTGCTTTAATATGATTTATCTTCAAAGTTCCATTTTTGCTCTTTATAGTCACTTAATTACCTGCTGGAAAACTGCAAATAGATCAGCTGATTATTTCTTTGCCTATTTTTCTGACAGTTTTAACTTGGGATGATTAATATCTAATTTTCTTTTAATAATTTCATTATGAAGCCAGGGAGGATTATCACCAACAAATCTCACCTCTTCTTTATGAGTCCTCAAATATCTTAATATTTGATTTATATTGCATTGCTAAACCAATTTTATCTTCAGAAAGAAAGCTTACAGAACTAAGGTAGATCTACATGAATAAGGAAAGACATGTCATTCCTTAGCATAAAAATGTTCTGACAGTGCATATTAGAACTTGAATGAACCCCTTTAAAATGCTCACTTTTATCTTTCAGAAGATCTGTCAAGATAGGATAGTTATTTTTATGATGAGGGTAGATGAGGTTGCACGATTTTAATCCTTAGTATTATACAGTCAAAGTGTCATGTATATTATGATACTGCCTAGTAATGTTTTACTTAAGTATTACAGAATGACTGACAAGTCAAAAGAACTAAAAAGAGTTTTTCATCTCCCTTGCAAGCCAGACTGTAGCTATTAGCCAGGTAACGCAGCCTCTTAAGAAAATGTGGAAAACAATGTTGCAGGTGAACACTTTTCGACATCCCTGGAGTCTTACTCTAAACCAAATTCCAAATGAAAGTAGTTTAGCTCAAACTGGTGGGCTGTAGCCACTTGCAAGGTTTCAATGCAGAAGAAAATTCAGGCATCCTTACCTTACAGAACACTTGCTACAGCAATGGTGAGCACCAGATTGCCTCCTGGTTCTCCATGCCTTTCTGTATGTATTTCTACTACACACACAATTTCTCTAAAATTTACTGAAATGGCTTTTCTTGTCCCTTGGCTTGTAGATCAAACTCTCAAACTGAATTTGTCTCAATTTCAACTAAAAAAACAACATGACCACCAAAGCACTGCCAGTATTCTACACAAGATTATCTGTTACAGCCTTTTGTGGGAGAACAACAAAAGAGTGTGGCTATCCTCTCAGTGCAATAACTTCAACCAAGAAAGTAAATAAATTCTATTTTAGTTGAAAAACCCTGAGTGTTTTATAACTTATTCTTGAATAAAGGGTGGGGACATGGAAAGTGAAGCTGAGTGCTACAAACAAACTTAGCCAGTCTCAAAATGGGAGTGTGGAAAGCCTGGCAAAACTGCACTTGCTTTTAGGTTTCACAACTAGGGAAAAGACATTCCACCAAAAAGCACTATCAAAGAGTTGAAATATAAACCATTGGAGCAGCTATTTCAAACTAAACTGAAGAGCACATTTCAGCTATTATACCACCCAAGGCCATCACAAGAAGGCATCAGGAATATGTGACAGTCCTTTTCACATGGCAATATCACAGACGTGACAGAGTTGCAGCTGGCTCCCACACAAAGGAGAAGGCAGCAGAAAATGGAGACAAAAGGCAAGAGAAAATATGTGGACAGTACTGCCAAAGAGGTTCAAGTGGTTGCTGAAAGAAGGAATAATAAATCACTTCATCAGTTTAATAAAGTTACAGTAACCCAGTTTACACTATCTGGAAATGCCAATAACAAATAGAAAAAAACTTGAAAACTGAGAAAACTCAAAACCTCTTACTTTTCAAAGATGAGCTCAGCGAGCATCACAGGACACTTCACCAATGAGATTACATTCCCAGAGCTAAACATTAAACATGTCTCACCACAAAGTGGTAATTGGAAGACGTACCAACAGCTGAAGTTTGTGAAAGTGAAGAATTATATGGCACCAAGAAAAACTTTTGGTACAACAGCACTTGAAATTGAAATACCAGAAGTATTTCACATGAGTGTAACTTACTGTAAGAGTGATTGAGGTGAGCAAAAAAAAAAACCACTAAACTGTCTGCATAGTATTTTAAGCACCTTTCTTCCTTTCTATTTCTTTTAGAGCTGAAGTCAACCAAGAACAAGCTACAAGGACAAGCTGCATCTCATGTGTTGGACAGATTTTTTACCCTCAGTATAAACATCAAAGAAAGCATCAAATACTGTTTTTACCACTCAGCAGAAACTTCATAGACTCCCCCAGCACATGGAAAGTTTCTATCACAAACCAATAGAGAACATCTTGAATTGTTATTACGTTCCAACAAAAATTATTGCCATCAATAAAGTGGGGCTTGCATAGATCAACATAGGCTTGAAGGAATGGTTAATCACATATATTGATATTAAATAATGATGTTGTCATGTTTGGTATTGCCACTGACTTTGATATTAGAAATACAGAGATATTGTATAGATTTTGAAGATCTAGACTTGGTTGATGACATAGCTTTAATTACTAGCTCAATAAAAGGGAAAAGACAAAAGCAGTCTCCTATTACGCCCAAAACATATTTTCCTGTTATGAGAAAAAAAAAAAACAAAATCTAATTAAAACCAAGGAAACTGCAACTCAATTACTTCATTAGAAAGACAAAGTACTACAATAGGAATCAGTCAATTTCCATGCACTGGCAGTAATGAAAAATATACAGGATTTTTAGAAGGAAACAACTAATAAATGGGCAAGGTGGCAAGTGCATTTACCAACCTAAAGAGAACTTTATCACTAAAATCTCTAACTTCAAGACTGATCTGGAAATTCGTAACACACATTATTTCCATCATACCATGGATCTGAGAGTTAGACATTGACCAGAGGTACAGATATATATATTCTCTCTTAAAACTTATCCATAAAGAAAATGAAAACATTCAGGACATGTTAAAAGAGTCAATCAAACTGATCAAAATCACTTTTTTGTAAATATCCTGGGAAGAGATAGCGTATAGGAACTCTAGGACTCTTGTCTCATTTTCATAGTATGGTTTAGGTTGGAAGGGACCTCAAAAATGACCTAATTCCAGCCCCTTGCCATGGGCAGGGACACTCTCCACTAGATCAGTTTGCTAAGAGCTTCATTCAGCCTGGCTTTGAACATCCCCAGTGACAGGGCATCCACAATGCCTCTGGGCAACCTGTTCCAGTGCCTCACCACCTTCACAGCAAAGATGTTCCTACTAATAGCTAATCTACACCTACTCTCTTTCTATTTAAAAATCTTGTCCTGTCACTCCAAGCTCTTGTAAAAAGTCTCTCTCCATCTTTCTTGTGGACTCCCTTCAGGTATTGGAAAGCACCAATGAGGTCATCCCAAAGCCTTCTCTTCTCCAGGCTGAACAATCCCAATTCTCTAAGCCTTTCCTCATAGGAGATGTGCTCCACCCCCCGATCACCTTGACACCCCTCTGCACTCGATCCAACACTTGCTCTTGTGCTGAGGAGCCCAGAGCTGGAGGCAGCACTGCAGGTGGGCTCTCACCAGAGCAGGGCAGAGGGGCAGAATCCCCTCCCTTGACCTGCTGCCCACAGGGCTTTGAATGCAGCCCAGGACATGGCCCATAGCCACTTTGAGCCACAGTGGGGAAGCCCTGTTAAACCCAAACAAAACTCTGATACCACAGAAAGAATTCAGACTTCAAGTAACCTATGAAAGGTATAAACCAGGCATATTTTAAAAAGATTTACTTGGATTACATCCTATTTATAGTTCTTGCAAGTGGAATCACTTGCTGAGCATTCAGTGTAACCAGAAAGAAGTACAACATACTCAATCATTAGCTACAAAAGAACAGGAGCCCATCTGGAAACCATGTAACAGATATTAAAACACTATTTATAAGTGGAACTTTAATTTAAAGCTTTTCTGAGATTTGATCCTTAAAAATTTTTCCATTTATTTCAATTGGGCCAAGTCAGCTTTATAGTATGTATGAAAATACATAGAACTGCTTCAGGTTATTGATCAGACATGCTGCCAAAACCATACTCTGTATTTGGGACTAAACTTTCCATCATAGTGTTGTCATTATATTGCAAAGGGTCCATATTGTTGTCTCCTTATTGCAAGAGCTTCATACCTGTTTGGTGCTCCCCCATAGGCAGCTCCTCTAAGCACTGAGTCTTCCTTCTTCTCACAGCAGCCAACAAACTCCAGTTCCCCTGTCACCCAGCCACCCCACTCTTTTATAACACTCTTCTTCCCATTGGTTACAGCTGTGGCCTGTTAAATTCAGGCCTGCTCCTAATCTTTAATAATTAGCCCAGCTGCAACTCCTTAGGGGTAAGATCACTTTCTATACTACCTTTAATTTCTTATATTTTATCCCCCTATATCATAGTAGGAAGCTCTGCTAACAGATAAATCCTTACCTCCAGCCTCATCCTCCTCACCTCCCTTTTTTACAGATCCTAATTAGCCAGCAGTGCCAACCAGAGCCACTGGAAGAATCCATGTGCTTGAAGAGTGGCAACCACTGTTATGTTGGATACCCTAGGGCATCCAGGAGTTTTGCCTGCCTGGGTCTGACAAATGGCAGAGCTGGGCTGGAAAAGCTGTCCTGCCTTATCAGCAGCTGGAATAACATAAAATAACACTCGATACCTACACCTCAGGTATCTGACTCATCCTCATTTTTATATTCTTGTCTGTCTTGTTAAGGTACCAGAAAAGGAATCACAGACTGATCAAAATGTGTACAGAGTGAGGTACAACTTATAGCCATACCTTAATCACTTATGGGCTAAGACCATGCACACACATCAAACAAACAGATGGAGGGAGATAGTTTCATTTTCATGCTGCTGCTGTTAATCAGAGTATCTGAATAATATTAGTTTATCTGTACTCATGGCACATATCACTGTTTAGATAAAAATATTTCATTTGGAGGAATAGGTTTTTGAATAATTTTATCCAGATGTTGGATATAATTCCAAAATAAAAGAGTTTACAAGTACCAGATCTTATGCCCCTTATTTATTATCACAGCTGGGCAGTAGGATGTTGTCACCCAAATATCCTGTGTAAGACCACCTTGTTTGACAGATAGAGATGTGGAAGTAACTAGTCCTTTTATTGAAGAGGAACACTTAAATGGGTTTTAAGGCCCAGCTCATGTTGTAGCCAAGATATTATTAGACAAAGAATGAGTATGAGCAGAGAATGACAACAAAAGCAAAGCAAACAATCACATCGCTTCCTCTGACTGCTCTGGTAATAATTACAGACAACCCATTCATTCTTCAAGAACCTGTTACCCATCCAAAAAAGTCCAAGCTGTGTTTCAGCCAACAAGCAAAATGAAAGACTTCACAAAACTACCACACAATGCCTGGACTGCCAGCTTTGAAACAAACTAAACAAGATGCCAGGAGAAAACAGTGCTAATCTCTTCCCATTTCCAGTATTTTTAGCCAAGTACTGCAATGACTCTCTCTGAGAGTTTTGTATCAGTAGGGTAATCTATTTTTAGCCCATGGAATTTCCTGTATCACTTTACTCTGTCAAACAGAAAATGCTCTCGATGAATCCAAGCAATGACATCCAAGAAATGACAGAAGTTACAGAACATTGCTTTTTCCCATCCAAGCCTTTTCTCTCCTGCCAAACCTAATAATCTTTTATAGAACCACTGCCTTTCCAGTTTTGTGTCATTTTATCCAATGACCTCACAAGGCTTAGCCTCATACTATAAAATCCCCAGTAAACATTTCATTAAGGACACAAATAATTGTAACCAATTATTAAGAAAATCATAATGAATATCCAATAGGAATCAGGTGCAGTTCTTATTGCTCTTAAAACATACAGTTGCTGGTTTGGGCACACATGCACAGGGTTTGAGCTGCTTTTCTATTTTCAGAAAAGATTCTCTAACCATACTATATAAGGGTACAAAAACTCTCATATATGAGGAGTATGTGCAAGAGCAAGTCAGTCCCCCAAGGCAGTACAGACTATCATGCCCCAATATATTTTTAATAGCAGGTATTCTTTTTATCCATACCACTGACACAGCTTTGAAGATATTGGATAGCAAAAGCATAACCTGCTAAACCATTCCCAAATAAATGGAGAAAATTCAATTATTCTGCACCTTTCTACTCTATACCTCTGCAATTCTATGCAAAGACATTCCCTAAATTTTTGAAGCCACAAAGGCATACTGCCTTGCTGAAGTGAATTCATTCCTGTCCTGTCAGGTGATGGGTGATGTTTTCTCAGAGCTTTCAGTAATGTAAAATCTGGGAGTATTTTCACTATTTTCACTTGACATAGCATGTATTTTACCTGATAAACCCAAGTCACTGATGACATCACAGGAATCTTAACTGAGATCTTAATTTCCACCTTCCAAATGAAAACTCTGCATCAAAATCACCTCCAGATAAGAAATAGTGAATCTTCCCCATTACCTTGATACTTTCACTGTAGGCATCACTAACAAAAACTAAAAAACCCCACATTTCCTCAAAGGCTGAAATTCAAGGAAAACAGCCTTTGTGAATGGAAAAAACATACATAGTCCTATAAAATGGCCAACTAAAACTATGATATTGTTTTTTCACCTATCAAAATCTTTGGAATTCATGTTTTAGTTTAGCACTTCCTTTAACTTATTCCTATATGTGAAATAGAGCTATATTTAATTCTCTCTACAAGTGTAGCTAACTCAACTTCTGTTGCAATAAAACTAGATACAGGAGCAATTAAAACTTTTTACAGGAGACTAGTTCAAAAAAATTAAGATGCTGCATGATAGCAGACACATGAAGGAGACAGTCATACATATATGCATTAAATCCCCAGAAATATTTGTGCTCTGAGATTTTTTTGCCTTACTGTCTTAATGAGGAAACACCATCTCCCCCTCTTGATTACAAACAGCCTCAGAACAGTCACTGGTGTTAAAAAGGAAAGCATTTGACCCACCCCATTGACAGAAAAAATTAGCATGCTTGTTGTAAGAGCAAATAGATTAGGTTAAGGAAATGGGAAAGAGAAAAGATTTGGAGCCCTGGAATCAGTAGAGTGGAAGGCAGAGAGTGAGGTGAGCCAGCTATGCTCTTACACTGGAAGAGCTGCATTTGGGTTTAAAAACAGCAGGTGCCCTTTGTCACCTTCAGAATCACTCCAGACACACAGCTGAGGGTGAGTTTTAAGATGAATTATTTGATATATGACACAAATACATATGCTAAGAAGGCAAATTCTAATGGAAACTTGTTGAACATATTTTTCTAAATAATTATCTCTGTAACTTCATAATGCTTTTCCTTCAAAAAAGAGAAGTGAAGGTAGCTTTTCTTATATTTAATGCATTTCAAACAAAAGTGGCATGGTTACTGATCTTTGTGTGTGTGTGCAAGGATGATGCAAATTGGCCTGTCTGTATAAAGAGATTCACTTCTACTTCACTGTTATTTTTGAAAGGAATTTCTTCAGCAATGCCAGTCAAAGAAAGAAGCCTGGTTTTTTTTCCTCTGTTGTTTCAATTCAAATAGTAATAAAACCGAGTAAAGAGAATACTTCAGAGTCTCTTATTTTGTTCTCTGAAGCAGGATTGCTGATTTTTAAATAGCTGCTTTTCAGCTGCTTGTTCAGAATCCCTTATAAAATTGACTATGCCAGCTTGCCTGTTACTGATCTTCCTGAGGCAGATTGCTACATTTTCAGAACAAGCAGATATTAAAACACACATAGAATTCAGCTGAATGTTAAAAACAAGGCAGTGGAGTCTGTTTACAGCTCTCAGCAATGTTTTCACAATAATTGAGACATTTTATTTTATTAAACCAATTTAAAGCTCTCTTTATCACAGAATTTCTATTGATGTTTTCTCCCTGGATTATCTATTTAAATCATCATTAAGTGATACAATGAGGCTGGTTAAGTCCTACTTTAGCACTCTCTTTTCCAGATTTTATCAATCTGATGTTTCTGGACCATGAAGGGAGGTGTAACACCATTTGCAAGGAGAATTTTGAGAGAGCAAAGCTGTGACTCCAATGATTATATCCTGTGTATACAAATACAATCATACCAGTCAAGAATTGTGTCATTTTGAAAACGGGAACATGTCATGTTCGGTAATTTTTTTTTCCCTGCATTTGTTCTCTTGCATGCTAACCATTCTCAAGTTTTACTTTATTTTTCAAAAACAGTTAAAATCCTGGATTAATTAATAATCATTACTAATACATATATAATACATATAATAATTTTTTTGCTGAGACTTGATGGGCTTTTTGGTGCAGCAATGATTGTAGGTCATGTTGAAATTAGTAATGAATGGCTTTCTCTTCATTATTAAATGTTCACAACTTGGTGACACTTCCTGTGAAATTGACTATTTATGAAAAGAAACTTTTTCTTGCTGAATTTGTCCAGTGCCTATTTTTGCCTCAACACCTCACCTGGAAGTGTTTTAGGGCTAAGCAAGCAAAATGAAGAAGGCTGTGGTGGCCCCTAAAACACAACGGATCCCAGCTGCTGTTTCTGAGATGTTCTAGATTTTCCTTGTCTCCTATGGAAACAGTTAACTGTCCCAAATATGTCTTAAACAGTCATTGGAACAGGAGCTGGTTTGCTGATAAACTAAGAGTTCTTGTCACCAAGTCAAATAATTGTTCCCTCTCAGTCCTTGTGAGTCAGGGCACATTTCAGTATCTTACAGAAAATTAGACAAAATTCTGCAGCATTCCCTTTACAGAGGTACAAGACAGCCCTGCTCCAGTACAGTCATGATCCTGGGAGACAGATTTTTCAGGGTCAAATATAGAAATGTCTCCCATTTTTATTTGTATATTCCATTTGCTTTATTTGTAAGCTCCCCAGCCACAGGACTACTACAAATCTGCAATACTTATGGGAATTTGAGTTGAAGGTTATGTGATTGTATCTTGAACACTTAGTGACAACTTGAGAGAGAGGCTCTTCAGAAAATTCTCTATTCCCATACCTTTCAATTCAACCCCTGCTCACTGAAATAGAACCAGCTCATAGTAAACAAATGAATGTGCTGGTGCCTTTATCATTCCTCTGAAATAGGCAGCTCTGCAAGGGTCAGCTGATTCTTGTGGAGCACAGTAAATGATCCCCACAATGTCAGATCAGGCCAAGCTAAATTGCAGGTGAACTGTCCTTTTGCTCTCAAACTCTGCTGGCATGTTTATGAAACACAGGAAGAAGTTAGAAGCTTGTGTTGGAAGGAACAAGCTTTAAAAGGACGAATGAAAGCGTAATTAGATCCCAAATTTTGTCCCTTCTCAGCTGGTCATCCTGACCTTTAATTTTTTTTTTAATTAACTGCATAACTACTGTAAGCTTGCCTTATTTACATAAATGTAAACAGTGCCTTAGGGTACAGGATGTAGCAAATGCTACATTTGGTAACTGGTTACACCTATCTTGCTCTTTCCATGTAAGAACCACCTTGTACAATCAGGGACATGTTTTACTCCAGCCTTGCTGTATCTGAGCAGGGACTTCAGGATGCATTAGTCATAAACACAACAGCCTGATAGGGCTTAATTGAGAAAGCTGCTGGTTCTTTGCAACAATATCAAGTTTTAGTCTGGTAATTCAAAGTTCTCAAATATCTAAGACAAGTTGCTTTGCCTTAAACTTCCTTTTTGACCTTTTCACTGGCATATCCTTTCGCCTTACACTCTTTTCCAAATAATCTTAGCTTTTTCTTGACTCCAGTCCAAAATGTTCTGTTTGAACTCTCAGCAACAATTCCTCTTCTACACAATTTGGTGTTATCTGCTCAGTTTTTCTTGTTTTCTTTGACATTCAGCAATCAGCAGGCCTGGCCTGTGATCAAATAAGTGCTAGAGCTGAGTCCTCCTGAGCACATGCAGTGGCTGCTGACATCACAGGGTCAACTGCAGGATACACTTTCCTGGAGCTTTTGTTATAGGGTATCAAATGGGCTGTTAATGGCTCTTGTCCTGAGACCTTATACCTATTCTTGTCCTATTAATACAATCCAGGAAAATTCTATGGGCTGAAATTGCTGGAGCAAGAAAATATTTACCAGTGGAATATTTTCCAAATATTTATTTGGAAAAATATTTACCATTGCCAAAGATTTTCATTCAGTGGTTCTTCACAGTAAGGATTTTAGTTCTGGCCTGTTGATAGCAAACCAGACTCTAAGTAGTTTTTATGCAATGCAGGGTCTCAATGCCTTATCCTCCACACCTGTGCATAGGAATCACCATGGAAATCTCATGCTTACATTTCCTCTTAAGACTATCTTGTCCCAGTCTAATTTTAAACATTCAAGAATCAGTATGACCAGTTCCAGTTAGGAAAAACTTGAATCTTTAAGTTATTTAGGGTCTTGCTCCTCTATATATACAAATCTAATAGCACTCTGTGGTCAGTTTAGGAATGTCCAGAGACCCATCCAACCCAAACAGTCTGAGAGCCTAAAAACTTGCGAGCTAATGTTTTTCTCATTTGTTTATCAGGAAATTAGGCTTATTTATATAATTTAAATTCAGGCATGGTTGGCCTTTCTAGATACATAAAGAATTAGATCTGATATCCCAGTGGAGCCAAAAGAAATTACATGCATTTGGGAAAATGAATACATGGCCATTACATTTCCCAAATCATACCATTATAACTAGCTTTTTCCTTTACATACAAAATAACCATACCTCTTCGAGTTGCTTCCATGACTGTTCTATTATAAAAATTGAGCTCTTAGGAAAGATAAGACAACAAATTAGAGCAGGAAATACTGAGTGTTGGAACAACAAGGAAGATGTGTCAGTAGTACAGGACAAGAAGGGAATAGAATGGAGGGAGATGAGCTGTTAAAACTTCTGCAAGGGAAGCGAGGGAAAAAATAGAATCAATACCAAGCCTGAAAGAAAAGTCTAAAGAGAAGGAAAAAAAAAAAGATGAAGAAGGAAGGTGGCTTATTTTTGTTGTAGAAAGAAATATGTTCAAGGTTTGGGGAGGAAGGGATAATCAAGGATAGAAAGCTATAAAATTATGAGTTATTGCCTGGAATTTCATCTGAGGCTTTGTGACTTCAGTTTCACTGTTAATAATTTAAGTTAATAGACCCACCCGCTATTGTGATAGAAAAATGGCCCCCTGGTTTATAGTGGACTGTTTATTCTATATTTAATACTCCCTGTAGGTGATGGAACACTTGAGACTGCCGACTCTCAGCACAGCCATCTGACACTCAGTATTAACGAGTCAATAAATATGCCCCCTTTGTTATGTGCAAGTCCAAGATGTTCTTGTGTCTTTGATTTTTCCTATTCATTAAAAATACACAGCCTTTCAAAGCATTCCCTGTCAAACAGAGATAATGGAGATTTCATTGGCCATTGCTTTGTACATGCTGATATATCCTCTAAACAAAAGTGTTGGAATGTTGACACAGGAGGAATCCGGCCAGCTGGAGGGCTTTAGTGAATAATAAAATATAAAATTAAAGCATTTGTAACTATTGTGTTTAATATAAAAAATCTGCAAAAGTTAATGACTGGATGGGTAATTTAAAACAAAAGCCTCAGCAGGCAGAGAAATACAACTACAAGCCAGCAAGGGGGATTCTTGATCCAGCTCTCTGGAGAGCATAGTTGGAACATGGCATGTATTTTTGCAATACAAAGCAATTACAGGCATCTCCAAACAATGAAAATCCATAAAATGTTCTGGTGTTCTGATTATTTTTTTTTCATTAGATAAGGTTGAGAAGTTACAGGATCCCATTTCATGCTGACAGCTCTCCACATCTGATAGGAACACTAGGAGATAAAAATGCTTAAGTAATCAAATGCTGTGCATATTTTTAAATGCACCCATTATGTTTAGTAACAGCATCATGAAAACAAATATGTGAACTTGTAAAGATTGAGAGCTGTATTGGTTCCTTAAAAAAATCAAATTCAGTGCCTGTGCACATGCTGAAACAACCCAAAGTATAGCCAAAGAGGTGAAACATCACAAAAGCAAATCTAGCCTGTAATAAGTCATCTAAATTGACTTTTGCAGCCTCCTGTTGATGGTGACCATATCACCCACTGTGGGAAAATCATTCATCTTGTCTCTACAATGCAATGGAAACTTTCAATACTCAGAAATAAAAGGGATTTTCAGAAATTTGAAAACCAGGATGTCCTGCTTCCAGATTCACTCTATAGAGACAAATCAATAGCAAACATGGTTTTGTAAAGCTACTTACCATTCCAGTTAATCAAGATGTGTTCAGCTGTTCCTAATAAGAAATTTTAAACATAAATGAAAAAATATACAGATTCATTCATGTTGTAAAGAAGAGGAAAATTAAGAAGCTTTCCTAGATTTACATTTGGCTTTGGACCACATTATAAACTGAATGGCAAGATGTGTAGATTTTTCAATTATACCTGAAAAAATTATTTTTTAAAATAGCACATTAACTAGCTTGAAAAAAATCTGTTTATATATCTCAAAGTGTGTATCCATTAGAAAGCTTAATTCAATAAAACTGCCTCTGATAGGATTTTCCTGCTATTAGGCTTAAGTTTACTGGTATTTAATATTTTGATCAATGATCTGGAAGTAAATATAAAATTGCATTGGATAAAATGTGTGGAATCCATGAAGAGTGCCAGACTGGAAGTCTGGGGGATGAGCTGGAGAAGGTAATGCCACAGACATGAAGGCACATGCTACTCTCCTTGCATCACCTTAGATTGAGAGAATGTACATTGGTCAGCCTATTTATTTTTAAAAAAAGAACCAAAACCCAACAACTGAAGCGTTTTCATCTCCAGAAAAAGAAAAAAGACAAATACTGTTTAACAAGAACAACGTGGACAATGGCTGTAGCTGAAGGAAGACTAATTTAAACCGGAGATAAAGTCCAGATTTTTAACTGCATTCACCATTAAAGGATTAGATGCCTCAAATATAAAGCATACAACAAAATACTAATGAGTTTATTATTCTACATTATATAAGGACAGGAAGGCAACAATATTGTCCCATTTGACTTCTTAGGAGTTTTTAAACTTAGCAGTTTAAACTTAGCATTTTATAAGTTAGAATGCTGGCCAGCAACTAAAGAGATAGCAAAGTAGGGAAGGAAATCTTTCAAAATGCTTCTTGTTTTCCATTATACCTACAAGGTTGTTAACTACCTCTGCCCAAAGGAAATCTTCCATGACTCAGCAAACATGAGCACAACTGTGAGTTGAAAATGTCTAGGATTTTGAAAGCTCACGTTCATTAATTGTATCAGATAAGACAAAACAGATAATGACCTTTGATGCAGAAAAATGTTATCAGGAGCTTCTTACTGACATATGACGTGTAAAGTAATTCCAGGCAATTCTGGAATATATATCTCAAAGTGTGTATCCATTAGAAAGCTTAATTCAAAACTGCATCTGATAGGATTTTCCTGCTATCAGATTTTCCTGCCAACAGACAACATACAAAGTAATTTGCAGTCAACTGTTTCCTGGCCTCTCTCCTCAGCTCAGTACTCAAGAAAAGTTCCCATGATTTCTGAGGATGCAGCTAGCTGGGGCTGTTTTCAGTGGTATCTGCAGATTAAGCGGAATTCACTTCTTTGAAAGCTGTACTTGAGAAAACTCTCTATTATTGAGCACAAAGTATGAGCTGAATGTTTATGTTTACATCTGAAGAAACAAAAAATGTTTCAAATACAGAAATACTACTTAAACGTTATCTATAGTATAAGTTGTTAGGTATAATGACTTATTAACTTAAAAATAATTTCTTACAATTGATGAAATAGGTACTGGTTTTAAATCTTTGCCTTAATATATTTTAAAATTGCACAATATGAATTTTTTTCTTTAGTCTTCTGTGAAATTGTGTTGTCTGCATTTTCCAGCCTTTAATCAGTAACACCCTGCTGTTACTGTTGGCCTCTTTTAGGGAGGAGATCAAACTGGGATTCTCTCCAGAAATGTAACTCCTTAACCTTTACAGAATTCCTTAACTGGCTAGAGGGCAATTTGTCGTGTTCTCCCTTTACAGAGCTGAAAGAGCTGCCTCTGCTGCCCTGCAGAATGATGAGAGCAATCAGGCCACATCCAACCTCAAAAGAATTCTGGAAGGTAACTTGTTAGTAACTTTATGTTCTGGTTTGGGGGTGCAAAAGAATGCCCTGGACTCACTCTCTCAATGCATTCCTCAAAATTTAGCATGAAATCAGAGAGATTCTTCTTGAAAGCCCTATCTTCTAGTCAGATGCTGAACTACCCTTTAAAAATCTGCATACACTCCAAAATTTTATTTATTATGGAACCAATGCAATATAAATGACAAAATTTTATTTCTGTTTTTATGAAAGTCCTTAAAGCTGAGAATCCAAATCTCCAAGTTAAAGAATGTGGTTTTGGTTACTTGATCAGCTGCTGTTTTTAGAGCTCTTTAACTCTTCCTCTCTGTTCTGAACATCCATTTTCAGTGACATAAATAAGAAAACTGGATGCTTTAACCAGTAAATATCCAAAGATTTGCACAGCACTACTACAGGGTATTGTCAAAAAAAGGCACCAGAGCTACTAAGATCCACGAGCTTTGAAGTGTTTGTGTATTAAATTATTTTTTAAAAGCATTTTTGAAATAATGTCTACATGTAATACATGCAGAAATATTCTAAATGTTTCAAATAACAATTCAGGAAAAAAAGAGGAGTATTTTAGAGTTCACAATGAGCTGGAAACTAGTGCATAATCTAAACAATATGATTGCACCTTGCCCTTCCAGCGATCTCCAGTAAATCCACAGCCTGACCTCATCAGTTACCAATCAGAAAACATAAAGCTAAGCTACAATGTGATTTTATGGCATACCTTGTCACTGATTTATGACAATAATGAAGGTCTGTTATGCATCTTGACATAACTGGGCATTAATAAAAGCAGAGTTGCATTAGCTGTGCCTTTATAGATGTTTCTGGAATGTATCGGTATTATTTTGGCATGCTGGTTTAAATTGAAGAGATGTGCTCTGCTGTACTGCAGTTGAATTTTTTTTCCTACAAACCACTTGTGCTTAAGAGAGCTCCAACTAAACATAAGTTGCAGTGCTTTATGCAGCAGGTACCAGATATTACAAAGAGTTTTAAGTTAGTCTCAAAGGGTTTTAACTTAGTCTATGTTCCAAATTAACAGACTATTTCCTTTTTCCCTGTATATATCATGACAGTCTCCTTCAACATGGCCTGGAGCTTTCACATTGCTTTCCTGATTGGCAATACCTGATTGGCAAAGGATGATCTGGTTTCTCTTCTTAATAATCTTCCTGATGAATCCCAGTCTTCTTTCTCAATAAACTACTGAATATTAACAGGCAGTCACACAGTTGTTCTATGCACATTAAAAATGTACAGATAATTTACAGATTAAAGCACCTGAGATTCTCCTGAGAAGGAAAGGAGGCTTTATCTTGCTAATTTAAAAATGAAAACACATCTGCATAAAGTACACTGTGACTTCTTCAATGTTCAACTCAATGTACGTGTTTGCCTGTTGAAGCCAAAGTTGTTGTAGTCAGGTTAGACAGCAGCAAGAGTCAATAAAAGTCCCTTAATGCCAATTTTAGCCAAGTTCTGGTTGTGCATCTGACTCTTCAACCTGGCTACAAACACTTGTCCCACGTTTTACCTGGTCTGTGCCAGGAATCTGCTGGAAACCCTGCCACAGTGCATGCCGGGGAGAGTAGACAGTAGATATTAAAGTTTATGTTGTTTGGAACCTGAAAGCTGCAAAGCTGCAGGTCAATGCATGGATTGCTGTGGCAAGTTCGCCACTAAAGAAGCAAAAATAATTTTCTGAGTAGCCATAGTTAGAAAAAAATGATTCTATGATTTGCCGCTACCTGGAATGGATAACAAGTAAGCACGATGAACCGCCCAAGCTCTTAGCTATAGCTGATTATGAACAGAAAAAATATTTAGAGGTAAAGAAAACTAGATTTAAAGATAAATACAATGACAAAACATAAGGTATTTCCAGTGCAAATGCTGTGTTTGAAGAAGATCTCTCATTTAGTAACTTGCATCTCATCAGAGATGGGCTTTAGCTGACCTGCCAGCACCTAAATTCCTTGTCATACCAAAGAGCAGAACACATGGCATCTGACACTGAACAGAAGCATTTTCCAATCCTACAGTGCAATTCTTCCAGTAAAATCTAGAGCTAGTGGCCACTCCAGCAGTTTTTCATAACAAGAAAGAGGAAGCAATTCACAAAAGCCTGAACTGTCAAACACAAATCTGATGCTGCTCCACTGAAAAACACTACAGGAATTCTGGTGCCCATTTTGTAAGCTTCCACTGCAGATTTTCTGTAATTTCCAAACATTTCTGTGTGACCTCAAGCCTCACAGATTTTTACTGACAACTTGTGAAGAATGCAATAAGATGTCTGTTATTTTTGTAAGCCCCAGGGCTTATGACAGGTAGAGAGAGCTCATTTGATGTTCTCCCTTGCTGAAAGTTGTTCCTTATTCCTATATACTATAACCTTGTCACAAGTGTTCTCAAAGCTGATCACATTTCTCTTCTTGTTTATCTTGAATTACCAGATTTCTCCAAAATGAACTTGAAACACTAATCCAGTGATTTAAAAAATTCATTTCCTTTTCTTTTTCCCTACAAAACATACTTTTTTGAAATTGTATACAATATTGTATATTGTAGGAGAAGTACAAAATTCAGGTCCTCAAATAATCTATTTTCTATTTATAAAAGCATGACTTTAGTCATCATTACTTTTATCTGCAAGTCATATGCTACATTCTACATTGGATTTTGCACAAAAGCTTTAATTAAAATAGAAGTGTTGTCTGCTTGTTTTCTGTATTGCAGAACTTCCTAGGATTCCTCCCTAGGAAGGAATTTCATTCTCATTCTCTAAAGGGAATATGCCTTTGCTGAGACTGATCTAAAGTCATGGGAGGCAAATTTCATTTGAGTTGGCTTTCTGATTTTCTGATATTCCTGATAATGACATCTGTGTCTGTATGTATCCTAGTTCTCCATTTCCTGTGATTTTTCCAAAACAGAAAACTGAGTTAGAAAAATGAGTAATGTCTTTTTCTTGATATGAAATCTACAATATTCCTGAGAACAGTTCAGTTGTGACAGACACTGTTAAACAGCTCCATGGGCTGGGTAAATTACCAATATGCAAAATGACTAAGGAAAAGCATCCAGGCTTTATAATTTTTGGTTAAACACTAAAGCCTGTGACAGCTCTGTGCAGGTTTGCCAAGCTCTCAGGAATCAGGGAAGCAGGAGGAGGCTAGATTTCCTTGCATCACTTTGCATCACTCCCTCACCTCTGACACTGTGGTGCCGTTTGCACTTTCCAAAAAAACAAACAAGCAAGGCAAAAAACCAACCAAACAAAAAACCCACAAACAAACAAACCCACAAAAAAAAAAAAACAAAACAAAACAAGAAGGAAAGCAAAACAAAAATAAAACAAACAAAAAACCAAACACAAACCTCTTTGAAGTCTGACACATGCAGACACAATATAGATGAAGAGATAAGTAAGTAACTTGTCTCCTCAAAGGAAGACATTCCTCCGTGCATCCCATATGAGCAATTCTGTCTCAAGAATCCTCTCTGTCCTTGGAATTCTTACTGCACTGTTATTTCCGGGAAGAACAATCAGTGACATTTTACAGGGGACAGAAGCTTCTGAAAAGCCTGAATTTTTGGCAGCAGGATCAAAGAACAGTCTTGCAAATCCTACTCCCATCACTGACTTCCAAACTACTCCTAAAATCCCCTCTTTGTGTATATACATTCTGTCTGTACTTTTCTTCTCTCTTTATAAAAACATATGCACAGTTTTGAACTCACTTAAAACTGACCCTTATGAAATTATCAGCATTTTTTTTAAATTTCAAACAGAACTTGTACAATGCATATGGGGAAAAAATATTCTACTTTTCAGCCCAGAGATGGCTTGGAATATATAACCCTGCCAGGTGCCAGTCACAAGTTACACAATTCTATTTGCAGAAATGGATGTCCTTAACATAGTTTTGCTTCCATTTTCAGAGAAATCCATGTGCAGCTTCACATTATATTGGTTTTGATGGTGTGTACAGCGTGTGCTTGCTGACCAAAGCAAACACTGTATTTGTCCTTTAAGAGTCAGAAGTTTTTTTGCAGTCTGCAAATGGTCTCCACAGCTTTTCCCATCATGTTAGCAAGCTTTTATTAGTTAATCTGAGCTATTTATTAGTTAACTGAGAAGACTGCTGTTACAGAAGAGCATTGTGGAGTTACAACATAGATGAGCACAGAACTTGCAATGCCCTCTAGTGTTTCTTGCCTGGAAATAAAAAATTAGAGTGAAATTTTGTTAGCAAGCTTGGTTAGTTGCACTCTTAAGTCCCTCGGTAGATATTGAAAACTAACCCATTGTAAATACAGCCACACCATGAAACACAGATCCTCCATTAGATGGCAAACGAACAGATAGCTGAGATTGCAGAGACCACAAGAAATTCAAGTTGCACTGTAGTTTGATGAGAATTGCATTATCTCAGAGACAGGGAGAGCACCCTACCCTAAACCACCACTCCATGACTGCCCTGAATTTTATGTGTGTACACACTGAGAAACAGTCCTGGTGCTGGAAGACCACAGTCAAGCCAAGACATGACACAATGTATTTACAAAGTTCTCTCCCGAAACGGCAGAAATCATAAAAGCTACACAAACATCAGGATTTTGTCATCTAGCTAGCAACTATCTAAGAAATAACAATTATTTTTGGAGCAGGGGCTGCTTTGATTTGACATGCAGCACAGCAGCAGCAATGGATCATTACAGCACTGTGCCCAAGCTAAACAGCTTTGATCATGCTTTTATGTTCAAGCAACTCTCTCACAAAGTATCACCCTTGTTCTGCAAGGTTCTGGTAGCTGAGATCTCCCCACCCTCCTGCTGTGTGCACTCAGGAAGATATGTCCCTAGCATCTCTTAGATTCCTAGTCAGCAATTTCTTAGTTCTGCTTCATTAATCTGAAGAAAAGTCCATTTTTAGTTGGTTTTCATGCTTCAAACACATCAGAATAGAACAGAAAAAAGCTTCCAAAACAATGTGGTGGCAAACTCCCAAGCTATCCCCTACTCATTTGTGAGGGTTAAACTAGTTGTTGGTTGGTTTATTTAATGAATGAGATGATGTTTATTCCAGGAATGTGTTGGCTTTATAATTTTTTTACTTCACAAGAAATGATACACAATTCATTTTTAGAAAGTAACATAAGCAAAACAGTGTCACACAAAATTGTGGGACAAAGTGACCATAAGATTACATCAATCACTGAGAAGGAATGAATAGGGAACTTTTTTTCAGAAATAAATATATATTTCCTAGAAATTGAATTCTTAGGGATTCATCCTCAGGCACCTTCCTGCCCATTGATTTCAACAGGTTTTAGGCAGCTGAAGTCCTTTCAGGATATAGGGATTAACCTCAATTATGCTTTTATTTCTGAGCACCACAAGGAAGCCCAGAAATAATTAGAAACAAAGAAAAAGAGTGGTGAAGTTCACTTTTATCTGGAGTCTCTTATCATCTTCAAATCCAAACCAGCTGAAGAAAAGCCTAAAAATCGTATTTTAATCAATAACTCCTTACACATATCCAGAATGTTTAAACTAGAACTTTTTCTAGAAGTCCTTAAAAACTGGTAAATAATGGATAAAGATTTAGAGGGAAGAAATGTCTACAAGAAAAAGGAGCCAAAGCATTAATGATAAAAATAGTGATAAGGTTATTTCTGACCTCCAATTGATATTGTGAAAGCCACTGGTTTATCCATACAATAATCTCAAACCGAGAGGCTGGAACTGATCGTAAAAACTTTGATAAGCACCAGGTGGTGCTATTTTGCTTTTTTAAAATTTTGTAGCTTGGTAAAATATTTACACTTTTACATAATAATCTCTGATGAAAACTAAATGAGTGAGAAGAGTATCTATTGTCTCACAACTGTAAATTAGTTGTGGCTGCTTTTGGTGTTATGCATTTATATATTTAAGAAGTAGAGGATTCCCAACACACCTGATAGGAAAATTAAAACTGTCTTTAAGTCTCTAAAATAATCCTACTTCTGTCACAATTAAACTAGTTGTATAAACTGTTTAATCCATAGAAATTCTACATATGCTCCTCTCATATTCTCACACAAAAAAAGAAAATTCATGTTAATCCAAATGTGCTGTTTTGTGAGGTGGCACATATAAAGTAGGTGTATTTGCTCAAGGATTTTTAAATTACAGACAGGCTGTTTCAAAGCAATGCACCGAAGTCTGTGCCTCCAGAAACTCAGACAAGACCAGAAGCTGGGGATAAGAGGGAGAGAGAGATTTAAAATCAATCCTAAAAAATAAATCTGGGGTCAAAATTCAAAGATTTTTTTAATTTAGCATGTTTGCCACATATTCCTATACTTTGCCCAGATGTTCATATAAAAAATAAGTTGCCTCTTTTTATGGTTCTGATCTATTTCTCACAAGAGCACATGGCCACAAACTGTATTTATAGACAAGTTTACAAGAACTTTATCAGCTTCAGTTTAACAAAGTCTAATCATGTTTTATCAGCCTTTGCAATATATCAGTGATGTAATAATTTTTAGGGTGGCTTTTTCAACGAGGTTTAGGTTTCTTGTTGGTACAAGAACTGTCTTAGAGGAAGTAATAAGAACCCAGCAAGTTGTTTTAAAGGCCATGAAGTAGCCACATGTTGCCAACCTATCCCCACTGTTCTGCAAGCTGAAGATTCTTGGCAGAAGTGAAAGATTGATATGAAATGAGTGACATCATCCTATGCTGCTCTTCAGCTTATCACTTACTCCTTGGATTAATGGTTTCCCCACAGACTATAAATTTGTATTTCCAGGGGTTCCTGTACTGCTGACTTCACCAGTTTGCCAAAGCATTGCCTTTGTGGCTGCTTTTGAAGAGAGCCCAGAACTGCAGGAGATTTGTTTGACAAATAAATTGGGTTTTCTCTCTTGCTGCTGCAAGGCTGGGCTGAAGGCAGAGCCTGGAATGCACAGAAGGTTTAGTGCCCCTGCAGTGTGACAAGAAGAGATCATTAAACTCAGTGTAGCAGAGCTGTTCCTTCTGTTCTCTGCAGTGCAGTGCTGATGTAGCACAAGGCAGGTAACAGGAGAGCTTGGGCAACCCAGCTGTCTCCACACAGACACAAAACAAGGAGCTATTCTTTAGGTGATGCAGTAACACCAAAATCTCTCTGTGTTTGGGTTTTACTTTTTCAGATGCCACTAGGTTCAATAAGAATAAAAGCAAGTCCAGAGGTGGATGTCCAGATCTGATTGTGTCAGAAATTAAAATTAGAGTGTTGCCTCTGCCTTTTAGAACCTTTCCAGTTGTTTGTAGGCAAGAGGCACAGCCAGGAAACCTCCCCTTGGAAAAATACCCTACCAATCCCACTCCTCAGTCTTTCAAACATGGCAACAGACAGGCAGCAGCAGCCTGAGGATGCATCTTCTGGTGAGGGAGAACCTCCCTTGTCCAAGAACAACAACACCCATGCCACAGAACTGCCAACACTATCCACTGTTAATCAGCAGAAGATCAAGTCATACTGATTTTCCTAATTCCTGTAGATTTAAGGAATGTTTCTAGACAGAATGGCAGAACAGGAAAGTAACCTTGTACCCTAACAAACATTTGCCATGGTCCTTACTTTGGGAATTGAATACAGTAAAGTACAGTGTCCCTTACTCACAGGTATCATCAAACAGAAAAAAAAAGAAAAGAAAAAAAAAAGGGACTTTTTTCCTTCAATTCAAAGAATGAAGTCTTTCCCAAAACATTTCAATTCTCCCCATCATGTGCTAACATCTCATGACTCATGACATAAATGACACATCATACATATGAAGTAATAAGCTGATTTCCACCTTGTGCTGCCCATGAATGCTGATTAATCTTTGATCCCTGGGCACACTAAAACTCACCAGCCAAGTCAAGGAGATTAAAAGTGTTTGAATACTGCAAAAGTAGCTTTACCACCTCTTTTAGTCTTTTCCAAAAAGGGATTATGACTCAAAAACTTCTGACCTTGTCAGCATAGGAAATAGTTGCATAATCTGTTAAAGCCTTACATCAGTTGGAGAAAAAACACAGTTTAAATTCAGAAAGAGGAGTATGTCATGAACACAACATCAGAGTATTTTGCTATTTCCTTTTTTCATTCACTTCAGCAACACCAGAATTGTTCTGTAACAAAGCAGGAGGGTTTTCACAAGGCAATTCAGCTGGCAGCAAAAGTACCACAATAGAAGGGGAGCCCAGGTATGCTATTGTTACTTTGTAGGCAGGGTGTCTTAAAATTCTCTACTTTTGTCATTTCTGTGTGTTTAAACTGGTTGAATTTCCTCCTTCCCCAATCCTGTATTGGTTTGGTTTTGTCTGCATTGCAGGATTTTATAATCTTTCTCCAACTGCATTATCTTATGGATTCAGAAAAATGTGCTGTAGTGCCATGTTCTCATTTGTGTACAAATTCAAGAGCTGACAAACTTCAAATGGAATCGTGACCTTCCTTTTAAGTTGCCTAAAATCTTGCAGAAAATACAATGCAATTGCACTTTGTATTTTAGTGAAACTGCAATCTACAAAACTCAATAAAGTAATTCTTGTAAATGTCAAAGGCTGGGATATCTGCAGGATTAGCTGCTAGCTCAGACCCCTGTCTTTTAACTTTAAAAACTTATGTACAACTAAGGTAATGCAAATATATTCAGGAAAAAATATAGGACTCTGAAAGTATCCACTGTGTATCACTTTTGACTCTCACTCCTCTTTCATTTCCCACTTGTGCCACCCATAAATATTGAGTCTAGGCATATTAAATGTGATAGAAGTTGTAATTCACACCTAGAAAAACATTCTATTTGATTTTAAAATTAGTAAGTTGGCCTGTTTATCAGCAGTGTGGTGCTATGTGATTTCCATTTCATAAGGTACACAAAACCTAAGTTACCTTCTCTCATTTTGGCACATTTTGGGAGTTTCTATACTTATATTTACACGTTCTAGTTTTGCTGAGTTGTGAGCAATTCTAATAAAGACCTTCACAACCAATTTTAAACCCATATAAAAGTAAAATACTACTAGCAGATGATACTACCATTAAATTCAGCATTAGCTCAGTAGTTTAAGAAACACCAAAAAAAAAAAGGAAGTGAGAAGGAGCCCAGGGAAAAAGAAAAGCTGACAAGGATCTTGGAAAGGCCTTTTGGACACACAGGGTGATTTTGACCGTAACATTTGGGTGTTTTGTTGTTTTCTACCATCAAATTCCTGACCCAGATGTGGAGTTGGTGCTGTCCTAAGTGAATATGGAAAACACACCCCTGTTGTGTACAAATGAAACATTTCTGCTCCCTCAGGGCACGAAAAAGATAAAAAGGCTGAAATATGGACAGTGCCTAAGTGTTTTTCTAAGGCAATGGTGACACAACCACCAGGAATTTTCCATCAGCTTTCTGAAATCAAATGTGGGTAATGCAAAAAGTTCTTTGCTCAGTGCCACTGTGGAAGCATTATGCTGATACTTAGACACAAAACCCTGGTGTACATTCAGCTTCCCTGGCACCCTGGTGCCAATGATTTTTATTTATTGTAGTCCTGCTGCTGTTGCTCACCTCAATGGAGGATGGTGGTTCTGCATCTTTGACAGGAGTGGGATTCAGAGGGGATTGTCCTTCTCTTAAAATTTCATGCTGGTATCAAAGAGAAAAACAAAACAAAATTTTAAGAAAAGGAAAAAATGTTAAGACACCTAAATATTTGAGTCACACTACTTGGTGAGAATTCCACCCACAGACTCACAGTAATTCTGCATTCACCCTCTCCAAACTGAGTTGTTGCCACTGCCTACTCAAGCCAAAGTCTCCAAAAAAGCTGAAGCTTTTTCTCCATGTGGTGGCCACCATCCCACGGAGTGTGGTGCTAAAATATTCAGTGGTTTCCAGTTTGCTATCCATTGCTATCATGCCAGTGGTCCTCCTCTTAATGGTCTTTCTGGGAAACTACTGCCTTGCTGTGCTTCTGTTACAACCTCAGGCACAATGTCTGAGGGAAACTAAAATTCATGGGTTTTGTAACAGATTGCAAGACTTTATTAGCTATTGATCTTATGTCAGCTGTCAGAGAAAACCTGGAGGAGATGACCGCATCTTGAAAAATTAGAGAAAACTGAACCCATAAAAGGGAGCAGAGTAAATCAATTATAGCAATTCACAGGAATGAATAAAAACTCTGAAGATATGGGTTTTATACATTCATGTCCCTGTTCATTCAATATACTGTATCAGAATTTTACAGATGGGAATCCAGTAAGGAGTCCTGTGATCATCTGAAACCACTTGTAACTAATATTTTGTGAAAGAGGGAATCAAAAACCGGATTGGATTTTGTGCGATTGGTAATTATTCGCATTGTTACTTAAGGAAAAAGCATCAATCGGAATTCAAAATTCAGAATTCAAATTCACTACTTTGACCAGCAGGAAAACACATGGGGAAAAACTATTTTCTTACATAGCGGGAGCTGGGGATGAAGCTCTGGGTGGGGGGGGAGGTGTAAATCTACTGCTGCAGCTAGGAATTGCTTTTCTTTATTCATCTCAAAGTCTGCTTTTCACGCTTGGCGAGTTCCTGACACAAACCACACCGTGTCCCGGCGCAGCGGAGCAGGCGCGCTCTCCCGGCCGCGCTTCCCCCGCGCCCCGCAGCGCGGCGCCGCTGGGCCCCGGGCGCGGACGGACGCACGGACGGACGGACGGACGGGCTGCGGGGCTCCAGGGCTCTCTCCACCTGCCCGCGGCCGCCCGCA
This sequence comes from Molothrus ater, assembly GCF_012460135.2. Lineage (NCBI taxonomy): Eukaryota > Metazoa > Chordata > Aves > Passeriformes > Icteridae > Molothrus > Molothrus ater. The sequence continues at coordinate 3,969,890 of NC_050481.2, read as the reverse complement.
GTGCCGATGTTCGGGGCGGGCAGGTACAGCATCCCGCGGCCCGTCACCAGGAACCTGGAGGACCTGGACTCGGTGCAGAGCGTCCTGCTGCACAGGTCAGTGCCCGCCACGGGGAGCGGGGGGCGGCTGCCCGGGATCGCCGCTGCCCGGGATCGCCGCTGCCCGGGATCGCCGCTGCCCGGGATGGCTTCCCCAGCTCGGCAGGGCTCCGGCTCCCCTGTCCCTCCGCAGGGCAGCCCCCACCCCCGCCAGGCGCAGGGACAGCGGAGCCACCCGAGCCCCGGCCAGCTCCCCGTTTGTCGTGGCTGCAAGAAGGGCGAGGAGCCGGGGCTGCCCCTCTGTGCACGGCAAGGCAAGGCAAGGGAAGGGAAGGGGAGGCTGCCGGCGGGGAGCCGAGGCGCCCTGGGGCTTCCCTCCCTCCTTCCTGGAGAGAGGAGGATGTGCAGGTGAGGGACTCTTACATGTGCAGAGAAACGTGCTGATACTCTTTAATATGGATTGATGCTGTTGCATGCGTGCCATAAGCGTTTTGAACCCTTCTCTAAGGGCAGGGGATAATGCATTCTAACTCGCGCACAAATCCAGAGGGATGGGAAAGAAGTCCTTAAGTGGATGTACAGGAGGCGGCACGCTCTACGAGAAGCAGCTGCTTTTCCTCCTGCTTTCACCATCCCTAACGTGCGATTTTCCGCGGTATCCCCCCACAAAGACATCTCGACAATAGGATCCCAGATCTGAAAGCCACCCTTAATGGCATTTTCCATGTGCTTAGCTGAGAGCCGCAGAAACTTGACAAAGAAAAACGCATCCCATTCAGCAGAATCCAAGAGAAGCTCATCTCCAGCTCTGCTGAAGTGTTTCCTGTTTCTCAGCCACGCTGGTTTATTTCCAGCTGCACAGAAAAAGCACACGGGCACTTGCAGTGCCAGCTCCAAGCAGCTCTTGCTATGGAATCTAACAAGTGGTTGTTAACTCCGGCTCAAGGCGTCAGCCGTGTGAAATGCATTCCTGCGAGCGCTGGGGATGCGAACACAGCGCAGCAAGGAGGGCACGCTGCGATCAGCCTGCTCCGGCACGGCTCTCTGAGGCTGCTTTATGCACAAGAAACGTGCTCGTGTGCAAACACAGTCCCCGTGGACTTCTCAGTGACTTAACTGAAAATGTTCTGTCTCAGAGCCGGATTTAAAACGTGCTGCCCCGTGGTATTGCTTACCTCTGAGTGGAATAAGGCTACTCACGCTTGAAACATTTGCATGTTGAGTGACTGCAAATAATGGCTTTCTTTCAGGCCTGACATGCCTGCTATGCATAGCAGGTGATCCTTAAAAAAGGGCATTTAAAACATTTAAGGTGAAGTAAAAGCAGTAGGAAAAAATATGAAAATTACAGCTGCTTTTCCTTCTGGAGAAAACTCTTAACTCTATGAGACTGTTTTTCAAAGAATGGGATGAGTTATACTGCTCTTCCCAGATTTTTCATGGCTGTATCCCTGTTGGTTTTGTGTTCTTCTGAAATACCTTCTGTGATCAGAGTTGATACAGAAAGCTTAAGAAGTCAGAATATTCTGTTTCATTTATTGAGCACTAGAGTGTTTGCTCACAAAATTTCTGTCCCTTTGGTCCTAGAGATAGCTTTCATTCTCCGTGGAGTCTGTTTATATGTAAATATCCCAATTAAAATGACAGCCCAGTGTCACTCTTCAATTCATGCCACTTTGCTGTGGATGGTCTCTGCACAGCCCTGTCAGAGGAGCTGTGAACAGAAGATTTTTTAATCGCAGTCTTACAGAGTTTTATGGAAACCTGGTGATCAAAAAAATCTTAATTATTAAGCCTTGTGAAATATGTATTTTGTCCTTTAAGAAACATTTGGGCAGGTGAGGGGAAAGTTGTGTTGTTGTCATTAATTTTTAAAAAAGAGGGAATTATTTCTGACATATTTTGCTCATGCTGTTCCCTGGAGAAATAAAAAACCCAGGAATCAATAGCTGAAATATAATGTCACTCATATTTTTTGGCTAGTTTTTCTTTGGTAAACAGGTGTTAGCAAGAAACACAACTGAAAAACAAAGATGAAACTATTTCCCTCTTAGTTTTATCTGCTTGTAACGTATCATGTTTTATCTGTGTATCATTTGTGTCTGCCCAGTTGTTGGTAGAGTCTTCCTGGAAATATTAAGTGATGTGAAATCAAGAAAGGAAAAAAGGAAACATTATCAAGTCACTTAGGGCCTTCTTACCTCATTATCAGTAATGAAGAGCTGCAATTTGAAGCATGGACACCAGTGTGTCCCATACCCTGTCTTCTTTTAACTGCAGTCTCCTTCTCAACATAGGCATGGATCAAGGAGGGCTGTTGTTTTTTAAAGCACAACAGCTTCTGAAACAGGTTAAGCCAAAAAAAAAAAGTACCAACAAGAAACTCTTGCTCAGGAAATAAATTTCCACACATGAAAGCTGTTCTTTGCAGGAACAGCAAATCAGAACAACCTTCAGGCTTTAATTACCCACTGCTAAGTGCTCATTACCCAGTTGTCCAGTGAGGGTGAGCAGTGCTGTTGATGCCAGTGATACCCCCTGGCAGATTTTTCCCATCTGCATGTTAAAAACAGCAACTTGGCATAGAAGGCTCATGGATTCCTTAGTGAGGAGGAGCATCAGCCCCAGCTCCTTGGATTAAGTGTAAAGTGTCTGCCAGAAGACAAATTATTTCAAGTTTCATCCTAATATTTATGCCCAAGAAATGACAGGCTTTCCTCTCAAGAGGGATTGTGTGGGAAAATCTGTGTCTTCACTAAAATAAGATCCTGCTGTGTGAGATATATCCTGCAATCTTTAATTGTTCCCACAGCAGCAGAAATTCCACATTCGTTTCAGCAAAGTCTTTAGGTGGCTCCCAGCTACTCCTCTCAGAGGACCCAAAGCCTTCCATCATCCTTCCATTCCCACTATGCTTATTCCTATAAAATAGCAAGTGGTGTAAAACCACTGGCTCCTTGAGAGAGAGCCTGTATTTCTCACTTAGTGAGCAAACAACTGGAACCAATTCATCAGCTCTTGAACTCAGAGAAATTTAACTAACACAGCACCATCTGGCATTGACTATCACTTCTCTACAGAAACACTTCAGTGTGCTGCTCTGTGTAGTAGAAGTGCTTGCAAATGTAAGCATAATTAGGGAGGGTGGGACAGTGTATCTCACCTTCTAAATGAAACCATAGTAAAACAAGCATTTTTCTTTAGGAAATGTTTCTGTCCCCCCTTCTGGATAGGTTTGTAGTCTTAATAACCATGCAACAGTAATTTATCTGTGAAATCAGGTCTTGTTCAGGGACTTCAGAATGGCCCTTCAGTACTTAATATAGGTATTTTTACTCCAGTGGAAGCCTTAATCACATGGATGTGAGTCCAAAACATTTCTGTCTGTTAATTCACTTGAAATCACACTAACTAATGTACACTTCCCTAAAGCAATTTCAAGCACAGCAATTTCATACCAGGATTCTGTCACTTCTCTGTAGTGTTCCAGGGCTATAAAACCTCACTGCTGAAGCTGTGCAAATATCCCACAGAGCAGAGATTAAATCCAGCCCATGAAACATGTTCCAACAATTACTCTCCATCCCTTTCCCAGCTCACCATGTGTGTCCTGATGGCTTTACTGACACAGCTACACTGCAAGTTGTCTGCAGGGCTGCCATAGGTCTTGTTTTTTCATGAATATGAATAATTTAAATCCTGAAAACCGAGTAGGGGCTTTTTGTGTGTGTGTGTGTGTGTGTGTCTCGGCTGTGCGTGATTTTACACGTGTAGACTGCAGGGGCTGTTTTAAGGCACTTGTTTGGGCCTGTCACATCCTTGCTTCCCCTGAACCGCCCTGCTCTCCTGACAAACCTAAGGAGAAAGCACCTTAATTCCTCACAGCTCGTTAAATTGATACAATAGCACATAAAATAAAGCAAGAGGCATCCCATTGCTTACCAGCTGCCCTCAGAACCTATTTTTACCTCGTGTTTCCCCCTCCTGACCAGTGTTTGGTTACAACGCTCTGAGCCTCACCGCGGGACGCCGGAGTTTCACTACCGGTGTCTTTTACGGGACGGCTGCTGGGACCTTGCAATCGGGCAACTAAATAAAGTCTGGTGCGGTCCTGTTGAGCCAGGGAAAGGCGTCCGAGGGCTGGGAGGGGCCGGGGGAAGCCGGGAGAAGCTGGGCGAAGCTGGGCACAGGGCAATTCCCGCGGCCATGGAGGGTCTGCCCTCAGCGCCGGGGGACGGCCCCTCACGGCCCCTCACGGCCCCTCACGGCCCCTCACGGCCCCTCACGGCCCCTCACGGCCCCTCACGGCCCCTCACGGCCGGGCGTTCCCGCGTCCCTCCGTTCCCATGTCGACTGGGGCCGCCGGCCAATGGGAGGGCGCGCCGCGCGTCACGTGCCCCCCGCCCGGCGCGAAGCTGTCATGGCGTCCGGGGCGGCCGCCGGGAGCGGCGCTGCCGAGGGGATGGAGGCGGCTCGGGGAGAAAGCGCCGAGCCCGCAGGAACCGGCAGTGACACCGACACCGACACTGACAGCGGCTCCGGCGGCTCCTCGCTGGCCGCCAGCTCCGAGTAAGGGCGGGGACGGGAAGGGCGAGCCGCGGGCACTTGGCCGGGGTCGTGCCGCCCGTGCGCGGCGGGAGCGCCCGGGTGCTGCTGGGCTGGGCTGAGCTGAGCTGGGTTTAGCTAAGCTGGGTTTAGCTAAACTGGGTTTAGCTGAGCTGAGCTGGCTGTAGGAGCAGAGGGCAATGCGAGGTGTCAGACAGGACCTCCCTGGCGAGCCCTGGCGGTATCGCGGTGTGCGCTCAGCCGCGGGCGGTCCCTGCGCTGGGTCCTGCATCACCCCGGGGAAGCGGAGGGCAAGGAGGGACTTGGCACGGGCTGCGGCAAGAAAGGTGCAGTCTCTCATTTCGGTGTCCTAAGTCAGAAGGGAGTTCTGTAATAATGCGTATTTTAAAGTACCTCCGGGGGTTTCGTTTATTTGTATATTTTTTAATTCATGTGAAGTTAAACTTAGAACATTAATTTGGTTCCCTGTGTTAATACAGCAGTGATTGACTCTTCGAATGTGTATTTCACAGATCTTTTAAGTCAGAAGACAGTTCTGTAATAATACATATTTTAAAGTTATAAATGCAGCCTTCAGAATTTTAGTTATTTGTATATTTTTTGGAGGAAGTTAGACTTATAACATTGACTTGGTTCCCTGTGTTAAGACAGCCGCGCTTTACATTTTGAATGTGTATTTCACACATCTTCTGTCTAAGCCAGAAAATAGTTCTGTAACAATGCATATTTTAAAGTTACAAATGCAATTTCCGGGGTTTAGTTTATTTGTATATTTTTTAATTCGGGTGAAGTTAAATTTAGAACATTAATTTGGTTCCCTGTGTTAATACAGCAGTGATTGACACTTCAAAGGTGTATTTCACAGATCTTCTAAGTCAGAAGGCAGTTCTGTGATAATACATATTTTAAAGTTATAAATGCAGCCTCCAGAGTTTTAGTTATTTGTATATTTTTTTAGTTTGAATGAAGTGAAACTTAGAACAACTTGGTTGATTGCAATTTACAGCATTGACTTGGTTCCCTGTGTTAAGGCAGCTGTGCTTGACATTTCCAATGTGTATTTCAGGGTCTAATCAATAGCATTTCATTCAGTACCTAATTTCATCACGCTCTGCAGGGGAAGGGAAAGAAAAGGTTTAAGTGGAGAAGTTAGAATTGTGTTCAAGCCTAGTTTAATTTGTAGTTGCCCTGTGCCTCTGGCTCAGAGACAAAGCTGTTGTATGTACACCTACCTTACTTTAGTCCTATGCTTATAAGCCAGAAGTCAACTGTAACATTTCAGCCTGAAGCCATATTTTTTTAATATTTTGTATGTTTGGGTTTTTTCTTTTCTTAAGTCTTTAATCCAAAATGCCATTTTACTGTCATTCTTTATATATGTTTAAGGGATAAAGCTGTACCACAGATTTCAGCACATAACACATGCCTACTACTTGTAATAATATGTGTAATATTTCTAATAATTTATCTATATAACAATTTATCCAGCAGAACTTGGATCCTTTCTTTCTAATTTATCTTTCTTCCATGAATGGACAATTTCAATCAGCACAGTTTTTCAGACATTTATCCCAAAGAGGAAATACCTGTGTGGGATCAGTGGAACTACTCTTAGAGAAATGCAGGCCTTCAAGTTTTTTAGCTCCTTTGATAGAAGCTTCCAGTCCTAGAGGCAACTTGAGTTTATTGTGTAAGCATTTGTTTTGACTCAAGAGAAAACAGATGAAATTTAGATATTTTTTTCCTTTCTTCTTGCCTTGCTTGGTTTCAATTTTTTGTGATACTACAGCATTAGGGGGAAAAACCTCTCAGTCTAGGTGCTGACTTGTTTCAGATTTTCTTTTCCAGATGTCTGTGTGGATCTCTGTTGGGAAAGTGAGAGTTTTTGGTTGGTTTTTTTACAGTACAGTTCCTTCTTGACTTCTCTCTGGAGTGGTTCTGTTTGGGTGAACACAGAGTAAACACCAGGATATGCCCACAGCATTTTTTTTTTGCCCATGGTCCATATTGTTCTAATCAAAATAGAGAACAAAGCTGGAGGACTTGAGTGTATGAACTCATGTCCAGGCTGAAATTTTGAATCTACCCCAAAGAAGAAACAGCTTTTCCAAAGATCACAGTCTTTTTTAAAGAGGGAATAAAAATGCTATCATACGTGACAGGAATTTTTGCTAATCCAGATGTAATTTCTTTGTAAATTTCTAGTGTTTCATTTTTTGTTTCCTTTTTTGTTTAGGTTGTTTTTTCTGGTTGGTTGGTTTGAGGATTTTTGGGTTTTTGTTTGTTTTGGTTGGGTTTTGTTTGAGGTTTTATGTTTGTTTGTTTTGCTTAATTTTGCTTACACATGCCAAAATGTGGGAGTACTCCTTAAAAAACAAACCAAGGAAAAACTCTACTCATGTTACTTCATGCCTGTGACTGTGGTCACAAGGGTTTTCAGGATGAAGAAGAGACGAGAATGTTGACTCCATGATCAGAAGGCTTGATTTATTATTTTATGATATATGTTACATTAAGACTATACTAAAAAGCAATAGAAAGGAAAAGGTTTCTTGAGAAGCTAGCTAAGCTAAGAATAGAAAAGAATGAATAACAAAGATCTGTGTCTCAGACAGAGCAAGAGCTAGCTCTGCCATGAGTGGTCAAGAAATTTAAACACCTACAGGAGACTAATCACCTGTTGCATTCCACAGCAGCAGATAACCATTGTTTACTTTAGTTGCTGAACTGCAGCTTGTCACAAGGAAAAATCCTAAGAAAGGATTTTTCATGAAAGATGTCTGCGACACATGCCTACCACGTTCTAAGAGAAGTTGGATCAGAAAGAGTGTGCCCTTGACAGCCTTTAGGTTTTGTCAGCATTCTGATACTTTCTTGAATAAGAACTCAGGATTTTGAAAATCACAAACTTGGTTTTATCCCTGAGGTATAACCAAATTATCACAAGTGGTGGCTCTTCTTTAAACTATCTATTTGGGCAAAAAAGCTAATAAATGCAGAGGAGATAGGTGATGCTGCTTCTTGTCTGCAAGACCCTTAGACTTTACTCAGTAACTGGAGCTCCAGAGAGAGAGTAATGCCAATGTTTGCTGTATTGTTAGTCCAGCCAGATCCTCTTGTTGAGCCCTTAAAGGTACTCTGGTGCAATGTCTGCATAATGTTCTCCATTCAGCTAAACTTTTGTCATTTATCTGTGTTTTCGAATTAATGCTCTATTTGAATGTTTATTGCTAGCTTTAAACCAGATTTGTACTCTTTACTCAGTAAAAGTAGTTCTAGTGTAAAATGCAGGAATGTGTGTTAACTTTATTATATTAATTATCATGTAAATCTCCAGTCTCATTTTTCTTTATATGCTTTTTATGAAGGAGAGAGACCTCTTTCTCATCTGGTTAGGAAGAATTAACTGGTCTTGTCTGTTCCTGAAAATCTTCCATGCAGAACATCCCAGATAATTAAACCTCTGAGTACTTTTCTTACTTTGACCATCATGGGTTCTCATCTGTCTGGAGCTTCATGGTTCATTTGGTCTGTTGCCCCTCTGCAGGCAGTTTTTGGTAGGTTTTTCTTTTTCCTCAGCCAAAAGAGTATGATTTCCTTCAGTCTCTTCCATTTAAATGTGTTTATAGGCTACATAGCATTTGTCTCTTTGTTCTGGGTCTGTTCCAGTTATTACATCTTTCTTAAAACCTACTATCCAAAACTGGACATGGCTGACACATCACTGTTGCCAAATTAGGACAAAAATTTTTTTGCACTGTGCTGCTGATGTTTCTGTTATATCCTAGAGCTGCTTTGCAGAAGTGTCTTGCTCTTGCCTTTGGGTGATCCACACCAGCTGCCAGATCTGTTTCTGTAGCAGTGCTGCCTCTTTGCATATTTAGTGCATATTTTTGCAGATGCTGTTTGGAACTTGAGTTTTAAAAACTGTTACCTAGATTTCATCTTAGATTGTTTTGGGGTTTATAAGTGATTTTTAAAAGCTTTATCTTCTCTTTCCAAAGGGCTGGCAGTGCAATCTGTGTTCCCATAGCATTACAGAATATCCTGAGTTAAAAGGAGCCCACAAGAATAAACAAGTCCATCTTCAGGCTCTGCACAGGACCACCTCAAAAAATCGTGCCATGATTATATTACAAATGCTTAAAAAGGAAAAAATAATAGGAGAGAACAAACAGAATGGAATTTTTTCCCTTAAGAGAAAATCCCATCATGCACATGAATGTAATTACTAATTAAAACTTGCATGTCAAAGAAATGTTTGTTTTCTGAAAAGAGAACACTGCTTTTTGCAATGGCTGTTTTCCTCTAAGGAAAACAGAAGAAATTTGAAGAAACTATTTTACTGGTGAGAGGGATGTCTTTCCTTGCCATATCCATCATTTACCTAAAACAAGCTCTAACCCTTGTGGCAGACTTAAAGCAGTTGAGCTGTCAATGTTCAGGAGGCAACTAGTTTTTTTCCTACTTTTGATTTAACCCTTGTACTCTGTCCCCTCTCCCTACTTAAAATAATCAGATCTCACGTGCACAGTGATCTTCCTTATCAGAACTCATTGATCATTCTTCTTTCTTTTCCAGTGACCTTGAGCCTGAGTGGTTGGACAGTGTGCAGAAAAATGGAGAATTATTTTATTTAGAATTAAGTGAAAGTGAAGAAGAAGTTCTGCTTCAGAGCAGCTGTCCAGAGATGCCAGCAGTGAATCATGTCAGATTTCGGGAAAACGAAGCTGAAATAATTCAAGAGGGATCACGAAAGGAAAGGAAGTATGAACTGAAGAAATGGACCAAAATGTTAAAAAAGAAGAGTCTTTTACCAAAGAGTTCTGGTAAGAAGGGCAGTGGAAGCTGCAATGAGCACCCCTCTGGTCCTACTTCCATATTGAAGCACCGCTCTGCTCAGAAAATGGATGTCACCGTTCAGCAAAAGTACAAAGATGTGTCTGTTTATGTAAATCCCAGAAAACTCTACAGTGCTGGGGAAGAAGAGCAGCAGAGGCTGCTGGAAGCCTTAGTAGGGATTGTCCATCAGTCTTCATGGAGCAGCAGAAGAGGGGAAAAACAAGGCAGGAAGGATAAAGGCACCAGAGGAGTCAGTGAAGAGAAGCTTGTGGTACATGGCTTGGTGCCAGGTAGTTCTGCAATGAAAACAGGTCAAATCCTGATTGGTGAGTAACTGAAGGAATAGCCAACTTCTGCACTCTTCCTTTAATATGAAGATTTGTGGGGTTTTTGCTGTTAGAGGCAGCTGACTTGAATATTCTTGAGACGTAAGCAATTACATCAGTTCTGGAGGGCTTGTTTTAAGTCAGTGTCATTGCATCTGATGGTTTGGTACCCAATCAGTTTTACTGTGTTCCTGATTCTTAGAACATGTGGCATAACCTAAAAGGTGTTAATGCAGTCAGGCATGAGCATCCCTCAGTGTTCAGAGACTGAGCAGCTTGGAGCAACAAATACCCAACCTTTGACTTAGGATTTTAGCTGAGGATTTACTCAGTAGATAAGTGGGACTGGAGCAAACCTATAGTCTGGCAGACACTGTATTTAGATTTTTTTCTTCTCCTCCACAGGATCCCCCTTAGATAAAAAGCTTTGCTTATATATGCTTTAAATGGATTTTGTATCATAAAAATGAGGGGAGAAATACTGAGTAAGATACATTCTTACATTACAAACTTTCTCCACAGCCTTGTTTGGTTATTTTTCTGTTTAGCAAGTCCAACAGCAGCTTCCTCAGCAGTTGTGACTTTGGGAGGCTCCAAATGCATGGCAGGGCTGCAGTTTGGGGAGGCAGTGAGCCAGTACAGCCTTTGTGGTGGTTTGGCAGCTCGGGCACTTCCATGAGCTGTTGAAATAAGCTGGCAGGAAACTAACCCAGAAGAGAAATTGGCTATCTAGTATTTTGCTGGTGCAGTAAGTTAAACTTGGGTCACAGAAGGTCTGACAGGCACCCAAATGTGAATGATGGAGGGGACTAAACTGCTGTCAGGGGTAATGAGGGAGCAGAAATACTCCCACTCCCAGCACTGAGGCCACTCAAACCTTGGCACGCACGGGACATCAACCTCAGAGACAGTAAATGTGAGACAACCAGGCCACATCTGTCAAGGGTGAAAGGTTATTTAATTACCCTTGAAGATGGTTGCTCCCAGAGTGGGAGAGCCAAGATGTGAGGCTGGTTAGAAGATCATTAAAAATCTTAATGCCATAAGTGTAGGGGGATACAGTATGGGTAAATGAAGGTGGTATAAAATGTAATCTTATCCCCCAAAGAGTTGCAGCTGGACCAATTAATAAAGATCAGGAGCAGGCCTGATGTTAACAGGCCACACACCTGCAGCCAATAAGAGCAGTGCTATAAAAGAGTGGATTGGTGGGCTCTGGAGCCACACCTGTAGCCAATAAGAGCAGTGCTATAAAAGAGTGGATTGGTGGGAGCTGGAGCCACACCTGTAACCAATAAGAGCAGTGGTATAAAAGAGTGGATTGGTGGGAGCTGGAGCCACACCTGCAGCCAATAAGAGCAGTGCTATAAAAGAGTGGATTGGTGGGCTCTGGAGCCACACCTGTAGCCAATAAGAGCAGTGCTATAAAAGAGTGGATTGGTGGCAGCTGGAGTCAGTTGGCTGCTGCAAGGACCAGGAGCAGTCAGTGCTTAGAGGAGCTGCCTGTGAGAAACATGGAGGAGGTATGGAACTCTGGTGATATGGATTCCTTGCACTATAATGGTAAGAAAACCCTTGATATATAAGACAACACCCTTGCACTATAACGATAATAGAACTCTTGATATATAAGACAATATATAAATAGCACAAATCCCTCAAAGTCAGCATGAGCTCTTTTGAAATTCCAGTGTTGTGTGGGTAAAAAGGCACATCAGTGTTTCAACTGGCTGATTGTTCCAGCACAAGTTTTTGGTAGAGATGCTGAAGAATGCTCCAGAGGGAAGATTGCATAACTTCCAAATTTTACCAGCAAGAACTGATTAGTCAAGAAGTAGGGGATGTAGGGGAGGAGAGAGCGAATTTCCACTTGATCTGCTTGAGGGTGTTTAATCTAATTAGTCTAAGAGTGGGTGTTTGTATCCTGTAAGTTGATTTGGGGACACAGATTTGTATATAACATTTTTGTGAGGGCAGGTGTGAAGTCTCAACAGTGTAGGCAAGTACCAGATCCAGGAGATGAAGGTGACCTAACCAGAGACAGTGTTTCATCTGCTGCACTTAATGCTTCCCAGAGCTAGTGGGGATAAAAACTGTGGGGTTTTTTTGTTTGTTTCAAATAGAAGAGCATTTAACTTCATCTAAGAGGAGTCTTGCACTTCATTATGTCCCAGGCTATCATCAACCCTTTTTTTGCACTTTAGAAATGAAATAGTTTTAAGCATACTGGGGTTATTCAGCTCTTAACTGGGAAAATGAGCTGTGTTCAGTGCCAACAGTGGAAAATATGTAATTTTCATATAAAAATACTTTCAAATTATATATCTGTAGTGAAGCTGAGTACTCTGGAATTTTTATGTGGTGTCTAGAAATAAGAATGCTTTGCATAAATTAGATGCTCAGATTTCAGTCTTGTCTGCATAAAGAATATACAGTAAAAAAAAAAATGCTGTTCTTGTCAAAAATCTGTTGGGTTTACTGCTTTTGTACTGCACATCACAGGATGGGATAGCTGTGGTGTACTCCTAAAGCCTGATTTAGAGGCAACTAGAGTTCAATAGCCAGCTCCTCTGATCATCACAGCAGCTGGAGTTGGGCAGAAAGTTCAAGAACACTAACAGCAGAACTTTGCCTTTCAGTTGTTCTTGATCAAGCAGGTTTTAGGAGTTGTGTGAAGAATTGTGGAAACAGCCAGTAAAGGATGTTTTTGTGGTCAGTATAAAGCTGAAGAATTAGCACAAAGTGAGCAGCTTCTTAGGTAATCAAAAGGGAGGAATACCTGATCAGCCCAGCATGGTGCCTGCTGGCTGCTCTGCTTATAACTTTGTTGATATCCATTGACCTGTATGTGTATAAACATTAACCTGTTCTTGTTTAGCTTTATAATATTTCAGTGGTCCAGACCAGCTGGGCAGTAGTCTTTTGTGAGGCAAATCCAAATTATGTTTTCCTTTAAAAATGCATGCTTTAAAATGCCATCTGGTTGTCTTTCTGGTGAGAATTTGCAGCACTCATTTTGACTCACAAAGTGGTTTATGCTTCAGCATTTTTAGTAGAAGTAACTTCTTTTTCCTTCCTTAATAATCACTTTCCTCAGGTGGCTTCCCCCTATTTGTTTTGAAATGTGTGTCTTTTATAGCTTTGAACACTTCAAACATCTGTTTATTATTTGCTCAATACACTTGAATTTTTGGTTTTAAGGTTGCATATGGAAGTCGTAAGTCTTGTTGCTGTGCTTTATTAACCAAGTGGAATGCAGGCACTGACCATATGAAAGTAAACACAACAGTTTTGCAAGCTAAAAAACCCTGCTGCTTTGTAACTCTAAGAAGATGGCACTCTATCCATGTGTTGTTTATCAGTTCCTTTTTTTTTTTTTTTTTTTTTACATTTAGCAGGCCAGCATCCATCTTAAATTTTCAAAACAGAAAAGCCCTCATTGATTTTTAAACTTGCTGCCACTTTCATTTTGGTTAAGAAGAAATACAGTTGCTTCTATCTCGTGCTTTTTAAGTGTCTTTTGTATTTTTGGTAAAACATTTTCCTTGCTTCAGTTAATTTGCAACATTATGCAGAGTTTAGTCTGCTGTGGAAAACTTTGAGCATATCTTCCAAGAGGAAAAACTCAAAATACTCATATTTAGATCCTGACAAAAAAGAGTTGTGATAGGTAATACCATTATAATTTGGTTCCCACCCTCCTTCAAATTGAAACTTGTTGGATTCATGCTGGGGAAAAGTTCTTTTAAATGCTGATGAGCATCATCTTTACCATAGTAAAATTAATTCATTTCAATGACACTGCAAATACAGCAAAGCTCTTTTCACTAACAAAGCATACTGTTGTTATCCTCTTTGAAAGTATCTTACTGCTCTCATAGCCAAATAGCTCAGCATGAATCTTCTCAGTATGACACTTTATCAGCATGTACAATTGGCAAAAAATTGTGCAAACTCCCCACTGACAAGAAGTAATTGTGTTTGATAGTAAAGATGGGCTATAATAATCCAGTTTTGAACATGTATGCAAAAGCTACAGCTGCTATTGCAAATTTCACTTGAAAGGTCTCTATGCTTAGAGTCCTGTCAGGAAAAAAAGCCCTTAAAAGGACCAAAATACTGGGAGAGTTTGTGATTTTTATGTGGCATTGCCATACATGGTGTATTTGTTGAAAAGACTCTCCAGAGTAGAGATGTTGGGCTCACGGGATGGAAGCAGAGTTTGTGTAAGCTTTGCTGTGTTCTCACTGTGGCATTTGGGATGTGGCTTTTATTCTTTTACTCTCCTCTTGAGGCTCAGCAGCACTGCTTTGGATGAAAGCAGCCTGCTAACATATAAAACAAGTAATTGATCTGCCTTTCTTAGTAGAATGCATTCCATAGTTTGTCTTTTTTGGAAAGGCATATGAGAACTTTGCTGAATGCTCCCACCGACTCATTACCAAGAATGGACAAAACTAAAGATCAGGATTCCATGACAAAAGTGTCCTCCATCCTCTCCCATGGGGACAATTTGGTTTTCATGATATCAGAAAAAAAATGTGCCCTTCCCATCACAGTATGGAAGTGGTGCTCACTTGCCACAACGTTGGTGTCCCTTGGCTTAATCCAGGAGGGATCTACTTTTAGAAATGGTGCTTGCAGGTTTATCTCTAGGCAAGAAATGGTTAACAGAAGTCATAGTCTTGTGCCTCGAGTGGCAAAGAGATAGGCAGCTCTGAAATAAACATTCTAGGGATGTCAGCAGTGCCAACAAGACTTTCCTAAACTCTGTCCTTGAAGAGGCAGGAATAATTCCAGCAACTGTGTGCAGATTGGGTGGTTGAGATCAACACACTCTGGTCTTAGTTGCTGCTGACTGGATGGGAGAAGTCTCTTCTGATGAGAGCAAATAAAATAGAGAGTTCTGTTTCATCACTCAAGTAAGTTCAGCCTTGCTTAACATTGTCTAGAGAACATGCATGGATGTCTTACAGTTTCTGTGTGAACTGAGAATCTTTCCACAGGAAGTGACAGCCCTGAAAAGCTTGATCATTCATTATTATGACATTTAAGTAAAGCTTACTTCATTCCTTAAAAGTCTCATAGAATCATAGAACAGTTTGGGTTGGAAGGGTCCCTGAAGGTCATCCAGTCCTTTGCCCACAGCACACCCATCCAGCCTGGCCTTGGACACTGCCAGGGATGGGGCAGCCACAGCTCTGCTGGGCAACCTGTGCCAGGGCCTCAGCACCCTCCCAGGGAACAATCTCTTCCTAACATGTAATCTGGACTATTTTCTTCCAGAAGGATGTGTCTTTTTTCTAAAGATACATTTGTTGACTTAAGCAATGATATCCTGGAGCTGCCTGAAGAAAATTCCTTTCCTCTGTTGCAGTAGAATTGAGTGGTACTTTGTTCTGATCTTTCTCCCTATATCTTTAGTTCAGTGATGTTTTAGATTGGGATGGTTTCACTTAAATCTGCAGACCATTGAGTTAGACCAACTTAAACAATTGCAAAAACTGTTTATTTTGTATATATTATATATACACTTTGATTTCACTTAACCTGAAGTATTTAAGCATTAGGTAAGTGAAATTAGATTAAACTTAATACAATTGCATTAATTTTTTGACATAATTAATGTCTGAAGACCTGAATCAGTCTGTCTTTCTGTAAGTTTTTCACACTGCTAAAGGGCAAGAAGCAATTCTCAAATAAAATGTAGATGTCAAGCTCTTACAGAGTACAACTTGGATGTATTAACTCTTTCACTGCAGTAAATTATCACACTGAGTAGATCCTGTGGTCATGTCCTGCTTTAAGACTACTCTGGGTTCATAATTTTACAGAGCTCATACTTTGCCCAGTGATTTTATTTATTCTGATACTTCATATGTCTATTCTTTGACTGCTGTTGCATGTGGCAAAAAGAAAAGTAGCAAAAAATGCAACCACCCACCCTCACTGCCTCCACCCCCAATTCTGGAAAATCCACACTAATCAGTCAAGATTTTCTATCGTATATCAAGTTGCTTTTCTTTGATACAGCATTTTCTGGCATAAGGAAGGCAGCTTACAGGGCTGCTTGGGCTATGTGCTCTGCAAAGCTGTTCCATGTATGGTCCATGATTACATTTTTACCAATTGGATGGAATAAATATTTACTGCTGCAATGAAAGTTTTACATGTGTACATTAGGCATTGAATAAATAAAACCCTTGGAGTGTGTAACATGTAAATACTGATGGCTCTTCTCCTTTCCAAGTGTCTTTGTCTATTCCACCCTGGTGGTTCCAAAACGTTCCCTCAAGTGCTGAGGTGTGGATGGTTTTACAAAGTGTGTGCAGTTCCTCTGAATGGCTCTACAACAGAATTCCTAAAGATCCAGTCAAACAAACAGACACAAACAACTTTTATTTAAGCAGATGAGTTTAAGATGAGTACAAGAGCAATTTATGCTTTCTCTTGTAGTTGTGTGTAATGATCTGTAATACAGTGTTCTTAGCAAAGAACATAGTAATCCTGTTTATAATTCTTGTAATATTAGAGTAGCCTGAGTGCTCTGCTTTTCATTACTCATTTTCATGTCCTGGGGCTCTGGCATGGACTTACTGAGTTCCTTTTAAATGCTGTTTAACTTTCAGCTTTTCTGTCTTTGAATTACTGTTGTGTTGTAGATTTGACAGACTAAAACTTAACTGTGGTGTGCATCAGGAAGCACAGAGGTTAGGGAAAGAGCTATTTCTTGGAAAAGAAAAACTTGAAACATTTTTATATGCAGAATAAAATACAGCCTTTTCTTGGTTTTGCATTCAGGAGTAGGAATGCATTTCCCTTTAATGTAAAAGAGGAGCAAGCAACTGATTACCTGGTGTATTAAAGAGGAATATTGCTTGAGTTTTGGAGGTAATCAGTGTTTCCTTACTGATGGTTAAGAAGAATGTTCTGTCTCTTGTTGGCCTTGATTCTGATCACTGCTGATTTTGAGCAATCAGATTTTGACCTTGTACCTGGGAAAAATCCCAGTTGCAGTTTGCAAGTATTTAAAACCAAGGCAGAACATAGAAATAATGGTAACTGCCAGTCTTCTTCTGAACTTGAGCATTCTGTGGCCTTGAATAGATGCTCAGAGAGTGGAGTGACCTCAGAGACTCAGGCTGTGCTTTTCCATAGTGTGCATGTCATTAGCACTGTGTCACTTTGAGCTGAGCAAGTCTTCTCCCTGGAGAATTGAAATGCACACTGAACCTCACAGTGCTTCAGTGCTTTATTTCTGCACTTGATGACATCTTTCTTGCCAAGTCAAGGCTTAAAATATAACTATGCTAAGCATGCACTTTTGCTGCAAATCCATATCCTTTTTCTAATCCCTTTCCACTGCCTGAGTGATGAACACCATGTTAATAATCCTGCAGAGGATGTGGAGGTACTTTGTAGGGGAGTCTGTGCACCTTAAGCAAAATGAAGCTTGGTTTTCAATCTGCTTTTTTAGAGGAGCTCTTTAGTTCACATTTAAAGTTGGGTCACTTTCAGTGTTAAGTAAGAAGCTAATTTCTTTATTTCCCTATCTACAGAAGAGACAAGCTAGAAACTAATTGAGTTTTTCACATGAGAAAGCAGAGACAACTGAAAGTGCCACCAAAGAAAATCAAGTAGAAAATAAGGCTTATTTTGTTACTCTAAAGTTGAATATTTGCCCCTGTGAAGGAACTATTGAACCATCAAATCCTGGTGCCACTGGCAGTTGCTTCTTACAGTTCCTGTCATAAATTTATGTTGCCTCATCTTAGGTAGTTTGCTCTAAGTACCTTTATTGGAAAGTTTTGTAGAAATTCTCTGGTTAGGGTCTGCAGAACCTTCTGATTTCCACTCTAGCTGCTTTCTCACCTAGGCTCTGCTCACCTTTTCTTTAACCAAGAGATTCTTAATTTCCCATGGTTGCTACTGTATTACTTCTGTCTATCTGATCTCATTTGATTGCTTTTTTCTTCAGCACAGGTGAATAGGACTGTCAGGAGTGTTCTGGATGGGATCACTCACCTGCATGCCAAGGAAAGGCCAAACAATGAATGGCCAAAAACCCTTTTATTTTTACTTTCCAATTTCTATTCTTTTTGACAGGTCTATGTAGTTTTATATCTTGATGTCATTTTACTTTTATGTTTTCTAGTTTCACTAGTTGGTTTTCTTTTCCACAGGTCTCATATCCCTCTTGCACACTCCATGCTTTAACATTCATCTTTTTGAGGGGGATGAGACCTAGGTTATCAATTAATTACCACTGGGATATTTCTTGTGACTATTTTCCTTCACTTCAGAAATCCCAGTTTGATTTTTGTACTTTAAACTAGAATGTGGATTTTAAGTTTGTCAGTTATAATTTGGTTCTGTTTGCTTTTGTAGGTGGTGCCTTTAATTTTTCAAACCTTTTTCTCTTGCAGTTAATGACTTTGTCTTAGGGACCCTAAGGGGTTTCCCCCCCCCCCATTTCCAGTGATGGTAAGGGTGCAAGATGTAGAAAACACAAGATGCCTTTAGGCAGGAAAAACTGACAGATAAAAACATGGAGAGGAGAACCCACAGCAGGGGAAGAGAAAGGACTAAATTGGAAAATTTGCTCTTTTCTGGTCAGGTAACAAGAGCCATGCAAGCCTGGATGGAGGGGAGAGGCTTGGAGAGTTGTTACACTGGAGGGCCACCAAGGTGATCAGAGGGATGGAACACTTCTCCTAAGGAAGGGCTGAGAGATTTGGGATGGTTCAACCTGGAGAAGCTTCACAGTTACCTAATTGTGGCCTTGAAGTACCTGAAGAGGGAGTACAGGAAGGAAGGGGAGGCACTTTGTACAAGGACATGTAGTGACAGGACAAGGGGAAATGTCTTTGAACTGACAGTAGATTTAGATTGGGCATGAGAAAAGAAATTCTTGACTGTGAGGATGGTGGGACACTGGAAAGGGTTGCCCAGAGAAGCTGTGGGTGCCCCATCCTTGGAAGTGTTCTAGGCCAGGTTGGATGGCATTTGGAGCAACCTGGTGTAGTGGAAGGTGTCCCTGCCTGTGGCAAGGGGTTGGAACTAGATGTTCTTCAAGGTTCCAACCCAAAGTACTCTATATTTCCATGATTTTTGTCACATGATGTGAGTGGGGCCATAAGGCCCTAGGAGCACTGAGGTAATGGACTAAAAGTGGTAAATGTTGCATGTAGCAAACACCTACTTTAAATATAACAAATGGACATTTATGACAGCTTGAATGGCATGTTAATTTTTGAAATAAGACATTGTTTTGCTCTGTGTTGTGAAGCAGTAGCAACTGAATTTCTCATTTCTTGTCTGTTCCACCCCCAGGAGATGTTCTTGTTGCTGTAAATGATGTCGATGTGAATTCTGAAAACATAGAGAGAGTTTTGTCTTGCGTTCCGGGTCCTATGCAGGTACAGTATACAGTACAGTTGAACATTTATTCCAAAAATCCTCTCTAAAAGTTAGTACTGCTTCTAGCCTTTCTTTTCCCTGGGGAAACAAAGTTCAGGTGGTCTTTTTCTTAAAACTTTTTCCGTTATCTTTTGACTGCATTGCTTGACTTCAGTCAGAGTCAAAATTTCAGACTTTAATTCTGATAAAAATCAGAATCAGGAAAATCCGATGAAAATAGGTAGAGGCTGATGTCTAGCTGAAAAATGAACATGTCAGCAAAATAGTAGTGGATTTTTTTGCCAATTGCTGTATTTAAAATGGTAATAATTGCTCTGAAAATACTTAAATAGAATAATTATATCTTCATCAATATAAACAAGACTCACAAACCACAAGAGTAAAAACAAGCCTGAATTAACAAAAGGAGTGCTATAAAAACATTTAAGAGCATTTAAATGGTGAAATTGATACTGGTTTAATATTTAAATACAAAAATTAATTCTTGGGGTTCTAAGAGATGTTAGATTGAATACTTTCAAGAGCTTTCAAAGCTCAACAGTGATGAAACTGATAGAAGTCATTAACAAAAATTGATACCAAAAAAACAGGTTCCAACAAATCCGACCTGATGATGATGTTTCTTTCCCCTAAACCTACTGCATATATCTTTTCTTCTAGCTGAATAATTTTGGAGCTCTAATGAAGAATTAAATAAGACATAAAGAATTAGATAGCTATTTCAGAGCTAAGCCAGGGGAATGTTACTAGCATAAAATGGAGTATTTTGAGTTATTCTGCTTAAAACCACTTCCTGATGGACAGGAAGACAAGATAAAAGTTGAAACTTTTATGTGTATGAGTTATGAGCAGGAGCAGGTTAAAAATTAGTGTCTCTTGGTAATTTTTCCTTTAGGTAGAATATACGAGGTAATGATAATAATAGACATATTTTACAGTCCAGGGATTTTTCAAAGTGGAAATTTTATGTTTTCTTGAACATAAAGCTCTATATGCAAGTTCCTGTGGAAATATATCTGCAGTTGCAGTGAGATTGAGTAGTGGGGATGTCAGTTCAGGAAGCTTTCCAAGATACCTGACAGCCTGAAGTTTCCCTGAGCTGCTGGAGTCGTGGTCAGGTACTGGCAGAGCTCCATGGGAGAAAAACCTGTGACCAAATGGAGAGTTGCTGTAGCTGTTATTAAATAGAGAATGGTGAAAAAGGCAGGGATGATGCAGTGTGTGTAATTGCACCCTCTCTAGATGAGGGTGTGGCTATTGCTTGTTCCAAAGGCAGCGCAGCCCTTGACAGAGCAGTTCTGGTGATGCAGTGTCAGTGTTTGCTCTGTCAGTAAATCTGTCAAGCAGGCAGAGATTACTTGAAATGTGGAACAGTTTGTCATGGTGCCTTTCCAAATCCTTTCATTAAAGTGCAATTATTCCTTTTCCACTGTGCAGCTTGAGTCAAGCCAGACAAGTGGTGGCTAGAATAGACCAGTGGAGATCTAAATACAGACTTCTGGGGTTTTTGCAATGCAGTACACTGCAATCATGCTGCTGAAGGAACAGAGAGTTGTTGTAGCTGACATGTTCTAATACAAGCAAAATCGTTACTGTGTTCTCATTCATTTTACCTTGTAGAATATAAAAAAAATATCCAGTTTAAAGCCTTTTTACTTCGATATGTTATTTCTGTAAGTGAAGTACCTGTTGTTCTGGATTCATGTTAAAAAATAGTGGAATTAATTTCAGAAACTTCACTACCTAGATTCAGTTGCACTGTGTGACATAACATACCTCATTATTGTATTTCCAGGATTTTGTTTTTCTTACCTCAGTTTGGGCAACTACATCTAGGCTTGTAAGGCCTAGTTTAGTGCATTTACTGAGTAGCAGAAGTCCAAATGCTACATTAGTCCTTTGTTTTACATTTCTGTAATCAAAATAGTTGCTGTTTCCTAGTACCACAAGACAGAGAGTACAGAAGGTGTGCTGAAGGAATATACTCTTCTTTACTCTGATACTCAGAAGTTGCAGAACCATTTTACTCAAAGCTTTCTAAAAATATCCAGCCTGAGGCAGACATCTAGAATCAGAAATTTCAGCCTGAAATTTTGAGTTCCAGTTGTGCAGACCATAAGCACATGGCAAACAGATACTGGAAACAGGAAGCAGCAGGCAGCCTTTAAAAGGCAGGCAATGCCCCCGGCTCTGTCTGTAATGAAATCCATCTTCCAAGCCATGCAGCCTTCTTGCAGATGAAACCATGCCTTTCTGGGGCAGACCAGTGGCACATTTTCTGTTTCTACACTGAGCAATGTATCATGGTATTAAGAAGCAGATTAAATACAGAGTGACCTTCCAATCATTACTTTCCAGCTTCCAGCAAGGACTTGTAAAATCAGTTCAAGGTTTCTATGTTCTCCTTTGTTTCTTAAAATTCCTTTGACCTCCACAGCTTTCTGGAGCAGTGATTTATGTGACTGATTTGTATTGTGTTAATTATCACTGGCTTTCAAATTGCCATCTAACCAAGTACATGTCAGACCCCATGTTCCTGTGTTCTGAGAAGAAGTTAATTGTTCATGCCTTACCCTGCCATGCCTATGGAAAGCTCTGTCATGCTTCACTTTGTCACCTTTTCTAAGCAGATGATGATGATCCACGTCCCTCACAGTTTGCTGTTCCTGTCACCTTCTTGCCATTTGATTAAATTCTTCTTGAGAAATGTTCTAAGTATTGAGAATGTGAGCATGATATATAGAGTAGAATATTAATGCTTTTCTCATTCTTGATGTCATTTTCTTTTCTGTTTTCTGTTGTGCATTGAATTGATTTTCCTCTGGAGAAATGGAAGCCAAGCTGTGGAAGGTTTCCCAGTCAGTACTGACAAAAGGGGACTTGAGCAGTCATATTAATTCAGGTCCTGTGCACTGCTCAGGGTGAAGATTGATTTCTTCTCCACAAAAAGAAAAAAAAAATTATATCTATATTTTTAGGATATGTTGAAATGCAGTCTCTTAGTCCATTTCTATTACAGTGATGTGGGAAGCAGCATGGATGACTCCAGATGGAGAGAGAGTAAAAGCTCTGTTCAGTCCAGTTTGTTTTGAGCTCTTCCCTGGAGGATCATATGGTTGTGTCTCTTAAGACAAGACAGACTAAGTTTGTTTTTATTTTAATTGAGAGACTAAAAGATAGACTGCAGCAAGAATGACATCTGTGTGTCATTAATGTAGAGACTGTAGCCTGAGTGTCATGACTAAATGTCCAGAGACAAGATGCAGCAGAAGTTGAGAGAAATAACTCTTGAGCCTTAAGAAATCTGTAAGAAGTTAGACAGGGTATGAAGAAATATTCTGAAATATACGTAGATGGCGTGACAGAGAAACAGAACCAAGTCTCAGAAAGCTGGAGAAGAAAACACACTCTTCTGAAACTGTCAGCTATCAAGTTACTGGGTCTATGAAAGCAGCTGCTTCTCAGCAGAGTTAGATTCCTTGTCAGGAATCAAAACTGGACTGGTGAGGAGAGGGTGAGGGATGAGTTAGTGTCAGAAAAGGCAGAGGTGGTGCAGGACTGACTGCAGTACCAGGGAAAAGGAGAAAAAAAGTCTGATAGCAGCCCAAATAGGAGAGGGGAAACTTAATGGAAAGTGTTGGGAGAGGGAGTGAAGTAGAAGATGGCAGCTGGTGACAAATGGAGCTGTAAGAGCTGATGGTGGCACTTCTCTCTGAGCCAGTCTGACAGGCAGTAGGTGTTTTAAAGCATCCTTGTTTCTTGCTGGCACTCCTCCTGAAGTTTGTGTACATACATACACAGTTACAAAATGATCTGTCTTTAAATGTATAAATTATCTGCTTGGGCTTCTCAAAATTTATTGCAATTGAGAAAAGAAAAATGGATTTTGTTGCATCAGTCCTCAGGCTAAATTGCCACTGATTTTAACAAGCAGGATTTGGTGTGATGTATTATGTTCAGAACTTCCCATGTTATAGTATTTCAAGGCAGATAAAGAGTCTTGAGTAAAAACATGTGAAAGAGGAAACTGAGAGTATGTCAACTTAGTGCAAATATGTCTTTAGTCACTTTGATGAAAAATAAGGTCTCGTCCAAGACCATAAATTAATTTCTTCTCCTTGGAACTAGCTTTTTTATGCTCAGTCAAGGGGAGATAGGTGTTTCTCACATCTCCTCCTTTCATACGTAGGATAATGTGTTCATTCACAAAAAAAGAAAAAAATCACTTTCATCACTGCTGAGACAACTAACAAACATCATTTTTGTAAGTCAGGGCTTAAAAAAGTAGGTGTATACAGCAAATTTTGAAACGTTTCCACATCAAGTTTGGATTATATGTTGTTTGTGTGTCAGGAAGTACTCATATATTCTAAAACTCCTGGACTTAAACTTATTTGGGAAATAAGGGACAGTAAACATCATATAATTTTTTGGCAAAATCAGCTTGATCATCTAAGCTTTAAAGATTTTGTGTAAGAGAGGATGTTGTGTTTGTGTTCTGATCTTATTTCTTCTGAAGACATAGCACAGTAAGGGATGGATGTAAGCAATTTTTAGGCTACTTGGTAGTTGTGTAAATTGTTAAATACAGCAACAAAACTCTTATTTTCTGATTTTACAGTTAAAAAAAAGGAAAGTTAACATATTGAAAATGAAAGAATTGCTACCATTACAATTTAACAGGCTTTTGCAGTCCAGTGTAAATGTAAATGGATTTCCCTGTGCACATGTGTCAGTGCACTCAAAAATGGCCAAGAAATGCTCAAGAAAGAGCCTTCAGGATATGTACTTAGGAAACTGCTGACATTTTGCAAGAAGTCAAATACTGTGTGTGTTTCAAAGGCACAGTAATGGGTTTTTGTGCTCAGTCAAAGCCAGAGCAGTAAGTATATTTTTCCATTCTCAAAACCATAAGAATTAAGTATGAAAACACAGCAAACCACATGCTTACTCACATGGTTGATAGACCATGTAATAGCTGGCTTTGTCCTTTGTAATAGATGGTTATGTCATGCTGAATGTATAATTGGTTTTCTTGAAACAGCAGGAATTTTGTTTGCTTACATCTTCCTCAGTAAAGCTGAGGCTGACAAAACCTAACCTCTTCAAGTGCTCAAACTCCATCTGTTTCATCTGCTACTGCAAAGTAATTGGAAGTAGAGTGTAAAAAGTAAAATTGTAAGTACAGCCTCATTCTCACAGTAATTCATTACCTTAATAGGTTAAACTGACATTTGAGACCTCGGTATTTGAGCCTGAAGGGACTTGTGAGCAAAGGAACAAACAGACACAGTCAAGTATGAACAACCTGGTTCGACTGCTGTGGGGAGAGGACACTTTGGAGCCTCAGCAGGATGTGCCTCACATTGTCATGTTCCTCACACTGAAACTGGACTCTGAAACATCCAAGGATGAGGTATGTGCCTGACTCCATCACCCTGAGCTCACTGACCACAGCAGCTCCTAGGACATTTGATGTAAAAGGATAAATAAAAAATATTCCTAATGGTTTGGAGTTGGGAATAATCTGTAAAATAGCCATTTTGGTAGGAATAAGGTGTGAAATTCCAGCATCACTGCTGACAAACTCCTGACTGGCCTTGAACTCCGGTGAGGAGCAGCCAGGTGGTGACTCTGCAGCCAAGGTGCATTCCCCAGTGCCAAGCTGTCTCTGTGATGCTCACCTGGAGGTTTTCAACACCAGGATCTGCCTGGTGGTCAAAAAAATATCCCCCTGCAGGAGCTATTGGCAGTCCACATCCATAATCTGTCTGGCCTCTCCTGTTTTGAAATGCTAATGTGCCTTTCCTTAGAGGGCTCTGGCATGTGTGCTGGTAGCAGTCAGCTGCTGATTCTTCCTTGGGCAGCTTTTAGAGCCACTGAAGTACTTTTGATTTATCCTGTAAAGCTTCCTTTCACTCTTTCCTTATTGTGTTCCTCGGGAAAATGTTGCCAGTGTGCATGTAAGTTTGTGTAGTTGTTCGGGGTGTAGCCATAGCTACAAATACTCCTCTCCAGGCAGGGACACAGAGCTGAGCTTGGCCTCTTGCCCAGTCTGGAAATGCCAAGGGGACAAAGTGGACTTCTTAGGAACAGACATTTGGGAAAGAACTCTTCTGCTTTTGTGTGAATTCTCAAATTCAGCGTTGTCTCAGTGATCTTGTGTTATCTGTGCTGAGGAGATATCAAACAAAGCACAGGTTTTTCCAGTGCCCAGGGACTAAGATGGCAGGACAGTGATGGAGTGGGAAGCAGAAAGAAAACATTTTGCTTTCTCTCCCTTGGAATTTATCCTTAGATTCAGATACCTTTACTTTTTTTTAAATAGTATTTTTAACTGGTACAAATCTACATTCTCTTGGTGATGGGTAATAGAGAACAAGTGTTACAGCTATAAAAATAGGATTTAATTTCATTTTCTAGAGATAGGGCTGGGAAGGAGAACCCTAGAAAATTACATGATACCATAATATGTACACTTTAAAGTTTAAACTTTATTAAAAAAAAAAATTCAGGGCCTCTGGCTCCTCTCTTACACATGTAAAAGCCTGATTGCAATTCTGCACTTCACAGTAAACTGAGTGCTGGTTTCTTGCCCCATTGTTCCTTTACATTCTCCCAAGAAATGGATTAATCCTGAACACTGAGCAGAGGTAAAAGAGGGA
The DNA here is from genome assembly GCF_012460135.2 of Molothrus ater. Classification (NCBI taxonomy): domain Eukaryota; kingdom Metazoa; phylum Chordata; class Aves; order Passeriformes; family Icteridae; genus Molothrus; species Molothrus ater. Next base: position 3,944,033 of record NC_050481.2, on the reverse strand, counting down.
TTGTAATGCCCTTGTTGTCCCTTCACAACATGGAATAATTGTTTCCTGAGAAGTCTTATGCAAGCCCCAAATATGCTGAGAGATGCTTTGCTGATATAATGAAGCTCTTTATAACGTTTCCTTGCAAAAGAATGCCACCTTCTTTAAGGCATTTGTCTTTAATTTCATTTTCTGTACTTCAGGCCACTTCTATCCTGTGGATGTACTGTCCCAGATTTAATTTAAACAGTACTTTAAATAAAGTTATGGTACACCAAAGCCATCCTGCCCAATAGAAATGTAATGATCCTTTAAGAAGCTGCCTTGCCCATAGCCAGGGGAGGCACAGTATGCAGATCACATCCGTGTAAAATGTGGCAACTGGGACTTGGAAATAAGTATTCCACTTGGGAGCTTTTGGCACCTAAAATAGAATTAATGAGCTTTAAGACTTGTAAGCTCTGTCTGCTCAGCTCTACAGGGAAGTAGCACTGGCAATCATTTGGGATGTGTGTATGCCTGTGGGGGGTGTCCCTATGGTAACAGTTTCTCAGTGAGTGAGGTCAATTCTGCCTTTTTTATATTTTAGTTTGAGGTGGCTATTACAATTATACATTATTTGTAGCAGTCTGCAACACTCACATCTTTGTCTATGACCTGATTTGGGCAATAGCATGTCTTAAAAGGAGTAATGTTCATGTTCCTTCTGCTGGTACTGGAAGACTCTGTCCAGGTTTGGGGGTTGGGTTGAGGAAGATTTATACTTTAAGAAATGAGCTGCTTGTATTTATTAATTCCACTGTCATTGGCCTTTGGGCTTGCTTTGGAGAGAGCTGATCTGGTGCCATTTGCTGGCCCTTGCTGAATCACTGTATCCATACATGATAACAGTTCTGCCTGTTTGTTACAGTTGGCTTTTCTTGCCCTGGAAATGCCTTCAGGTCATTCTCCAACAAATTTTGTGTCAAGGCCCCAGTTCATAATGGAGGAAGGGGAAGAAAAAAGTCTCTCTCTAGCCCTTTGCAGTGCTGCTATTAGAAAACAGCAGGGTTTCTCCAGCTGAGGGATTGATTGCAGAAAAAAGATGCTTGTCACTAATGAGTATTTATAAATAGAGTTAATTAAATTGGATATAAATGAAGAGTTTGTCAGGTCCTTCTATAATGAAGTTTTGCATTCTTTTAGTCAAGGAAAATTTTGTAATGAGTGTTGGCACTGGCTAAATGTGATTAGTGACATAAACAGGGAGATAAATCATGCCAGTGTTTCATTTGTTTGTGGAGAAAGATAATTTACTATAATCTTTGCAGTGGAGAAGATGCAAAAAAAATAATGGCCCATCATGATTTGGCAGAAAGCAATATTTTTGGCCCATCGTGATTTGGCAGAAAGCAATAAATGAGGGGCAATCATGTTTGCTTATTCCTATATTTTTATAGCTGCTGAAATAATGTAAAGTTCTTGAAAGTGCTTGAATGAAAGAATGATTTTTTTTTTTTAAGGGTTAGAAAAATATTTCACAAATATTTATCTCTATAGAGGTTTAGTTTCAAATGACTTGTGTAAGTGTATCTGGTCAGATGTTTCATGAGAAATCTTAGTGGTGTATTTTAAAATTTGAGCATATTCCCCAGTTATGTTTTATGCTATCCACATAAAGCAGCCAGGTAGGGTTATACAGAGAGTCTTGAACTTTCATATTCTATGTTAGCTTTCAAGAGCTTTATGTCTGATGATGGTTTAAGTCAGAATTTCAACATTGAAGGAACTGTACCAATACTTGCAGCAGAGAATGACAGAATTGTTTGGCTGGAAAGGGGGGTTAAAGATCATCTAGTTCCAACCCTACAGCCACAGGCAGGGACACCTTCCACTGGACCAGACTGTTCCACCCCATCCAGCCTGGCATTGACACTTCCAGGGATGAGGCATCCACAGCTTCTCATCCACAGCAACTTCACAGTAAAGAATTTGAGGACCTCAGCACCCTCACAATATTTTTTTTTCCCTCTCTTGGCATCAGGTGTGTTACAGTGTACTTAAAGCTGTAAGTTGCAGTGGCCACGCTGTTTGTCATTTTACATTTCTCCATGTAATAATTAATCTAAATAAGTCAGGCTTTTCTATAAAATACAGAATTTCAAACTGTAGAAACATTTCTGTGCCTTTTAGAACTTTCCAGTATGCCCATGCAGCACAATGCTGGTTCCAATGTCTTATAAAAGGATATGATAGAAGATCTCATGTTTAAAAAACCCCAATTGTTACCACAATAAAAAAATCATTATCTTGTTTTCTGTGGGGATTTTTTGGAGGGGTTTTGGTTTTGGTTTACTTAACTAACAGCTAACTTTCTTCACAGCAAGAAATTATTTATCAGTACCCCATATCTGAAGCATCCCAAAAACTGAAAAGTGTGAGAGGGATATTTCTCACACTGTCTGACATACTGGAAAGTGTTACTGGTACCGAGATTATCAGGTAAAAGTGTTTGAAATGTAATTACTGATTTTTATTTTTTTATACATACATGTACAGCAAACATGGCTCATGCATCAAGTTCTAGACAAACCAGAGCAACTCAACCTGTTTAGGCAGTAACTCTTTAACTACAGCAGCATGCCTGAAGTTGGAGTGCTCAGCCTGGATGTAAATTGATTTGGGGGAGTTTTGTTGTAGTGGGTAGCAGTGACTAGGATTTTTAGTTCACTGAAATGATTTTTCAACTCCTTTATAACTTCATAGTGTTAACAGAAAGACTTCTGGTTTCATTTTTCTAGTTCCTCCCTGTTCTTATGTGAAAAACTGGTTCAAGTTGTTTACTGGAAAGAATCTGACAAGTTGCTCGTAATTGGCCTTCCTGAAGAAAAGTGAGTTTCAAAGGAAAGCTTTTGTGTTCCTTGAAATTTTGTGTCTTCAAATTTACTGTGTGTACTCCTCTAACAAAAAAGGCAAGAAAGGGCTTAAAATGTACTCTTTTTACTGTAATTAGGTTTTATTCTGTGATTTCACTATTTTGATTGACTTAACCCACATCTTTCATATATCCTATTGTTGTAATTTCTTTTTTGTTTCGTCTGAAGAGAATAAGATCCCAAAAATATCTGCAAGTCAGAAAACAGTAATACCCTAGGATTTGGTAAACTCAAGTTCTTTGCAGAGACTGCTGAATAACAATAGTAATATTACATATTTACACATTCTAGGAGGCTCATTCATCATAAAGATGTTTTAATTTTTATTTGTCAGTGTGCCACTTTATCAGCTGAGGAACATGATCCAGAATGTTGTCAGGACCTTGACATTCATGTACAGTTCTTTGGACAGGTGAGTTCTTTCAGGAGTATTTTCTTTTCAGTCACTCATTTTTCATGGGTGCTCACTGAAAAAGACAAATATAAGGATTAATTCTAATGTTTCCAGGGAATTTTTTGGCATGTTCCTTTACACTTGTATAAAAACAAGAATTCTGTTGGTCTTGCCTTTTGGTTTCAGCCTTAACATTAGTAAGATAGTGTTTAAGCAGGCTTTGTCACTTCAGAAAGTTTTGTCCTTGATCAGGTTAAATCATTCCCATAATCCAAGTCACTGTGGATGTCAGCAGCACTCTGCACATGTTACCCTCTGTGTCTGTGAAACATAGATGTATCAGTGTTACATTTTTAACAGAGTAAACACTCTGGACTTCTCCAGAGTGAGTGTCTGGAGTGCCAGACTCCATCTGGCAGAGTGAGTGTCTTTCTCTGCATTTGAAATCACCCAGGACACTTTCAGTGTGACTGTTACCTAAATAAAATTGCCCAGGTGGATTACTCATATTCTTGCATTTAATTCAGGGTTAATGTGTGTATGCCATCGTGAAGGAAAAAGAACAAATCTCAGTTTGCAAGAGGATGAGGCTGATGTTTCACACACCTTAAGCTGCTCTGTGGTGGTGTTCACAGGGGTCCCAGGACGAGGGAAGAGATGAGAATCTTGACTCCATGTTTCAGAAGGCTGGGTTATTATTTTATGATATTATTATATTAAAAGAAAATGATATATTAAAACTATACTAAAAGAATAAAAGCAAGGATTTCATCAGAAGGCTAGCAAAGAAAAGAATGTAATCATAAAATCTTGTGACTGACCAGAGAGTCTGAGACAGCTGGACTGTGATTGGCCATTAATTAAAAACAACCACATGAGCCCAATCACAGATGCACCTGTTTCATTCCACAGCAGCAGATAACCATTGTTTGCATGTTGTTTCTGAGGCCTCTCAGCTTCTCAGGAGAAAAAATCCTAGCAAAAGGATTTTTCATAAAATATGTCAGTGACACTGCTCTATGGTAACACCATACTGGTTTAATTTGTTTCTTTGTAGGTACTGCCTGCATATCAGCCTAGTGGTTTTTTCCATATTAAAAAACCTTTTTTTTCATGTTTAAAAAAAATCCAAATGTAGCATGATGCTGTAAAGAGGTTTGTGTATCACTGAGGGTTATATAAACAAGCTGCACGTTTCTCAGTGTTATTCTAACTTGAAGTTCATGTTTGTCCAGTGCTTTTTGCCAGGTGGAAAATGTTTCTCGCCTGGATCATTTTTTCAACCTGTTCTTCCAGCGTGCCCTCCATCCTGCAAGGCTCCAGGCTGGCAGCAGCCCCAGTGCCCAGCTCCAGGATCCCTGCAGTGCCCTGCTCCCGGGCAGCCTCCCCGGGCTGCGCTGGCTGACGCTGCCCCAGCAAGTCAAGGTCATGTCCTTTTCACATCTCTCCAGGAAAAGTGGCCATGACCGGCCAGAAAGTCAGTGCAGGGGTCTTCTGCTCTTCCTGACTGATTGACCTAAGTGCTCTGCCCATCCTAGAATGGTCCATTTTCCTAAAATATTCAAGATTCCCACAGGATTGCTGTTTTGAGCCTAGTTTGGTGACTTTAGAGTTACCTAGGAAGAGTAGAGAAAGCAGCCCCTGGTATGTAGCTCTGTGTTTGATTTTCACCATTGAAGTATTTTGGCAGGCAAGAAATATTATTCTAGAAGCCCATTTCTGTCACTGTAGGACACAAAAGAACATGATGCAGACACACTGCTCTTTGTAAGGTAATAGGGACTTTTTATTTTCTGACTCCAATGTTTATGGATTTCCAAAAGTGACAGTGGATTGGAGGGTGACAGTGCCACCTCTCCAATGACACTGGACAAACCAACGGTCCATCAAATTTCTCCTCCTCCATAAAAGAATGTAAAACAATAAGTTATTTACAGAAAGTGTGTGAGAAAGTTTGTTACAAGAATATAAACATCAGGAGGCTTAGAAAAGCTTAAAAAATCAAGGTGACACATGTACTTCTCATAATTTAGGAGAGTTATAAATGGCTGTTGCAGAATCAAAATAAATACCTACATGTCATTTGTTGGTGCTAGACAGGTACAGTTTTTCTGCACCATTTCACTGTGCATTTCACATTACCTCCATGTTAGAAACTGAGTTGTGCTTTAAGCAGTAGTAAGACAAAAGGTAGATCACAGTAAATTACTTTAATTATAACTTAATAATTATATAAATTATAATAATGTATTTTAATAATAATCAAATAAATTTATCATTTAATAATGCTATAAATTATAATAATTACTATAGCATTAATAACAGTTTAGCTGCCAGTTGTAAACCTCACTTTCATTACTTTAGTATCTGTGACTCCAGTTTAAAATATGCTAGTCTGTGCTATTGTTTCCAAACAGATTTCTCTTTGCTAGTGTGGCTTTCTCCCTTTTCTCCTTTAAAGGAGAATTTTCTCCTCCTTTATCTTTAGTCACAGACAGATCACTATTTAGTTCTTTCCACCTTGCACATTAGGTTTTTTACTGCTTTTTTACAATTTGTTCATCAGGGACCTTTCCATGCTTTTTTCTTATTTCTTAAGTTTCTGTAAAGAGGCTCTGTTTTGCATTGGTCTCCACTTCAGCTTGCAGGCTGCTTTTTTTCTTATAAAATAAGTTTTAAAAGGACTTATGAAACAGCATCATTGATACTTACAATACAGACATCACTTTCCAGAGTTCTTTGAGATCATTCCCATTTGCCAGAAAAGTTTTGTTGTTGCAGAAGATGACATTTCCAGTCAGAGTTTTGGTGAAGAGCTATTCTATTCTATAATGAATATAAAACTAAAAATGTCAGTTCTCCAGGCAGAAAGCCATTTAAGTTTTGACTGGGGAGAAGCTGAGAGGATGATTAGTTGTTGAGTGCCAACAGGCTTGCTGACATTCCTCTGTTTAAAAACTGGCTGTATTTCAATTGGAGGCAGCCTGTTAACACAGCTCAAGAAGTTTGCAGCCATGTGATTTAGGTTCTTTTCATTAAGTAGCACATTTATGTCATGAGTTTCAGTGCCTTGGACCAAGAAAAGTATACATAGTTAAATTTGATTTAACCAACAGCTCCTGCAGTTACAGAAATAAGCTTCAAGTAGTTCCAATAGAACAAAAATAATGTGTGAGAGAGTTTTGGCGACTTCATCGAGACAAAAAAAACTTAAATCCATTGGATAAAAGATTTTTCTGAAAACTCAGTTGGATGCAGTAGTGTTCCAGGTTTGTCTTTAGCCCTCATGTTTTAAAGCACACTGAAAGTAAGGGTGGCATCTCCTTTGTGCCAACACTGGGCTCAGCAGGCACACAAGCAGAGAAACGGTACAGTTCAAAGAGCAGGGAAATAGACAGCAATTAGAAAGGATTTTTCTTAATTCTGGTGTTCCCAGGTATTCTTGATATTTGATGTTACTAATAAAAAATAGAAGTAAATTTTTATCCAATCACTTTGTACCTGTGAATCCCAGTCTGAGACAAGCAAGATGTGCTATTACTGGAAATTAATGTGTTGGAAATCTCTATTAAAAAGGGGTTTTTTTTGGACTATTTCAGATGGAAATTGACACAGCACTGAGTGATCTGGAAGCAGCTGACTTTGCAGAGCTGGTAAACATCTTGGTTTTGTTTGCTTTGCACAGTATCTCCTTGCCTTGGTGTCGTATTTAGTGGTTTAAGCAAAGACTATTTTCAAAATCCATCAACTTCTTTTAATAAAATGGGAGTCAATGCAGTTTATCCTGAATTTCTCTCCATGCTTAATATTATCACATATTAGAATCCTATAGAACTGGTCAATGAAAATCCGTCACTTAATATAATTTAAATCCATGGGATGTCTACAAAAATCACAGAGGTGATTGTTGTTGCATTTCTTTTTTGTGTAAATAACTGTCTCCTTCCCAAGCAATTTAATTTTCCAGTTTACAGAAAATTCTGTAAATTTACAGTTTACAAATGCTGCTTAGTTTTAATACTGTTACAGAAGGTAATCATAATATAATTTACTTATGTAACTCTTAGCTGTGCAAAGTGTAAACACATTGACATTTCAGCTATACTTGGTAATGAAAGAGCTGTCTTGAGCTCCAGAACAGTTAGTGTAAAATTCTAAAGAATCCCTGCACTGAACAAGCTGGGTGATTATTTACAGAAATCAGTGTTTATAAGTCACAGTTTATTGCACAGAAATTGATCCCAGCTACTTAATTTAAAATACAGTTTATCTATCTAAAAACAGGGCTGCTAATGGGAGAGCACTGAGTATTAAAAGATGAGTGAATGGGAGTATTCTGAGTAAAATGTCCAAGACTGGAAAAAATGCTTTGACTTGTTTTACTCTAGGAGGGCCCCTGGTGTCAGTAGTTATGCTGAAGTTACTTTGCTGTTAACTGTGAGAATGAACATATCCTAACAAAAATAGTTTATGAACATATAACAGTTAAATAGAAACTAGTTATTTTAAACTGAAATTTTTAGAGAAAATTGTAATGACACAGAATTCAATAATGGAGGCTAAAAATTTGGTATTTGTATGAAATGCTCAGTATTAACTGCTGTACTGGTAATAAGATGTGGTCAAATATGAAAGTATTAAAGTACTGATTACAGTTGACCAGAATTAGTTCACTTGCATTTGGTAAATAAAATAGAAATGCAGAATTAAAAATTACACAATGCTTTTTCACCCCCAACAGTCTGAAGATTATTATGACATGAGAAGATTATATGTGATCCTGGGCTCTTGTCTCTTTTACAAGGTAATATTAATGATTAAGACCTAAAGATTAGGAAAATGTATCTAGAAATCTGATTTAATGTTTCAGAATCACATAAATCTAAAGTGAATATATGACTGATTTAAGCATGTATTTCTAGTGACAGACCTAAAGCTCAAACACCATAACAGAAAAAATCAGTTTTGGGTAATGCTATGTACTGTGTGAACAGCAAGAACAAAAATACTTCTTTCAAACTGGAATTTGTTGGTGTGCAATCCAAGGATTGGAAAGAGGGAGTAATAACAAAGTAGTAAGAGTTAGTTCAACTGAGATTGTAGGATATTTTAATTGGAACTCTTGTTCATTCCTATGTTTTAATAGCAGGTGCTCTATCTTGAACCTGTCTTTAAATCCAAGACTTGAGAAAATGTATTGACAGCTTTTTTCACTTTGGCCTCATTGCTAACTTTATTTCTCTTTGGTAAATGTAGACAGTGTAATCAACACTACAAAGAGGAAGGTAACAGCCTTTGCTTTAAGAAAACTTGCATTTAAAGAATTTTATCAGGCAATTGTTTTTTGTGCTGGGAGTGTCATGAGAGAAGTGGAACTGCACAGTATCTGCCATAACAGCACTTCAGCTGTAAAGCCCTTGGAGTGGGAACCACTGTACTATGGATTTTCTTTGGAAATTTTATTAATTCCAATTTTTTTTTTAATTTATGAAGTTTAATAATTTTATTAGTGAGTGAAAGCTCACTATTTTTGGAGAGAGAATTCAATGAGAATTCAAGCACCTTAACACTGTAGGCTGTTTTGCAAGCTGGGAAAGCCCAGCTCACCTTTGATAATTCACATATATGCTGATGGTTGATTTGCTTATGTTTAGTGTTTTGATTATTTAGAAGTGGCCCAAAAGCTCAATGTTGTTACAACTGTACACCAAAAAGAGTCTGTAGCCAGAAACCTTAAGAGCTCAGTGCATGTGGAGCAGGGTTATCTCTGTATGAAAAGTACTCTGAAGTGCTGTGTGGTGGTGTTGTATCCTCACTGAACACATTTCCTTTTCTGTGTTTAATTAAGGGTTACCTGATTGGCAATCACTTGCCCAAGGAAGACCTTGTTGATGTGGGTTTCTATTGCCAGCACTACTGCCTGTTATCCCTGGCAGCAGAGCAGAGGATCGGGCAGTTGGTGATTTGGCGGGAAGCGTTCCCACAGCATCACCTGCAGCCCTGCGAGGAGTCGAGTTCCACAGGATACAGGGAACCTGAAGCAAGATACTTCTTACTCATAGTTGGCTTGGTGAGTTGATGCTGCAGCATGCCCATTCTCTGAGCCTCTCTTTTGATGTTGGGAGTTGTCTGTTCACTAGATCAACACTTCCATGCGTTTTGTTGGGTGTCACCACATTTCTCCTCACAGAGAAAAGCAAGGCACAATTCCTCCCAAGAATATTTCTGGGTTTCACATTCTTTCAACCTCAGAGAAAGCAAAAACAATTCTTCTCTTATTTGCTGTGCCTGTGTTTGTTCACAAGTGGAATGCATTGTGGAAGATTGTTTACCTGAAGAGAATTGGTAATTGGATTGTGGTGTGAGTGTTTTGATTCACTGACCAATTAAATCCACGTTTGTGTGTTTCAGGTGACAGTCACAAGATGTTGGGCAGTTGGAGTTGAGTGCTTGGCAGGTTCAGTTGAGATGTAATATAGAATAATCCAGTATAATAAAGTAATTAGTTAGCCTTCTGATAAGATGGAGTTCTCCTCATCATTTCTCCCTGCCACAGGGGTCATCTTGTTCTGATAGTTGGGTAATTTTTTCAAAATACTCAAATTGTAGCTGTTTCATGGGATAGAATTTCCCAGGGAGCAGCATTATTTATACATCTACAAAGCTTGCAAAACTTAATATAAATTCTCATTATTTTTATGCCATTTCACTTCAGTTGAAAATGTTTCTACCTTCATAATCTTGTCTTTTCAGACAGCTCACATCAGAAATGTCTGGATTTGGTTTTCTAATGTGGATTTTGTTTCAAGCAAACAGCTATTGTATTTGTCTTGCCCACAGACCAAGACAGGAATGATGAATCTGACTCCATGTTCCCAGAAGGCTAATTTATTATTTTACAATACTATATTATATTAAAGAATACTATACTATACTAAATTAAAGAATAGAGAAAGGATACTTAGAGAATGCTAAAAAGATGATAATGAAAATTCATGACTCTCTCCGGAGTCCTGACACAGCTTGGCACCGATTGACCAATGAGTGAAAACAACTCACAGCAGAATCCAATGAAACAATCACCTGTGGTAAACAATCCCCAAACACACATTCCACATGAGCACAACACATGAGAAGCAAATGAGATAATATTGTTTTCCTTTTTCTCTGAGGCTTCCCAGCTTCCCAGGAGTAAAATCCTGGGTGAAGGGATTTTTCCAGAAAATGTCAATGCCACAAACAGCTGATGAGTTTGTAAGCAGTCTGTTCTGTTTATATTTACAGAGACACTTTGTCCTGTGTGTCCTGCTGGAGGCAGGGGGCTGTGCATCCAGAGCTATTGGGAACCCAGGGCCAGACTGTATCTATGTAGACCAGGTCAAAGCAACCATTCTCCAGCTGGAAGGAATAGAGGCCAGCATCGAGGAAAGGCTGGATTCTCCCTCCATGCCACCTTTAGCCTGTGCTGACTGGTTCCTTCCTGCAGCACGGGACAGACTGGAGAGCTTGAGCACCTCCCCAATGCTGAGCAAGCTGCAGAGCTCCTCCTGCAAAGCTGGGAGCACTGCAGGGAGCAAGAGGAGCCTCTTTGGGGACACTCTGCGCACCCCGAGGAGCAGCGGGGCGGCTGAGCAGGGCAGCGAGGGGCCGGCGGAGGAGGAGAGCACCAATCCACAGCCTCTGCTGCTGGAGCAGGTCAGAACTGAACAGCTTCTGGGGGCTTGGGGAGAGGGCAGCCCATTCCAACTCAAGGTGCCTTTTACAAAAGGCACACTATAAAAGAGTAAGTCCCCTGAATTCCCTGTAAAATAATTCTGTTGCCTTGGGAAGCACTGAGTCAGCCTCAGAGCCATCACACTTTTTTATCATTGCTTGTAAATATTTGGGGATTTCACATGACTGAAGTGGGCACAGCTGTGTTGGAAAAAAAAGCAGATGTAATTGGAGACTATCCCCAAAATAACCTATCACAACTAATTTCTGTACAGTTGTATGACCCCAAAACAGCCTATCATAACTAATTGCTGTACAATTGTATGACTGCTTCTAAGTTTAGTCTAAAATAGGCTATAAAATACATTTATATAAATTGATATAAGTGGGCCTTATTAAAAATGCTACATTGTCCTCTTCTTTCTGTTGGTTTGGTTGGGTTCTGGTCTTTGTTTAGGTGTGTGTTCTCTGTTATTTCATCTATCTGCTTGTTCTTCAGGCCACTAGGAAAAAACACACCCTGCCAAACCCATTTCATTCAGGAAACCTGAAAAAGAACTCTTCAGAGAAAGATACAGAACTTCCTAATGCTATGAAGTAAGAAACTGCTTTTTATTGAGCATTTCATTTTTTAGGCCATGCCTAGATTGTTTTTAAATATACACAGGTCACAAAAGTCCCCTTGTGATTTTATCCCAACCAAAGCTTTGCCATGCAAAGATGATCAGAAGTGAATCTGTTAAACTGAGAGCTTAATTAAACATAAAAATTTGAAATAATACAATAAAAACCATCTGTTTCTGAATAACATGTCAGTATTGTGCACACCTGTCCCACATCTGTGTGACCTTGGAATTTGAAGCAGGAGTTTCTGGACCACACATGTAGTTACCTTGTGCCTCCATGTTATCTCTAGGTAGGTGTACAGTGAACAAAGCTTTTATTTCACTTTCGTTTTTTGGAGACAGTTTTTGAGAACACAAATTTATTTGGCAATGCCTAACTAGCAAGCACAGTTTTTTAATTTGTTCTTTTTTTAAATTGAGTATTACAGTCAAAATCAGCAGGATTTCCTTGATGTGAAGATAGAAACCTTTGAATGCCTGTATCCATTTTGTACCCTACTGTAATTAGAAGACCAATTCTCCCTTAAGAAACAAAAGCTGCAAATTATTTGAATTAAATGACTTCTCAATATTTTTAAGGTTGACATCTGGTCCTGAGAACACCCTCTTCCACTATCTGTTTTTGGAGACAATGCAGGGAATCTTTATTACTCCAACTCACAAAGAAGTAGCCCAGCTTGGTGGCTCCATCCACCCTCAGTTAATTGAGAATTTCTACCAGTGCTGCCTTTCAATCCGTTCCATTTTCCAGCAGTCCATGAAGAAAGAGGTATGGAAATTTGGATTTCTCTTTGTCCAATCACATTCTCAATTCAGTATTTCAAGGTTCTTTTCACTTCATTATTTCAGTGGTTCACGAGCAGCTGTATTTTCATGTCTGCAGACTCTGAACCAAAGTGGAACAGTGTCAGTTGTATTTTTAGATCCTACTACAGTTGACAATTCAATGAGTTAAGTGAGAAAAGGGGAAATAACAGTACAGACTGAATTAAGGCAAGTTTATAAATAGCAGTATAGTTTTTCTTAATGCTTCTTTGCTGTTTCTGAGTCCTGACACAGCTTGGCCCTGATTGGCCAATGTGTGAAAACAACTCACAGCAGAATCCAATGAAACAATCACCTGTGGGTAAACAATCTCCAAACACATTCCACATGTGAGCAAAACACAGGAGAAGCAAATGAGATAATTATTGTTTTCCTTTTTTGCTGAGGCTCTCTCTTTTCTTTTTCTGGCTAGACCCATGTGCCTTGTAAATTCTAGGAATTTTTAAGTGTTAAAAATAGTGTTAATTTGGTGGATTGGTCACATGACACTGGGGTTTGGCTGAGTAGGACTTTGGCAATGAGCCATGTATTTTGGGCATTTCTGTTGGGAGATGTAGAAACCCAAAAGCAAGCAGAGAAAAAAGAAGAGTATTTCTTAAAATCAAATTGCCTTTGGCTATAGCCATTAAATAGATATTTTATAGCTCAAGCCATAAAAACTGGGAATCAGAAATAACTGATGAACATGTCTCGTTCAGCAAAATTTGCTGTAATCTTTGTAGATTGGCTCTAGCAATTAATGCTGAAATTGGCAGGCTGTATTATGGCACAAGGAGAATGTTCAAGAATAAATAGAAATTTGCCTTGTTCATTGTACATGATAAAAAATGAAATATAGAAATGTACTATTATACCGTGTGTTCTTTGTCATCTGCTAAATATTGTTACAGTTTGGGATCTAGAGAGCTGCACCAGTAATGCAAAGTTACTGTAAACTGATCAATAATCAATTTTTCCTCTATTTTTGAGAACTGAAAATTCACAATTTAACTTTTAAAATGCGTACAGGAGTCTTGAATAAATCTTAAGTTTAGCAAAAACAAGCTCAGTGGTCTTAAACCCTAAAATATCATGTTTTGACCACATTTTCTAGATCTTCAGTCCCTACATCTTCAATATTGTAGGCAGGTTGAACAATGTGGTTTCTCTGTCTGAATATGGCAGACAGAAGTTCCTTGAGTTGTTTTCTAAAAACACCTTTTCTTTGACCTTTGAAGCAATTGTTTCACTGGCAGATCCAGAGATGAACTGGAACTTTTGCAAGGTTTATTCAGAGGTTTTTCTCAAAACACAGCTCTAACAGCTTGAGGAGACACAAAAATGTCTTTATTTTCTATGCTTTTATGCCCTCATACTGAGTAAGAGTCAGAAAATCTCTGAGCAAAGTGCTTCAGCTGTTTATTTGCAAAAAGAAATTCCTGCCTGGCCAAGTTTATTCAATAGACTTTTACTATCATGGTTCTTAATTAGGGAGGCACACAGAGAAGAAAAGATGAGAGCTTTAGCTGTTGTAACACACTTTTTCAAGTGCTGGAGTAACTCAGATGTCTTATTAGAAAAACAGTGTTTAGCTAGAAGGAAAAAAAGTCAGAAAAGGGAGCATGTGTCTAATTCTAAGGTGTGTAACAATGGAAAAGCCTTTTGATGCCCAAGTAACAAAACTGTGGAGAAAAGAATCAAGTAAGCAAGTCAGTTATATCTCCTAAGCCTGGCTTTTTGACAGCAGAGTCATCCATCAGAGAGTCCTGAACAAATCACATGCTTGTATTGGCTGGGTTTATGTCCAAATGTCTCATTCTCTACTAACATTTCACCAGCTGTTTTACAGAAAAAGAAGAAGGCAGGCAGTGGGATTGCAGATTTCAGTACGGCAGCTGAGGACCCAGGGCTGGTAAGAGAACATGGACTGCTGTTTGAGTGCTCTCCTGAAAACTGGACTGACCAGAAGAAACCACCACCAACAATGAACTACTGGGTTGTGGGGTAGGTTTCAAGACCAATTTCACCTCCAGATTTTCATTTGGACTTATGCCATTGTGTTCTTTAAAAATAAATTTAGCGCATCGCAGAAATACTTGAGCTGACTGACTGAGGTAGCTTTAATTTAAGGGGACTGGGAAGTTGCATTCATGTGAATTTCCACCTTTAATAGCTGCTGAGTCAATGACATAAATAAGGTGACAGTTATAATTACTGCTCTATTATAAAAGAGGCTGTTTCAATGGGAAGAAAAATGTTTAAAGAGAAAGAAAAATAATTGTTTCCCAGCATGAATGTACATAACTGCTGTTCGTGTGGAAAAACTAAAATCTTTAATTAAAACATTGAAAAAATGTTCATGTTACTGTTGATACCTTTTAAAAATAATTATAATGCACAGGTATTAACAGCTTCTCTATTTTAGCTCTTTCCCTAGGAGAGCTCATTGGATTAATATGTGGGAATGTAACTACCCAGATGTTACTACAGTTAAAAATTAGTAAATATGTGAATCCTGGGGCTTGCTCCCAAGGGCCTTGATTGCAACTTCTACCCCACAGACTTGGATTGCTGCAGACCCAGAAGATCCTGAAAACCTGAAGATTTTTTTCCCTACACAGCCTTAAAAAAACTGAGTAGAGAATAACTTGATTTTAAAATCCAGTGTGTTGAAAGAGGCCAAGTAACGCAGGACAGACACCAAAATTTATCAAGTGTCTTACACAGCAGCTTGTTTTAACTTCCTGCTGAAACCTTGCAGTACAACCAGAATCTACCATTTGGGGAGAAAAAGCAAATAACACCTGTGATGATTTTCTTCTTTTCTTTTTTCCCCCAGGAGACTCATTCTCCATCCCAAACCTCAGGAGTGTTACGTGTGTTTCCATGACTCGGTGACAGAAGCTGCTGTGGAGCTGGCCTTTAAACTGTCCTTTGGCTTAGCTGCATAGCTGAGCTTCCTGCACACTCAGGCATCCTGCAGGGTGGTATTCATTCTTTAAAATATCCCACATAAAGGGAAACAAACTCAATTTGGGTGCCACCCATGGGGCATCTTTGAAATGCTTTAAAAAAATCAAATACCTTGTGGTATGACACAGTTAAAACTTCAGTGGTGCTTCTGATGAGCTCATCAATTGAATGCTTATTTTCAGAGAACCAAAGTTCTTATTTTTATATGCTGTCACTTTTTTTTTTATGCTGGTCATAACTTTATTATATGAAAATGCCACATCCTTTGCATGTTCACTGCTGTTCAGTGTTCAATATGCAACATAAAATGGTAAGCTGATCTTCACAGTACTCCATGAACATAGAAATTGGTGGTAGAGGAAAAAAATGTTTCCCCAGTTACTTAAAATTTTGCACCTCTGAAGGCCTGAAAAACACTAAATGTTTTCAGTAGCATTGTGTTAATCAAAACAGAGAGAAATCTTTTAGACAATTCCTGGCACTTAGCCTCACAAAACTGATGGTTTACTATTTTTGCTCTCCTGCACACTTCAAGGACTGTAGTGTGGTTGATGTTTTACTTGACTCCGTGAGTTTTAACTATAAATAATGCTTAAATTTGTTCAAATGCCATTTTGAAGACACAAAAAAAAACAGGGGCAGGCAGGGTGGTTTTAAGATGTGCGTGGACTTGGCTTATTTTATATTCATAATTTCATATTCATAATAAAAATGTATATTTGTTAAAGAACAGTAAAGCATTAATTTTTTATTCTTTTTTTTTACTTAATGTATTTTCTCTTTTGCTTTATTTTTTTATTCTAATTGTTTTTCATGAGTGCTTTTCATAAAATGCATAACTAGGATTGCATTTTAAACCACGGGATCAGAAAGTTTTAACTGTTTAGGAAAGCAAATTCAATTCCATGGGTTCTCATGGCCAAATGTTTAGGTCCTGCTCTCACTAGTAAATGACACAGTTTGGGGTAGTCCTAAAACAGTCAATCAAATGCTTGCAGTGCTCACAGGGTGATTCACAGCTTGTCTTCATCACTCAACAGTTTGCTTCAGTTCCAAGCAGCAGAAGTCTTGGGCCTGAAGTGCAAGCTGTGATTGAGGACTTGGCTAATCAGCTTTCTCCAGGATTTATGGTTCCTAGCAGATGAGCAGCAGTATTTCAGTCTGAGGCCTGCAAATCACAGCAGCAGTCTGTTAGCTCTGTTCCCTGTGTATAAATCAAGTGATGCTACACCTCTCAAAAGTCTAAAATGTCTGAGGTTTGGGCATTACATTTCCTGGTGGATGGAAGAAGGAACGTGGAGAAAAGGAAGCTTGCTGCAGTGCTTTTAGCTGTTTATCCTAATGTCCTGGAGAACCCTTTCTTGAATTTAGAAGAATAATGTCATTCTAAAAGTGCCACCAAGTGTCTGATACCTGTATCAGGCTGTCAGGCATTGCTTTAAGATGGAGTGTGAGCACCCTCTCTGTCAGCCAAAATGCACAGGGGGGCTGCTGCAGGAGAGCAATGTCTGCACAGCCCTGTAAATAGCACTTCCCATTGCTATCCCTAGCAATGGGTGAAGTAAGGAAGTTGAAAATCTCAACTGTTTCTCATATTACTGATGTTTCACTCATAGTTTGAGATCTTCTAGAGCTAACACCAAATTCATATGCTCATTCATATTTATTTCAAAATAAATCCATTTCTCCAAAAAGAAGTGCTTGAAAAAGAAAGGACCTGAAAAGGAAGAGTGTTGGCCTTTCTTGCAGCTCATACCAAATAGAAGAGATAATTGTATAATATCCTTGGTGTAGTATAAACTTGGGAAATTTCAAAATCTCTAGTTGTTTTTAAAAATCCATTTCTTTCTCTGTAGCATCTCTGGCACTGTTTGGCAAATGTGACACACTATTTCCCAACACAGGCTCTAAAGGTTGCTTTTAAGGACAAATGCAAACATATTTTTATGTCCAAAGGGATAAGGAAAACTGGTAAAAATAATCTTTTGCATATTAATTTTAATAAATAAAATAGATCTGGTCAAGAGCTGTGCACTTCTTTCCCTCAGCATGGCTGGTAATGAGTGGTGGTAGAAAGAGGCAGGTTTCCTGTGTAGCCTATTGTTACAGCAATAAAATTTGGGTTTGATCTTACATGATTAATGACTTAGTGAGGTGCTTGCAAATGTCCCTCCATTCAGATGGATTCTTGAAAGGCACACAGGCCAACACCTGTGGAATTAATGACAAGGAATCTTGGTCTTGGAATATGAAGTGTTGATACTGGCATTTGGCAAATTGCATAAAATTCATTCATATCAGCAGAATGGAAAATAAATTATATCTGGTTTGTTTAATGTGAAAATAGATGGAAAATCTGCTTCATTTGTCTCTGTCTTAAGTTATCTCTTTCAGGATTTCTTTGATTAGCTTTTGATAATGTAAACAAAAATCCAGTGTTCTGTGTTTTCTCTTGTTGACAGTTCTTTACTACAGTGCCAGAAAATTTCCTTGCCCCAGGCTTTTCTGGTAGTGCTGACCAGGAGGAATTCTGTCAGTCACTAAAGTCTGATTAATCTCCTGATATCGCATGCAAATTTTTAAGCAGTTCTTTTTCAATTACAGTCATTTTGTATTTAAAGAGTTTTAAGGTTGTTTTCTTTCTTTACTTACAGTGGAAAAAAGTGAGACAGGCATTGTGTAAATAATACTGTTTATAGTTCTTAAAATCTCCCTTCCATCTCCTGAAGTGCTTCCAGATGGCTCACATGTGTATGTGAGCTTGAGACTCAAATTTTAGAAACATTCCATGAATAACACTCAAGATTAATTTCCTTAGGAGTACAATGCTCAGCCAAGTGCCATATCCACTGTTGAAGCTCAGGGTATTTGGAAGCTGTCTTAGATGTTCTGTTCAGGTCAGGAAATGGGATACTACAGCTGCAGAGTTGTTCCCAAACTGGTAAATAACAAGTGATTTTGGGTACATCCACATGGTCTGCATTTACTGTACAAGATGTGCCCCTGATGCAGTTATAGGCAGCATAGCTATGTCAGAGCTGTAAAAAGTTATGTAAAATGTTTCTCCTACTGGG
Organism: Molothrus ater; assembly: GCF_012460135.2. Lineage (NCBI taxonomy): Eukaryota > Metazoa > Chordata > Aves > Passeriformes > Icteridae > Molothrus > Molothrus ater. The sequence goes on along the minus strand of NC_050481.2, from coordinate 3,925,555 downwards.
ATCAGCTTATATCAGTGAAAAGATAAAAAAAACCTCATTGTAGGAATTGCTCTGAAACTGCCATGTTTCCTGATGATTTTGTAAATACAGTGGTTTGGATAGATCCTGTTCTTGGTGCTCTGAAGTTTGATTTAGTACAAAGGTCAGTGTTCTAATATGGTAGTGCTGTGCTTTCATAGGTGTATGCAGCAATCTTTGTGTTTCAGTTTGGGAAGGGCATTCTGGCAAACCTGGCTGCTGGCAGAGCAGCAGGAGCCAGACCCACTGAGATCAGCTCAGGTGCCAGAGGGTGCTGCTCCTACTGGGGAAGGCAGTGAAACCTCTGCACTGGCGGTGCCAGCTTTACCTTACCAAAGAAATGGATTTTTAAAAATGTGCCCCAGGTGTTATATTTACTTCATTCTAGAGGCAGACCAATGCACAGTACTAATTGAATCCTTCCTGTTCCCTATAAATTTACCAATGTGCAATTAGAAGCATAAAAGTAATAAGAAATGCACAATCTTTAAAGGGGAGGATGAAGCAGAGTGAAATAAATTTCTCTGGAAGTAGTGCTGAGCACAGCTATCAGTTTTGCATTTGTTTAGATTCTGTAGGGAAACATTTTAACTGAATTTGGCCAACTTTGGGTGCAGAAACCAGACGAGTTTGGTTTTTCCTGACTTAAGGTGTTATGGGGTGTCATTTAAAGAATGAATGACCATCCTTGTTCTGTATCAAGAATATCAACTGAAGATTTTCTCAACTGGAGATTTCTGGGTGGTTTACATCTCTAGATATATTTCATTCATTCAAATAGGTAAAATTAATTTCCTGAAAAGTGTGTCTGGAAGGGTTTGCAGTACAGAGAGAAATTTCTTCTGTCTCTGGGGCTGTTGCCTTTCCTGATTTGCCAGCAGTGGATAACTGAACTCTGGTTCTTGTCTGTGCAAGGTTATCCCAGGAATTGGCTGCTTTGCTTCACCTGTTGCTCCCTGTGCCTTTTACTTGGGCTGAATTAATAATTTTTGATGCCTTTATAAGAAGGTGCACAGTTTGGAGTTCTTCCTTCAAAGGTTGGTTCATTGCCTGCCATGTTTTCCCCTGTAGAGAATCCCAAGAGCTGGAAAACAGATTAAAAATCCACACATTTAATTTTAACTTGTTTATCTTTGCCACACAGGTTTTTTAATTTTTGCTCCACTATAGGGAAAAGCTGAAACAAGTAATGCTTCTTATAGATCTGAGCAAGAATATGTGGGGAGGAAGTAAAAGCTTGGTATTCCATAGAAAAAAAATCTTGGCAGAGAATTTGATCCATAAGGATTCTGCTGGAGGACAGCAGCATTGGAATGGCAGTTGTTTGAGCTGGGAAGTGTTTCAGCAAATGGAAGTCACTACCTGTTTGAATACTCTGTCTTCACCCCTCCAGGTCTCTATGCTTTGGTAGAAATGAGACAAAGCAGTGATCTCCTCTGTTGAAGTGTCTCAGCTCTGCAGGCAGTCTGTGCTGAAAAGCAGAGTGTCTGCATGCATAACAATGTGCATAAATTTATTTTCTATTAGGTGCTGCTGAGCAACAGTTCCAGGAACTGGGGACTGGCTTATTAAAATTACAAATACAGATGGGCTGCCTGGCCTGTGCAGGGAATGGGTAGTTCAGTACAGGGAATTGTTGGGCACCAGGCCTTCAGTTTTGGATGTTATGGACACCACTAAAGGTGGCTTTTACACACAGGAATGAACACCTTTTAAATCTTTATCATCACATTTATTAAGAATTCATGAGGGTGTTAGCAACAGCTTTTCCATTTGCAGTTATTTGTGCCTGACAGACTAGTGCTGAAGAGCCAAGCAATTCTACAGAAGCAGAAATCGATCAAAATTACATTTTTTATCTACTGGATTTTATGTGCATTTTACAGAACTTGTACTGGCTTCTACCTTTGTTTTGTAGAATTATATTCAGTTCACAGCTTGGTGAAAGCTTTTAGTAGAAAACTAGGACTGGTTTTCCTTTTCCTACTCAGAGCTGGGTATTTGGGGTAGGGCAGGTTTGTGGATAGAATAATTTTACTAGGTTGTTCAGTAGCATTTGAAGTACATTTAATAATACTAATTCTTGCTGTGAAGATTATCTTCAAATAAATAATTCTTAAAAAAAACATGGAAATGCTCTTGAGAAAGCAGGAGTTTATTCCCTGCATCCCTGAGGAAGTTTTGCCACCTGATAACAGGAGTTGTTAGTTCTAAAGTGTTTTGTTTCAAGGATCTCCTCTCTTGGTATTCCAGGAAGTCAAAATAAAATCTGAATAAATGTTGGCATGGAAATTGCTTAGGTCATTTCAGAAAATACCAGGGATTCTTAAATTCTTACATAATGCCCTGCATACCTCTGGTAATCTGTCCTAAATATCACAAACCTTGAAGCTTACCCCATAAGTACTATTGATGTCTTCCTTTCAGACTAAAGGGAATTTCACTCTTTTATGCTTTATCTGAGCAGCAGGCCTGCAGTTCATGCTGGTTTTATTTCAAAGTGCTGTGCCTCTTGAGGCTTTGCCAAAGAACTGCCTCTGCTTCTGGTCATTAACTTACCACTAGGATAGAGAAAACAATCAAGATTACTAAAAACACAAATTACAATAATTTAGAGTAAGGTAATGGGTTTAGTAGCACAAAATATGAGAATGAGAGGATTTATATGTGTTGTGGGTATACAAATGTATTTTGTGAGTGATCCAAAACAAAATATGCTAAATGCTTTTTAGCTAGGTTATGACAGTTATTTATATTGATGAACATAAACATTATTGTGAACATGCATTAAATATGTGTGTATCAGTAGCCTGAATTAGACAAGATTGTCTTTCTGTCATTATGGAGGACCTAGAACCTCACCTTGACATTGCAAGTGGATTTGATTTCAGATGTACTTGAATTTTAATCAATATTAATTTTTAAAAGTGTCTTCTCTCCTATATAATTGGGGATTTGGATTTGTCTCTCCCAAAAAAAATGTGTGCATGGTTTTTGCTAGTGAAGACAAAAAAAAACAGTGCTAGTTCCTAATACAGCCCTTAAAATATTTTAGAGGACTCTATTGATCACTAATGAACTGCAATCTACTTGGTAAAAAAACTATTTCACTCCTACTAAAGAAGGAAAAAAATGAGCTGTGCAAGTTTTAACAGCACTGAAAGAATTCAGAGCACCCTTAGGATGGGAGTGACCTCATTTAATTCCTAAGCCTTCTACTTGCCCAGTAGAGCTTAAAAAAAGCATCAGAAGAAGGATCACAGCTTTTCTAAATTTAGCCATTGGTACCAGCTAACACAGAGTGTGACACCAGATAAATATTTAATGGTCAAAAGATCCTCCTGTGGAGTGATCCATTAGGAGAAAAAAGTTCCTTAGTGTTCTTTACTACAGAAAGACCAAGGAATCCAAGAAAATCCTTACTTGCTTCTTGTTTGAAATTCTCAATGTTTCCATTTTGCTCGTACTAAAACAACATTGAAAAGGTTTTTACCTGGCTGGCAGCATTAAAAGCCAAAACACATCCCAAAAATAGAAAAAGCCAAGCATATAGAGGCCTAGAACACTTAGTACAGTATTTCTTGAGAAAATTTAGAATGGCTGAGGATCCTTCTCAGTATTGAGGATAAATCTTAGCATGTATATTAATGAGAAAACTCTTATTTCTGAGGTAGTAATTTTCAAGGAGGAAAGACCAAACCTTGTGGAGTATTGATAACTTAGGATAAAAGAAGCATTTAGGAGGCACTTAAATGTCTTGTTTCACAGAAATTAAGCCCAGCACTGTTCCTAAGATTTCACCCCAGCCATTAAGTTTGACATGAAACCCTTGGCTCATGGACGTTGTACAGATGGGGGTTTTTTTAGCTGCTAAAATACCAGAGGTGATCCACAGGCCAAGAACTGGAAAGACTGGGGCAATCTCAGTCCCAGCATTGCTCCAGTGGCAGTCCATGATGAGAAGGGGGGCTGTGCTCAGGTAAATCTGGAGTGAGTTTTGTTCACACTCACAGGCTGGACATCAGCGTGACACTGAAGCACACAGATGACTTTGAGGAAATGCCTCCAAGAGTTTGGCTTACCCTGCTTGTACTCTCATCCCCAACTCTGCACAAAGCAAATAAAAAAGTCCATTGGCACTTTCTGGTGGCTGTCAGGAGTGTTTGCACAAGTCTGCTGCTCCCCAGAGCAGCTTCAAACCAGCTGGCTGGGGTTGCACAAGCACACAGGAGCATTTGCATTTAATCTCTTTGCCCCCGAGGTCTCTATTCAGTCAGTCAGCCTCAAGTGCTGCTGCCATGCCTTGAACCACTTTTTTCCTAACAGGGATGGAAAGAGCAGAACTGGAATTGGAGTTGGGGATCTGCCTTCCTGGCTACTGTAGATGGGACTGGACCTGGTGTGCCTTTCTGATCCTCAACCTAGCAAGTAAAAATGAGATCATCAAGGCAGGTCGAGTAGTTGTGTTACAAATAATTCTGTGTACCAGTGGTTTCTCTTGCCTCTGGAGGTTCTAGAGGAAAAGAATATGTTTTCATTAGGAAAATTCTGGTTGTTTAGGAGACCATTCAGACTGTGATAAATGGCAGAGATAATCAAGCCTCTTGACAGGGATGTTAAACTAGTTTAGTCATTTTGTGCTTATTTTTAATCTCTCCAGTGGAACAGAACCGTGCAATGCAGTGTCACATCCTGTGTCACAAAGACGTCACATTGCTGTGTGAAACAGTGTCATTTTTAGAAGCAAATAAATACTTGGGGAACTTTTCCAGCCTGCAGGTTTATTTTGTGGAGTTTCACAACATAAATATCTGATACCCATCAGATATTTATGTTTTGAAATTTTTGCTTACCCAAAACGCAGGGTAAGCAGAGAACTTGGGGTTCGAGTTGACTTTTTTCCCCAAGGAAAGAAAACAGACAGGGCTGTTTCTGGAAATGGAGCCCAAGCCCAGCTGGGGATGTCTCTTCCACAGGTGTTGGCAATGGGTGGAATGAAGGAGCAGAGGGGCCAAACTCTGCCTGGCCCTGGCCCAGGAGGCACCCAGAGCCGTGCCCACCTCTGTGGCAGACACAGCTTCCACCTGTGAAAAACGCCCATCGCTTGGTTTTAAAATTGTACAAGTTTAATAGTAATAAAACGGTTATAAAAATAGTAATAGAGTAAAAAAAATTTGAACAATTTTGATTAGGATAATATGAGACAATAAAAAACAAAGTTACAGATGGTCTAGGTACCTCTTTCTGGGCAAATTAAGCCCGAAAAAGGACACACATTACCAGAGGACTAACCCTTAAAAACAATAACCTGTTGCATATTCATACACCTCATACATGATACATAAATTCCATCAAACACAGGATTCTGTCTGGTCAGTGTCATTTTCTTTCTCTTAATTCTAATGGCGTCTTCAAAACTGAGCGAGGCAGGAAGAAGTTAGTTTCTTCCGATAAGAGATTTTTTTAAAAATTAATACAGCATAACTTCCTAACATAACACATGTGCTATTCCTTTTAATATTTGCGAAAAGCCAATCATAGAACACGCGTTCTTCACACAGCGCAGGGCTCGCCCTGCACCTCAGCCCTCTGGGGCTCTCCGTGAGGGGCTGTCCCCTCCTCAGGGCGGCTCCTCAGAGCGGCCGCGCCAATAAAAAAATTAATACAGCATAACTTCCTAACATAACACATATGCTATTCCTTTTAATATTTGCGAAAAGCCAATCATAGAACACGCGTTCTTCACACAGCGCAGGGCTCGCCCTGCACCAACACGGTCTTCACAGCGCAGGGCTCGCCCTGCACCTCAGCCCTCTGGGGCTCTCCGTGAGGGGCTGTCCCCTCCTCAGGGCGGCTCCTCAGAGCGGGCGTACCAATGGCCCCATGGCCGCTCTGCACTAATTGCTGGGGATTGTTATAATCTCATTAACTCGGCCCGTGTGGCACCGACAGCCCTGAGCCAGCCGCGCTGCCCGGAGCCTTTAAGGCGGCCGGGGCGGTCCCAGCGCAGCGCTGACGCTCTGCCGCTCTGGGCGGCGCCGCTCCCGCCCCGTTCGCCCGCATCCCTCCCGTTCCAGATCCTTCTGGAAGGGCAGCGCCGCCCGAGCCCTGCCGGAAAGAGCCGAGGCGGCGCCGGGGCCGGGCGGGCTCCCCGCCGGCGGCGCCTGCGCACGGCGGGCCCGCTGCCGGTTGGTGCCGGCGCTCCGCAGTGGGGGAGCGGCGGGCGCGGAGCCCCAGTGCCGGTCCCAGCGCCAGAGCCAGCGCCGGGCGCAGCCATGTCCGTGGTGGGCATCGACCTCGGCTTCCTCAACTGCTACATCGGCGTGGCGCGGAGCGGCGGCATCGAGACCATCGCCAACGAGTACAGCGACCGCTGCACGCCGTGAGTAGCGGCGCGCCCGGGCCCCGCCCGCCGGCGTCCCCCCGCGGGATCCCCGGCGCGGCGGTGCCGGCAGAGCCGGGAGGTGGCGGAGAGCGCCTTGCCGGGAACGCGTGTGCCGGGAACAGCGGGGTGTGCGGGGTCTGTGCCGGTTTCCCGGCGGTGCCGGCGTGCCCTTGAAATCCCGCGCTGCGCCGCCGGAGGAGCCCGGGGCGGTGCGCTCCTCGCAGGGCTCTCGGGTAGCCAGGGATACCCTTGGAGTGAGCGTGTTTGCCCGGCTCCGGATCGGCTGCCAGGGCTGGGAGCGTTCCCATTAGCAATTACACGAGTGGTGGCGAGACTGAGGAGGAGGAGGAGGAGGAGGTTGATTCACGGCGCGATGAGTTCCCTTTCTTTGAACCTGTTCGTGCTCGCAGCGCATCTGCCGGCCCTGGAATAGCGAGGTCTGGCGGGGAACGGGGGGGGGGCACCGGGCAGCGTCCGTGATGATGGGAGACGCAAGAGTAGGTGGAGATATTGCTCCTCTGTTTCTATGGGATACGTCTAGGATTTTTTAGAGCTCCATCTGTGCATAATTTTGAAGGAGGATTCAGGGATTCGTGTAACACTCAGGAAAATCGGGGGTTGGATGGTGCTTCTCTTTTTACAAAGGGGCTCGGAGCCAACAGAGAAAGCTGTTCCTGCTGTGCGAGACTGTAGTAAGTTCAGCGCTGCTGCCCTGGTCTCGGGGAAATGTAGGTTTGCTTTCTAAAAAGTTGGTTTTTAAAAGTACAAAGAAGTTGATGGCCGAAGAGCACGCCGTCTGTTTTAATGGGAATACTCTTGAAAATTCTTTTTGCTATTTAGAATAATATGCTTCTCATGTGAGCTCTCAGGAAGTAATTATCCTTGTGCACCAGATATGCAGTGAGAACTGAAATTCTCTGGCCTTTCAAATGCAAAGTATCCCGTGAAATTGTTGCCCAGAGAATCCTCAGGCAGCTGCAGTTTCCTTCTCCCTTGTGATGAAGAGCACTTCTGATTTTTAGCTCTTTTTGGGGTGTGTTCTGTGCAGTTAGGCTTACCTGCATTCGATGTTTTTCACACTAATGTCTGATTAACTGTACTTTCAAGATACTTGGAAAGTGATTATGAAAGAGTTTCAATTTAGCAATTACAGCATCTGGGGTGCACATACACTTAAAGGCAGTACCTGTCATACTTTAAGTGACATTTTCATTGACCTTTTCTATCTCAAAATGGGGTAATACAGGAGACCTCGCAGAACATTTTTTCTAGTGTTACCGTCTCAAAAGCAATCAACCAAAGGTAAATAGAAATGTAACAGGTTATTACTGTTATGTAAGTTTCTCATAGTAGCTAAATCTTTACTTCAAGTGGGATTCGAGTGATACAGATCTAATTCTTCAATCATCAGAACTTCCCTTATTGCACACAGCAGCACAGTAAATGAACTCATTTGAATGTGGACTTATTTAAACGAACTTATTCCTATGGAGGTGCTCACATCATGCAGGTGCTTTAGTTATAATTACATTCTGTAATCCAGTGTCACAACAGCCATGTATCATCCTTGAAGCTTTAGCACAAGCACTTTAGAAAGAAGGGGAAAAGATCCTGCCAAGAACCTGGATATTTCCTGGCTTTTGGCCCTGTATCTCTTGGAAAACTGACACTTGATTTCTCCTGACCTGGGAACTTCAGCAGGGCTGTTGAGCACATTTCCAGTGCTTCTGGCACGTTAAGCTCGTGGCAAATGGTCCTTTCAGGGTGCTCTGCCTCACCCACTGTGGTTTTGTGGGAAAACAAGGCCGTTGCTGATAGCTCATAACTTACTTCACACCAGGTGTGATTAATGTGATCACATGCTGTAATTAAGGTGATGTAATAAGGAATCTTGGAAACGACTGGATTTTTTGAAGCTAAGGAGGGCACATTTATTTTTTTGGCATCTTTGCTTCCTGGCTGCAGGAGGGAAAAGCCATCCATCCCCCTGTGCTGGAATGAATTGAAATGACCCGTGGCAGGAGTTGTGCTGGCTGTGAGCAGAGGCAGATTCCTGCACTGGAAAGGTGTGATGCAATAGCATTCGTTTGTAAATCATTTGCTTGCCTTGGAAATTGCTCGTTTATCTGATTTCCCCTAATTATCACAAGGAGGAATTGGGGAACTGTAGAATTGTAAAAGTTGTTTGTGCAAGCTGAGCTGCCTCTTTGAAAATGTAGGGAAATGCCTCGTGTGTTTGCAGCAGTTAAATCTGGTGAAGGTTTTGGATGTCACAGAGAAGAAGTTGCTAGAAAATCCTGCCAAATTGCAGTGCCCTCAGTGATGGAGGGGAGGCAGGAAGCAGGGTGCTGGAGTGACCTTTATGCCTGCATTAAACAATTACATTTGAGCTGTGTGAAATCCGAGTTTCTCTGTTCCTCCTGAATGGTCCTGGCCAGATCTGCCTTTTGGGGCAGAGTTGTATTTCAGGTGATGTGAAGATAACAGTGTTGGTACCTTCCAGAATAGAACAGAACATTTCCAAAGGCAGTGCTGAGAGGCCAGCTGGTGGCTGGGGTTTGAGGCAGCCCTTGCTGATCCCGGGGGTGTTCCTGGTAGCCAGGAAGCTGCAGGGAGCTGTGGATTAGAGCAGTGCCTGCGAGGGAGCTGTCCCCAGGTCCCTCTCTCCCTCCCTCTGTGCTCGGCTCTGGAAGCGTTTCACAGCTCGTTCAGCTCCCTTGGTTTGTGGGGATTTAATTGTTGTCTTAGGGTTGTTGCTGAGGCTTTTAGAGTGTGAATGTGGCCCTGTGAGACTCAGGGGTTGTAGAGTTGCGAGATCCTGGCTGGTAAAGTTCAGGGGTTTGGATGAGATCTCTCAGGCTTCTGAGGTTTTAACCTGTGACCCAGAAGGAACTATCAGTGCCTTTCCTTCGTGATAAGAACTGTGGAACATTTCAGCTTTCTCAGAATTCCTTAAATGCAGTTAAAATGGCAACAGTTGCAATTGCTTGCTGTTTCTAAGCTAATTTACAAAGGACAAAATAACTAGAATTCCACTTCAGCTTCTGGTGCTTCATGCAGTAATGCTGTTATTTAACACATCCATGTCCTGCTGCTTGAATTTTTGTGGGTGTTCTAAAATACCACAGAAATATTTTATGATGTTTTCTTTTAAAGCTGACTTTTATTTTATTTTATTCTTCTTTTTTTTTTTTTTTTTTTTTTGCTTAGAGCATGTATATCTTTAGGATCCAAGACCCGAGCCATCGGGAATGCAGCAAAGAGCCAGGTAAATGGATTAAAAACTTTTTTTGACCTGTAAACAAGTTCATCTTGGAGAAGAATGTCCTGTAATAGTTTATAGTATTGTGTTCACTGGGATTTGTTTGTTTTGGTTCTTTCTTTGGTTAAAAGGCTGTCCTGAAAATGACTAGGTTAAAACACTGATGAGAGAACAGGCGTGGGGAGGCTTTACATCCAGATGGGATCTGAATTAGAGGAGAACTTTAAAGGAAGGGAAATGTGTTAATTTGTTGAAGGTTCATTTAAGGTTAATGTAGGTAATAACTTCATTAGTTCCTGCAGGTAGCCACTGCAACAATATAGGATCTTAAATATTTTATGCTGTATCAGAAAGCTCCTCTAAAATAAAAAGTACAGTGAAAATTGATGGCAGCAAGTTAATGGATATTACAGAGAGAAGTACATATGAATTTTTCTAATAGGGGCCATAGATTAAAAAGTAGATGATTCTTTCACTCTCCTCACACTTTGCTTTTCAGTGAATGTGTGGGGCTTGACACAGGTCAGTGTGTGCATTAAGCCCAACATGAAAAATTCCTTTCTGCACAGTCCTCTTTATCAGGATGTTATGGGTAATGGAAGTATCTTTGCCACAGATCATCACAAATGTAAAAAATGCAGTCCATGGCTTCAAAAAACTGCATGGAAGAGCATTTGAAGATCCTTACATCCAAGCTGAGAGGGCCAAACTTCCCTTTGAGCTTCAGAAGATGCCAAATGGCTCTGTAGGAGTAAAGGTGAGCGAGAGCTTTGGGTGGAATCTCTCTGATGGTAGAGATGAGCACTTTGGGCCCTTGTCACTTCACTTCCTCTGTGGTCACTTGCATTTTCCTTTAGAAAATCTGAAATTTAGAAATGTGAAAATTTAGAAATTCAGAAAATTGCTGTGTCTCTTAATAAGTCTGTACTTTCTCCAAGATGTCCATTGAGGCTTCTTATCAATCATAATAATTTTCCTTAGTCACATAAGCTTTGCACTTGGCCTTACTAGATTTATCTTCAAATCTGTGTAATTACAGTGTGAGATTATTAGTTCCCATCAGACATGCAGAGGCCAGGTGTCAGGAAAACAACATAATGCTCTGAATATGAAATTTGGACAAGTTAGCTTTAATTGGCTTCCAGACTAAATGGCAGGAGTGCTTGGGATTGCTGGAGAGATGATAGCTGGTTAGGAATTCAGGACACAAAACCTCCCATGGAGGCTGAGGATTCAACCACGTTTCCTGAGCAGGGCAGGAGTGCTGGAATTGCCTGGTTTACACCTTCCCTGCCTCCTGTGCTTGGGTGACTGTTGCAGGAAGCAAATGTTCCTTGGGATTGCTCCAAAACTTTTATTTTTAGCCTGTGTTATAGCACAATGTGATCTTACTTATATTATGCTCCTTTTTTTTTGCTGCTTTTTCAAAATACACAAGCAGCAGAAATACTGTATCATTGTGAATAGTCCCTTGAGATAACTGAGGTGTGAAGCTTCCCAAAAAAAAAAAAAAAAAAAGAAAAAGAAAAACCCCAAACTGAACTGTTGAAGATTTGTTGTAGAGAGCACAGATCAATAGAAAGGGAGTTACTTGTATCTAGAGCCTGGTGTTCAGTGGGTCTCAATGCTCAACATTATGAATAATAATCCATTATTATGAATTAATAATTCATAATAATTGTTATGAAGTTGCACATCTTGAGAGCAAGGTTGGGATGATTGATCACAGAATCCCAATTCTCTGTTCCAGGTGAGGTACCTGGATGAAGAGAGACTGTTTGCAGTGGAACAGATCACAGGAATGCTGCTGGCCAAGCTGAAGGAGACTTCAGAAAGTGCTTTGAAGAAACCAGTGGCTGACTGTGTGATTTCAGTAAGTTGTGTATATTTATTGCAGAATTATGCCAGCCAGGGCCATTTATACCATAGTAAGAGGTTCAAGTAGCAGATGGAAATCATATCCCCAAAAATGGGCCTTTGTGGCAGGTTTTCCAGATGAGAATCCTTCTTGAAGCCTGTTTGAGGAGATGAAAAGGTTGTTGAATCCAGAGTGTATTTTCAGAAAGGACACAGTGCTTCAGCTGATGCAGTCTGTCTGTCTCCAAGGGCTACAGACAGGATTTCTGATTACTGTAGTTCTTGTTACAGATGGGAGCTGTCCTAGGTGTAAGCACATCCTCCTTGCTTCCGAAGAACCTTCCTAAATTCTTGTTAAGTTTCTTTCTTGTTGCATGGGTGAACACTGTTGTAATGCACTTGAGAGTTGCCTGAATTTAGGGCTCTGAGGGTCATGCTGATAGTGTCACACACCCAAACCACTTGGCTTTGTTTGAAAAAGTCTTTTTATTTTGTTGGATCCACAGTCCTGTGCCTGCTTTTAGCATGGTGTTTGTTTACTGGCCCTGCTGGGAAGTTTGGGCACGAAGGTTTGCAGTTATCCCTTCTCTGTCAGGCACAGCCATGGGAACTGGAAAGCTGTGTACTTGAGCTCTTCAAAACCTGCTTTGATCTTTTTCCTTGCTTTCTTAAGCTGGGAGAATGCCTCCCACACACCCAGGCATCCTTGGCAATGCCCCACAGTGGTGGCCAACAAAACACACAAACAAAATGGAGTTCTGCTCGAGAGGCTGCTGAAGAGGTGCCAGCTGCTTGCAGCCAGATCCTAAATGGGCTCTGATGGTGCTGTGGCTATTTTTGGTGGCACTGAACCTTGCAGCACGCTGTAAGCTGGCAGTGATAGCTGAAAAAGGGATGCAGGTTCAAGCTGGATTCCAGTGCTTCTGCCAGTGACTTACTGTGGGGCTCTGTGTGAATATTTGTTGGGTTTTGTGTTTTTTTCTTTGTCTTGCACAAGTGTTTCCAGAAACTGGTGATGATTTTGAGGTGAAAGACTCATTCAAACTCAATCTAAGAAAACATTTTCAGGATTTTTTTGTTTTGCGTGTTAAAATCTGCTTTATTTAAAACAACTCTGGATGCAACTTCATTTTTGGAATATTTTGAATTTTTAATTAAAATATGCACTGAAACGAATTAGCTCGCTGATTTATTCAGACAGCTTTAATAATTTGAGGTTAGCTTATAACAGTTTCTTGTGGTAATGACATTTATAGGATAGCTTGATGGGCAAGTCTGACTACTCTAAATTAAAAAATCCATATCCTATAATATCCAATGTCATTATTTTTGGAAACAGGTCCCCAGTTTCTTCACTGATGCTGAAAGAAGGTCTGTAATGGCAGCTGCACAGATTGCAGGATTAAATTGTCTGAAGCTGATGAATGAAACTACAGCAGGTAAAGGGCCAGGACTTTTTTTTTTTTTTTTTTTTGTCCTTTGAGGCTGTTGAATGTGAGGGTGATGACACCCTGCTCTTACACAATTGGGAGCTTGGGAGAGAGCTGTCCAGGCTAGTACTGCCCATTCCAGTTTGGGAACTGGAAACACAGCAGTGGCATGGCGTGCAGCACTTGGGAGGCACCATGAGAGCTGGGGTTTGCTAACCTGAGCACACTCACACTTGGGAATAGCTTTGGAAATAAACCTGGCATCTGTGCTTAAAGTTGTGGCAGTCCTGTCAGCTGTAGCAATGGCACAACTGTTTCTATAAAGTAGATTACTCCCCTCTTCTGGTTCTGGTGAATTCTGAGGTAGAGCATTGAAATGCCTAACACTTCATGGGGACTAAAGTTGGGAGGTGCTTAAATCTGTAATTTTTATTTTTCTTGATTCTCTTTGCTTTTAGAAAGTTGAAAAAGCTTTCCAAATGAGTGCTGGTTGTGAAAGCATAGATTTGTGTAAACGAATCTTCCAAAGCATTTCCTTTATCTCTTGGGCATGCTTGAATTTTTCAAAGCTAAGGCATTTCAAGGGAGAGCTGTAGGCATGAGTCTTAATCTGTGCAGTTTCACAGATTGCAGTGTTCATTTGGCTACAAGCAGAATTGAAATACAGAGGGATTCTTTGTTAGTGCTAAACTTTCACTTGACATCTTTTTCTCTTGTCAGTGAAAAATGTGTTTTCAACACAATTTCGACTTTTTAATGAGTTATGAAGGTCTTTAGAAAGGGTGAACATGGGCAGTGTCTGTCTCTTGGTAGTGCTTTTAATGCATGGTCTGCAGCTGTGTGTGCCTTCCCCTTACCTTCCATGGGTTGGTGTTTTCCAGTTGCATTAGCCTATGGAATATACAAGCAAGATCTGCCAGCCTTGGAAGAGAAGCCAAGAAATGTGGTCTTTGTAGATATGGGGCATTCTGCATATCAGGTTTCCATCTGTGCTTTTAACAAGGGAAAACTGAAGGTAATCTTTGAAGTTGTACATTAAAAGCCTGAAGTATTTAAAACTCAAAATACTGCTCTGTGGAAAGATTAGTTTTTTAAAAAAATAAATGTCTATAGAAAATATTTTTTAAATGTGGAATACAGAACCTTTCTGTTACGTTTTGGCTATTTCATCAAGTCAGTTTTTGTAAAATGCAGAAGTGTAGCATCCTGAAGTGTGTTTTGCAAAGTGCTCGATCATTAAGGACACTGCACAGTTTTTGTGTCATATCCCTGAAATGTTTGCATATTCAGGGAGCTTCTTAAGTGTTGCAGTTGTGCAACTGACTCACTTATGGGAGACTCTTGAACTGTCTTGAGTCACTGTGAGATGTTGGGGGTTTTTTTTGTGCCATCCATGACAGTTCAAAGTCTAAATCCAGTGGGATGTGAAGCAAAGCTGCACAATCTTTGCCTCCTGGTTTGGAGACTTCTTTGTCTGTGACCTACTAAAGGCTGAATGCTCTTGTGGGCCTGTCTCAGGTAGCCAAATGCCCTCTGAAGCAGTGTGGAAGGCAATGATGGCACTTCTTGCTTTGCTGAGTAAATGACACAGCACAAACCTTGTCTGATAACTTCTGATCTCATTCTTTGACTTCTGCCAGGTCTTGGCCACTACCTTTGACCCTTTCGTAGGTGGCAGGAATTTTGATGAGGCTTTGGTAGATTACTTCTCTGAAGAATTTAGGACAAAATACAAGCTGAATGTAAAAGAGAACCCCCGAGCCCTGCTGCGATTGTATCAGGAATGCGAGAAGCTCAAGAAGCTGATGAGCGCCAACGCCTCCGACCTTCCCCTCAACATCGAGTGCTTCATGAACGACCTGGATGTCTCCAGTAAGATGAACAGGTACTGGGTGTTGTTCCCACTCTGGGCCAGGGCTTGTGGTCTCTGAGCAGCCTGGTAACACCAACACTCTCCCTGCCCTGCAGAGCTCAGTTCGAGCAGCTGTGTGCTGCCCTTCTGGCCAGAGTGGAGCCTCCCCTAAGAGCAGCCATGGATCAAGCCAGTAAGTAGAAGCTACTTGAGGTGCTGCTAGTAATCCAGTCGTTCCTGATCTCTTTAATGATTATCTTTTCAATGTATTTTTGTATTTATTAGAATTGCAAAGCTAAATACTGAAAAGTTAAATGTAAGTTCCATTCATATGCTTGCCATGAATGCATGATCCCATTCCCGCCTCATTTAGTGCACATGCTGCTCTGCAACCTTGGTTATTGACCCTCATTCACCCTTTGTCATGGAAAAGGTTGGCACTCTGAATTTATTTAAAAAAACCACCAAATAACCAAACCAAAATGATGATGGTAAAAGATACTATTCTTTACTGCAGCCTTCTGGCCAGCCTGTTCCATGTGGTACTTACATGTCCTCACTGACCTGGTAATTTGGCAGTATACTCTTAAATTGAATTACCTAAAGCATGTGCCAATAACAAAGTAATTCTTTTTTTCTTTTTTTTTTTTTTTTGGCTAATGTAGTGTAAAGGAGAGAAGTAGACTTTAACAGGGAAGGTTTTACCCCCAATTCCATCACCTTCAACTGAAAGGGAAGAATTCTGCTGATCTTGTGACTTGGCTCGATAGCAAATACAGGAATTAAAAACCTGAGTAACTGCTGAGCAGAGCTGTTCAAGGACTGACAATTGTTTGAGATTACTTCATACACATATCCTGATTCCAGAATCAAAAAGTTAACCTTCAAGCACAATGTGCTATTTTTTACATATATTGGCTTTAAAGGTTTTCTTTTCTCTTTTGGCAAGCAAAATTCAGCCAAATATTAAAATGAGATCTATTTGGGTTTCATTTTGTTGGTTTTTTTTGGGAGAGGTGAGATACTGTCCAGTAGTGCAGAAGACCCAGTTTCACCTTTCTGAGTTCATGCAGAGCAGAAAGGGGATGCACATGGACAACACACTTTAAAGAACAGCTGTTCTCATTGATGCTTGGCTTCTGCATTTCCCAGGTTTGTGCAACTACAAAACCTTGTAGCCTACAGGAGGGACAAAGAGTTTTAAAGATCTTTTCAGCCATGAAATACATTCAGCACTTGTCACAGTGTCTAGATAATAAGAGAGCTTTTATTTTTATCTCTTCTTTTTTTTGTCCAAAGATAGCTTTCTGATACCTTGATGATAACTTAAGGGCATGCACTCTCTTTTCTAGAACTTCAGCGTGAAGATATCTACAGTATAGAAATAGTAGGTGGGGCTACTAGAATTCCAGCAGTGAAGGAACAGATCTCTAACTTTTTCTGTAAAGAGATAAGCACCACCCTAAATGCTGATGAAGCTGTTGCAAGAGGCTGTGCCTTGCAGGTATAGTTCCTGAAATAAAACTTCAATATTGCTTCTTTAACAAAATGTACTAATGAAATCCAGCTAATCACAAGCAAAAGGTACTGCAGCTGAGACAAGATGTAGAGTCTTACTTGTTGTTGCACTAATTGGAATTCTGTTACATTCATTAATTTGCTGTGTCATGTTAGAAGGATGGGCTTGTTAAAAAGACCTGTTAAATTTGAGAACCCAAATTCTGCTGTTCCACTTCTGTTTTGTCACTTGGAACCTTCGCTGAAAATCACTGAAGAAATAATACCTATTAATTTAGTTAAGTCTTTCAGTTCAGTTAACTCTAGGAAGTTTCTGTTAAAAAAAAAAAAGTCTGTGATAAGCAGGACCTCCATATGACCTATATGATAAGTATTAATTCTTGTACTTGCTATTTATTTGACCACATGGATATAATAAATTTTTGGTCTCTTTTTTTTCCCTAGTGTGCAATTCTTTCTCCAGCTTTTAAAGTGCGTGAGTTTTCCATCACAGATGTTGTTCCTTACTCCATAACATTGAGATGGAAATCATCTTATGAAGAAGGAACAGGGTAAGTTGTACAGTGCCAACAAAACAGTGTGTGTTTAGATATAAAGAAAAATGTTGAAATTCTAATTTTCTTTTTTAGCATTTTACCTTTTGGGTTCCAGTTACTGCTCAACAATTGGAAATACAATTAATTAGAATGTTGGGTTGAAGTTGCCTAATTTTTAATAAGTGTGACATAAAATGCAGAGTCCAGCTTTGAGACCTAGAGGCCTTCAACCTCCAACTCTTGTTAAAAACTGACTTAAAACAAATTACTGCAGTTGCTTGGTCAGCAGGGCCACTGATTGTTAACATTACCTTGACTTTGATTATCCATCAAGTTATGCTCAGAGGTTTAATGGTATCTAATGTTTATTGCTGTAGGGAGTGTGAAGTCTTCAGTAAGAACCATGCTGCTCCATTCTCAAAAGTAATTACCTTCCACAAGAAAGAGCCTTTTGACTTGGAAGCTTATTATACCCATCCACACGAAGTGCCTTATCCTGATTCCAGAATAGGTAAGGACATGGGAATAAAACCCCCATCCCTAGCTCCTCTTGATACAGGAAAAAGTGGTTCTTCTCTCCTGTGAGATATGTTACTTCCATATTTTCTAGCTTGCAGAAAAGCTTAGTTCCTTTAGGAAGGCTCAGCACAGGCTTCTTGATTTAAGTGTAGTGAGCAAACCATATTGACATCTCTGTTTGACATGCCTAAGAAAATTCTGCATTCATCCTTCTCTCTATCTTTACAGTTACTGAATGCTTCAAAAGAAGTAGGCACAAAGAGTTTAGTGCTCTATTGCCTGGTTCTTTTAGATTCTATAAAATTGATTAGGATCTTATGTGCCTGCCAGCCTGTATTTTTCAAAAAAATTGGATCAAAGGAGCTGTTGCCTGTCTGGACAGATAACTTGTCTCATGCTGTCATGTCTCTTTCTGTTAATCTGAGAATATAAAATATAAGCATCTGTAGTAAAGTCTAAAGAATTAGATGGCATTAATAAGTTTCTTGTTAGCTAATGCTACTTTTTGCAGTTATTAGTACACTTCCTTAATTCATTGTTTATTCACTGATTCATGAATCAGGTACAAATTTGCTGCTGTCTGTTTGGCTATCTATGCAAGAAGTCTGTGGTCCTGAGGAAGAGACATTCTCCTTTACATATACACATCATCTACACTTAAAATTTTCTGCAAGTTGCAAAATAAAGTAGCAACCTCACTGCTTTCAGAAACCTTGCTAAGCACTATTCATTTTCCAAAAAAAGTGTAGTGCAGGCATGTTATGAAATTTAAGCAGAATATTTTATCTCTGTTAACGTTTTATTTTTCAGTGTGAAGTTTGAGTTACGTGGACAAAAGAAACCATTTGAGATGAAATCAGAGTAGTTTCTCTAGTGTGGTGGTTACAGAAGGCAACAGAGAAGTAGAACACCTAGTAAAGTACTGTCTTTTTTTTATGAATACAGATAAAGCAAATTTATCAGTGAGCTGATAATAATTGGGGAACCAGCTTTTAGTTTATCTACCTGCAGCTTACATTGTAGGATTGTCAGCTAAGTAGAAAGTTTCCAAACAGTGAACTTGCTGTTTAAATTAACACCCTTTAAGGAATGTGTTTGGGGTTTCCCCACCCTTCCTCTGCATTTTGGGACAACAATTAAAGCCATTTCTGTCGTTCCCAAGGGCGTTTCACCATTCAGAACGTGAGTCCCCAGCACGACGGCGACAACTCCAAGGTGAAGGTGAAAGTGCGAGTCAACATCCACGGGCTGTTCAGCGTGGCCAGCGCGTCCATCATCGAGAAGCTGAGCGTGGAGGGGGAGCACAACGACACCCCCATGGACACCGAGTCAGCAAGTAAGAGCCAAGGCAGAGATGAGGAGCTGGTATGTAAAGCTTGTAAACGTCTTCACTGTCATTGTGGCAACAATGAGAGCCGATAATTGCAGGGCGAATGGCCCTGCTTGGCTTCTGGTGGTTACTGCTTCTCCACCCTTAAATTGCTTCTTTGGTTATGTAACATGTTTCTTCATGTTTATTGCTCCAGTGTGGCAATAAGAACAAAGAATGGGATTCTAAAAAAGTCATAAAGTAGTTTTTTCATTGTTCTTTATCATCTCTCCACTAGTCTTAGCATTAACTAGGGTTGCTAGCAAAAGGCAGAGTATTTCATGAGATCTGCTGACAAATTAATTCTAAAGGTTTTTCCTCACAAAGTATATTTTCAATGAGTAAAAAATATATGGCATTTCTCTATACATGGAAAACTGCACTGCCTCCTGAAAGTAGCTGCCAGTGAGGTGCCCCTTTGCAGTGCAGAGTTGAGGCCTGGGTGCCACTTTGGAGCTGGAAACAGCAACACCAACACTGGCCCTGACAGCCTTTCTCCTAGGATTTGGCCTTAGCTTCTCCCACCTTAGTTGGATATTCTACAGGAATTAGAGCAAATGGTTACACAACTAGCATTACATAATTGGTATAAGCAACTTCTTAAACACTACACTGCTTTCCAGGAATGTGGGCATATTTGAAATGCTGAGCATGGTGCAGCTCCATACATGATGTTGGTGATCAAGTGAGCAAAGGTTGGAAGTGCTGGAGCTGGCCTTTAGTGTAAGAGGCACGTGGAGCTTACTGGGAGTGTGCTGAATTCAGTGTGAGAGTAGCTGCTTCCATGCTCAGGCTTTCCATTTGTAGCACTAACACATCTTCTGTTTCACCATGGTGCTTGTCAGCAATTACCTTTCAGTATTGAGGATCATCCCCTCGACTCTGAGGAGGAGGTTTGTCTTGTCTGTGTGTCCTGTTATCCCCTCTCTAGCTGTTTCCTGTAGGCAAAGCAGTTCCTTCCAGCTGTTGGCTTTTCTGTGTGAACAGTAAGAACAGCAAGTGAGGATTTAGATACTACTCTTTTCCTACTCTCAGGTGTCAAAACTTGAGATTTGGTAGAAGTAGTCTTCCTGTTCTCCACTTTGAACTGCAACATAGGCACCTGTGCTAGAGTTTGAAATCCTTAAACAATTGTTCTTACTGTTTTGCTGAACTAGTAGTAAATTATTCTACATTCATATGTAGTTTGTGAATCCAGAAATATTAATTCCTTGTAATGGAGGCAGTCTTGGACCTTTCAGACCTCAGCTACAGCTTGTTAGTTATTAATGCTCTGGATCACTGAGTATTAGAATCATCCTGAAAACACCAGGCTTACCCATTACTGTGTCATTAAAAGTGTTTTTGGGTGATGACATGGAGCTGTATTACTTAAACCAAGTGATCTGCACTGGTAGTTTACCAGTCAGATTGTTAAAGTTAGACTAAGGCATAAGTGATAAACTTACTGAAAAATTGAAGTCAGGCTCTCTTTATTTTGGGTGGCATGGAGGGAAGAGAAGTTGCTCATGTACTCCCAAGAGGCTACCACTACAGAAGCTGATTTTTATTGATTTCACTGCCTTTTGAGACAGATGCAGGTAATTAACTGCAGTGATTAAATGACTTCTGCTTTGGGTTGCAAGCTTTAAGTCAGAAATGACAGGAGGTCAAAGTTCTGGCTGTTCCATAGAGAATCCATTGTTGTTTCCTGTGTTGGTGGTGTGTTGCTAGAGTGTTCTTTGATTCATTTTATATGTATTTGTTTCTAATTTCAAGTGAGTATTCACAAGGCTTAGTGTAATTATGTAATGGGGACAGACAGCAACATCAAGCAGCAGAGTAGAATTTTCATTTAATTTGCAAGTTATAAATAAAAATACTACAAATACAAATACTACATCAAAATGCCTGTTTAAACATGGTGAACCATAAATTTTAAAGATTGATTGTGAAGTTTGTATGTTGTCTGGGATTTACTGCAATTGATATCAGTCCTCAATCTTACAGCAAACCTTTGCATTCAGTTATGTAACTCTCTGCAGGATAAAATGCAGGTTGATCAAGAAGAAGGTGTGCAGAAAAGTCAAGCTGAACAACAGAACCAGGCAGATGAGGAAACTGAAAATGCTGGAACTGAAACAAAGGTTTGTGTTCAGTATTGATAGGACATTTTTAGCCCAGTATTCTCACACTCAACTGATTTTGCTAGTTGGAAAGCATGGGACTGTGTTTAGAGGACAGCTATATTGAAATGGATAAGTAAGGAATCTTTGCATGACACTTTAATTTTCAACATAGCATGATTAAGACTTTGAAGCAGGTTTCTGCTGTTTAACCTGGTTTTATAATGAAGATGGAATTTAGGGAGATTGGGAAACATTGTGAAGAATAATACACAGTGCTTTAAGCTTTTGAACAGGTTTACTTAACAGTTCTTTAAAGAAATTAATTTCACCTGTTTGGATCCAAACTAAGGTAATGGTGATTTTGAATACAGAGAAATAATTAGGTGCTTAATTTACATAGTATTAATTTGTAGCTGTCTTAACTAGTTTCATTTGTCTTTCTTTTTTGGTCGTAAATGTAGTAATGCTTAGAATTCCTGCAAATTTCAAGTTTCTTAGTGGTGTCACTCTTTTCATAGGCTGCTTCTGGAGAAAAGCAAGATCATCCCTCCCAGCCAAAGGCTAAAACAAAAGTTAAGAGCATTGACCTCCCTATACAGGCAAGCCTCTGTAGGCAGCTGGGACAAGATCTGATCAATTCCTATATAGAAAATGAGGTAAGCAGCATAAAGGGGTGACTGCTCAAATTAATGTCACTGTAAATAAGTATCTAAAAAATAGTTGCAATCATTGACTTAGCTAATTTAGAATTCTTTAGAAAGTTGCCCATAATTGTAACAGGTTTTGGTTGTGGTTGTGGTTTGGGTTTTTGTTGAAATGACTCAATTCTCTGGACTTAGCCCATTCTGGTTGTGTTTGTAGTGATGACTTACACAAGAGATGAACATTTTTATCAGTAATTGTGAATTATCAGGCCTTTGCCAGCTTCTCTGGTACAGTTTGAAGTGTAGTCACTAAGCTTGACACTTAAAAATGCGTTCAGTTTTCAGTGTGCCTTTCTCCACCCTAGGGGAAGATGATGATGCAAGACAAGCTGGAGAAGGAACGAAATGATGCTAAGAATGCTGTTGAAGAATATGTGTATGAATTCAGAGACAAGCTGTGTGGAGCCTTTGAGAAATTCATCACTGAAGAAGTAAGACCTGTTTATACATTTCAGCTGTTGGGAGAAGTTACTTTGTGTTGATAAATTTTGTGTGTGTGTGTTCTGTGGAGGCTGCAGGGGTCTCTTGGACTAGTTTTGGAATAGGAGATGGCTTCAATGAAGTTCAGGTTAATGTTTACACCTGACATTTGACTTGCAGAGTTCTTTCCTGCCTGAGAAGCTCCTCAGTGGCAAGGAAGGGTCAGGGATGCAGGCAGAAAGTGAAAACCCCATGGTCAGCACAGGAAAGTAGGCTCTGAATGGCATGAGTGGGTAGGAAGAAAAAGGAGATGAACAGATAATATGGAACACTTTTCAGAGGTGCATGGACTGCCTTAAATAGCCTCAGGACTGATTTTATAACTCTGGTAAACTTCACCTGCAAATCACATGAGTAGGGTTGTCCTGCCTCTCTCATCACTGTAAAATCTTGGCTTTGAAGTCTGTTAATTACTGTTTTCCTTCACTTTCACTTGGAATATTTATTTTAAGCTGATGAAGGAGTCCTTTTTTGAGTAGGGTGGGTTTGTGCCAGGGAGAGAAGTCTCATTTGATGTGTTCCTTTCTGACTTGGAGTGTCCATAATTTGCTTTGTAGGACTCAAACAAGCTGACCTTGATGTTAGAGGACACAGAAAACTGGCTTTATGAAGATGGAGAGGACCAGCCAAAACAAGTATACATGGATAAGCTTCAGGAATTAAAAGTAAGGTTTTAAGTTATTCTCTAGAAAACTCATATTTAGAACTAGAAATACAGTTTAATGTGAGTTGTGTTCCTAATTTGAAGATGGTTGAAATGAAGCAGACTGTCACTACTGGTAATAGATTTAATTGCTCTGGGAATTTTCTGTCAGACTTCTGAGTAGTTTGACTGCACTCCTGGGTAATGAGAATTATGTTCCAGAATATACATTCTGTTTTCCCTGTTCTCAGTGATCTTCTTTAGATGTACAGCAAGACCAACTTTTGGGTCTAATATCCAACAATAAAGGCTCTGGGGGGCTTTAACAGTAGCTTCCATTGTACCATTTGTTTATTGATGACAAATGCTTCAGATTTTAAGGATCTAATGGGGAAAATATGAGTTCTGATGAATACCTACTTTATTGGAAGTTGAATTATGTGTCTAGCCCTTGGGTTCCAGCTGTTTACTCTCCAGTCACATTTCCTCAAGGGGAGGAATAATTAATGGAAACAGCAGTGTAGATCCAGGCAACTGCCTGGATTCAAGAGAAGGAAAAAGCAAAGAGTGGATAAAATTAGATGTTTTCAGATTAACGACTTAAAAATTAAAGCATCTCTTAAAGCCTCACTGGTTTCTGTTCCAAATGCTCTTTTTGCAAAAAACAGCAAAATACCAACCCTAGAAAGAACAGTCACTATTCCTGTGTTTAACCTTCTACTTTTTTTTGTTGTTGGACTAAAGCAATATCCAAAGACTTGGCCCTTTGGAGGGATGAGAAAAGGAGTTTAAGGCAGCCTTCCTTCCCATGCTGCATTGTATTCTTAGAGCAGACTAAAGGAAATACGTGTTTTGTAAAGATCTTTGTGCTTATTATTCCAGAAATTTGGACAGCCTATCCAGGAAAGATGCATGGAACATGAAGAGAGACCAAAAGTTCTAAATGAACTGGGGAAGAAGATTCAGCTCCTTATGAAAGCAGTAGAAGCATACAAAAATAAGGTAAAGGCAAATGATTTAGTTGTTAAGTGATTGTAGGTGTTCGGAGTTTGCCTGTAGAGTTTTTTGTGTTTAAATAAATCCTGTAAAGTTAGCTCTTGCACTGCTTTAGAAGGGCTGTTCTACTTCTGCCCCTGAGAACTTTAAACTTGTTCATTATTGCCAGCAGAAAGAACTGCTTCTTGAGAACATAAATCAGAGATTTTTGTGGTGGCTGGTACCACCTGAAATGGATCTCTGAACTTAACAGCTGTTACCAGTGTTTCTGTAACTTCAAAGATTAACTTAATTGGGTGGGCAGCATATTTTAATTGGTGATACAAATACCTCTCTCTCTCTCTCTCTCTTTCTTTAGGATGAAAAATACGACCACCTAGATCCTGCTGAGATGGAGAAAGTTGAAAAATACATTAATGAGGCTATGAATTGGTTGAACAGCAAAATGAATGCCCAGAACAAACTCAGTCTAACTCAGGATCCAGTTGTCAAAGTGGCAGAAATACTAGCAAAATCTAAGGTAAAAAATAATAATTGTACTTGTTGCATTCTAATCAGTTTTTCCTGAACCAGATTTTAGCCTAGATCTGAGCTAGAATGACACATCTGCAGAGATTTTAAAGCTATTGAAAGGTCTTATACAGAGAGGGCAGCAGTTAGAGCACTCTTCAGTGCTGGCTCTTGATTTACAGTAGTACCTGTGCACAAGCCTTTTTAAAATATCCTGGATTACAGCACCAGGTTTCCACAGAATGGGTTGTCACATACAGGTTTGTAGCAAATCAGAAGCTCCTCAGGTAGTGAAAGGTTTTTTTTGAAGTTTCTAGACTTTGCAGAATAGAGAAGTCTGGTGCTTGACAATGACATTCCAGGCCATTAGGTGTTGCAGTGTTGTGAGGATCCCCAGGACGAGGTGAGAGATGAGAATTGACTCCAAGTTCTCAGAAGGCTGATTATTATATTATGATATTATATTATATTAAAAGAAAATTATATACTAAAACTATAGTAAAGAAAGAGAAAGGAGACATCAGAAGGCTAGACAAGAATGATAATAAAAACCCGTGACCGACTCAGAGTCCAACAGAGCTGGCTGTGATTGGCCAATAATTAAAAACAATTCCACATGCTGGGTAAATAATTCTCCAAATCACATTCCAGAGGAGCAAAACATGGAGAAGCTGAAGCTTCCCAGGAGAAAAAATCCTGGCGAAGGGATTTTTTCCTAAAATACCACGGTGACAGTTAGGGACAGTACAAATGAGAGGCAGTGTAGTTGGGTGCAGTTGCTGTGCCACCAAATGACCTTGCTGTCTCACTTGTGTCACAACCAGGAATTGGATAGCTTCTGTAACCCCATTCTGTCCAAGCCCAAGCCGAAGATAGAAGCTCCCAGTGAGGGGCAGGCCAAAGCTAACGGGGAGCACAACGGGCCCGTGAACGGACAGAGCGCTGCTGAAACAAAGCCCGAACCAGCCAAGGACAACCCCCAGCAGACCAAACCCCCCGGAGAAATGGAAGTGGACTAAACCTTGCATTTCTTTTACTTCATTAAAATAGTGCAAGTAACCACAGGGTCCATTCTTTTTGTCTGGTACACACCTCAGATGTTCAGTTATTCTTAGCCAAACTTCTGTCATTTGTTGCTGAGTAGTTTTGAAAGTGTTTTCTATTAAGTACACCTCTGATGTTCATTTCCACTGATGCTGCTTATGTGGAGCTTTAGCCAAATGTAGATTGTATAAGTCAGTTGAAGCTTTCCCAATATATTTTATATCAAACATACAGAATTGATATATAAATGGCAACAATCTACCTTATTTAAAGCTTTTATTGTGGATAAACCTCAGCTCCTTTATTCAGGAAAGGATACTGTATTGCACTACTGATGCTCAAGTGTAGATCTAATCGCATCTTTATTTTGGAAAAATATTGGAATTGAAGTGGCAAAACCTGTCACTTGAAGCACTGACCTTTTCTAGTTATTGTATTGTTATAATTTAAATATTAAAATAGAGGTTAGTTGGCATACCAGTCCATCTTGTTGATGTACCATGAGAATTGTACGGTCTTTTTCATAGGAACTGAATAATCGGAGCTTTTAAGCGTTTTTTTGGGCTCCCATCCCACTACCAGTCTTCACTGCAGACTGCTCCAGCACCGTGGCTCTGCTGGGTGCTGGAATCCCTGGTCTCTGCACGTTGCTGTACATACCCTGCTGAGCCTAGGACAGGGTGATGCTGGTGAGAACAGCACGAGAGGGGAGAACATTCAAGGCCTGCTGCGTAGCTTTCCCTTGAAAATGTCTCATTGCACATGGAACTGTTAACGCTTCTTTTGTTTTGAATTCCATTTCCGTCTGATTGTATCTCATCCTGGGGAGGAGAAACAACAGCAGCAGTGCTGTGCAAACTGGGTATTAGCACCCCGATTTTGAGGTGGCTTAAATGCTGTTTGGTGCAAACTTGAAAGAAGTGCTGAGAGCTTCTTTAAGCCTTGCTGCTCAGCACATTAATTTTTTGGTCAAGGACCAAAACAAAAGAGCTTACAAACTGGATATTATTACCCCAAAGGTGGAATCTACCTGATGAATTTGCATTGCTTATCACTTAGCTTTGGTCATTTAGCTCTCTAATGAAAGTGTATACAATGTGTTACACAATAGAATCACTGTTTTCTTTGATACATCTTAAATGTTGTCAAGGTCCAGTCTATGTCCCAAATATATTCCAAATGCTTCTGTCAGTCACTGAGGTGCTGCTGCACTTGCTAAAGCCAGTCACTATTGACTTCAAAACTCTTCTGTTACCAGAATGGCAGTGGGCTAGTCTAAGTATGAAAAGTGGTTTCTTTACCTAGCATAAGAAGCTAAAATAAGTTGCAGTATAATGCTTCAGTGACTTGAAGTCTGTCCCAGAAACAAATTCAGATGTTAACCAGGCACTCCTACAGCGGTTCTCCCGTAGGAGGTGTTGCTGTTGTAAACAAGTGAAGAACCACAGTCTTGTTTCTGGCTTTGACAGCCATTTATCTTCAGCCATGCCATTCATCTTCTACCACTGCTCATGCCAGAAAGTAACTCATGACCCCTGGGAGAGGTGAATTCAACTCTCTTATACCTCCACAGAAAATGGAAGCGTCATTCATGGCTGTACAGAAATCTTCCAGCACTAGTTCAAGTGCTGGAATTGCATCTTCATGACTGACTTCAAGTGACTGAGATGCATCTACTTTTCTCTCTTCCATGCTGTCAGAGTGGGTGGTCTGACACTGTAAGTTTACATGTTTAATGTCCTTGAGCAAAAACTGAGTGACTTTGAGGAGAGCTGTTCTGCAGCTCAGCTCCTCTGTGACCTCAGTCCTGAGTTCTGCCACGGTAGTCACTCCTCTGGTGCTGAGGTGTGACAGTACTGCAGCATCAGTCAGCCTGGGCTGGCTTGGGTCTTGTAGGCTTTAACACCATCTATATCCTAATGGCTTTTACCACAGCAGTGTAATGAGCAGCATTCTCAAGTACTGGCTTCCTAAAATCCAGCTACACAATAATTTGTCTAGGTAGACTTCTTGGTACCTGTGGTAGAAGAGCACAAAACTGCAGAAATCTCCAGTGTCAGTCCTCCAGTAGCTAAAGGCTCATGTGCAAGAACTGAGTGTCCTCTGCTCATGGCCATCAGATGCTTAATACCACATCACAGATATCTGAAGCAGTGCTTAGGATAAAGGCTAGAATAATTCTGCACGCTTAAAAGCAGATATGGTTCAGACAAACAGTTGTAGTCAAGTTTTCTTACTAGAATTGGAGGTTTTCCTGCTGTGCATCTGGTCTGTCTCTAGATCCCCCTGAAGAGGAATGCAGCCCACAGAAGCTGGCTCTGAGGTCCATGTTAGGAATCCCATTTAGGATGGCAGAGTTGATCTTTCACAGCGAGGTTCACATTAATGTATGACTTGCTCATATGTAATCTGGTTCCTGTCACAAAGAGGAGATTTCACCAGGACAGATTTAAGTACTTACACACTAGGCACAACCTGTGGTTTTGTGTGTCAGACTCAATGAGCAAGGTCCCTCTGCCTCCCCTGACAGCCCCAGAGTGAGTGTCTTGGCAACACCAAGTTTTGGGAGGGAACCAGCAGCAGTCTGCTGCTCTGCATCTTGTATATTATAACAGCAGCTATTTGTTGATAATGTCTTGAAACTTTCTGCTGAGGGCAGGATACATTTCTAGTATTTGAAAATGTTCCCTCCATGTCTCACAAAAAGAAAAAAAGGAAGCAACACTATCTCTGTAAAGGCAGTAGAGTTTGTTTAAAAACCAAAAGTTTTGTAAATTGGGTTCTGAAGTGTCATGTAAAGATTTAGTTAGAAACCAGCATAGATACATTGGTTCATTTTACCAGTAAGAGCTTCCTTCTTTCCTTTGAAGAGGACTCGTTGTCTCCTGTGTGGAGCATTAATGGACTTGCTCAAGAAAGGACTTCACAATTTATTTGTTTTAATTTTCTTTACTAAACTGAGTTTAGTCTAGAACTGATTAATGAGTTCCTTTCCACTTTTATTATTATGGTACTTTAGACTCCAAGGAGTTCCTTTGAGCTTCAGATGTAACATAAACACTCAAGTTCGGGTTTCATGCTCTTTCTTGAAGCTGCTGCTTCATGACAAAATACCCCTTGATTGTGAATGAAGGATTTGATTTTGTATGTCTGAATTTGAACTAAGACTCCTCTCCCTTGCTGGCTTCTGGCAGTGTCCTTGCACTGCTCACACACACTGCCTTTGGGGCATGTTTGCAGAGCAGTGAGCAGCTGGTCCTGGCTGCTCAGGGGCAGCTGGGAAACACCCAACCTGTATTCCACAAGCTGTGTTCCCTGCCAAGGCCCCAGGGCAGAGCATGGAGGGAAGCAGTGCAGTGTCTGCAGTGCAGTGTCTGCAGTGCAGTGTCTGCAGTGCAGTGTCTGCAGTGCAGTGTCTGCAGTGCAGTGTCTGCAGTGCAGCTCCAGCGTTTGGGACCCCTTGGGGTGGTTTAAGGTAAAGCATCCAATCTGTGTGTTGATGGGATTTCTTTGTATCTTCAACATCTGAAATTCCTTAATGTTTTGCAACATCTCTGTGTGCTGAACTCCAGTCTCTCCTACAGATGGCTAATAACAGTTCTCAAATACTCCATATATAAGTGGGGGTTTTCATGTCAGGATTGTGTAAATGTAGTTTCAGGAAACAAGCAAGGAGCTGGCAGAAGGGTTTTCTTCCCAATTATTTTTTGACACCGGTGTGAAAAATGAACAGCCTTAACAAAAGTTGGAATCTACACTTGTCAGAGCTCTTGGTTTTCCATGCCTGTCAGTTAACCAGTGCTAGCATCCAAAACACAAAGCCATGGTGCAAACATGCTGTGTTTGCTGGTTCAAAGCACCTGCCCAGCTGCTGTAGGAAAAGAAGCTAAATTCAATTCCCATAGATTCAGACATCACGAAGCTCATTCCTCAAAATAGGACTTCTCATTGCTGTGTAATCACACTGTAATACTTCCACACTTCTGGGAGCCCTTCTCATGTGAAGCTCAGATGCCCAAACTTGAGTTGTGGGCTGGTGTAAGGTCTCCCTGCTCTAAGGATGCTTATATTAATTGCTACTAGCTGTTAGGTTATTAACTGGATGGAGGAATATTTTGTTGCCTCTTGCACTTCTGCTAATCTTAGGTTTTTTCATCTTCCAGGCACAAGGAGACAGAAACACTCAACAGAGGTGGTAAAAAACACGTTGCTTAACAAAAGTCATTAATGCCTCATAAATAATAATTTCAGCTCCCAAGATAGCAGTTGGAGTATAAACACAAGCTCTTAAAAGTGTGTGGTGGCTGACTCCTAGTTGAATTCTTCATTTTTTACAGTTGAAAGTTGAAGACTTCAACCACTTAATACATATGTCAATAACAGTGAAAACAACTAAACGTGACTGTTGGCACTGCAGAATATTAAACCAGGAATGTGCTTGATGTGACTTACTTGATACAGCTGCTAAACTTTGGTTTCCTTCTTTCCTGGTCAGAAGGAAGCATGTCAAGCAATGAAAACCAGGAATCATTGCAATGAAATCCATCAAGAATAATTTTTAACAAAAATGCAATTAAGAGCTATACCCACCAGCCACCTCTACCAAGTGTTGAAATAGTTTAATTAAATTGATCAGAAAAGGTGGTAGTCCCTGAATGTTGCAGTGCTTGGAAAAGTTTCTTTCCATAGTCTAACTCCAGGGGATTGGGGGGGGGAGGAGATGGGAGCATCAGAATTTCAAGCAGTGTTTAAGTATGGAAAATGTTTACCATGTATGTAAATGGGATCCTTAGTAGTGACAGATCATGTGCAAATTGACAAGACTTGGATTTATTTTTGAATGGCAATACAGATTGTCAAGGTTGTGTATAATTATAATAAATATATAAACAGCTACTTGAACCAGAAATGGCCACCCAAGACCTCATTTTTGCATCAGTGTTCTTAAAGCAGCTTTTGTCTGATGTGGGTTGATACAATTGGAGTTTGTCCAAAAGGTAAGATAAAGGCATTTTTGGTGCCTGAGCTGTCCTGGTGTTGTTTCTCTCACCTTCTCTGGCCCAGGCTGCTGCAGCTCAAACACAGCACTGCTTTGCCTCTGGGGAACTGCAGTTATTTTCACAGCTGCCATCACATCTCTGTGTTAGGATAAACACAAATTCCCAAGTTCCCAGTAATTCATGAATGACTTACTGCAGCATACAAGTTCCAGGTAGTTTTCCTGTGCCTTGAACTGAAATTGATAGCTTTGAGCACAGCTGATTCTCTGAGCAGATGCAGAGCAGCAACCTGTGGCATTCCTCCAGCAATTTTTCCATGTGCTAGCAGTGTAACAGGAATCCCTGTGTCCTCCACCAGGATGCAATGACTGTAGAATTCTGCATAACCAACACAAAAGCACCAAAACAATTCAACATTTTTTATCCATCTTCCTTGCTACACTTTAAAAGCTTCTCAAAGTCTGCGTTTCATCCAGGCTTTGCATCCTTAGAGCTCAATAAATAATAAAATATTTCAGCTATAATAATTTCATAGGACAGGTTTGGAATTCTGGGGTGGGGAAAGGTCCTTCCTACTGAAAGAACCGTATATATGCACATATATAGTGTAAGTGTAAAAATCTACACTAGAAATCAACTTCCCCTTATCAGTACAGGGGAAAATACTGCCCTTAACCTACTCTGCTTTCTCAGCATCTCACACCACTCAATCAGCTCCTTCACACTCCAATATTTACCAGCTGTGCAAGGATGTTGTATCCCATTGTTGCACAGCAAAACAAGGTGAATGTTGAAAGAATGACAGAATATCCTGAGTTGAAAGGGACCCACAAGGATCATCCAAGTCCAGCTCCTGGCCCTGAACAGGACACACCAGCATTCCCACCTAGAGCACTGTCCCAGTGCTGCTTGAACTCTGTCAGGCTTGGTGCTGTGGCCACTTCCATGGGGAGCTTGTTCAGTGCCCAGACACCCTCTGGGTGAAGAACCTTGTCCTATTACCCAACCTAACCCTCCCTTTACACATCCTCAAGCCATTCCCTCGGGTCCTGTCAGCTGAAGGTAGCCAGCTAAAACTCTCAAGGAATTAAAAACACAGCCATGATGTAAGGCTAAATGTATTTCCATCAAAATGCTTAAGTACATTGTGAGGCCCTAAATTTCAAATTTGCCTGAAAACCAGCTTCTCTGAACTGTAATATCCTAACACTGCCTCAAGGGCTGGCTGGGTGCAGTTTCAGGGAGGAAAGAGCTGCTTGCAGAATAAAAATAATTTATTCACAGGGACGGTGTTTGTCACAGAGCTTCTGAAACAAGAGTGTCCCCGTGATCATTACCATGGCTGCAACTAAATATTATCCTTTACTTTCTCAGCTTAACTCTGTCCTACATTCTTCATTCTCCCTGCAAGTATCAATGTGCTCTTCCTTTTATAAGGTTAATTAGATTTTCAGTGGTGCTGAAGCATTTACAATTACAAAGAAGAAAATGACACCTTCTACAGCAAACACGTTTAAAAACTACTGGTCAAGAGCATTTTACTTGCAAATTTCTTCAGAAAATAGTCTTATCCTCACATGAGAGAACACTCCAGGAATAAAACTGAGCATTTTATAAGCATTGAACAGACAAAAGTAAATGTGGGTTACTAATTATGCCTCTGAAGAACAGTGAAATTAAATGATCCATTCAAGTCACAAAATATCTACTGCAGGGGAAAAACATGCTACATTTTCAGAAAAGGAGCCAACACCACCAGGAAGGCAACACACCAGCACAAAAATCCTAGCCAGAGCTTTGAATTCCTCCTGTGAAGCATGGCAGCAACCAGCAGAACAACTCCTGGAAAATAAAATGACAAAACAAAACAGGAAACATTTGTCTTGACAATATTACAGGAAGATGTGGCCCAAGAAGTTTCCTTTCTCAACCAAAAATAACCTTTCCCACTGTACTTACTCTTTTCACATCTTTCAAATGCTCCTGTTGCAATAAATATTCCCCACCTAGTCCATCATCTACCTGCACTGCCTTGTCTACAATATCAAGGCAGGACAAAATACTCTTACATGGTGATTTTAGCATACAGAGTGGAGATGGAAAGTGTGCAGACTGTGTGATGGATTTAATGATAATTCCAGACCAAGCTAGGTCTTAATAAACAGGTCAAATACTGAGACCACCCTTTTTCATGGAATTTATTTTGACTTGCAAAAGTTTTCTCTATTAGAAACTATCACTTAGTGCTCATAAGTGCAGTACAATCAAAAGAATCACAGAAAAGGCATCTGGAAAAACCTGCAGAGTGGTTCATGTCCTGCTGAGGAACAGGGCACAATCTGGGGCTGTGTTCCATACAGCAACAAACACAGACACCTACAAGAGAGGCATCAGCCAAATGAGCAAATCATTCCAACGACCTCATTGTTTCCATAACACAGGCATGATGTCAGCCTGGCTCTGCTGCTCAGGCACTGCCTAAGCTCACCCCTGGTATCCACAGAGAGAGGCTCCACTGTCCCACACAGTCACAAATTCTCTAACTTCACTAAAATGGACAGAAGATCTGAGGGGGGAAAAGCTTATGCTGGCATAAATGGTAAAGTCCCACTGGGCTACCAAATGCTGCCAGTATAGTCCAACACAATCAGTAAAAACAAAATCACCACCTGCCTTTGACAGCACTAACACAAGCAACACAGTAATTCCTGTAGCATAGGCTTAAGGCCAGTAACTTCATAGGAGGGTTCAAAGTTGGAATGTCCATAAAAATGTGTTAGTCAGTACAACAAAGCCTTCTGCCACACCAAGCATTTTACTCAAAACAGATTATATTTAATAACCAGCTTCTCAGAATCATTCTTTCAACAAACTTTTTTTTTTCTTCACTTATATTACAAATGATTTCCCTTCAGCCTAGGATGAAACATGTTGTCACTTTTACAGATGAGTAAACTAAATCACATGGCTAACAAGTTTGACTTGTTTCTTAAAGATACAGATTTAAATAAAAAATTCCTTCTCTGAAACAAACTGAATTTCACTACCAAAGAAGTAGGGGAGGTGAGGAAACAATTTTTTCCACATCTTTTTTCTCGATCAGCACAGCAGTGGCACAGTCAGTTCCAGGAGGAAGAAGATTTCAGTTCTTTTTTTCTGTCTGGAACGTGTTCCCTCTGGAGAACTCGCCATCATACAGACAGATGAGAGCTGCAGCCCTTTCCTGTGTGAGGCTAAGCATCAAAAGTGATCCAGGTCTCAAGATATTTGTTCAGCTCCCTGTCTCAACACAAAGATTCTGCCATCTGAATTCACGTTTCCTCTGAGCATGCTGAAGAGAGAAATGTCATTCTCTTGAGCAGCTATTGCAAATTAGGGCACCCCAACAAAGGGAAGGAATGATGAGGAGGACTCCATGGATATTAGAAGGTTAATTAATTACT
The DNA here is from genome assembly GCF_012460135.2 of Molothrus ater. Taxonomy (NCBI): domain Eukaryota; kingdom Metazoa; phylum Chordata; class Aves; order Passeriformes; family Icteridae; genus Molothrus; species Molothrus ater. Next base: position 3,891,881 of record NC_050481.2, on the reverse strand, counting down.
TTATGATATTATATTATTCTATACTATATTACACTACATTTAAACTGAATTTGTACAAGCACTCAACCTCACTCCACTGCTCAGCATTTCGTGAGCTGTCTGCTGATAGTCCCAACAACACACATATGGATTCAATTGGTTAACGAATCAAAACACTCACAGTAGAATCTAATTACCAATTTCTTTTAGACAAACAACTTCTACAACCTATTCCACTTGTGAACAACAAGAGGAGCAGCAATTGAGCTAAGAATTGTTTTTTCTTTCTCTGAAGTTCAGAGAATGTGAACCTCAGAAAATATCCTTGGGAAGTTGTGCTTTCCTTTTCTCTGTGAAGAGAGATGCAGCTACAAGCAGACACACGAGGAATTTGAAGTGGAGAAAGTTTTAAAAAAAACAAACAACCAAAACCTGAGCTACTGCAAGTGAAAATAGAGACTGTACTGCACTGTAGCTATGCTACTGTTAGTCAGACTTAAGCAATAAACATGTCATGGAAAGTTCTCAAGGAAACCAGTCCGGTCTCCCTGGCAGGAGAGAATATCAGGGAGGAGAACTAAGAGCTCAATAATTAAAGCTAAGCAAGGCTTTTGGCTAAGAAAGGAGTTTCAAAGCTAAGCTTTGAACACACTGCTTCATGTACCTCCAAACTTGAGGCACATTGCAAATATACCCCTGGCAGGTTGAAACCACCTTGTTTGAGCCCTGCTGCAGCCACAGCAGCACAAAGCTCAGCACAGGCTACTTAATCCTCAAACACAGCCCAGCCTCTGGCTCCAGTAAAACCAGGCACACATGGTCGTCATGGAAGTGACACAGATGTGAAGCAATTAACTCAAAGTACTTCTGAGAATGGAGCATGCAGGGAAAAAACCCAAACAAACCAAATGTGAATTTCACTGGGGGAAAAACCCCCCCTTATTCTGATTTTGCCTCCTATTCAATATGAGCAAGGCTGTTCACTATTGAGGTGCAAATGTCACAGAAGAAATATAACATCCCTGCTTTTGAAAAATTTAAATCCCATCTAGGAAACAAATTGCACCTTTGTACAAAGCTGTATAACTTCTCCAATTTCAACAGAACTACAGCTGCTTATGTTTACAGCTGAAAATAGTCCACGACAGTTTCTGTCCTTGGAAAATGCTGTCCTATGATTGCTTCAGAGGAGCTGCATGGTCTAAGCAGGCACTTGAAATTTATTTTCAGCCAAGATGATGGCAAATAACCACATTCATTTAGTTAGTGATTGGTTCTATTGCTAAAACTGACAGAAATCTTATTCTCTTTTCCTAAGCTCCTCTTATTTTAGAGGAAGAGGAAGCTGAGGTTGTTATGGCCCAGCAGCTACATAAATGTCACAGGTTGTCTGGGATCCCAGGAATACAGCAATGCTCACTTGAGCTTGCTCATTGCCACAACAGAGCTTCTGTGCTTCATGTGACCCAAGGTAATGCCTGATGGCTGAGTGAATAATCCTGCATACTCACAGCACAAATAAATACACCTCATACTGTGCTGCCTGAGACAGGTACACATGATCCCTCCTTTGCTGCTTGTGTGAAGCACAAAGAGTAAATCCATTCATTCTCTTCTGACAGAAGAAGGAATAAACAGTTCTACCACGGCAGATTAACTCAATCTTTTTACACAGGATGTCTTAAAAGAAGATCTGTACTCAATAAGATGTGGGCTTTTTAACTCTAAAAGACTGTTGAGATATGAATGCTCAATTTATTTAATATATAAACTGTTTTTTACTGTATCTTCCTGCATGGAGGCAATAAAGTGCCATTCAAAACCAGTTGTTTTTTATTCAGAGGTCTTTTTGCATTCTGTGAAATACAGACAAAATTCATGTGCTCACAGTAAGCTCAGTGTGCAGGGAAGTGGTAATCCCTGAGTTCTGGAAACATATATAAGAAGAAATGCTAATTAAAAAAAGCATTAAAATATAAGACAGTAATTGCTCTCATGACTGTTGCACAGTTTGATATGGCTTGGAAACACCATTAACAAAGGAATTGTGCCTAAGGCAGCAGTCCACCTTTGCAGGCAAGACTAGCTGTCAACACTGGCAGCTACACCCACTGCTGGCAATTGAATACTCATCAAGGAAGACCAAGGAAAACTCCAGCCAACACCTAAATAAACTCTTAGGAAGGTGGAAACAATGCTGGCATTGGGCAAGGATAAAAACAGCAGAGCAGCAAAACCTCAGACACCAAACCACACCGAGTGCACCCCTCACCCCGTGCCTATCTGCAGGGCTGCATTTCCAGTGACCGTGGCTCTCAGCTGCCAAGAGAAAAGGCAAAGAAACACAGGAGAAAAGGTTTACAGAGCAGGGGACAAACAGGTAACACTGCACCTGAGGATAAACTGGAAACCAGCACCACCTCTGGATATTGTGATGCTCAAATGGAAAGAGAGAGAAATAGTAGACTGAAGACTTAACATGAATGAAATGCATAGGCAATAAATTGATGTTGCAGTCTTCTCATTTTTCCAGGCTGAATTCAGCTCAGATTAAGTCTGAGGTGGAATGTGCCTTGCATAAGCATTTTTTGGTTTGGTTTGTTTTGTTCCCATGTTATCTTCTGAGTCATAGAAGAACACTAAATTATTTGGCTAGATTGTAACTTAGAGCACAAAATAAATTTACAGACAGTGAAGGTATGGATAATACCCATAAGGAATTGGTCATATACTCCTAATGGAGCATAGTCAGAGTCAAAACTTCTAATGAATTTTAGTTCAAGCTTCAGCATAATCAAGACAGAGAGGTTGTGTTCTCACAAATTTTGGCCCAGTGCATTTTAAGATCAAGTATGTGAGTGGAAATCCCTTTTTCTGCTCATCTGTAAAATGTACTTATTGCAATTATGACTAAGAAGCAGGGTATGAAGACTGCAGACCACTGTAAACGGTGAACACCCAGCAAATATGTTTCAAAATTACTGATCAAACTGCTGAAATACCAGACTGAAACAAGTGCCTGGAAATGAATTGTTACTGACAGAAATTTTGCTTTTCACCACTCAAGTTTTAATCAGACAGGTGATTCTAAATGACAAGAGCAGGGTTTCTCATCTCTGAAAGCAAAGCTGAAAGGTGAGCTCCAAGAGCATTTGTATGGGTGGGCACAAAATCAAAGCAAATTCTCATTTGATAAAATTTTCTATTCTTTGTAGAAACACAGAATTCAACTTAGTGAAAAAGAGACAGAAGCAGCCAAGTCTCCATGATCACATATTTTCCCTTTAATAAAGTAAATTAACAAAAAATACACAATAAACCCACTGCAAACATAACCTGGATTTGGTTCAATTTTGGTTTGGGTAAATCTCTCCTTCTCTAAGTTTTCTAGCATTACCCTCCAGAATGAACAACATGGAAGAAAGCAATCTATAACAGCACCTGGAATGGGCTCCTCTTTCACAGGGTGGTCATGATAAATAGGAAAACAAAACATGCATTTCAGGTGGTGTTGGGCATGAAAATACCCCACTGAAGTTTTGTGACTGTACAACCACAAAGTGCAATTTTTACAAATAAATTGTTCTTGACATGAGGAGTTGGCAACAATTGCACTGAGTGTCTCACGTTGCTGACACACCCTGGCAGGCTCGGAGGACTGCTGGGTGCTCGTCCTGCTGTGCTGCCCTAATGCCACTGAAACACACACCCTGTCACAGCCATCTCTTGGGGAAGGCAAGGCACCATTTACTTGAATATTTAGAATACAAGGTTAGCACATCAAAGCAAATATAGTTGATGTATTAACTGTTTAAGTCCTAGTGGTCAAAGAGAAGCCAGGACTGATGGATCATTACATGCTCACCACTCATCATCTAATAAGGACACACCAGCGATGTTTCCAAGATTCAGCTTCTGTTGTCTAGACTGGCACCATGAAATACATCTGAGAAAGCTGCCCTGTGTCTGTGAAAAGCAGCAATAAGAAAGAAATATACCTATGGGAAAAAAGTGCAATATATGAACCTTGTGGCCAAGACACAAGCAAAGCTGCAGAGCAACAAATGATGATGTATTAAGATTGGTAAAATGTAACTTCATGCTGCCTTTTGCTTTTTATCATCCTTTCTACTCAGCTCTTTTTTACTGTTGTTGCCCATCAGACTTCTCCACTTGATGCAGTATGTCCTAAATCTTTACATTTTGGTCATGCAATAAAGTTGAAGGAAGGCTTGCATGCCCTATTTTGAGGGAGTGCTATTACTCTCCTAAAACTCTTCTTTAAAGAAGACTTTATGATAGCATTTCTTTTAATGCTTAAGCCCTGAGAACAAGTTTAGGTATCTGTGCTCTCTGATAAAAAGTGTCAGCAAAGGCTTTGTTACACGGTTGATCTGTCTCACAAGCTCTGCTCACAGCAGATGCTGACCCCTGCAGTCATAAATGCAACCCAACAACAGAAGAGTGATTCGAGTTCCTTTTTAATGAAACAGAGGAAAGCATCATTTCACTGCACGTTGCAGGCTGGACAATCAGTGGAGGTGCACCTTCATCACTCTTCAGGGAAATAATTTGGTCTTGAAATTAAATTCAGTCTCTTTTTCACTGATCTTCCACCCTAGTTACTCAAGCCAGTGATGTTAATTCACACAGCTCCTGGTTTATCTGTAAGGACTCTCAGAGATTGACACAAACGCTTATCCACAATCCACTTTAAAACCATTAAGGAGTGCGTGAAGGAGAAAGTGCAGCTTGATCTTAGCTGTATTTTATTTCAACAATGAAATTTGACTGGTCGTGAAGGAAGTGCTTGAGTTTACGGCCACAAGCTGGCAAACACTGGGAGAAGCTGAAGTGCTTAAATCACTCCTTTCATTCTGGATGCCTGCCGTGGCGAAAATAACATCAGGAGCATTCCTCTGCTACAGGAGACAAGATGTTTATGAGGGGGCAAATAGAAACCAACAAAATAAAAATCTTTTCCCCAGCCCAAACCAATTCCAATAACTCGATCTAGGGGTTGTGTCCCTGGCCCTGGCAGCGCGGATCGTGACCAGAGGATCTTCAGGACAACCCCAAAAGCTTCCAGGACTCCCTCACTGCGGGACGCCCGGTGCTGAGGGTCCGCGCGCTCCCCTCACGGCGCACGCGCCCTAACGGCTGCCCGGGCACGCCCCGCCCCGCGCACGCGCGGCGGCTCCTCCTCCTCCGCCTCCCAGCCCGGCCGCTGCGTGACGCGCTTGCGTCAGACGCAGCCTCGTCCCGGCTCGGGGCGGGGCCGGGGGGTAACGGCGCGACTTTTCAAAATGTCGGCGGGGGGGGCGCGGAGCGGCCGCCCCCGGGCCCGGGAGCGAGCGGGGCTGCGCCGCGGCGGGCGGCCCGGGGCGCCCTGATGGGTTAACCGCGCTCCCAGGCTCTCGGCACGACCGGTAGCGGGACCCGAGGGAGAACGGCCGGCGCCATGGCGACCTGCATCGGCGAGAGGATAGAGGTGCGGCGCGCAGCCCCTCGGGGCGCGGAGGGGCCGGGCGCGGGCTCGTCCCGCTGCCGGCGGGGGTTGGTGGGAGCGCCATCCCTCCCGCGCCTTCGCCCCGGCCCCACGTGTCGGCGGGGAGCGGCGGCTCCGCGGCGCTGCCATGGCAGCCGGGGGCGGGTGTATCCCGCGTCCCGGGAGCCGCGGCGGGAGAGGCGGCGGGAAGGCCGCGCCGCCCCGGGCAGCGGCAGCGCGGTGCCGGCAGGAGGATGCGGCGGGGGTGGCTGTGCGGGCCGGCCGGGCCCCGCCGCCGCCGCGCCCCGGAGAGCTCCCTGCAGGTAGCCCCGGGCCGCCTCGGGTTTGTCCGGATCTCGGGGGTGCGGGGACTCCCTGGAGGGTCCGCATCGGGAGGGGCGCTGTGAGGCTTGAGTGACAAAGCCCCAGGTTAACGAGCGCGGTTTGTTGGTCTTGCAGGATTTCAAGGTGGGGAACCTCCTGGGGAAGGGCTCCTTCGCGGGGGTCTACAGAGCAGTGTCCCTGAAAACCGGCCTGGAAGTGGCCATCAAAATGGTAAGGCAGGCGGCCAGAAAGTATCCGTCTCCTTAGAGACCGAATGGGTGATGCAGTTGGTCACTGATGTTTGGGGTGAATGTTTGTAAATAACGGACATAAGATCGCGACTCGATCCTGAAAGATGCACCATAGCTAAATAGACTTAGTAACTAATAGAAATGCTTTTTAGTGTTGACTATCTTTAGCCTGTCTGCATAGCAAAATGAGATGTAGGTTTCTCTGCTTAAGTATTTCAGAAAATATGTTAATAACTGTTAGTGTTGATAATGTTAACACTTGACTGCTTTCAGTTGTCGTGTTCCTCTAATTATCTATAAGACTTGTTCATTAAAAGAGTACATTAAGTTAAACTATGTGAAAACTTTATATTTAAAAATTGTCAGGCAAACATGCACTGAACCTCTTAAGTTATGCTGTGATCCACTTACAGATAGACAAAAAAGCCATGCACAAAGTTGGAATGGTACAGAGGGTTCAGAATGAGGTGAAAATACATTGTCAGCTAAAGCATCCATCTATACTTGAGGTAAGAACCTTGGGGTTTGTAGAGAGGGCTATATATGTGACTTGCTGCAGGATCTACAAAACAGAATTTCATTTTTTCTTTGTTTTTTTTTTTTTCCAGCTTTATAACTATTTTGAAGATAGCAACTATGTGTACTTGATACTTGAGATATGTCACAATGGAGAAATGAGCAGATACATAAAGAACAGAAAGAAACCCTTTTCAGAAGATGAAGGTGAGATTTTTTTTTGGTCTGTGGAGCCGTCTGCATTACTAATTATTAATATTAAATTCTAGAGGAAGAGTGTTTAAACCTGCCATCAAAGTTTCTATACCTTAAAATCTTGTGGTAAGTGATAATCTAGAGATTGATTATTACTGTGCATATATTCACTTGCATTTCTATATACATTTGTTTCTGTTTGTGCTATTTGGAGTATAAAAACACGGTGATCTTAGAAGGCAGAGACAGAGAAAGTAGAGCTTACCTTTGTACTTAAAATTCCATTGAAATGTGGGTTAAGACAGGGAAGAGGAAAGAAGAACAGAACATTTGTTTCTTTTTGTGCTATTTAGAGTATAAAAACATGATAATTATAGAAGGCAGAAATAGAGAGAAAGTACAGCTTACCTTTGTGCTTAAAATCCTGTTGAAATGTAGGTTAAGACTGGAAGAGGAAAGAAGAAGAACAGGAAAATTGGCAACTTCTGCCTTTACTGCTTCCAGACTCACCTCGCTGCTCACCTCTTGCTCAGTTCTTCTTACTGAGAAGAGGAACTTCTTACCTGCTTAAGAAGTTTCCTGCTTACCTGCTTCTCTATCAGTTTCTAATTTAGTTCCGTGATTCTGCTATAGATAGGGATTTTTTGGGACCTAGGCCACAGGACTGGATTTATGGGGTATTGCTATAAAGACATCATTAGTTTAACTTGTATCTGGCTTTAATTCTTAAGAATCTAATTTGAGAAAGTTTGGGCCAAGTGAAAGTATTTCCAGTCCTGTTTCCTGTGTTACATAAAGAACAACGTTGTGCCATTTTGCTTAAAGCAGAAAGGTAACTCCAGTTTCACTAGTCTGACACCTGAACAGCCTCGTAAGAAAAAGCTTAAGTAAGATGAATAGCAGGCTTAAAGCTGAGTTATCTTCAGAGCTAGGATTTCAAATCTAAGAGTGCAACATCTGGTTTTGTTTTGACAGCGCGACACTTCCTGCACCAGATTATCACGGGCATGCTGTACCTCCATTCCCACGGAATACTGCACCGGGACCTCACCCTCTCCAATATCTTACTCACCAGCAACATGAACGTCAAGATTGCTGATTTTGGCTTGGCCACTCAGCTGAAGATGCCTCATGAGAAGCATTACACCATGTGTGGAACTCCCAATTACATCTCCCCGGAGATCGCCACGAGGAGCCCGCACGGGCTGGAGTCGGACGTGTGGTCTCTGGGCTGCATGTTTTACACCCTGCTCATTGGCAAGCCGCCGTTTGACACGGACACGGTGAGGAACACGCTGAACAAAGTGGTGCTGGCAGATTATGAGATGCCGGCCTTCTTGTCCAGAGAGGCCCAGGACCTCATTCACAGGCTACTGCGCAAAAACCCCGCGGATCGCTTGAGCCTTTCCTCCGTCTTGGATCATCCTTTTATGGCCAGGGGTGGCTCTGCACGGAGCAGAGACCTGGGAAGCTCAGAAGATTCCATGGACAGTGGAAATGCCACCATCTCTACGACCTTCATGGGCTCTTCCAGCATCAGTACCAGCGGTAGCTTGAAGGAAAAGAAGAAGCTGTTAGTTGGACAGCCGCTCCCAAATAAAATTACTTTTTTTCCTACAAACAAGAATTCCAGTAATAATTCATCAGGAGATGGAAGTGGTTCTTTCCAACAGTGGGGAATTCAGGGAAAGGAAACTGGAGGAAGTGGCAGGGGAAGAAGCGTGCAGCCTGCCGAGGAGAGGCCACATTCCCGCTACCTCCGTAGAGCCCACTCCTCAGACAGGTCTGGCACATCCCACAGCCACACTCAGGGCATATCCAACATCATGGATCGATGTCACTCCTTGGAAGTGCTTTCCAAGCCTAAAATAGGAACAAGGGAGAACACAGAATACTTTTCACCTGCCAACAGCTATACTGATATAGGAGAAATATTTAAGGAGAAGACTTCTAGTACTTCTGGTTCTTTTGAAGAGCAGATATCTCCACCTGTAAAAGACCAACCACAGTAAGAATCAGATTTTTTATTCCTGTTTTGTTTTCTTTCCACTTGCAGCAAGCTGATGATTTCTTTCCCCACAGTAATTGTAGTAGAGAGCCTTGCTGATTGTTCTTTGTAGAAGAGGCAGATGAAGGGAGAAGGCATTCAAAGTGCAATTATCAACATTTTTACTTGTTGGTCTCTTGGGGTGATTTTTTTCTTATGCTTAGAGAGGATAAAACAAACATTTAGTAAAGATTAGGCAATAGATTATAAAGATGGTGTGCCAGAAGGAAAGTATCAACCATAGATAATTATCTGAAATTGAGTCCTGTATTTATTTGTAACTTCTTTGGGAAAATCCTGGCTCCTTTTCTATAGACTTTCTATGAGAAGAATATCAAAAGAATAATTTTCTGTTTTAATATAAGGTCTTCCATATCTTAGTTCCTGCATTTCTCTCCACATTAAGAACTGGCATGATTTCCTATGTTTTCTCTTTGCAAATCAGTTCAAGGAAAAGACAAACAAGCACTTTTCCCTGTAAGAAAAGTAAATGGAGTAAGAAGTTTTTTTGACTGTTCTCAGGTGTTTGACATAAGCAAAGTTCAGTGGGCATGTGCATTCTTTCTAGTTTGAGAAATTTTCGATAAATCAAAAGTTTATACAAATGTTACTGTAATGCTTACTTTTGTTCCCCATGACTTCACAAAGCCATGCTGAATGTAAACATGAGAGGATGTTAATGTGAGTGTGGGGATTAACTTAATGGTTACAACTTTTTAATAATAATCGATTATAGGAAAGCCTCTTACACCTGTAGTTAGCTCGCACAGCAAAATACTAAATGCAAGTCCTGAGACTTGAATTAGATGGTTTATATTCTGTGGTTTTGGGGTGGTTTTGCTGATAAATGAGCCCTTGACAATGGTGAAGTAGTCATCATCACTCAAGAGAGTGCAGACAGTTCAGGCTATGGAGCTAACAGAACCTCACAGGAGCTTAGTGTGAATTTACAACAGATCAGTGACTCTGCAGTAACTGGTTTTGTGTGTATTCTTTATCCTTCAACACATGGATTCTATCACTTGTGGCTACATATATGTGATCATCTAAAAGACTGGTAAAAAATCATTATAATTTCTGGGTTTGGATGTATTTTATACAAATTCAAATGATTTTGGGTGGTAAGATTGGCATCTTTGAGCTGCATGTTTGTTATGCTGAGTGAGACACAGGGGGCTCAAGGGTGTCATGTCATCACTGGGTCTTCTCCAAGGCTGTGAATTAAGTGCTAGATGTGAGAACAGCTACTGCTGGCAGCATTATCATCACTTTTCATTCCATTTGGAAACTATTTATTTGAAAATAAAATAATAAGAAGCACTTTCTATGTTGCCTAGAGCTACAAAATGCCACTTGCATTTCCTAAATGTTCCAAGTGTTGTGGTTTCTGCAGCTGTAGCATTTTATTTTTTGTTGTGCAAGTGTCTTTGATGCAAACTTGATTATGTGTGTAACTTTTATTTTGTAGCCCAAATTATCTGTGCCCAGTGAAGCCCCAGGTTGGTTTGTTAGAGCAGAAGTCCCAGGCTGAGACAATGCAGCAGTGGCTTGGAAGCATGCAAACAAATGGTGTGTTACTCATCACTTCTGTATTTTTGCAGTCAAGTTAGAGACTTGTAATAGTTTCAGTGGGATTTTCTATTATTCTTTTCTTTCTTTGTACACTGAATTTGAATATATAGCTTCCTAAAACAAGCTTGTTATTTTCTACTAGTATTTTAGGAAAAAAAAACCAAAACCAAACAAACAAAAAAAATCCTAAAAAACCCCAAAACTCAAAGAGGAAGTAAGAATTTTAGACCCTGACATAATTACTCAGTTGTGTCAATATGTCAGAGTAAATATATGACAATATATATGACAAATACTAGCAGGTGACTTGAAAGCCCTGTTAATTTAGTTGTGCAATTACAATTAAATAAGAGAAGATGGGACCTCAATGAATGAGAAAGATAATAAAGCTGCAGAAGGATGGGTGGAGGAAAGGACAAAGACACAGAAGGGAAGGAGGTGTTCTTTGTTGTGCATCATATTATATTACATCATTTGCAAATAAAGTAATTTAATCATAAGAAGAAACCATAAATCCACTCTGGCCTTTTGTGGTTTGATATTACTGGACTCCTTCCCTTCCTGTCTACAGGGAATTGGAATCAGAGAACATATGGTCTGAATAATCCTATTTAATTTTTGGTCCCTTCTCAACTGTTCAGCCACACAACAGAAGGAGCACAATAATGATGTGGGTGAGGAGAAAGTTGATCAAGGACTTAAATATCAAAACTAGGGAAGGAATTATAGGAAGGTTAAATATCAAAACAGATGTTTAAAAGAAATAAATACAAGAATTTTGAAAATAAAACAAGGGTTTTATAGTATGCATTTAACATTTTGAGTATTAAAACCTCTGGGAGATGGTAAAACACTAGTTAGATAAACTGCAGCTTAAATGAAATAACTAGTGGTTATCTGAATGGTAAATAAGCTGTTTTTCAACAAATTAAACTAATTCTTGTATAAGAATCTATTTGAAGTCCTAGTATTTTGTTTATAAATTATTCTTTAAAATTATTTGATGTATAAAAACTGAAGACCATCTTAACTGCAATGTAGGAACAGCTTAAAGTAGCACTGGAATTTTGCTAGCATTGGTATTGATGGTACTAAAAGGCCTGATGATTTGGACTGAGAATTAAAGAAATCCCATTCTTCCCTTTAAATAAGCCTTCCAAGACAATCCCTTAAAAAGCTTTTAAGCTATACTAGAGTTTTTTCCTTCTGGCTCTGACTCTTTGAATCTGCAATGTCCCTTTGTGGTGCTTTCAGATGCTCTGGGACTTCCTGCAGACCTGAGTGGCAAGAGTAACGCCCAGGGAGGCTTTCGGTACCACCTGGATGTGCAGCAGGATGCACCAAGCCATGCATGGAACACCTTAAAAGACATAAGGAATCATGGAGCATCTGGGGACTGTCCACATTCTTTAAACCAGAGAAACCCAAAGCAATGCATCCCTGGAGTTGTCTGCAAAAATGAGAAAATTCAGCCTGGTCTCTGGCTGAACTCCAGAATGACATGTGGCCTTTGGTCAGCTCCAGAGCAAAACCAAACTTGTGGCCAAGAACCATCAGCACACCAGAAACCTACACTGAGAAGTGTTGTGTCACCTCTCACTGCTCACAGGCTGAAACCCATCAGGCAGAAAACCAAAAATGCAGTGGTAAGTATCAGTTCTGAAAATGGGAACAATTGAAGTGCTTAATATGGTGTGACTGCCTCTTAAAAATCACTTGGTAAAATAGAAATATATGTTTTTAGGAAACTGAATCTAGGATAATTTAATTTAAAATCATAGGATAACTTAATGCTAAATTATCCTATATATATATTATATATTATATATTATATATATTATATCCTATATATGTTTTTAGGAAACTGAATCTAGGAAAATTTAATTTAAAATCATAGTAGTAAGATGCATCTTAGCTTTTGTATAGAGAATACTTAAAGCATAATAGAGCAGACCTGTCTGTGTTTGCTTTTTAGAAGCCTCACCCTCAGTTACCTGGCTGATACCCTTCAGTCATCTTGAAGTGCTCTGCTTTTAAAAAAATAGCACTAATAACAAAAGTTACTGTAAGAAGCATTTATCTGTTTGAAGTACATTTAAGGAAAAAGAAAAGCATTTATTAAAGCATTTGTGGGGGGAACAAAAAGTGGCATATCTTACCTTTTGCAGAAAGTAAATTCATGTTTAATCTATTTTAGGTGAGCATTCTAGATACTGGGGAAGTGTGTATGGAGTTTCTGAAAGAACACCGCTCGCAGGAACTTGTGAAAGAAGTTCTCAGAATATCTTGTGATGGAAATGTGGTGAGTACATTTTTGATTTCTTCACTGTTTTATGAAGCTTGGAGTTCATTCAGAGCTGTTTTTTTCTTTTTAAGTGATTATTTCTTTTGAAATCCACTGTTTATATATGCACAGCTGTAAACTCTGCCCCTCCATAATAAAGCCATATAAATATAGGGAGCAAGCAATTATTTGAGAGAAAAAATTGGACTTGGCTTTTGGAATAGGTGAAGTATTGGTGAAGAAGTGCTGCTGTTAAATAATTACTTAGAGTAATAGTGAATTTAAAGAATCAACTAAATCTACATCTTCACTTTCATGGTGAATCGTAGTAATTAATTAAAATGTGAGTTATTTCCATCCCTGTTAAAAGTGCACAGTGCTGTACTAAGTTGCAACTGCACACAATTTTTGTTCCCTTTTTGTAGATTGCAGTTTATCATCCCAATGAAGGAAGAGGTTTCCTTCTTGATGACAGACCTCCTCCTCCTCCTGAAGGCATCTGCACGTATAATTTTGACAACTTGCCAGGTAACCTGAAATTTACTTTAAAATTATGATGCTTAATGTGATATTTTAAGTGAATCTTGTGACTTGATAGCTTTTATCTATTACTTTTCAGATAACTCTGAAGTAAAACTCCTTTCAGAATTATATTCAAATTTCCAGTTTAACTGGAAAATGTTTTGAAACTTCACAAGGAAGTGTAACCCACAGGTTTTGATTCCTGTTATATGGAAGCTTTAAGGAGTCTCCCCTTACAATGTAGTGTATTAAAATTAAAACTCTTTTAATATTTTCCTCATTCGTACCAGGAGCTGTTGGTGGAAATAAGTCAGTTTCTCTAAACATGCCTGTCAAGTACTTAAATACTACTCACAACTTTCAGCTATCAAATTACATAATTTAAATTACTTCTCTTCAAGCTGATGCACAGTGTTTGATGTGCTAAATTCTAATTTTTTTTAAATTTTCTTTTTTAGAAAAGTACTGGAAAAAATACCAGTATGCAGCTAAGTTTGTGCAGTTGGTGAGAACAAAAACCCCCAAAGTGACGTTTTATACAAGATATGCCAAGTGCATGTTGATGGAAAATTCACCCCCTGCAGATGTTGAAATTTGTTTTTATGATGGTATGTATTCATTTTGGCAGTTATGCAAATAGCTAAATCATGATTTTAGGGCTGCACTAAAATATTATCCAACACTAAACAACCTCCACTCCAGTTTGAAGAAAATACTGCACTATAAGCAGTTTTTTGGACACCCTGCCTTTATTTTAGCACGTGTAGATTTAGTTGATTCTTTAATTCCTTAGTGATATCTTCCTCAGGAAGTACATGTTATTAAAGTGTTATTTGAATTATACTTTGGCTTTATTCATGAGCTCTTCTTTCCATGGTTGAACTGTTGTTTTATACAGCTCACACTGAAAGTGTTCACATTTTCTTGCAGGAGCAAAGATCCATAAGACAGCTGGTTTAACTCGTGTGATTGAAAAGTCAGGGAAATCCTTCACTTTGAAAGGAGAAAGCGAAGCAGGGTTGAAGAAGGAAATCCAGGCTTATATGGATCATGCAAATGAGGTAAGGTGTTTTACACAGGCCTTTTCCAAGCATCTTCCTGAAAATTCACCTCCCCTTTCACAAATGTGCTTCCTGTGGTGCTCTCCACGTTTTCATTACACTATTGAGGAGGGAGGGTGAGGTAATGGTGACAATCCCTCACAAGCAAGACTGAGGGGAAATTCTTACTAGTGTGTAAAGCAGGTTTGCCTGTCTGGTAAAAGGATTAAACAAACAAATGAAGCTGCTTTATACAACTTGAAAAATTCAGAGCTGTTGAAGTTTCCTTAGGTGGCCTCGCTTGCCACACTAAATGTGTATGAAATAGTTATACAAGTCTCAATTTAAAACTTGAATAAACTCCTCATTTCAGGGACATCGTATATGCCTTGCACTGGAATGTGCTGTTTTGGAAGAAGAGAAAAGGAGTGGAAGTGCTCCATTTTTTCCAATAATTGTTGGAAGGTAATATCTTTCAGTTCAAAATACTGATGTATTTGAATATTTATGTATTTATTGAATATTTATTGCATACTTATGTATTTGAACTGAAAAACATTTCTGCAGAAGGCTCCTGCCATCAGGTGCTTTGGACAGTCTGTGGTAAAATGAAGGAAGAACTATGTCTCCTCACTTGTTTCTTTAATCCCTTTTGGACAGACCTTTTCCCTGCTTTTCTCATTATTTTTCCAGAAAACCTGGTAATACTGAATCACCACTGGCTGTAGCACCTCCACTGTTGGACAAGACAAACTATTCAAAAGAAGCTGTGGCATTGGATAGAAATCAAGCTGCCAGTTCTACTCCAGTTCAGACTCCAAACTGTGCTCCTGTAAGTACAGAAGGATGTGCCATGGAGACCAGTCTCCCATGTTGCTGTTTTACTTCAATTAATGGAATTACATTTGTATGGCCACAGGCTTTTATTAGCCTGTTGTGAGCATACTGACTAGAATAAGCAGATTTTGATACCTGGGTTTAAGAGCATCTGAAAAATCAGAACACTCCAAAACTTTACCACAAATGCCTCCTGGGAACAGAGTTTGAAAATTGCTTACTTGTGTTAGACAGCACAGTCTTCAGTTTGAAAGCTCTGATGTGCCCTCAGTGCTGTATAACAAATGGTGTCACAAAGGGTATTGGCACTTGTTGTTGTTCTGAAATAATCAAGTGTTAGTGTGTACATAAGAAAAAGGTAAGTGTGAATATGTGTGTAGCCAATAAGGCTTTGTGAGCAATTTCATCTGGCTTGTTTAAAAGGCCCACCAAGCTTTGGTTCCTGATGAAACTTCCTCAGCTGACTGAATTATACTGGGGTCTTGGCACACTGAGTTTTATTGTGAGCTTTGTTGAATAAACATCAATCTACATTTGTAGGATCTGCATCTGTTTGATTGTGTAGTTCACGTTCCTAGTACAGAATCCTGTACATTTCCACCTGACTGAAGTGAACTGACAACAAAAAGCTGTGTCCCTGTGGGCTTTTTATACTGTAATGCTGTGAAATGAAGCATGGAGGCTCAATCTGTCTGCATACATGAACAGGTGGCAACTGACCACTGCAGCTCATCAGCAGGATTAATGCCAAGGCTGTTGATTCTGTGCATCTCTGGGTTTTAGGTGGTGCCCTGTGAAAAGCCTGCATTTCTGACTAACACTGTTGAAAAGACCTGCTCCTCTGGTCATCCCACGGAATGCAGCCCAAATTCAGCCCAACTTGTCAAGTCTGTTTTTGTGAAAAATGTTGGTTGGGCTTCTCAGGTGAGAAATTAATAAAGGAGGCATGTCTGTTCTTTTTCCTACTAGTTTGAGATATCTATTTTTATTGAAACTTGATTTGTGAGGAACCATTCACTTGTGCACTACAGTTTAAGTCTAAAATTTGTATGCATGAAGATACTTTTAAAAAAGTGTCTTAGATAAAAACCATGTTGAACTACATAACTAGAAGAAACCCAAATAATAGTTCAGTGTCTCAGTTACCACAGTTTTCCTGTGGCTATTACTGCCTGTTTCAGTGTCCTTTCTCTTTTAAATTTGACTCTAGTAAAAAACTGAAACTGTTTAACTTCTCTGTTCACTAATATAGATGCAAAGGTGTCATGACAGAGTTTTTAATAGCTACTGACCAGATCTATGCAAGAGAAATGTTTTTTCCTCTACAGCAGGAAAAGCTGTTTCCTTGCAAAGCCATCTTCCCTCTGCTTTTCTGTTGGGTAAGCTTTAGGTTTAAAACATTATTCTTGGCTACCCAGATAAAGTAAGCTTCCTCTCCTAACAGAAAAAGCTCTCTTGATTATATATAAAGGTTAAATTGTGTATAGCTGTGAACTCTCACAAATGGGCCTCTGTTTGGCCCTTCATAAGATTTCTTTAGGAGTGGTTAAGCTAAAGGTAATTCTTCATTTATCTGGTATTGACAAGGATATCTAAAGCCAAGCATCTGAAACCTGAGGAAGTCAGCATGAGACTACTTCCTCCAAAGTAATATCCATGCAATCTTTTTCTTTAAAAGACTGACAAAATACCTAAGTCCCTTCAGCAATTTTGAAAAGCTTTCAGTTTCCACTATTAGAAGAGTTCTAGGTTTGTAATTTTGTATTTTGTATCCTCAAACCACAATGTAACTTCTCTCATCAGCTGACCAGTGGAGCAGTATGGGTTCAGTTCAATGATGGATCCCAGCTGGTAGCCCAAGCAGGTGTCTCCTCCATCACTTACACTTCTCCAGAGGGTCAGACAAGCAGGTGAGTCTGTTCCTGCCATGAAAACATCCAGCTAACTCAGTACAAGGCTGCTGTACATCAGCTAACTTCATAGCTGCTCCTGACTCTGGTTTGTAAATTTTAAACCTTAGCACTGCCATCACTTCACAGTTGGTCAGCTTATGTAAGCTTATTAAATAAAGAGAAGCACCCATAGCCTACTGATAACAAATAAATATTCATTTGTTATCTGGATAACAAATGACTAAAACAAGCTGGGAATGCATCTACTTGCTCTCCAGAGTACAGCCACTATTCATGTGTAGTATTAAAAACAGGGAAGCTGAGGAAAGTAGTGTTTTGAAATAATTATATTGTCATGAAATAAATTATTTAAGCATCTCAATTTTTCTATGCTGCTTTGCCACTCTAGGTATGGAGAAGATGATAAGTTGCCAGAATACATCAAAGAGAAGCTGCACTGTCTGTCTTCTATTCTTGTAATGTTTACCAATCCAGCTGGTCCTCACTGATTCAAGGAAACCAGGTGTCATGGCAAAAGAGCTTAATAAACTCACTCACTGACTTCCCAGTAAAGTGACTGATCTCACTCAGCCTATGCAGAGATTCTTCCATAATCTGGTAAAAAGCTAGGAAGGGGAGGGTTGCTCTCTTTATGTGCAGCAAATTGTGTGTGAAGTCTCATAAAAACATATTTTTCATTAAAGTGATGGATAAACTCACTCAAGCCAAGCTTTGAGAAACTTAGTTCTTGACTGTGTTAAGTCTTGGGAAATAATCTGAATCTGTTGTATTCTTTTTTTCTTACTCCACTGCTTCCTCAGTGCCAACAATCAAGGAAAATGCATCTGTGCTATTCAAGTACTTGTATTTGTAAATAACTTATATTTTTATGTCTTACAAGTAATATATGTAAATATGTATATGTTTTATAAGTCTGTTTTTATTTTTTGTAGCAGCAGCTTAAAACTTCCCTGCACAAGCATGTTATACAAAAAAAAAATAAATGCAGTGGTAATTGCCTGGATCTATTTATTTGTTTCATGGTCAAGTAATGGTTAAAGGAGAAGAGTTAAGAACTTTAGGTGGTTTTACCTTGTTTTACACATTGAGTAATACTTACAGCAACTGAAGTAGCATTAACAGTAGCTTTTCTCCCAAACATTTGGCTTCAAGTGTGCTAACACTCCTGATGGTGCTTGTATTTATACTTAACTACTCTATGACTTCCTTATCAGGCAGGAAAAGATCTTAAATCCAAAATGATGTTGGAGGGGGGAGCATGAAGAGTTTCAGAGGAGCTGGTGCTGGCTGTGTGCAAGCACAGCTCAGCTGAACTGCTTCAAGCCAGTTCTCCTTGTTCAGGTGCTGTTTAAAAGACAGAACCTTGGTTGCTTTGTCATGTCCAAATCAAGGACATTGCACTAGCTTGCAAAGAAAGAATTTAGTACTAGGAACATTTCAGAACAATATACAAGTAGCACTTACTATTGAATTAGCTTATAAAAAAGTCCTTCTTCACAACATTTTGCGATTCTGTAGCAGTAAAGCCCATAAAACTCCTGTATCCCCTTCAGTTAGTATTGAAAAAATCATCTTTTAATTCAGTAGTTTCTTAGTGTTTGAACAATTGAGTACATAGGAATAATAATCACATTTATTAAATTCACATAGTAGAGACATTAGACAGCAGCCACAACTCTCATACTGGAGTTACTCCAGAGGTTTTTCCCCAGTAGCATTAAAACAGCTAAACAAACCCATACAGATGAGCTTCGACCCCATTATGAAGGAAAATTAGTCTCACTTTTTAAAATAAAGCCTGAATGACTAAAACAGTGTAAATTCCTGTTTCTTGTACCCTAATATCAGACGAAATGAAGTCTGCAGATAATAGTGAACACCTAGGAGCCAGTTTTCTCCTTTCACTTAATTAACCACCACTGCTCAGCACAGTGCATTCATTCTCACCAAGCACAAAAGTGTAAACTATTGTACTTAAGACTTTTTTTCTTGTAGTTAAGAAAAGCTGTGCATATTTCAATGCTGCAGGTTATCCTTCTTGCTATAAAAAGGCATTCAGCAAAATAGTAGAGGAAAAATTGCACATTTGGTTCACTGTAGTTCAAGTAACAGCTGCTGAAACTGATTTTCAATGGCTCTTGGTCAACTGAAAGACCCAAATCCGACATCAAGTACCTGTGTGGAGGGCACCTCCCTTCCTCTATGTTTCTGTCACCTGTCATTTGGAATCCTGGAGGAGATGTAACAGGTTCCAGAAGCAGGTGGGCTGTATTAACCAGTGCTTACAAGCCAACAAATTCAACATCAGCGTGGTGGTGTCTCCATACAAAGTGCATGCAGCTCAACTAATCTTGTAGTTACTAAAGAGTTACTAATCCTGATTCACAGAATCAAGATAATATTTCATTTACTTCTTTCTGGAAAGGATGCACATAACCTGTGACCTTCACAGCTGCACTCAGTGCACATGTACATCCCATAAACTGTACACACTTCAGATGTGCCATGGTATTGCTCTAACCCATCACATTCCTTCCTCTGCTGCCAGAAAAGCAGGACACAGCAGCCAGCTGCAGCAGGGCTAACCAGGTATTGGGGTATGACCAAGTTAAATGTTCTGTCAGTGTGTAAGTACAGGTGTACAGTTGTTAACCCACATCCAACAAGGTCAGTGGTTAGGTACTCCTCATTCAAAAGCAGAAATAAACTAAATATTACTTCTGCTTGGTTTTACTGTTTGGGTTTTTTTAAAATATGTATTTAACAATTCTCTTCCTGCATCCTCCCATATCTGACAGAAAATGCAATTAGTCTCTTGTATACTATCTCCAAGAGTAAGAGAGAGACTACAACTACTCCACAGATCAAGCTGAATGCCCAGCGTGGCCCCAGGTGAGTGTAGATTTGGCTCACAAAAACAGGCCCAAGGATCCTTGCTCCACTTCCAGAGGCAGTCAACCATCCCATGTAGACACCCTACAGCAGATCAAAAGCTTATGTAAGTGATACAGGCATTATTTAGCTTGCCATTAACTCCAACCCCTTAGCCTAACTAGAAAATGTAGAGTATTTAAACAACCACTTTTCTTTCTTAACTCATTAAGACACTGATTACTTTGTTTCCAAGAGTACTGCTCAGCCTCTCCAAGCTTTCATTCCAAGGCTCCACTCATAGGTACTCTGCTGCTTTCTAACAAAAAACAAGTTCTGGCTGTGTTCTGGCTCAAAGAATTAAGTCTCTTGCACCAAAATATAACAGGAAAAAATGGGCCAAGGGGGAATAAAATTTTTTGTTAAGCAATAATGTAAGTTTGCTAGAGTGTTTCACTAGTAAAAAATGCCCATACTGGGGGTCTAGTAGTAGTCTTTACAGTAGCCTATTTGTAGTCTTTATATAATAAACTTAGTAAGAGACATTATTCCATGTGGTATTCCAAATATGTAATTGGTATTTACAAAAAGCACTCTGCCAGTCTGCCAGAAGAGTCATGAAATTTTCACGTTGTAAGATTTGCATAAGTAGCACAAGCCTTGCTTTCCAATTCCCCTAGAGACTTGCCTTGGATTTTGAAACAGATTGGAGCTCCTGCAAAGTTCTGCCCTGCTTAAAACACTTATTATTCTGCCTTGCAAAGTTCTGCCCTGCTTATTATTTGGCTGATCACAAAAGGAATTTTAACCAGACCTCTCATTCTAATAAAGAGAGTGCACAGCAAATGAAATAAACCTTTTAGGGATGGTGCTTACCTGAGGCTTTGGTCCTAGGACTTTTGAGTATAGAGTGTAGGACATGACATTGCAAACAGGATAGCCCAAGCCTATGAGCACGTCAGAGCTGATGTACTGGGCCAGGTAGATCATGGGAGTGTTCAGGCACCAGGACTGTGTGACAGGGCAGCCCACGGGTTCTGCTGTGTGGTTGGATGGCAGCTGCAGCTCTGGCAAACTCCAGAAAGGTGCTAACATTTCACTGGGGGCTGTTCTGGGAATGGAGTTGTTCTTTATTTCTGTAAAAATAAGTTTTTCATATCATGAAGAACAAAAGTGCAATGAAAGGCTTTCAAAAGAAGGTGGTATAGTTAAGACTTGAACTTTACCTTGCCACTGGATATTTGGTAGTTTCTTCCCCCAAGGCAGTAAGATAAAGAATCCAATCAAGACAATCAGTAAGCCTGCATGGAGTATGGCACGCTCACCAGTCCTGCCAAACAATGAAACTGCAGTTAAATGTATCATTTAATTCATGTAAAATTTAGGTAGCTGCTAATGACACAGCCCGTTAGTTTGTGGAAATGATATCTGACCAAAACACTGGCAAGAAAAGTTACAAAATCACAGTAACTTAAAATCAGCATTTCTTGTGATTCAAGGGTAAAACACAGTCAAATGAGAGGGGGTTATGTTAACAGAACAAGGAACAACCACAACATCAAGACTGTGCCAAAATTGGAAGTATTTCATTGTCATAGTAAACCCAGACTCATTACCAGTAAAGACTTGAGTAAGAGATTTGGCCCTGCCATAAAGTTTTTCACATTCAGCCAACATAAGAAACAAAATCCCAAAAACTTACTTTTTTGACAGTGTTTTAACCACCATGAAAACAATAACTGATTCAATGCCAATCACACTAAGGATTATTCCATTATAAAAAACAGCTTCTTTCCTGGTCCAGGAATACATATCCATTGTCAGTGGAGTAGCTATACTGGAATGACAGAAGAAAAATACAGTAATCATAAAAAGCTTCTTCCATATATTAGTGCCCATGCATATATCTGGTATACACCAAATATACTCTGAAGCATCATTAATCTATTTCTGATAGTTCATGAAACAATGTTGGAGTGAAAACCAAGCAAGGGTAATAGAGACACAAAAAAAACCATCAGACCCTGTGAGAACAAAAATACTAAATTTTTGATAATGTTTAAATTTTAGCAACCAACCAGTCTCTGAAACCTCAGTTTTCTAAAAATAATGCAACTCATGACAGAGCCAAATTGTAAAATAAATTTTAACTACAATAGAGCTCAAAAAACTCACAGAATAAATCATATATACTCAAAGTATCTCCTAAGTTAAAAAAATGAAGTACACACTGGAGCCTGAGATAATGATGCTATGTTTTACTTTTTTTCTTACAGACAGAAAATTTGGGAGTAAATAGCATACCTCTTTAAGCTAAAAAAATCCCAGTCATATAGAACAGTGTATTTCAGAATACAATTGTATTAACTCTACTATACAACTGTTTTAATCATTACTGAAATAAAAGATGCACTGAAGCTTTTGGAGATAATCAGAATCATACTAAGAAATCACACAAAACTAAAACAAAATACAAAGAGTAAGGTACTCAAATGAACACATGCTTTTTTTGAACACAAGCTTTTTTTTTTTCAATACTTAAAAAGTTGAGGATATGGGTTTGCCTCTGTTGAAAAGCTTTAACATTAATGATTTCTCTACCACAAATATGGTAGCTATGGTAAAGATATGTACTATTCTGTACATATCTTTAGTTATTGCTGACCTTTAATTCATTACTTTAGTTATCACTGACCTTTGATACCTTATCAGTACACATCAGCTTGATTGCCTGTGGTTTTGGACTTCTACTTAGGAAGATGAGTGGAACAGAAAAGCCTTTACATGCATCCCCACTCTGATTACTCTACATGTCTGAATATTTAGAGAGAAAATAGACAAACTTACGTTTCAAAGACAGCAAACACAAACAGGATGACAAAGAAGAGAACGTTGAGTGCTACCACAGCAACATGGTCAATGCTTCCTTCTGTGTTCTGATCCAGAACGTCACTTCCTGCAGCAACACAAAAGAATTACCTGAACTGCACACTGAGCTTTTTCTTATGCCATCACAAATTACAAACAGCAATGATTCCTTTGGTCTTCCAAGTATTTAGCATGTAAGTTGGTGGGCAGCTAGGCAGTTATACTTTGACACTCAAATGATAAAGTTTTTACATCAAAATGGAGTTGTTGAAATTTCAATTCCACTGTCAATTAGAGAAAATGATTTCCAAACTGGTTACATGGTCTGTTTTCCCAATGAAACTTGAGTGATAGCAAAATAAGAAAACTTCTTGAAATATCTGAACAAGAGAAACCAAAACATTCTCTTCAAAGGTCAAAATTACATAGCAGGATTCTCAGGGTGAAAATATGGAAGGATCCATACAATTTTTTTTTTCCCTTCTTTGCTACCAGACAGCACTATGGGCACAACATGATAAATGAAGCAATTTCTGGACCAGCTAAGGAGAGATGTAGCCTATTTTGCACATCAACTTCCCAGTGCATCAAACTTTAGAATACTTCTAAATGCTTCTATGTAATAAGAGAGTACTTCAAAATTATAATCAGAGAAGGAGTTTTCAAGGAACCACTGGTACCTTCTCCATCAGAATTGATACTTTTGTACTGCCGTCCCATGTCATCCACCCGATGCTCCCTAGAAATGTAAAACTTTTTTCATTAATACACACATTTATTTGATCTACTATTGAGTCAAGTTTCTATCAAAATAAATGTAAATGCTATCATCTATAGGATAATTATTTGCAGCTCCATTAAACATCATCTACAAAGCTGGCACCTGACTGCAGTGAACACTATTCAAGAAAGGAAATAGTCTAGTGGGAGCATATTGGATATCCATATGCATTTGCACCAGTGGGATAATGAAAAGAATCTTAAAGGAAAGACACGGACACTGAGATCCCTACAGACAACCTAATTTCTCCTCAGAGAAAATACATGGGCAGCAACTACCAATATTAAGCTGTATCAAGCCTAATAGTCCAATATCTTTAACTTTTTAAAAATCAGTTTACATTCTAACCATAACATCACCAAGATCCCTTTATGAGCATCAGAAAAATACAGGTATTCAAGAAGGTAGAAACACTTTAAAAATGAATAACAACTTTATAGTTTTAGCAGGTCTATTACTCCTCCTGCTGAGCAGCATATTATTTGCTCCAAGTCACCCACAAAAACAAGGTGAGGTATTTATAAGGTTTTTTTTTACTTGATTACCTGAATATGGCAAAGATGAGAATAATATTAATAACTCCTAAGAGAGCTCCAAATAACACAGGTGTTGTGTACATGTTCAGCTGAAGACAAAGGAATTTCCACGTTACTCCTTCTTCTCCAATAAGTGTAAAACATGTCTGAAAAACTTAAGAACATCAGTGTACTGTGAAAATCTTGAGAATCATTAAGAAAACATTAGAACACATAAGAAAAGTTGTTCTAACTGCCAAGTAAAATTTAAGTATTATACCTTTCAAGCCTTTTACATTTTGAGACTTCTACTCTAAATAAACAAAATGGATACCAGTGGGATCTCAGCTAGCCAGGAAAGTACTTGATTACATAAAATAAACAGTATAAACAGCATCATCACACTTATAGAACTGAATTCTGACTGTACTAATAGTTAATTTTCCTGGCCAACAGATGATTTATTTTTTTCCTCTTGCTCTTAGTGGAAAACATTGGTCCTGGGACTGGATTATCCCTTGTGCTATGGGCAAACTAGAGAGAAAAGATGCAGTGGGGGGGGGTTTAAATTATATTTTGGATTGGTGCAGAGCAATTGGACAAGAATGCTTCATTTATATTGGCTTAGAGAAGTACAGATTAGTGGACCCCATTTATTCAATCGATCGCGGTATCACTGACAAACTATGTCTTAAAATCCCCTGCATACAGCTGCTGAGGATTCCTACTTCCAATGCCCAATTTCAACCTAGTAAGAGAAGTGAGGAAAGAAGATTTTGCTTTACCTGGGCCTAATATGAAGCCAACTGCTTGGCAGGCACTGGTATTGGCCATGGCGCTCGTTCTTTCCGTCAGAGAAGTGGCACCCGCAATATACGATCGAACTACAGCCACATTGCCTTCAAAAAAAACCCCAAACCAAGCAAGTGTTCATGTAAATATCAAGTTCATATTGTTAAAGTGTTGAGTGACATTTATTTTAGGGGTTTGTTTGCTTGGCAGGCACTGGTATTGGCCATGGCAGTCATTCTTTCCATCAGAGAAGTGGCACCCGCAATATACGATTGAACTACAGCCACATTGCCTTCAAAAAAACCCCAAACCAAGCAAGTGTTCATGTAAGTATCAAGTTCATATTGCTAAACTGTTGAGTGACATTTATTTTAGGGGTTGGTTTCTGATTTTGCAAGGTAATAAAAGCCAGCACTCCCTCCAGTATTTTTACACAACAGCACAATTACACAATTTTGTTACAAACCGCTACAGGCCAACCCTTTGCTTTGTTAAATACTAAGTTCTCATTCACATAATGGTAAATCTGGTATTAAAACTTAATGTTAACCATCTTACACGAGACACAGAATGTAACAATTTCCAGAAATGTAAATCCTGCTGTGTTTACCTGCTCCAAACCCCACGAGAGCACGGGCAGTCAGCATGTAGTACTTGTTGTGGGCACGGGGCACGTGGACGTAGGCATAGAGACAATTAGCAGCTACTGAAATAGCAGTGGAAATGACCAGAGGCTCTCTCCTGGGCCTGTAGTTGGACCACAGGCCAAAGAGGGGAGAAGCAACCATTTGGCCAATGCTGTATGAAGCTATAATCCAGCCCAGGAAACTGGCATCTGCTGTTGGATCAATCTGCAGGAACACACGAGTCAGATCTGTGGGCAAAGCACTGCAGTGTTTGATATTACCAGCAGCACCCTTTGAGAATGAGTGCCTGGCACACCAAGGACCCTGCACTGTCATGCTTCCTCTGAGGTAATAAACCTTGCCTCACTCTCTCCAGCAATGCACCCAACCAATAAAACCCTCTTTGCTTCCTGGGAATGGCTCACTTGCAGCAAATTCCAGGAGATTTTGATGTTCTGGGCTAGAACTTGAGCAGCATGGCAGGCATGCTGCTTCCATGCCAGCAGCAAGGAGTCACTTCCACTGTCTCTGCACATACCTGAATCTGTCCTGATTTACAGGGCTGGTTGTCACTCTGATTTTTTAAGATTTTCTAAACCTTCTGATGCTTACATTCTTGTAACGAACTTTCCCACATACTTTTTGTAAATAACTCATTATTTTGCATTCTTTTATAGAAGAAAAGAAATTTGATAAACTGTTAGCTTGTCCAGTGTCATTGGAGAGGTGGCACTTTCACCCACCAATCCACTGACGCTTTAAAAAATCTAGAAGTGTTAAAATCAAAAAATAAACTTCCCCTTTTTTCACCTTAAAAACAACAGTGTGTGCATGTCGTGTTGTTTCGTATCCTATAGTAATAGCTGGTAATGCATTTTCTTGTTTTCTGCAAGAATTCAGCATCAGCCTCACCTTCAATGACACCTCTAGGTCCCTGCCCAGGTTATACTCTCCCAAATTTGCATTTAAAAACTGCCTTCTGCAGTTCCAGGGGCACTAAAATCCTAGCACAGATTCAACTGAGGTTTTAGGGACTTTCGTGCTGCTTTTAAGATCTAAGAGGTTTAAGAACTAAGATCTTAGATTTAAGATTTAAGACCCCCAAATAAACTAAAATCACAGGAACAATGGCTATCTCCTGTTAGGAATACCAAGATCTCTGTGCAACAATGTGATATCTACAGAGCAACTTCTACCTTCAGTTTCCTCTGTAATTTATTTATTTTTTCCAAAACACAGACAAGTCTTGTCTACTAGGTTTTAATAACAAGACTTCTATTGATTTGCTCTCCAGGAAATCATGATATTGGAAAACCAAACATTTCTGGATTATGATGTACCTTTAGCAATTGTACCTTTAGCAATTTTGCAAGAAATAATAGAAGCTGTCTAAGTGGATGGCAGAATAAAAGTCTCTTAAAGCCAAACACCTCCCTCTACTTTTTCTTTTCCTATATAAAATGTCAGGTTTTCTAGTATCTACTTTCTGAGCAGGAGTTTTCTGTTCTTAATTATTTTTAAAAATACCCCATATTTACAAACCTTTTGGAGATACGGCCACACAGACATAATTACAATAGAGAAACCTGTAACATAGTAAAAAATGAAGTTATTTCATAGGCCACTTTTATCAGTATTTTTCTTTTCTGAAACAGTTATTACAAGTCTATTTTTATGCCTCTAAATGTATTATAGAATAAACCTGTGCATTTCCTGCTTCTTTTAAGGAGTGCTAATTCCTCCTATCAGGAGGAACTATCTTCAAAAGTTCATTTTATAGGTGAATACACACTAAACAAAAAACCTCCTATGTTGTCCTCCCAGTAGAAAGAAAACAAGGTTCCCAAAGTAAAAAGAATTTCTTGATATACTGACATATATGTATTCATTAGTCACAGAGATTTTTAATTAATAATAATAAAAAAATGAGTTACTGAAGTATCCTATCAAATTCAAGATAATTTCTAGGCCCACAGAAAATCATCAAAGGTCAAAAATCAATTCTTGTTTCTGGGGGAAGTTATTTAGGAATAAAATTTCAATTTGTCCTGCAATGGAGATGCAAAACCCAATAGGATAAAACAAGTTTTGATACATGTTTTGAAATAGACAGCATACATTGCCATAAAGATCTTACCTCTTAAGAATGCCATGTTATTTCTGTTTTCATTCCCTAGAAGTTTCACTCTGGATGATAGAAGTGCAACCTTTGTTTTGTTTGGTTCTGAGCAATACCCTTACCTTGCCACTACCAAACTAGTAGGGAGTCATAAGCCACAGACTTATGTAATCCATCACTTTGTGTAAAAGCAGTTTTATTACTTATCTCATCAGATGGAACTTTCTGTTTGATTTGCTAAGATTCAGACATTCTCTTTTGAAGAATCAAACAATGCACCCTTTTTGAGGTTAGAACAGTAGCATTAAAGAAGCTCTCTAGTTGGAATTTAGAAAGCCCTGTCATTTTCAAACCAAAGTCTATTAATTAAACAAATAACATCCAATTCCACATGTATTTACTCACCTACACTACTGAGAAACATGGTCAGGTACATGATCCAGATGGATCGCCACCTGCTCTTATAGTGCTCCTGTGATTCCACAACATCCCTGGTTTTCAAACAAAAAGCAAGAGGGAGAAAGAAATCATTATCAGATCCTCTTCTAGTCGCTCCCACATGACACTGCAAACATTTTTCACCAATCTCTCAATGCAATTGTGTAACTTGTTAAGCAGGAGGGGATTTCCGCTTCATAGCAAAGACTACAAAGAACTTATTTTTTGCTGGAAAAATACTAGATTGACAAATCAAACAATAGAACAGAAATGCTATCACACACCAAACGTCACACAGAGAGATCCTGATCTAGGGAGGTCTTCTTCGGTTCTGCAAACTCTTTGTATAGACACTTCTGAGCATCACAGATCATATAAAACCTTTAAAAAGTGGGTGTTAAACCCCTCACAGCTGTAACCTTAAAAGAACCACAAACCTGAACAACTCCTGATGTGACTAAAAGCTACAGCCTGTCTGTTTTTATGATGAGAAAACAACAACATACAACGTAAAAGTTGTGTGTAAAAGATGCTGCTGTTGATAGGAACGGCTGAAAAAAAATTAAAACAGAAGTTACAAACTAAGTTACAAAGTAATGTTTATTCAGATGATGCAGACTCAGGCTATGGATATAGATGCCCAAACTTAGTTTACAAACGCTGTTTACGCAAGTCGTACCTAGACTTAGGCATATCTGCGATTTTAAATTCAAGACACTTGTTTTGCTGTCAGAAGGGGGGAAAAACCCCAAGCTGCCCACACATGAAGGCTGCTATTAAACACCCAGACTTCAGCCGCACATTAATCCCGTTGGGCGTTTTTTAGGGATTTCCCAAGCCAGTGCGTTTGTGTTTTCCCGCAGAGGGAAGCAGTCCCCGGCCCGCTCCCACAGCCGGGCCCGGGGCGGTCCGAGACTCGAGCTCCGAGCTCCGGAGCGCTGGGGACGGCGGCTGGGGCGGGACGCGCGGCCGGGCAGCGCCCCCCGGCCCGGGCTGCCCGGGAGGGGCGGGGAAGGACCCGGCACCCACGGGCGGCTCCTCGGCTCACCCGCGGCAGCGGCGGCGCCCCCTCACAGCAGAACCAGCCCCTACCTGCTCTCTTCCTCCTCCTCCTCCTCCTCATCCGCCGCGGGTCCCGCGGACCCCAGCAGGGGCTCCCGCCCGTCGGGACGCGCCTCCGGAGCGGAGCCCGCGGCCGCCATGGCCCCGCAGCGCCGGGCCCCGCCCGCGCCCGCCTCACGCACGCCGCCAGGGGGCGCCCGAACGCGAGCGCGATGGGCGCGTGAGCCGCGTCCCGTCCGTCCCGTCCCCGTCCCGCCCTTCGCCCTCCCCTCCCCTCCTCCTCCTCCTCCTCTTCGTCTTCTTCTTCTTCTTCCTCCAGTTCCCACTCCCGCCCTCCCATGAGGTGCCTCAGCACCGGCAGCGTTTCGGGTGAGCAGCGGGTGACCTTCGCGGGCCGGGCTGGGCCGGGGGAGCGGTGCCAGAGCGGCTCCCGGGGAGGGCGGGCAGGCGGGAGCTGCCTGAGCCGCTCCCCCTCACGGCATTGCCCGGCCCGGGGGGAGCTGAGGCGGGCGGAGGGGTGGCGGTGGCCGTGTCCTGCCTCTCGCCGCCCCTTTCTGCGGGTGCTGGGGCAGCGGGTCGCGGGGATGGCGGAGGTTTGGGGTCACAGAGGTTTGGGATCGGGGGCATGGCGGAGGTTTGGGATTGGGGAAGGGCAGAGGTTTGGGATCGCACCTGCCCTCTTGGAGTGCTGGGGTCAGGCCGGCAGGGAGCTGCTCGCAGCCCTGCTTTAGGCCCCGTTGTTTATGCTCCGGCTCCTGTGTCCCCGTCCTGTTTTGTGGAGTTGTTGTGGGGCTTTTATCTGCCTTGGTGTGACTTCTGTGTGATTTCTTTCATTCCTAAGCAGTCGTTTCTTCTATCAGAAAAGGAACTGGCGTTAATTGTAAGGGAAGTTTTTTTTAAATAGAGAGGGAGGGAGGGTAGGGAAGTTGACAACTCCGCCTTCTAAAACAACCTCGGTGGTTTTTTCAGGTTGGCTGCTGAGGGGGAGCTTTTTCACATCCATGTATAGAATAGAAACCACACTGTGGGCCTTGTACTTTCCAGAGCTGATTTTCTTGTAACTGAAGCTCTTTGCACGGATAAAAAGCAGTACCTTTTACGTGTTGGGTTTTGGATGAGTTTATGTGTCTGTTTCTATGTTTCTTCTTAGCGTGCTTTTGTATCTGCTGCAGTTTCCATTCACAGATCACAGTTATGTAAAGCTTTCTGTGTTAACAGTATATTCAAGATTCATAACACAGATCCTGTCTCGATTGCCACACAGCTCCACAGCATCGTTATCAGGTCACTGCTTGACCTGCCTCACAGTGGGATCGGGATGTGGCACGTGTGCTGTCGAGTGGAGGAAATCAAGCTGAATTCTCAAACAGCCTTTCCTGATTCTCTCATTCATTTCAGATCCTCACTGCTGAAATACTCCTGTTAATGTGAAATTATAAAACTTCAGCCTCCTGTAGTTGAATTTGCCTTTCCTGGCACTAAAGGTGTTTGTAATTGTCTTGCCATGCAGGCATGGATGGGCAGTGACTGGAGCATGTCCTGCCCTTTTGTTACAATAGGGGCCATCCTCCTAAATTTTTTTATCTCACTGATATTTCTGAGAAGTTCTATGCAGCATACTACACATACTAGGAATATTTTTTTATTTGATTTAGTGTTTCCTGTACTCTTTCCAGTAGTGCTTTTATCTTGATTCTGATTAATTGAAATATCGTGAGTTACTTCAGAGTCTCCATTCCATCAATGAAGCAGGAGAGAGGATGAGACAAAGCTTTTGCCTCAATCAATATTACATTTAAATATAATGCACTTGCCTAGAAAGTTGTTTTGGCACTCCCTTGGTGCAGCAGAGAGCTTGTAAGACCAGACTTGGGACTCAAAGCAAAATCTACATCTTCATGTTTTTAAAACAAAGCAGCCCCACTGTGACTTTCTGCTCATTTCATGTATTTACTTTTATCCTGTAGAGATTGAACCTTCCTAGAGCCATTGTAGCTTTCTAGCATGCTTGTTCTAAAGTTCAAGTGCCTATAATTTCTCTCAATAGTAATTTATTCTAGGTTTTCTCTAGAAAGAGAGTTCTCCTCTTTATTCTGTATATTGATTCTTAAATGTTGGCTTTCTAGAAGTGCAGAGGAATGTTTTTGTTCATCTGACCACAATTTTGACTTGTTATAGTCATACAAGTTTATTTTTAAAAATGGCCATATTGGAGTGTGGCAGAATAAGTGCTTTTGGAAGAAAATAAAAGTTCAAAAACCCCATAAATGAAGTTGCACTATTATGGAGTACATTTAGTATGGAGGGATCTGGAAATACTAGAAAATGCCTGAAGTGAACTCACTAACCAAGTGTTTGGTTATTAAATCTGTTGGTTTTCTTAGGTGCACACAGATCCTGGACTTTAATTGAGTAACCTGCATCCTGCTGACCAAGAAACCAGATTTAAATTATTTTTAGTCGTGTTTGTGTTGGTTTTTTTTTCCCTTCCTTGTCGGAAGAGCTCAGCAGTGGCTCCCTGTTCACTTCAGTAAGTATTGCTTTGAAAATAATACTCAGCTTGCCTAAAATCTCCTTAGATTTAGCTCTGTTTGACCTGGTGTATTTGTTGAAAGAGAAATGGTCCTGGCAAGGATTTTGAGGGTGTGATTTCTTCCCAGAAAGGCATGGGAGGAGCATCAGTTTGATAAGAAAGATCAAAATTGGAAAGGAACAGATAAAATAAGGATTATGATATATGTTTACCACACCAAGGAAGGCAAGATTACAAAACTGAGCTTTCTCTGCAGCAGTGACTGGAATTGCATTCTTTATCTCCTTCTCTTTCTCTCTCCTTCTCTCCATTGAGAAGATGAAGTCTTCTGGTGGTTTAAACCCAACCATTGTTTCAAGCTCCCATTCTGAGATGTGTTTATGACAGCCCACGTTGGCTGAAGGGTTTTGCCATCGTAGCTCTACTGAGAGGACAGAGATCAGTGCTACTCTTTGTTTCATCAGTTCAAGTACAGCACAGCTAGGACTGCTTGAAGATGTAGTTTTGATGGAGTTCAGATGTGCCTATGCAGCTGGCTTGTCATCAGTGGTGTAATGAATATCTGATTTTAATCAGCATTTTAAATTCCGACAGGTTTGATCAGCTGCCTTCATATTTTGTTCAAAATGCAAAGAGTTGACCTGAATAACGGGGTTAACTTTCTTGGAATGCACTGGATGGCTTTTCCTTAATGCAGAAACCAGAATAAGAAACCATTTGGTGTTACAATCAATGAATTTGCCTCTCATGTAGACTTTTAACTGCCTTGTTTTTACCTCTGCTTTTTCCCTAGATGACAGTGTGCTGCTAATGGGTGTAAGTAAATTAGATGTCTTGTACCGAAAGCTGCTCCTCACTAAACTGTTCATCAGAGGATGGGGAAAGCCAGAGGATCTGAAAAGGTGACTTGTTAAAAAGTAACAGCATAAATGACATGTTACATTACAGGAAAATAACCCAACCCTTCAAGTAGCAACAGTAATTGCTATCCTGTATTTAAAATACCACAAGTGTTTAAGTTGGTTCTGTTCCAGAAATCGTGTGTTTCTATACCAAGGGAGTAACTGGATTTAAAAGAAGCCTTTAAAGGAAGGATTTGCAATTTTTTTCCTGTTTAATGAGGTTCTTCTTGAGAGAATGTCTGTGTGTACAACTAAGTTTTTACTGCTGTTTATCTGATGACATACTTGAAACAGCATCTCTGCAAGTGTTTTCCAAAAACAAAACTTGACAAATTTCTGCAAAAGAATTGTTTCTGTTTAACGTTAAAGCGGTTCTTGCTATCTTTCTGTAACCTCCTAATTAGTTTTAAAAGTGTAAGATTTAATCAGAAGTTTCTCTCATAGCCCAAAGTAGTATTATAAAAGTTGCCCAAAAGTCTTTCTTTTTAGTTGAAAATACCTCTTAATTTTTAAGCATTTTATTAATTACTATTGATATTTACACTTTGAAGTTGAGCATTTGTATTTCTCAAGTCTAAAAATGAAGTGACAGTACATCTATTCTGCATTGTGCAGAATTTAAATAGGAAATTATAAACCCGCATTTAATAAGCTCACTCTTATGTATATGAAAATCAATAAAGAAACATTTGAGAACCACTGAAATAAAATTTTGTGCACTGGATAGCATGGAGTTTTATGGGAGCTCGTTGGTTTGTTTTTTTAATGTCCATGTGCAAGAACTGATGTGGAGATGGCACTTGGATTGCTTTGTGTGTCTGTCTTCAGTTGATTTTTTTTCTCTCTTAAACAGCAGACTTTCCTGCCAAATGGGAATATTGGCTTTGGTTGGAATAACCAAAACCAGTGGGGTTTGTTTTGATTGCAGCATTTCTGTATCCTATTCCATGTGTATATATCCAAAATGCTTTAATGTTATCAAACCCCTCTCTTTTAAAGACCTTTGGGTTCTTGGTGAGACACAGAAGTTTCAGTGCCCCATCTCCCTCCAGTCCAAATGTGTCTCTATACAGGGAGCCTCTGACTGGTGCTGCTGCTCCCCAGTTTAAGGCTTGCCTGGGCTCTGGAGGGTGATCACAGCCACACCAAACAGCAACAGGGGAGTGTTGCTGGTGCTAGCAGTGATATCAGCTACAGTTCCTTCATTCAGGGGAAAAACCCTCTCCCAGCAGATCAAAAGTGAGGAGGAAGCAGGAGGCAAGCTTGCCGGTCTGCAAAGGGGAAGGAAGTTTTGTTCTAGTGTTGCCCCTGAGTGGGATGAAGATGATGAGCTGTTCCCCAGCAGCCTGGCTTCACCTGGATGGAGAAGGAAGAATGCTCCCTCCTCCTGACTCCTCACACTGCCTCGTGGGAGGAGGGGTTTTATTTTTGTTTGTTAACTCATCACTGTGATGGTGAGTGATCATTATTCAGTCTTGGATAAGATCGAATGACAGCCTACTCTGCCTAATCTGAATTTTTGTGTGCACACCCTTGATGTGATGAATGGTAATATCCTAACTCTTTGTCTTCAACTCATTAGCAAGGGTTGAATTCTCAGTAGTGGCAAGATTTAGCCTTCAGTATGCACCTAACTCTAGAAAAAAGACAAATGCAGTATTTTTAGAAGTTTTATTGTCAAACAAAGCATCTCTTCATTTAGCTTACCCTCCACACTCACATCTCGCATCTTTACCTTTGCTTGCTCAGAAATACTTAATGCACTGGCTATTTTCCATAAGAAAAACAAAGGTTAAAAAGTAGAGCTATTTTTTGTGTGCTGATAAACTGGATTTTCTTTCCATTCTTTGGTTTTCTGTGGTGCTGGGGAGGTGAAGTGGTCATTTCTCTGCACTTTTCACTCATTAGCTTGTCAGGTAAAGTGTGTATTCATGAGCATAGGAACGAGCAAGTTATGGAGTATTTAAGGTTGAAGGGGCCAATGTGAGGACATCAAGTCAAAATCCCTGTTGAAAACAAAGCTGACTTCTTTGTTTCTTCAAGTCTCTTGGCACTTCATCCCTTGAGGATGAAGATCATTTATAGTTTCCCTGGGCTGTTTTTTCATGTGCTTAACTGTGAGAGCAATATTTCAATTTGCTCCAGGAGGGATTTCTTGCGCTGCAATACACGACCATTGCCTCTTCAGTGTTCATGTCCTTCAGTAATCTTGTCCTCTCACTGTATACCTCTGAGAACAGTTTTCTTATATTTATTCTGTGTGGCTCTGCAGCCCATTTAACTAGCAGAAGAAAGCAACCAGATTTGCCTCTTAGTTTTCTGTTTCCCAGCAAGGTACCTGAGACTTTTTTGTAACTTAAAAGCATCCTGTGGTAGCTACCTACCCTATGGTGGCCTGATTAATCTGTAAATGCAATGCTGGCTTCATAACTTTTATTTGTTTGTGGCTTACTTTAGCTCCTGAAATTTTATATAAATATATCTCTTCTTTTTTTTAGATTAAAAGTTGAATCTTCTCTACTTGTTTCCTTTCAACAGAATATTTGAATTCAGAAAGATTATTGGAAACAGGGAGAAATGCCAGAAGCTGGTTTCCAAAGATTACCCAGTGTTCATTGACAAGGTACTTCAAAGCAAGACATGATGTGATTTAACTAGATTTATTTTCCTAAAGGGATATAAAGGTGAAATAACCTGGTGCCTAACACCAGGCTACTTTTATAGGCTTCTAGAAGAGAATGGAAGGAAATAGAGACTAAAGCAGTGCCTGTACAGATACTTTTTTTTCCCAGTAGTGCAGTAGTTGGGCAGTGAGATGTCAAATGTTAAAACTCAAAAAAGCGTTCAAAATTTAGTCTGTGTTATCAAATGTATTTAAAATGCGGCAGCATTACACCTTTGTTTGATTCCTGTAAAAGGTTATTTAATAAAAGCAAAGTTGAAAACAAGTGTTTTGACCCTGTTGATAACATGTATCCCTATTTTTAGGAGTAGGCCTCAGCTTTTGAGTTTCTTAAGCAAGATTTTTATGCTATAACAAATTCTAGAGAAAGAGATTTGCTTTCAGAGCAAGTTAAAGACTGACTGAATATTTATTTCTATTGTCCCATTCTTTCTGCAGGTTGAGGGGCAATCAGACTGTAAAATCCTTGAGGGGCACTTCATTTCCCCCTTGGCTCATTGTGTCCCAGGTATCCTGCCAGTCGAATCTCTTGTAGCAAGGTAAGAGAAACCAAGAGGTATTTCTGAAATTAGTGTTGCAGACAAATAATGATCTGTAAGCAGTTTTCTTGTGCAGCTAATTGATTGCAATGCAAACAATCTGTAAAATCTTATTCATGTGATAGTTCCATCTGTGTATTAAAAAAATATATTCACTAGCAAAGAATTACTTTTTTGGTTTGGTGGTCTGGTTTTTTTTTTTGGTGTAGAAATCATATTGCACAAAGCTGTGGAATACCCTGAGTTTTTTGAATTATTGGTTTGGGTTTTGCAAATGAGGGAATGCTGGAAATGAGGACGAGTAGTTATTGTTTTATATGTAGCAGGAGAAGCTGTTTATATCAAAGCATATTATGTTGTATTTGAA
This sequence comes from Molothrus ater, assembly GCF_012460135.2. Taxonomy (NCBI): domain Eukaryota; kingdom Metazoa; phylum Chordata; class Aves; order Passeriformes; family Icteridae; genus Molothrus; species Molothrus ater. Next base: position 3,855,817 of record NC_050481.2, on the reverse strand, counting down.
GGAGCCTTTCCAGCTTTCCATTTCCATTGAATACAAAATTTTTGTATGTGTGATAAAGTAACAAGCTTATTTTATTGTAGCCAGAGAATCTGGTTCCTTTCTTACTTGGCATACAAATAAAAATCAGTTTAAAAAAAAGCATTCTTACAGAAAACTGGAGGCTCCCTAACAGTGCTGGTTTCACACTAACACTTCTTTGCAGATGAGGAGTGGATTTGCAAATCGAGCATAATTTCTGTTTGCTTTTAGTTTGGAGCTGAACTGTCATGATGGATTCTTTTTCCCAGACTTTGTTTGTTTCATAACATAAACATAAAAGTTGAGTTTAAACATAAACATCGAGCTGATACTGATGTTGTAAATTTTGTCAGTAATTGTGGTTGGTTTTTATATGTGTGCTTAAGCATGCAGCATTAAGGAATGTGAGAAAAAGTTTGATTCAAGAAATCAGTTCTGTTCTACCTCCACTGGTTAGAGAAAGAAGCTATCTGTTAACATGATCCAACTAATTAGTGCCACACTGGACAATGCAAGATGCTCATTGTTTCCTTATCTCTGTTCTCTTGTGCTTTGTAGCCAAGTTATGAGAATTGTTACTTTGGCCAGTATTGTGACAGTTTGGAAAGCTGTGCAAATTTCCCTCAAGATGTTATGAATGTATTTCCTGAAGTGTAACACTCTTGTAGGTAACAGTGCTCCATCTTGTGGGGAAAATAGTGGTGGCTCAGACGGGATTTTTTTTTTCAGTAGTTTAAACTGTAAATTAGTAGCAGCAGAAGACATGAATTGATTGATGTTGAGTGTATAGAATGATTTCATGGTTTGTATGCTGGGGTTTTGGTATTTTTTTTATTTATTACTCATCTTAATCTTCAATTTCAGCTGTTGTGCCTTCAGGAGAAAAATAGCAATGATGCCTAGGAGAGCTGGACATGCTTGTTTAGGCTGCTCTTTATCTGAAGTTGCATTTCTCCACTCTGCAAAGTTTAAATTGTGATGATGAGGTAGTAGTCTTTTTTAGGAACATGATCTTTCATCTTGGCTCCTTTTCTTGTTTGGCCTTTCTTCTGTCCTACTTTCAGATTCCTTTGTTTGCTGAATGTGTTCATGAAAAATGATGTTGCTGAATAGCTGGCAGTTTGCCTGCATGGGTTACAAATACTTATGTTGTTTTGGTTTTGCTTTTTAATTAATTTCTCTTGATGCAGCTTGTTAATAGATATTCTTACTCTGCTAAAATAGATGTTTTTTCTCACAGATTTCAGTTCATCATACCCAGAAGATGGAATGGCAAGCACAGACCTGTGTGCATTCATTTAGCAGGCACTGGAGACCATGTGAGTGTGTAAAATGTAAAATGGATTGCTATTGAGAAATGAAATCATAAATTTTGCCTTATCTGTGTTGTTTGTACATCTTGTCTTCAGCACTTCTGGAGGAGACGCACATTAATGGCACGGCCAATGATTAAAGAAGCCTGTATGGCTTCCCTGCTGCTAGAAAATCCTTACTATATCCTTTTGTGGAAAACACAGCCCTAGTGTCCCCTCTGGAAGCTAGAAGAGTTACCACACTCATAAAATATCAACTTTTTGATACCCAGTGGGTAGAAGCAAAGAAAGTATGGCCATTATGCGAAGCACAATTCTATGGTGCCTCAGGTAACTTCTGAGAAACTTGCTGTTACCACTTGGTTGGGTTTTTTTCAAAACTCTAAAGTTTTGTTCTGTCATCTTGTATAGCAGTATTATTCTGTTTCATTAAATAGGATCTCAAGTTACACTTTTTTCCCTACCCATATATCTGACAACAGTAAAATGCTGCAAACTGCGTCATTGAAATAGATTGAATTTATTGCAGTGACAATTAAACACTGGGAGTTTAAATTCCAAATTTCAATTAATTCATGCTATTTATGCATATTATTTAGCTATTTTTTAAATGACCAGTTCTGATAAAACATTTTTTACTTTCTTTAACTGGAGTCTTTTACATGGCTGTAGAAAACCTAAGGATCAATTGTAAGTATTCCTGTTATATTTATGGATACCATGTGTTTAAAATACTGCTTTTCTTTTCTTCTCTTTTGAGCCAATAGTTGTTTAAACTTTGATAGCTTATTAAGAAAAAACATTTCAAAAACCACTTGTAACTTGCCAATATGAAATTATCTGCTCTTTGCTAAACTGCTTTGGGTGTTGTGTTAGGAGATCTCAGGCATCAGGAAAGTTTGCACAAGATGGACTTGCAGTATGCAGTGAGATGCAAACATCTTGTGTGAGTACAAGCCAGGGCCATTATTTTCCTGACTCACAACTGCAGTACAAGTGCTGCTGTTATATTTCAGTCAGCTCTGCATAATCTTTGCTCAGATAGCATATTTCCATTATCATTTATGTAATAAATTATAATTGCTAGGTTTTTGCTTTTCCAAGATCTTTTAGCGATTTACAGGCATATGAATAAATGTGGTGTTGATTGGTTGTTAGTCAGGACACTATGCAATATTCAGTATTTTACAGGATTTATTTCTTCAGTCAGTTTCTTAAATTAGAATTGGCAATTGGCAGTCTTGGTTTTTTAGTTTTTACATTTTCCAAACCACAGATGTATTATCAGAATTCAACAGGTTATGTGTCCGAGGCAAAACTTTGTCTCCCAATATTTCTGAAAGTCCAAATATGAGTTGGTGTTTTAATCCTTTTTAATCCTAACTCGGACATTTAACATGACTAGAAGACACAGAGAAGGTGTTTTTTGTAAGATTATAGGAAAATGACAGGAGAAAGCTTGTGCTGGAATACATCCACTGGTAGGTTAATTTCCAGTAATGGGGACTCTAATGCCCCGATAGGTGATTGTCACTCTCCAATCCAGGGTCACACAGCCCCAGTGTAACAGGGGACACTGTTCAATAAATACAGCAGCTGCAGAGGGCTGAAGAATCTCACTGAGCTGCAGAGAGAATTGCATTAGGCTGTAAATGCTGCTCTGCAGCAGCTCTGTTCATTTCTGTGTGACTTCACCGTGAGCTTTGTCCTTGTGCTTCACAGTGTCGCAAATGTGACGCTGGCATGCTGGCACGAGAGGCCAGGAGCCCTTTGTAGCCTGGCTGTGCTACTGAAAATACTCAGCCCCACTCCCCAAGTTAGAGGTCTATTCTTTTTAGAGTCCCTCTGATGGCTCAGCCAAATAGATTTCTACTTGTTTTGTGTCTTCTGTGTTTTAGTGCTTTGCAGTGCACTGCCTGAATTCTCAATACCGTGACAAACTTCCCACTTTACAGTTTCAGTCTTACAGTGACACTGATGAGTGCTTCCAAAGCTGGCATTCTGATTGCTCTTCAAATGTTGTGTGCAATTTTTCAATGATGTAAAACAGGTAAATAAGAAAAAAATCCTTGTTTCTGCAAACAAGCTAGTGTATGCCTAGGACTGTATCACTTTGATTTTCTATTTCTAAAATATCTGTTACAACTTTACAGGACAGAATATTGCTACTAGTGAGATGCTAATGTTGGTAATTGTTTCCAAAAGACCAAGCTGTCAGTGATATTACATTAAAAGCATAGGCAGGTGTCTATCTCTAGTCCTCATTTAGACAAAAAATTACAAGAGTCAGAAAATCTGGGCTTGCTTTTTCTCCTGTTGAATCAACAGGAGTTCAGCTCCAAAATTGTCTGGGATTGTGCTGAAGCTGTGTATAAAAGTATGTATAGAATGATAAGAACTGTCAGAGTCTAATCTTAGAAAATAAACCCTCTATTTTCCTTTTCTGGGGAGAAAAGACGGTCATGTTTAAAAAATGTCTCGGACCTGTTTGTGATGGGAGGAGCTCTAATTCTAGAATCGGCAGCTCTTTTGCACTGGCTAGAGAGAGAAGGCTATGGACCCCTAGGGATGACTGGAATATCCATGGGAGGACATGTAAGCTTTTATATCTCCTGTTCAGTAATTTTTTCTTTTAACTTCTCATTTGATCACGTAGCATACGGAAATAATTTGTTTTACAGTGTTGATCTCAGAAGCGCTTTAAAATAAACACTTGGAGTCATGAGAAACAAATTGTTGGCAATTCTCCTGTTCTGTGGTGCTGAATTAGTATAATCCTTAATATGTACTGACAAATCATAGAGCCCTTTGTCAGCCATCTCCCAGCAGGCTTAATAAGAATATAAACTTCTCACATAATTGTTTTTTTCCCACAAGGGTGGGGGGCAGAGATGTTTGCTGAAAGAAAGTCTGCACTGATCGATTGCTAATTCTCCCTCTTTTCCTCCTTTCTTCTTGCTTAAACCTTTGTGTTTTAATGCATTGTGTGAAACACCCCCTCTTTGTAGGCATGTTGTAATTGAGGTGATTTTTGGTGTCAGTGATCATTGGTACTGATCAGAGATTTCTGTGGTGAGGTGGATAACATTTTCTGTGTGACACTGTGCATGCTCAGACTAAACCAGCAGTGTATCACTAAGGAAAGAATAATACACAGTAAAATGTTACTGCCTGTGTCTGTGCAGATTATCACAGCTCTGTGAGACAGAGGTGCAAAGCTGATTAAAACAGCAGACTTTTCTTTGTTAGGAGCTCAGTAAATAATGTTGGTAATGGTAGTGTTTCCCAAAAGGAAAATATTCCCCTAAAGCACAGTTTTATAACTGTAAATGTCATAAATGTACAGAGCATCTTTGGTTTACATCAACATCACCCTGCTGAATCAGCAACTTCTGTGAAATAAGTGATATTTGATGTTGATCCTCTACAGAGTGTGTTTTACAATGGAAGGTTGTAAGCATTGATTCAGTTCTACTAAAGGGGAGAAACTTCTACTGGAAAGAATCAGAACATAGATCCGTGGGGTTCTTGTAACTTTTTATTAATAAAAATAATTAGAATAGAATTATAGTTCAGTTGCAGAAATCCACTTATTGGAACATCTAGAACAGACACGAGGTGTTTCGTATTAATAAAACAAAATTTGTCAAGAACTTATCATATAGGTACATAGTTCGGTCCATTGAACTTACTTGCTCTGGCTTTTTCTGGGATAAACAGAAATAGTCACAAAAATATGTTCTGAGAATTAATGCAAAAGTAATAATTCAAACTTAAAGGACAGGAAAAGAGTGCTCTTAACATGTTGAATTACTCATCCCTCAAATTTTTTTTCCTGTATACAGATTTTGAAAGTATAGACTTTTAAATAGTCCTTCTCATAGATTGCCTGTGTTTTGCCTTGAAATAAACTTGCAAGAGCTTGGTGGACAGCTTTATAGAAGTTTTTTATGGTTTTAAACAAGTAATAGCTTGTATTAGTTTTTATATTTATAATGATAATGAATGGATTACAAATATAATTAATTGAATTTTAATTGTAATTAATGGAATATTTAGTAAATATTCTATGGGGAATTCTTATAACCAAATCACATTGAGCCTTGAAATGAGTCCTTTCTAGAGCAATGTTTATTTTTTAAAATATCATTGGAGACTAGATAGTAACTTCTAAATAGGTGAGAGTTTACCCAGCTGCCACAGTCCTTAACTCTTTGGCACCACGTGTTTCATAAATCCCATGTAAACAAAGAAATTGAAGGTGAGAGAGTTCTTCTTACTGTATTGGGAATTCAATATTAAAATGTGTAATAAGTGCCTTTGATTCTAGATGGCTTCACTGGCAGTGACAAACTGGCCTAAACCATTGCCATTGATTCCATGTCTTTCCTGGTCAACAGCCTCTGCAGTCTTCACTACGGTAACTAACAAATGACAAAATACATTTTTTGTTAATATGCTAGATTGTGATCAGAAATGTAAATTAAAATATTTGGGCTGGCCACATGGGAGGTGGGATTCCATGTCCTGTGTTATAATTATGTGCTTGTGCTTTGATTGCAATAATTCTGAGGGCTGTCTGGGAACAGAATTCCACTGAAAAAATCAGGAGAGGAGCAGGTGAATTTCCTGCATGTGTCATTATTTTAGAGTGACCTCTGGGTTTTACTTGTGTACTGAGTGCTTTTGATTTGTCATCTCAGGGTGTGCTGAGTAAGGCAGTGAACTGGAGAGAGCTGGAGAAACAGTATTTCACACAGACGGTGTATGAAGAAGAAATCATTCAAATGCTTGAATATTGTGGAGTAAGTCTGCTTTATTTTACCCAGCTGCTAATATTTACACATGCAAATCTAGCAAATAATGCAACTTCTTTCTACTTCCACTAAAACCAGACCATTCTTAGCTAGAACATACTGGCATGTTGTTTCTTTATGCTTTGATGAATTTAGTCTTTGAAGGAAAATCTTGAGAAACAAAACTAATATTTTGGTTGTATAACGAGTTTAAAGTGTAGCCCTTGCTACAAGTGTTTCCTTTGATCACACTTAGTGTAATCTACAACATAAAATCTATTCTATCAAAATTCTGATAAATGCCTTTTTTTTTTTTTGCTTTTTCCCCTAAGATTTTTTCCTTTGTCATAGTTCTTTTTCTAATACCTCACAGCAGGAGAAGAGGAGCTGGGGTGCAGATAGTTGTTACTTGGGCACTTGCCATTTTTAAGTCAAACACACTTCACCAACACTGATGGAGAAGACAAAATGACAAGAAGAAACATTTTTCAGCTTGTGTCACCCTAGTATTTAGAGACTGTCAATGTTTCAGTCTTAAACATAAGATTAGACCTGATTGCATATGTTAATTTTACTATAATTATTATTATTAGGTCATTTAAGCTGAAATGACTGTAATTACAAATTCAGAGTTTAATATAGAAAGAAAAACAATTGTTTATATCATGAGCTTCTGTATATATAAGTACCTCCTGCATTTTTTTAAACTGACAGAAATGTAGAATTAAATTATCAAGAGGTTATGATGATCAAGATTTAATTGAATGACCTGCAAGCTGAAAATAAAAGTGAGGAATGCTGGTAGTGTGTTTTTAAAGTTTTAAAAAATTTTTTAAATTTTTAAATCTTCAAAATTACATTAACCAACTGGTTTAAGGGAGAAACCCTTAACTGTTGTCTTTGTTTAGACGGATTCTTTCAAGATGGGACAAGACTTTGTGAAGAACTTCCCTGACAGTGTGGACAGTCTGGCAGACATGGACATGACTTCCAGAATATTCAGCTTTGAGTCCTTGAATGACACAGTATCTAAGGAATCTGTTCCCAGCTTTGCCACAAATAGAAATGCTCTAAGTGCCTCTTCAGAAGGACTCTTAATGCAGGATGCTCCTAAAATGCAGTGCATAAATCAAACCTTTTCCACCAGTAGCAGTAGCAATAAAAACTTAACCAGCCCACAAGGACACAGGATAAATACAAGGAGAAGGAGTGACACTTTACAGAGAGAATCCTTAATGTTCATGAAGGGAGTAATGGATGAATGTACCCACGTAGCTAACTTCCCAGGTATGTATCTCTTTGTTTCAGTGTGGAAAGCTGAATAAAATACAGTGGGGAGAAAGGTATTTTCTTCATTCTCCAAGTGTAAACTTGATGGCACCTTTGCTGACATATGGAAATATTGTGAGCATCATTCTGTAGTGTCTATTTACTACTCCATTTCCTAATTGTTTGTCTTTTCCTTCTTGATGGCCAGCTATTGAGAAAGTTAATTAAAAAATTGCCTCTCGGTATCTTTGCACATTTTTCTCCTCTTCCTTGCAGTGGCTTTTTTCAGATATGAATTAGTGCAAATTTGTATTATCTAAAGGAAGAAAACACCTGTGTGATGTGAGTAATACCTAGGCGTAATTAATCTTAATTAATAAGGTTTTTCAAGCAGAAATCTCATCCTGACTTCGGATAGAAAGCAGCCTGCATAACTGAGCTCCAAGTTTGAATAATTAAAACATGTTGGGGGTCCTTCTGCAGGCTGGTGAATGTTTCCCAGCCCAGGCACAGCATATAGGGGGAGCTGTAGTCCAGCATTCCTTGGCCAAACCCTTTGCAGCAATGCAAACAAGTGATGGCTTCCCAGAGCTGCCTTAAAAGGCTCTGCTGGAGTGGGGGCTCGGGATGCCTTTTGTGGTCTGGCTGTGCATGAACCTGATGCTGAAGGCATCTCCTACAACGTGCTTTGACTCCAGACACAGTTGTCTTTTAGTGTCAAATCTTTCTTGGGACTGAGCCCCTGTGCCACCTCATTACTTAGTCCTGGCATTCTGTACTCCATTGTACAAGTGTAAAGATTTAAATGAATGTTAAAAGTAAATAAAAGAAATCTACACCAGTGTAGATTCTTTCACTGCTAGCCAGAGATGTTTTGTGATGAATACCAGTGAAGTGCTTTCCTTAAAGCTTTTAAAGTTATTTCAGTAGACAGAAAAAGCCCTGAAAGTTTGATTCCATGTGCAGACTTTGTTTTTATCTAGACTTGTCCAGGTATCACTTAGCTAGGCACTGACCTTTCTGGGAACTAAAAAGGATCTGTGACCCTGATGCACTTGTCAAAGAGATGGAGTCCATTGTGTCCACAGTCTCCCAGGTTTTGTCATTCTCTGGGAGACTTTGCATTCCCTGCCAGGGTATCCTTGGAGTGAAGGCAGAGAGGAGCTTCAGAAAATCTGCCTAATGCTCAGATTTCATGGAAAATTGAATGGAAGACTTGAATTTATCTTAGCTTTGCATATTCTCTATATATGATTTAGTATGAAAGAAGGAAAGGATTAAATTATTTGTGACACCCCACTGCCAGACATCTTGGGTGGTCACCCTTTAACTTACCACATATTTTCTTTTTGAAGGGAGAAATGTTCTATGTTCAACATAATTCTGGTGTTATTTTTCTCAACATCATATTGGTGTTATTCCTCCTAGTAATCTGATTGGTGCAGTTCTGCTTATGAGTAATAAATACGTATAACAATATGTTAGAATTTTTATATTGCCAGTAAACCATGTAGGAAACAGAAAGAAAGTGAACATAGGCTGTACTTTCTGATCTCTTGTATGAAAAGTTGTCTTTTTTCCTCCTTGAGGGGAAAAGAATACATGAAACTTCTACTCTGTTGAATTTAATAGTTCTTTTTGCCAATAAAAAGGGATCTCAAAGAACGGACATGAATGCTCTAGAGTTTTGTTAATAAGAGGAAAGAGAATTCTCCTGTCAACTTCACAAGTCTTGGAGGAATTTGTGCTCTAGGGATGGGAAGGGTAAGGGCTGGTTTGCTTTTCCACTGATGGCCTCACCACTGTAACATCAAAAACCAGATAAATTCTGCTGGAGACTTTAGAACATGTGATTGTATTAAACCTTTGAATAATTTAATTTTATGTGAAAATAGCATTTAGCCAACAGAAATCGCAGCTGTGTTTCTGTTTCTTAGCACAGATGAATTCAGTTGTGCTTTGTTGTCCTTTAGTTCCAGTTGACCCAAGTTTAATCATAGTGGTACAAGCCAAGGAGGATGCGTACATTCCTCGCACCGGCGTGCGCAGCCTCCAGGAGATCTGGCCGGGCTGTGAAATCAGGTATCTGGATGGAGGTCATGTCAGTGCCTACCTCTTTAAACAAGGACTCTTCAGGTAAGGTGAACAGAAAGGTTTAAAATTAAATTTTAGGTTTAATCAAAATTTAAAAAGTAGTATTTGCATGAATTCGTGCCTTAGCAATATCAGGCATTGATAGTCTAAAGACAGTTATGTAAATTAGTTTTATGAGAGCAGTTCTGGAGCTTTCAGAAAGTTAAATACTTGTGCTGGTCATTTTAAAATACAAGGGATTAGGAAGACTATACACATAATTTAGGAAGTCTAAGCAAGAACAAAAAAGAATAGCACTATATCAGGTTGATGTATGCTAACCAGTAGTTTATTGCTATTTAAAAGCCTCACTGTTATGATAGTTGCCCAAAAATTTCAATGCATGTCTCTCATGTGTTTGAGTAGAAAACTCCTAATTCATCTACATTTCCACTTGCATTGAAGTTGGAAAATAGTCACGCTCATTCCTGAAACACAAATGTATTACTAGATTGAAGTGAGATCCCAGAAAGAAAGGAAGGAGAAAATACCACCTGATACCACATTTTTACTGAACGCTGTTTGGAAATTGTGATGATAGCTTAGTAGACATATTTGTAAATATATGGAAAAATGCCACTTCTATCTGCCTTTTCCCAGATTATACAAATTCTGTTCTCTTTTCTTCGTTTCAGACAAGCGATTTACGACGCGTTTGACCGCTTTCTCCAGAAGTACACCATGTGATCTTTCTAATGCATTCAGACCGATCTCATTTGTAATTCAGCTTACTGGAACTCATGTTTGGAAAACAAGCCTCTTGTAGTGTTGAGCAGATGGTCACTGACTGTTGTAGGTAACAATTACCAGAAGTGGTAAAGTACCAGCATTGCTTTCATTTCAACCCAGTGCCATTCTGACACAGCTGCTTCAGTGTTACCTGTGAAAAAACAACAGCAGCTTTTGTCAGTGCATGAACGGTTCACGTTCTCCATGTCTAATCAGGTGGTGTGTTCCTTCAATCCTGAATAAATTCTGAATCGCGTGCCAGTAGAAAACAAACCAATCAAGTATTGGAAGAATGTAAAATGTGCTGTGGGGCTAAGCTGCTCTCTTGTGTTTTGGTGTAGTTTTGGTTTGTTCCAGATACCTCGGTTACCTCTCGCTTCCTCGAGGCCTTGCTGTTCCTATTGTGTTGTACCGTGGCTTTGCCAGCACTCAGCCTCTTGTGTTTGTCACTGCTTTTCTCTTCAATTATGAATTGAACATGAGCCTCAGCAGAAGGCTCAGCACCACATCTTGCAAAGAGAGACTTTGACAATCCAAGGAAAAGTGAGAGAGATGTTTTCATTCAATATGTCTGTGAAGTTTTCCTGCCACTGAATTAAACCGTGCCATTACAGAAGGATCATGTAGCAATTCATCAACCAGCTTCACAACCTGGAATAAGTGAAAATCAAGTGTCTGGTAATTAATTGTTTACATTAATTCAGTTGGATAACATAAGCTTTCAGGTTTATTTTCTTTTTTTTGGATTGATAGATGAAATAGAAATATCATTTTACTTTCTAAGCACTGGCTGATTGTAAGCAGTTAAATTGACAGCAGATTATATGGTGCTATAAAGACCTGTTGGAAATACTTCAACAGATGTCCTTTCTAAAGTGCACTCAGTGCTGATATGCAAAATACACTTGCACTCTATAATTTAAAAGAAATGTGAGACTAAAGGTTATTGAAACAGTTAGGTTTGCTCCTTATTTTTCAACACTTGTCTAATTTAATTGGATGGAAAATAAAGAAATTTGGACTTTGAACACATTTGAGAAAATCCAAAGTCTGTTGTTTCCTCTTTTGGGATCAAAAATGCCAACAAATTACACCAGAATAAAAGGTTGTCATGTACCAACTGTGGTTGGGTATCTCTCCACATCTTTTTTTTTTTTTTTTTTTGTGGTAATCTCCTATAACATTCTTTTAAAAGCAATCTGCAGAGAAATTGAAAACTGAAACACTTCAGTATTTAGTACAGTTACAACCAGGATTATTCTGAAACAAACAGAAAAATCCAGCCATTTCTCAGGATATGTGACTTCTGCACCTTTCCAATCAAGCACTTTTCATCTCCATGGTTACTGTAAAGGTTTTTAGTAGGCAGAGTATGGAGCAAACAAAGCTCAGTTTATATATTCTCTTGGATTTTAGTCAGGTAGACAGGACTAGTAAATGTGAAGAAATCATTGTTCATTTGAAAATCAGGTGTGTTCAGATAAAACTGAAGAGAAACAATTCTGAATAACCCAAATGATGTAACATACAAATTTACTGAAAATGTAGAAGAGATTCTAGTCTGTTGGAAGTTAAATTGCTTCTTTCAAGTGGTTTTTCATTATTTCTTTGGACAGTGTTGATTGTGTATATGGGGAGCAAGTGTGAAGTGACTAGCACATTTAAACACCAAATATTTGCAGGGTTTGAAATTAAATACTAGTAAGCTTACAAATTTAAAATTGAGTCTTGACTAGTGTACTAAAAGATTCACAGGGTTTACAAGCATATTCATGCACTGAGAGTGCTTTACCAGAGCACTGTCTGCTGTTCAGCAGCTTTTGGAGCTCTGACATTTTAAATGTAATTGTGTGCTTTGTGTCCTGCTTCTGTTGCAGCTATGAGAAAGGGAGATAACTGGTGGCAAGGGAAAAGGCTTGAATAAATGCAAGAGAGAAAAGACAGATTTTGTAAAGGCCAGGAGTAAGCACAAAAAAAATCAACTCTGCTACAAAGTATAACATGCCAAAGTAAATATTTTCAAAGCGCACAATACTGGGAATTACACAACTGATGGGAACTCTGCATCCTGAGGTTAGTGTCCCAATGGTATTACTAACAAGGTTTAACCTACCAAAAGGGCACAGGGAGGAGCTTCAGGCTAATGCCACTCCTGCTGTGAGAGTGGCTTTTGGGACAAATGCTACTCCTGGTTCTGAGAGTGTCTTTTGGGACAAGCACTGAAAGACAGGTTCCTGACAAGAATAAGGAATTGCACAATGCCCTGTAACTGAAGTCGTGTTGCCAAATATGAAAGCCCAGTGAGCATTATTTAAGAAATTTCTCAGGTTAGAATAACAAAAAAAGGAAAATTGAGCTCAGCGGTCTATTTGTGCCAGTTATCAGGCATAGGGAGATGGTCTGGGAAAGGGGGAATCTTGCTGTGTACGTGTTTTTAACCCTTGGAAAATCGACTTTTTAAATCATATTTTAAGGTTAAATCCTAAGAAAGTATAAATAATGCATTTTGATGTTAAATGAGAACATGGTTTTAATCCAGGAGTTGCATGAGAGAAATATTGTAATAAGGTTTCTTTTGTGTAGCAGGTAAACCATTCTGTATGTCTTCAATTTATTGTAAAACTGGCCTTGGTAATTTTTTGGTTTTAATTTTTTTCAATAAAAGTCCTAAAAACATTTAGGTGTGGGGGGGTTTTTGTTCTCTCATGTTAACAGATATTCAGAATGCATCCCACTGTCATCCTGCAATCCTTTCCATCCCTGCTAGGGCTGTAGCATGAGGAGAGCAGGTAATCTACAGGGCATGATAAAAGCTTCTCACAACAAACACTGGTGCTGCTTTGATGTTTTTCTACATGCCTAGAAACCCAGTAAAGAAAATAAGCTTGTATCAGCTAATTAAGATACCATTGTGATTCCAGTTTTACATGTGCCAGTGCAGAACTCATCTAATAATTGATGGAGCATTATCTATTTTTTTCCCCAAGGCAAATTAATCCCCTAAACAACTTAAAAGGAACCACTCAGGATTTTTTTTTTCCTTTTTTTTTTTTTTTTAGCAAGGATAGATCAGTGTTTTATTAATCCAGAAAGGAAACACTATATGAAAGAATCGAGTCTTGCTGCTTTTTCTTCTTACTGGAATGTCAAATCTCATCGAGATACTTTCTAAACAGTAGAAAAGTGAAAATCCTTGGATCCTCTGAATACTATTTCTGCTTGGTAGCTGCTGACACTTTGAGGCAGGTATTTTTTTTTTTAATTTAATTGTTTCTGTCTCGTGTTGGTTTTTTTTTTGAAATGTTGTTCTGAGCTGCTGTTGGTTGGGCAGGGAAGTTTCTTTATCTCAGACTGTCAGGTTCTCTGCCAGCTTGGCAGTAATGATAAGTTACACAGCATTGAAAGGAGCTTTGGGGTGGTCTGTAACCCTGTAATTCCTCCTGAATATTTATCCTACAAGTAAAATGCTGCTATTCCATGCAATCCTGAAATTTGCAGTGTTCCTTGCTAGGCTTGGATGCTTCCACACAAGATAAAGCATGAGCATTAAGACATCAATAAGAATTCTGATTTCATTTGGTGTAAATCAGCCCCTTTTCCAAACAGGAGCATTTTAAGTACCGTGTTCCCTAAGGAAGGAGAGTTTTGCCAAGGAAATCTGACTCGCACTGCTAGAAAGTAACAAGGAGGATGATACAAGTGGAGAAAATGTGAAGGATGAGTCCTAGCAACTGTAACAGCATTTATATCCTCTGCAGTCCCAGTCCATCCAACAAAGTCTGCAGGAGACGCAATCCTACAGAGCTAGCAAAGCGAGTATGCTCAAAAACTTCTCAGGTACCATATAACTGATCAAAATTAGTGCTTTTTTGCCCCCCAAGTAATTAGCCCCTAATTAGTTTCCTGCTTTTTTCCTGCTCTAAGTTCCTGAGCTGTAGAATTCCTGAAGTCCCAGCTAGCCTGGGACTGATCTGCTACTACTGGACACACAGTTCCAGAATAATCCTAAAAATGTTTCAGTGCCTGAAGTGCCAGCTGTGGTGGGAATTGGTTGAGGTTTTGGTTGATTTGTAGTGGATTTCCTTTTTTTTTTTTTTTCTGATGAAGGGGCAAAACTCCAAATGATCTCATTAGAGCAGAAAACAGCATTACCCTGAACAGAACATATTTTAGTGCTGCAAAACCCAGCAAATTTGTGTTTTGTGACACTACCTCAAAAATATTTGACTAGATTTATAGAAACCTATTTGAGAATTTGCTTAGTTCACTAAGAAGCGTTGGAAGTGAAAGGTGTTAGTTTTTGGAAGGCGTTTTGTAAGAAACACAGCTGAGAGATGAATGAAAAAAAGGGGAGAGGAGCAGGTGTCTTGAGGTGTAATCAAGGAGAATTGTGGGAGCACTAGGGACTGGCAAGGAGGGAAAGGAGTGATTAATGTGCTGTGGTGGCTTTCCTCATCCTGCGACCGGAGTATGGGTGAGTGTGGAACAAGTGTATGTGCTACCGTGAGATGATTTTCTGGGGGATTGTTGGCAGAGGAGCGATGGTGTGATGGCAGAGCTACCTCTCTGTTGGAATGCTTAAATGATACGGGATTCCCTCGCTGCTGGGACCTCAAGTACGTTCTCCTGCGCCTTTTGAGCGTGTTCTCGAGGCTGCGCCCCGCGGAGCCCCCTTCTCGCCAACGAGACGCTCCCATCCTCCTGCCCGCATTACCCAGACCCTCCTCTCGCCGTGCAGGTGCGGCCGAGGCCTGCGGAGCCGAAATGTCCGAGCGGGCCTGCAAAAGCCTCCCGGCCGCGTGAGGTCACGGCGCACGGGAGAGCCCCGGGTCCCTCCCCCGCGCAGGCGGGGCCGGGGCGGCCGAGGCAGCGCGCCCGGAGCGCCGCCCGTCCCTCCGCAGGCGGCGGCGGCGGCCCCGGCGGGTCGCGGTCGCTGTCGCTGTCCCTCGCTCGGCGCGTCGCCCCCCGCGGCAGCAGGGAGCCGGCGGCGCTCGGCCGGGCCGGGGGCCGCTGGCAGCGGCTCCGGGGCGGGGCGGCGAGGAGAGGAGGCGGGTTCCCCTTCCCCCGCCGCGGGCTCCTCGCCTCGGCCGCCCCGGCTGCGGCCCCTCCGGCGGGCGCACGGCCGGGCATGTCCGCGGCGCAGGTGTCGGAGCGGCGGGGCTGGGGGGCGGCCCAGGAGCCCCGGCAGCCCGAGCCCGGCTCGCCCCGCGGGGAGGAGGCGGCGGAGGAGGGCGGCCGGAGCAGGGAAGCCCCGGCGCCCAAGGAGAACGCGTGGACGCGGCGCAGAGCCCGGCGGGACAGCCCTTCCCCGCCCGCGGGGCCGGACGGGCGCCTCGCAGCGCAGGAACCAGGTGCGGGGCCGGGAGCGTGTGCGCGGCGCCTCGATGGCACCGGGGCGGGTTTGGTTTTGGGGTTTTTTTTGGCGTTTTTAGGAAGGAAAAGCGCGTGTTCGCCGGCGGCCGCCGAGCCGGGCCCGTGCGCGGCGCGGCGCGGCCGGGTTTGACATACATGGGCACGGCAGGCAGCGCTCGGGGCGGGGGACGCGGCCGGGGACGGCAGCGCCGGGCTGGCCGCAGGTCCCGGGGCTTGCGAGCGGCCAGCCCGGGCCGGCGGTGACCTCCGGCCGGCCCCTGGCGCTCGCAGGGAGCGCTGCTCGCCCACTCGCCTCGTTCAGGCTCCTTCAGAAACGCCGCTTTGCCGCAGCTCCTTTTTGGCTGCTTGTGCAGCAAGGCCCTGGGAAGGATCCGTTAGCTGGGTTTGGTTTGCAGGATGGGGCTGCGGAGGCTCTAAGCACTGGCCAAGGCAGACAGTGCGCTCGCTGGTGGGATTTGGTGTGTTTACATAGGGAGACGAGCCGCGGGATAATTTCCTGGCCGTAAATCACTACATGAAGATAAAGCTGCTTTATGGGCACCACGCTGACATGGCTTTACAAAGCTGGTCGTCAAGGACCTAAATTGAAATTGCCAGGCTTTGTGCTTAGGCTAGCAAAGACTTCCTAGAAGTTTGGAGCTTCTTGGAGTATTGTTCTTGGCTGCAAGTAAACTGCTGACCTCAAAATAAATACTTCAACCAGCGCTTCCCGAGAACTTCAATCTCAGCGCTTGCTCCCGAGGGCACCTGACAAACCTTTTTTGTGATCTCACAGTCACTTTTATCCTTGAATTAAACACGTAGTTCCTTGACAAAGAGAAATATGTAATTTACAGTTTCAAGTATACAGGTCATACAAACGGAGACCACAAAATCTCTTACTTGGCTGAAGAGCAGAACTTTTGGCAACATCTATATAGCCATCTTTATTATCTGCTGTTTTGTTTAGGTGTACTGACGCTCTCCTAAGTACCTGTTTGTGCCCAGCTTCCAAAATCCAGCTGTCTGGGCAGAGGCTTGTGGTCTGCTTCATGCATGAAAGGGGACTTGTCACTCGTTTGCCTTGCTGTGGCAGCAAGAGCAACAGTGCTGCATCAGAAGCAGTGGGAAAGCTGCTTTTGTTGTGTTAGCACCTTGAGTGCTTCACCTCGGTAAAGTTTGCTTTCCCAGCAAAGATAAAACACACAAATAGCTGTTGAAGGAAGGAGGAGGCAGCAAGCAGTGCACTGTGTGCATTGTCTGCTTCATTTCGTGATTTTAGAGAGCTTTATATTGTTTTTCTCCTGCAAGAAGTTGTGCCTGCCATTTATGGAATTAATAATTAAGCTGAG
Source organism: Molothrus ater (assembly GCF_012460135.2). Classification (NCBI taxonomy): domain Eukaryota; kingdom Metazoa; phylum Chordata; class Aves; order Passeriformes; family Icteridae; genus Molothrus; species Molothrus ater. The sequence continues at coordinate 3,838,855 of NC_050481.2, read as the reverse complement.
GAGTTGTACTAGAACATAATTTTCAGCGGCCAGGTGTGTAACTGAGCAAATAAGGGAGTCAGCGTTGCTGGCAGTGGCACTGGTGAAGAACACACACCAGCAGGGTGTGTTTTGGTTTGGCCACCTCCAAAAGCACAGTGAGGAAGCCACCACCATTCCTACCCTTGTAAAAGGCAAAGCAGCTGATCCTTCCTGGCTGTTTGAAGGAAGAAATTGCCATGTGCCTCCACCCGCAACAAGGGATGTATTTTGAAGAAACTAATTGCACGTTGGCAAAGCAAAATCTGTCACACTAGGCCCTGATGAATGTTGTAGTATGGAAATTAGTCATGTGAAATAATAAGTGGATGAGCAGAAATACTCCTGGGATGGAATGTAGAAGTATCCGTAAAGAGGATAATAAAATGTACCAGGATCTCACATCAAAGCAGGGACTGGATCCTGCTAGACTTGTTGATCCTGGTGTAATTTGTTAAAAGTTTCCTGAGACGTGCACCTACGGTATGTTCAGTGATAGTTACAGACTTGAGAAAATTGGCTCCAGCCTGTCATCTTTGGACTTTCAATTTAGCATGGGATTGGTTTATGATAGAGGCAAACCTGCCTCTTGTTATGAAACAAGCTGTTAATGTCACCTGATCCTACCAAGAAAATGTAAAATTTTGGCTGAGGAATTTGGTCCAAGTGTTGTAACTAGATTATATTTTTTTCTCAGATACCTTAGTGGGTTTTAGTCATTGCAGTAAACCAAACACCCAATGCAAACATACCTGAGCTTTTCATGGTGTGTTTGTTACCACAGTTCAGTGTTTCTGACCAAGAGTTGCATTAAACTTTGCTTTTAAGCAGAATAACTTCAGAAGGTACTTTTACATCCCCGTCTGCTTTTAACTTGTGAGGAAAGACTCATATCAGGTATAAAATTGCTCATGAAATTAATAGGCTTCTCTCTAGTCCAGGAAGAATTGTTTCCCTGAGAGAGTGGTTAAGCTTTGAAACACACAGCCCAGGGAGGTGTGGAGTGCCAGTCCCTGGAGGGGTTCAAGAAATCACCCAACGCCAGGGTTTAGTTGACAAGGTGGTGTTTGGTCAAAGGCTGGACTTGATGATCTTGGAGATCTTTTCCATCCTTGGTGATTCCACGATTCCAATCCTGGTGATGGTGGTTGGATGGGGAGTGAGCTTCAACAGAGGCTGCCAAGTGATGAAAGGTGTTTCTGAGATGTCCTCCCTCCCCTTGTAGTGCCAAGCCAATGTATTGCAGTAAGTCCTCACTTCTTTAGTTGAAACTGTTAGTTTGCCATCCTCCACATAAAAAAAATCACCCAGGATCTAGTGGCTGAAATGATTTTATTTCAAAATTTTCCCACCTCTTCATCTGATGAAACCTTCTGTTTCATCAGCACTGTCCTTTTTGTGAGGTTGCAAAAAGGGAATCTGAATGACAAGTTCTCAAGTCTTCATGTGATTTGTATAGATGATGTGGGTCTCTAATGACTTTTTAGATGATTATTCAAAAGTTGTTAATGAAATTCATGAAAATATTCAGTGAAGCAAAATACTTGTGCTGCTGAAGTGGTTGAAGTGGGTTTGCCTATTAGTGTGTGCTTGAATGATATAGTTAATTGAAATAAGTGCACAGTTCATTCCTTTATTTTGTTCTTATTGTGTTTCTTTTGGGGTATCAAAGAGTACATTTTATCTGTTTGATATTTTGGTAGCAGAACCATTTCTCTGTAGTGCTGTTGTGTAAATCAATTTGCTTTAGCCTGATAGTAAAACTGGCTATGAAGGTACAGTTTAATGAAGATACACTGTTGCTATCAACAGCAAACCTTAGATGAGTAAATTCATAAATTATCTGATTATCAAATCTTTTGGGTGTATTTAAGTCAGGTGTTCTCATTAGTTCTTATGAATTCATGGAGTGTTTTAATAGCAGTTTTAATAGCTGTCTAGAATTATTCAAAGCATTATTAGAAGTTTCAGCATTGACAATTTTTCAAACCCTAAAGGGATTAAAAATGTTATCAATGCAAAGCTGCTGCCTGTATTTTAGTTGTACATAACAGCGTGTGTAATTTTGTATGGCTGGTTTTTGTCTGTTTTTTGTCTGGGGTTTTTGTTTCTAAACTGGAGACCTGTTATGAAACTGAAACCCACCTCCCTGTGCTATGGCATGTGCTACATTTAACCATGAAAACTTTGGTAGAAATCGAGTCACAGTAGTTTTCTATGAAGAAGCTAAGAAAAAAAAAAAGGAACTGAGAAATTAAATTTAAAGAAAATAAATAGCATCATAGTGAATCAATCATGGATTGGGGATTTCCCCCCCTATTACTTGTTGTATTGAAAAATTGGTGGGTTTTGAGCATAAATAGGTGGAAGGATGCAGGTGTCATAACTCACTGCCTTGGTTAATTGTTCAAATATTGTGGAGATTGACAATCTAATGTAGTTTTTGCTGTAAAATGCTAGAACTCCTGTAGGGCAGAATGTTAGAATGGTAATTAGGATTTTTTTTATTATTATTATTCTTTTGCTGAATCTCTGCTCTAATCCATGCTGTGGATTTTAATTAATGATATTCTCCAAGGGATAATTTTTGTTACATTGCAATAATTCATCTGTTAAAACAATAGATATAAGCATAGCCTACCTTGTTTAAAAATGGAATATACTGTCTAGTTTCAAACTGAGCATTGAAAGAAAAATATTGTTCAAGTTCAACACACAGGCTCCAATTAAGTTTTGAAGAGCTGGGTGATTTTATCTGCTCCCTGAAGCACTTCTGGTATTTATGGGGTGCTGTCCCTTCACAAAAGGGAACACACGTGCAGTCCAAGTAAAAATAAAACCTGAGCATTGTCTAGAAAGCCTCACAGCATAAACAGTGTTTCTATCAAAAATTAGAATGCATTCCACCTATATTAATAGACTTTGCTTTTAGAAGAAATTGGCAGTATCATCTTCCCTTTCCATCAGAAAAAAATTACTTGTCCATCAGAAAAAATTACTTGCTGGCTATTTATTTGCAGGGCTTCAAACCATCCTTTCTGAAGTCTTCACTTGTGATCCTGTTGTCTTGTGACCCTATTGTGGTTGTGATCAGGGGTAGTTTGGTGAGAGATCTTATGGACAAACTTTGCTCCTCAGCCACCCAGTCTGCTTTTCCTTCTCTGTTGCTGTTGTCCCTGAGGATTGCTGCAGTTTTGGTGGTTCCAAAATTCATCTTTTTCATTTTCCAGACCTGTTGTTCCATTTATCTTGACGTGCTGTTCATGGCATGCTTGTACAGCCTTGTCTTTCTGCAGGAACTGCCTCCTGGTAGGATGTGGTCTGTTGGGAAACTTGGAAGAACCATAATAAAAGTGGCTCTGGAGGCTGATTTCTGTTTTCATCTGAATGCCATCTCTACTGGATGGAGTTCAGTGATTGAAAGATGGTCACTGGCAATTAAAATTCATAATTTATTTCTTTCTCTCACACCCTCAAAGCTCTGAAACCCAGCGAGTAAAATCATTGAAGGAGCAGTGAATTCTTTCATCAGCACAGCACACCACTTATTAACAGATTCCTTGTATCATACCACAGAATAAACCATTTTAATGCAGTTGTGTTGGAATTAACACGTGAAATAGTGAATTGTTTGGACTAAAGATGCCATTTTGGGGTACTCAATGCTGCTATGGGATATTAAAACCAAGCCCCAGGGTGATGTTAAGCAGGGGGCTTTTATCTGAACACGTGTTTTGCCTGTGTCCAGATGCTTTTTCAGGTGTTTTGTGGCTGTTTATGACAGCAGAACAGGTGTGAGCTGGCTAAAACCTTTCAGTGATCTCATGTTATGTTCTTTTACTCTCCCACCCTCCTTCTTGTTTTTCCTTCCCCTTTATCTTCCCTTTCACGCTTCACACTGAAGTCCAGCTCCCACGTGATAAGCCCCAGAAAGCTGGCCAGGAAGGACCTGTTGGTAAATTTGGTTTTCAGCATGGCTTTTTTGGGAGGACAAGGAACTTTGTGGAGGTGGGGAAGCACAGAGTGAGATGAGATCTCAAGTTCCAAAAGGGCATTATCCACCAGGCACTGCATTGCCCAATATTTTCTTTTTGTTTAGCTTGCAAATGCATCTTCCAAATCTTGGATTACTCCATTCAGATAAGAGAGATTCCTTCAAACGAGTTGGGTCTCATTCTGCTCCATTCAGATAGCTTTTCCTGCCACCTGGAATAAATTATATCCCATGACTAAGAGAGTGCAGCAACAATGAGCCTTGCACTTCTGGGTGCCTCGCTACGCCCTGCTGACACACAGAGCAGCAGTTCTGGCAGAGCAGTCCTTCAGCAGCAATTGAAGTAAAAGTGCTGTCAGGTGGAAAAAGGGCTTCAGTCAGGTAATTGGACTGGGATGTGTGTTTACAGCCACGCTGTGGCCACTCAGTTTACCTGCATGGCTAATTGGCAGCTCTCCTGGAGAGAATTACAAATTTGTTTGCTGCTCCACCCCTGCAGTTGTTTGTCTTGTTTTGTAAAAGGGTAATTAGTTTACTACTGAGTGGCAAGTGAAAATTAGGATTACACGGTCACTGTGTGTTTCTTAAAGCTCTCAGCCTGAAGTTAATTGAGATGTGTGTTTTGTCTTTGTTTTAAAAAGCAGATCTGTAAGAGAGGCAAAAACCTGCTGGCAAATGGTGGTCAGGATTCACTGGATTCGTGTCTGGTGAGATGTCCAAGTTGTAGGAAGCACATCCATGAAATTCTTCATTGATATGGCAATAAATGATATTAAAATTGAGGCTGGAATGTGGAGTAAGCATTAGTTTGTGCTTGTAACGTTCACAGTGTATTCCAGGAAGCAGACAGAGAGGCTTTCCAGAGTCACTGGGGCACAAGGGTGGGGTTCCCAGTGTGGAGCGCTGATAAGGGAGATTAGTCACTGGATGTGAAAGAGATAAGGGCTGAGGAGGTGATGTTATCCCCGTATAAAATAATCCACTTGTGATTTCACACACGTTCAGCGTTTCAAGCTTGTCTTGCAATAAAACACCGAATGGGAGGTTTCAAGGAATGCCTGTGACTCCCATCTCTGTGGGAAGACATGCACTGGGAGAGCATTGAAGAAATTAAGAGATGGTTTCCTCTTGCTCAGGAGACCAGATGGGATCATTATTATAATGTTTAGGCTTTAACAAAGCAGTATTTTTCTCTTTGCATATTTTCCTTTGGTGTTTGTTTGTTTTGTTTTGTTTTTACTTTGGCTTGATTTTGAGCTATATGGCTAAACTTTATTTGGCATCTGAGTAATTACTTAGAAAATTACTAGGAATTTGGGAATATATCATTGTTTTCATGGTTTTTCCCCCTTGCTTGCATAATTATATATTTCATTCATTCTGCCCTATAAATATAGCTTTTAATAGGAGGGCTTATAAAATGTGTATCAGGGATTTTCCTAGCCAATTGTTAGGTTAAAATACCAGCATTTTGACATAGCCTTGAACTTCTTAGTTGAAAAAAATAGTAGAAAATTTGTAGAGAAAATGCATAAATACAGAGTAAGGCAGTATCTTGTACACCTGGTTTGCAAGAGGATTTGCCCTTATTATGAATGTGAGTTTTCAGTGTCATGTACTATGAGTGACTTTATTCACTAAAAAAAGGTTCATTGACTTTGACAGCCCTCAGAAACACTTTGGTGTAGTATGATAGAGCATGGCAGAGTTGTTAATACACACCTGCCTTACTCATTTGAAGTGCAGATTAATTCTTCACCTGAAAATGTTTTTCTTCCTTTTCAGAGCTACAAAATTCCACTAAAGTGATAAAAGCAGGAAAACCCAGGACAAGAAAAAGCAGCAAGGTTTGTATTTTTGCCTGTATGATAAATAGCTGATACTGCTCTAATAAAAAGATAGAAGGTATTTTGGAGCTCCAACCAGAAGTGTTATGTTATGCCTTGCTAATAGACAATTTTGAAAACAGAGAGGAATAAAAAAAAAAGGAAATTAAAATTAGGAGAGTTGCTAAATTGGTGTATGGATGAAGGATAAAGAAAGGCATTATTGTTTAAACAATCAGTGGGATTGCATAAAAATGTGAAGGGGCTGCAAAGAAACAGCATCCCTTGAGCACAAAGGATGCTAGGTTGGTTTTGGAAATCCCCTTTGCATCTTATGTGATGAGTGTCCTTTATGTGCATAAACTTACCATTACAACAGGAGACACCCAATCCTTTTATTGAAACATTAAGTTCCTAAAATTTTGTACAGCCACCCCTTTTAGGCTGGTAAATAGCTGTCAAGTTTTTCCAAAAACTGAAAGCCTTGAGCAGTAGACACCTTTTAATCACACATGTGTAGGACAACATTTAATCTGACAATTGGCTGATGTGAGCTCAAAACTCTTTCAAAAGTTGTGTGTTTGTTTTCTGTTGTATTACTTGTTTTTTTAAAAATTGCTACTTTTGACAGCTCTGCTCCAGGGGTTAATCTGGCTCTCTGAGCCATGACTGACATCTTTCCTGTGTTAAAAAGGGCTGTGCCAAGGAAGGAATATAAACTGTTTGTCACTTTTTCAGGCTGATGATTTGGGCGATATCACAAGCTGGCCGACCCCAAGCGAAATAGCAAGCAATGAAGTAAGTGTCCTTTGTAATCCTCAGGATTATTATTATTATTTTTTTTAACCACATTGGCTTATCTGTTTCATACTGTCCCCCCCCAGGATGTGCTTTGGGTGTTGTAGGGTTTCAGTAGAAGTTTTGTCAGTAATTCAGGATACTGGTGTGTGCTACCTGTCTGCACTGTACTGGAATTTGTTAGTGGTGTGCCACGGACATGTGCATTAAATAGTGCCTTATTTTTTAACTCCACTGTTAAAAAAGTTTCCTTTACCTTTTCTGCTGTTTTCATCTGTTTATGCACAGATGAAAAGGCCTTTGGAGTTGTGAACATGCTGCCCTCTCTTGTGGCTCAGAGTGCTTAGTGCCCATTGTCTGAACACAATTTAGTTATTCTTAGTTATCTTATTCCTCTGATATATTTTTCCTCTTCTGGCTTTTAAGCTAACATCTGTTCTGTCAAATTATCCTCCTTTCTCTTTATCTCAAGTGATAAGTGCATAATGTATTTTAGACCTCTCTGATGCTATTTAAAACAAGAAGAGAGCACAGATTATTGCAAATGGTGAGGTGCCATTTCACGGTGCTGTAACTCTGCAGCAGCATCCCTGTGGTGCTTTTACTGTGTTCTTGGATAGGAAAACCACAACATCTGGGTTCAACCACATGCATTTTATAGTTGAAAGGGTCCAAATTCATGTAGTGTCTGTAAAACAAAATAACATTCAGTTTGTAGTTAAACTTAGTTTATTTGTCTAGGGAAAGGCTTTGTGTTCAAATTAATTAGAGCACAGTACTGCAGTATCTACTGTATGTATTCCAGCAGGTTCAAAGCTGTCTCCACAACGTAGTAAAATTCTTTCTCTTTAGCAGAAATGTCTGCAAAGCTTCTCATGTTGCAGGTAAAAATTTATATCTGATCATAGAATGGTTTGGGTTGGAAGGGACCTTTAAAGGTCTTTAGTCCAGCCCCCCAGCCCAAGTGGAAGGGACATCTTCCACTTGATCAAGTGAGCTTCATCCAGCATGGCTTTGAATGTTTCCCAGATGTCCCAGGGACATCCAACCACCTCTCTGGGCAACCTGTGCCAATGTTTCACCACTCTCACTGTGACAAATTTCTTCCTATACCTTGTCTGAAACTCTTTTATTTTAAAGCCATTCCCCCTTGTCCTATTGCTACAGGCCCTGCTAAAAAGTCTGTCGCCATTTTGTGATCCCCCTTTAAGCATTAAAGGTCTCCCTGAAGCCTTCTTTTCTCCAGGCTGAGCAATCCCAGCTCTCAGCTTGTCTTCATGGGAGGGGAGTTTCAGCTCTCTCATCATCCTTGGCCTCTCCTGGACTCTCTCCAGCAGGTCCATATTTTCCTGTTGGGGACCCCAGAGCTGGAGGCAGCACTGCAGGTGGGGTCTCACCAGAGTGGGGCAAAATCCCCTTCCTCCCTCCCAGGATTCTCTGAGCCCAGCTTTTTAAAGATAATAACTCTGAGCAGTAGATCCTAGTGAGAATATTTCTTTCTTTCTTCCCTATAAAATAAACTTTCACGTCTGAAGTCATGATTGTTGTGCTCGCTTCTGTAAAAACCAAAAACTTTCTTAATCTAAAAATTCATTTTATGCTCTTGCAATGTTAGCAGAAAATAAAACTGTTTATAAAGGGACATTACAAAACATGACAATTCTTAAAGCTCACCCTGCTGAAGAGGCTGAGAAGAGGTAATAAAAAAAGAATTTTAATAGCTGAAGGAAATGTGCAGCTCCTGCTATCAGCAGCTGTACTGCCAGAAATAATTACCTGTGTCTCTTACAGTGTAAGACTGGAAGTCATAGTAAGAAGCCAACAAATAGAAGAGAAAAGGAGGAGAAATCTGATCAAAAAAGCAATAATGGAATCAAGGACAATCCTGAGGCAAAGCCAGATGGTCCAGCAGATAACACTAGTGAAGATGAAGCTCAAACTAATAACCAAAGGAAAAAAGGTGAGTTTAGGCACTGTGTATAATGCAGTAAGGCACTGTTGATACAGCTGCATTGATTCCAGTTGAGTGACTCAATAAAACTTCTCATGATGTGCATTTGCTGGGTGAATACTGAATATATTGGGGTCTGCATGGAAGCCTCAGCCAGGCTGCCTCCCTCAGGGTTTGGAGCCTTCTGTTCAGTCAGATTTCTTGGGGAAAAGCAGCTCACGCTCTGCTGATGGTCCTTGGAGCTCTGAGGACTTCTGGAAGATTTTATCATGGCTGTACAAGCCATTTCTGTCTCTGATATCTTTTTTTCCCTTGATAGGTAGCACTGTGTTAATTTAACTTAAAATGTGTGTGTGTGTGTTACTGCATATACACCAGCACTTCCATTTTCATGCTCTATTAGCTGGATCATTTGAAAACAAAACCAGATTATTTGCTTCCTTTTGATCCAATCTCTTACACTCAGATTGGGAAGCAAACCTCCTTTGGTCAGGAGATTGGAATAGGCTGGAGGAACAGCAGAAAGAGTTTCAGGATCAGCTGCTTTTTTGTCTTGCTTCCCTGCTCATGTTTTTCCAGATCCTAAAGACCTTTGCTGTTCAGATTTATTAATCTTTCTATATACATAGATATATTAAAAAAACCTATACTGCTCTAAATTTTTTCAGTCTAAGTGGAAATCTAAAGCAAAGCATTCCACAGGTAAAACATGTTTTTCTCTTCCCCTGACCCAGTGCAGAGAAGACATTTTATGTACTTGCTTATATTTCTTACCCACAAAAGAATGGACCCCACAATACCAATCAATATTGTAGTTAAATACATTGTTAATGGATACTTTAGGCCAGCCTGCAAATAAAACAAAATACAGCTTTGCTAGTGGAACAAAATAAAGCTTTGATGCATGTGAATGAACTTTGAATATCTTGAAGTGAAAGTACAGTACCACAGCGAAATTCTCAGGAAAATTTGTATGATTTGTAATTGAAATCTTTATTGTGGTGGTTAATTTTATATGTTTTATTTTAATCTCAAAGTTTCATATACAGGTTGTGAAATTATATAGCAAGGAATTGACTGTCTGTATTTAACACTGACATAGCTGTAAATTCTTGATCATGGAGCATCTGAAAAGCCATTAAATAAAATGTTTGCCTTTATTTCTTATATTTGAAGCTTAGGTGAGGTTTCATTTCAGTTTTTTGAAATTCTTGTTTACTGCATTTATTATTTAGTCATTTGTAATATCTTAAAATTTCCATGTTAAGCTTCTCCCGCTTTTTAAAATTCGAAATTTAACTGTTGCTAGCTTTACAAGGAAAATTCTATGGAGTCTTTTCAGGAGCTGAAACTTCAAGTATTAGTACAATAAAGAGTAATATATTAACTTTTCAAGGTAACAAGCAGAAATGGGTGCCGCTGCACTTGGACGATGTGAGGTCAGACAGTCAAGACAGAGCAGGCTCTCGAACGAGCTCCAGATTTGTGCTGGAAACAAACAAGTTAATACCTCATAACAACAGAAGGAATGAGGCAAGAAGTAAGTGCTTCTCACTCTCTGGGTCTTGCTGTTGGTGGCAAATAAAGTGTAATATCACATGAGCTGGCAGTTGGTGTCGAAACTTAGGTAAAACCTGGTGTTTATATTTGCCAGTGACCAGCAGGAATAGAATTATTGTATTATATTCCTCTTCATGGCGCCCTACACCATCTCATCCCACAATTTTACAATGCAGAAAGTTTGGAAAAAAGCCTCAGAAGGTGTCTGCTCAGTCCTGCTCTGCTGCTATTCCCACAGCTTGTTGCTACCAGAGCAGCTGCTTGTGGAGCTACACTTTGAACTCTGCTTTGGCAGTTCTGCTGATGTTGTTTTTTCCTTTGAGCTGGACCGAGTCCCTCAGCTCCCTGACCTATTTCTCAGTACAGCTATGCAAAAAGCTGTACCAACACCACAACTGGTGCTGCTTCTGGTCCTCAGGTGCTGGGAACACAGCTGGTGAGGTGGCAGAAATCGTAGGCTGAGTGGAAGTTTGTTGGTTTAAGTTTAAAAATTGCAGTATACATTCCCAGTTTGAATGTTTGCTCATTATAATGAGTTCTGGATGTTACTGATATGGAATTTATGAAGTAATTTTAGGAACGTGGATGTAAGAGTTAGATCTGGGTGTCTGAAGGATGGATGGGGTGGGGGGAGGATTTTTACCAGTGTTCAGTACTTCCTTCAGCAGTTTTTTATTAGGATGGTCATATGACTGAAAGCCACACACATGCAGATTATATTCTCTGTAATATTATTACAGATTATATTCTCTGTAAATTCAGAGCCTTATTTGACAGGGTTGAGTGTATGAGCATACATGTGTAGGGTTCACTAAGAGTCGTTGCTAAAACAAGATTTTTATTACAATTTTTAGTGCATATCTCTAGTCAGTCCTTTGTTAAATTTAGCAGCTCTCACTTTGATCCAGTAGGGTTACCCAGAGAAGCTGTGGATGCCCCATCCCTGGAAGTGTTCAAGGGCAGGCTGAATGAAGCTCTGAGCAGCCTGGTCTAGTGGAAGGTGTCCCTGCCCATGGCAGGGGTGGCTGGAACCAGTTGTTCTTTAAGAGTCCTTCCAACCCAAGCCATTCTGCAATTCTGAGATCCCCATCTCATTCCAGTAGTGGTGGGAGTTGTCCACAGGAGGAGACTGGGCTGTTGTGATCATTCCTTCCATCCCTGAGCTGCTCATGGGTACTGTGACCTCTGAGCTGGCACCAGGGTGTCCACCTGTGGAGACCCAGGGCACTGGGAATATTTCTCTGTCTGCTCTGGAGTGGCCTGACCCCCTAGGGAAGCACTGACTTTGACACCCATCCATGGAGAAAGTTTCCAGACTTCAAGATAGACTAAAATCCACAAAAGTGTGAAGTAGATTATAGAGAGCAGTGTAAGTGTATCACTTGGTGAGAAATTTAGGTTTGGGGATTTTTAGTGGGTTGTGGATAGAGGGCACAGGGTGTCATCCTGGGTTTCTTCTTCATGCTTCTTCTTCCTTCTTCTTCATGAGTTTGGGTAGCATTTTGTAATTGGGCAGAAAAGTTGGCATTGGGGACTCTGTCGGGAACAGTTATTGGGTTTAATGGGAAAATAATCTGGGTGTCAGTTCTTAATTGGATAGTTTAGTCTTAAAAGCCCTTGTAACAAGAGATTGTTGGCCATTTTGTGCCTTCTAATGAAAAGCTGCTGAACTCGTGGTTGTGAGACTGTTTTACTGATAAGAAATAATAAGTCTGAACATGAAATATTGTCTCAAGTGCCTTCAATCCAAACCCCAAAAATCCAATAACTGCTACCCTGGCATCCAGCTGCTTCAGAAGCATTTGGCATTGACTGCCTGTCCATCCATTACCTCCTTGCTGCTGAGCCCTCCTGCCTGCCTCACCCTCTGGCAGGGCTGGCACACCTTTCCTGCTCCTCTCCTGCAGCTTCTGAGGTTTCAGAATTTCTGAAACCTCAGCGTGGCAGAGGCTGTGTGTTGCCTGGGCTCAGACTGAGAACTCTGGTGCCATGAAGGACCATGGCTGGCGTGGACTTGGAGCAACCAGGATGTTTCATTGGGACTGCAGGTATTTATTTTGTGTTTTCTTGTTCTCCTGAAGGTTGGCGCCGTGACAGAGACAAGAGGGAGGACCATGACGAGGTGTGCAGCGTGAGGAGCGAGGGCGGCAGCGTCCGAGGCTTCTCCAGAGGCAGAGGAAGGGGCAGGAGCAGAGGAAGAGGACGAGGCAGAGGAAACCCCAGCAGTATGCTAATCCAACAGATAGCTGGCAAAAACTTTCAAAACTGTGGTTCTAATGTTGTTTTCGTTTTCTGATGTTGTTGTTTTATGTTCTCTTTTGTGTTGAAGTGAACTTTGACTATTCAGTTGGTTACCAAGAGCTGTATGGTGAAGGAATTGACCAAGTGTTTCAGCCTGAGCTTAACCCTGGTGTGATTTATTACTATGGTGACGGAACAGGAGTGCAGATGTATTCTGTGGATGAAGCACTTCTCAAGGAATATATCAAACACCAGATGTAAGTAGATTGCTTAATGTATAAATATTCTTGATAAAAGTACTCATTTCAAACAGTGTTGAATCCTTACTATCCATGTCAAATTGAAGATTAAGGCACTTTGGGTTAACTTTGACCATTACTAGTGTCAGCTCGAATTTATTCACTGGTGGGTGGAAAATCTTGAGTAATGAGGAGGAGTTTTAAGAAGCTGTTTCTACATCTTGTGCTGTAGTCTGGCTCTAACTCGTATAACTGCTTGATTTATGGTACACAGCCCTCTTTATGTTGTCATGTAATTGAGATATGGATGTCTCTGAGCTTGTGCTTTTGAGTACTGTTGGTCTGTTTGCCTGTAAAGCTCTTCTTGGGTGATGTTTCCCCCTATTTGCTCTCAATTTCACTTTGAGAAGTCTCGTTAGTTTGATGTTTTCAGTGTGTTTCACCTGAAACGTGTAACTGAGAGAGAGAGAAGTTTTGCAATGATACTTGATTTTTCAATAATCTGAAATGTTTACTTTCTCGTGTATACCATTAGGCAATGAGAAACCATCTGGAAGACTGATTATCACCAGGAGACAAGTCTAAAAGGGCCTGGAAAGCACTAGTTCATTTTAAAGAGACAGTTTCCACCACTGGCAGATATTTCATCCTCTGTACTTGCATTTCTCTGCAATGCCTCTGTGGTGGTTTTTGATTGCCCTCGTGTTCCGTACAGCAACTTGCTTATTTTATTCTCGCTTCTTTTGTTACAGTTGACGCAAAAAGGAAGAGAAAAAGCCTCTTTAAAGGGCAGAAAGTATCTGACATGTGGCTATCAACTTCAAAACTTCTATTGCAGTCTTTTTTTGCTCTTGCTGCCAGGCCCCTATGAGACCTGACAGTGGACATGTACCCCCATGTCAGGATATTCGGCCTTCACTGTCCTCAGACAAGTGGGGGAGGATCACAGCCACTCCACTGTTGGCCAGATTTCTGGGCATGCAGTGTAGAATCCAGACCTGCTAAGGTAGGACATGATGATGTCCCCTCTGCTGAGAAAAATGTCAGTTACAGCACTGGTCACATCTGACTTTGGTTATATTGGTATTCCCTTTTGGCACCGAGAGGTTGGGCAGGTGTTGGCAGAAGATTTGGCATGGCTGGGTAACCACGGCCATTGGTTGCTTGCCTGGTGTGAACTCCTAAGGCTTTTGGTTATGGAGTTTGCTTTCCATGAGAGGGAGATTCCTGAGCAGATTTAGACCAGAACTTCACTAGTTTTATTCTCCCTAGACAAAAAACAAAAAAGTTTTTTTTATTTATTTCCTTCTTTTATCACATTAATAATGATGGGAAACAGACTTTATTCTTCAGTTACCTGTTATTAGCCTCTAAATTGGGGAGGCTTTGCCTGCTTTTCATAATTTAGTTATAAAATATGAAAGTGACTATGCCAAAGAAGGAAATATATACAGAGTAAAGGTACACAAAATCATTATGTCTCAGAGTTCCTACTGGAGTCCAAGATAAATCAGGATATATTAAAGAAGTGAGAGTGAATCCTAGTGGATGAATAAATTTTAAAAGTTTACCTGCATAATAGAGGAAAAATATTAGACACTGTCCAACTGAGTTGATGTGTAATTACAGGAAGAAACACATGGCTATCAAGCAATTTGTGCTTGTCCCAAGAGCCAACTCCATGTACAAGAGAGTAATGTTTGGATTGCATACAAAAATATCTTCTATGTTTTTAACCACAGGCTGAAGTTGTCAGCCTGAAAAGTTTCAATGCTTAGCAGCTCCTCATTCTGCAACATGCAGCAGAATTCCATTTAAAAGTCTTCTTGCTTTAGAAAATAAACAAATCAAAGTTCAAACATCAATTCACGAATAAGGAAAGGGACTCTGAGGAAAGGGAAGGAGAGAAAAGCTGGAGGGGGTGTGTGCGTTTAGGTTTGTCCCTCTACTTGGAGCAAACTTGTACATTGTCTTCATTTATCATTAATGGTCTTTCACATTCCTTTTTCTAGAGTGATGGACATCAAGTGAGGCAGTTTGAGTCAAGTTCAGTCATTGTCCATTTCTGCTTGTGGAATTTTTAACTAGGTGAATCGTTACAGGATTTTACCTTTACTGTATGATTGTAAAGGTAACACTAGTGAAATGTTGGTTTATGGCATTTGTGCTTGCTTATCTTCTAGACTGGGAGGGGAAAAATAACGTAGCAGCTCAGAACAGTAGACAGGATATTTTTGAAAGAAACTATCTCTTTGTGCCCAGTTGCTTCACTGATCATACTTGGCTCTGATTAAGAGCTTAATTCTCCAAAAGCCTTGTTCTCTTCTCTGTTTGCTTTGATTTAATAGCAGTGTTTCCATTTGTCCCGTCTTGTCCAGCATTGAGACTTTAAATTCATTCTGTCTTGGAGCTGAGTGTTGGTCAGAGCACAGTCCTGCTACTGCCAAGGTCTCAGGGTCCATCCCTGCATGGGCCATTCACTTGGGAGTTGGACTCGAGGATCCTTGTGGGTCCTTCCAGCTCAGAGTATTCTGTGTGTGATCTGTGTGTTTCATAGAGCCAGCTTTTCCTTCAAATTTCTTCAGCTACAAAAAAATTAGAGAAGGAAATGATATCAAGGTGCTGCTTGGGTCAGTGATGGCATCAGAGTGCCCTGCTCTTGGAGACTTTTTGGCCTTGATCCCAGCTTCAGTGGGGAGACTTGTTGTTTTATTCTTTTTTGAAAGTAGAATGATCTTTATTTACATTTGCATGTGCAACTTTTTTCCTCAGCATTTTAATACCCTCTCATTTTCTTTTGTGTGCTGCCTCTATTTTTGTCATACAATTTGAATTGCTTTCCATTAAGTCTTTCCCTACCTGTGTTTTTCTGAATGTGATGAGCAGTTAGTCTTCCTTGGATGTGCTGTGCAAAATCATGCTATGTTGTGTAAGCTCTATGAAAGGCCTAGATCTCAGCTGTCATGTCAATTGAGGGGGTTTTCCATTCTTTTCCATAGGACCTTTTCTCATTCCCTTGCTCTGTGTGACAGATCATGATTTGAATTCTTTACTTTTTGTCTTCACTAAGTATAAAACATCTTGACACCCGGATTATTTCCTAGAGCGGCTTCATTGTTGAAAATTTGTCTTTCTGGTGTTTGTCCCTTGTCTCTGTGGTATTATCAGATTCCTGGAATGTCCTTGTCCTTCAACATCATTCATTCTTTAAGGCTTTTTTCCTCCATGAACTTGTGCCTTTTTTTGGTACAGTTTCATGCCAAATACTACATGACTGGTTTTGTTTTCTCATCTTCCCACAAGCATGCTTGATGGTTCAGGGTATCCATCTGTGCCTCAGCACTCAGGATACTTAAGCCTTCCAATGCACTGGAAACTGGGACAATAAAAGATTGTTCAGTTCAGGATGAACTGGTACTGCTGTGTGGGACATGAGTTATGCTCTGACTGTGAGCAGTGCTTGTCCTTCATCTCAATGGGGGCCAAGACAGTGTTGTTCCCTTCTGTCCATGTAAGTAATGAGAGAGGGGGTGGGTGAAGGAAAACTGGAGAGTAGTTTTTGGTTGTACAAATGTCACAAGGCTTGGATTTTTATCCCTCTGTGCTGTACTGAGTCATAAATCTGTCTTAACCTTGCTGCTCTCTGGGTCTTCTGCTGAAAAATGATTTTGTTGATGTCAAAATACTCTGCTTTTTTTTAATGGAAGCCTTTAACAAGGACTCTAGGTTGCTGCTTTAGGGTTTTCTTTGACCATAGAGTAAGCTCAGGTTTGTGTGTTTCATTCTGCAGTGAGTATTATTTCAGCACAGAAAATTTGGAGAGGGATTTCTTCCTGAGGAGGAAGATGGACCAACAAGGATTTTTGCCTGTGTCACTGATCGCCAGTTTCCGTCGGATGCAAGCTCTGACCACGAATGCTGCACTCATTCTGGAGGTAAAATCATTCAGAAGGATGTGTTTGAAAAGTTCCTTGGTTAATTCTGTGCTGCCATAGCTTCAGAGCTATGAAGTTAAGAAAAATTTCTGTTTGTAATGGTAAGGATTCTGTAAAGAGGCTCTAAGTGGCCAAGTTGGTGCTTGGTTTTTTTTCCTTTTTTGATAGTTTTTAATGTTATAATATGCTTGTCACACAGGCCCTGAAGGACAGTACAGAAGTTGAAACTGTGCATCAGAAGCTAAGAAAAAGGGTTGATCCAGAAAAGTGGCCAATTCCAGGTCCTCCTCCATGCAACCTGCCTCCAACTGACTTTTCTCAGCTCATCAATTGTCCAGAATTCATACCAGGCCAAACTTTTGGCTCTCATACTGGTAAAGGATTTATTTTACAGAGACATAAGTTTAGGGCTGTCTGTCTAGCTTAGGAAATTTGCCTCATGATACTGATTTCATAATAGAAGTTGTACTTTTGGTAATGGTTTATTCAGCTGCTCTGCCTGCCAGCCTTGCACTTGCCAAGTCACATGGCTGATGTGAAGTAGATAAAAATGTCTCTTGTGTGTTATGGCTGTGACCATTCTCCAGGATATAGAATGGTGGGCTACAGTCCTACAGTGGAATTAGTAATAGTAATCTTAAACTAGTCCTAAACTCTGCTTCATTTTTGTGGAAGTTCACTCTTTATTTGGGGCATCCTTGTTTTGGATGGGAAACCCATTCACATTTTGAATAGGGAGATGCATTTGTTTGCTGACAACCCTTGGCAAGGGAATCTTTTCCTAAAATGTTGGCTGAAATTAAATGGGAAGAATGAAGATGGAGTTAGGCACCCATCCACAGAGTTAGAGAATGACACAGAGAAAACAAGATCCTAATGATCCTAATGATGCTGCTCTTTTTTTTTCTCCTCAACAACACGTAATGTCTCACAGGCTATGAAGAAACTTTCCATGGAAATAAATTCTTAGAATTGATTTGGTTCTGAAATGCTGAGTGAACTGGGAAAAGCTGTCTCTTAAAAATGAAAAATTCTTTGATCAGTGTTATGTTTATTATCCAGAGAGGTAGAAAAATGGTGGCTGTGGGTAAAAGAAAGACCAGTGAAACAATTGAAAAACAAACAAAATAGAACCAAAGCAATCCACAACAGGAACTGAACTACTGTTTTCTACTGCTAGAGTCTGCACCAAGTTCTCCAAGAGTGGGGAGCCCTCTGAGTCCAAAGGAAAACACTGAATCAAGTAATTTTCAGACAATGTCTAAAGGACTGTCTACAAGTTTGCCTGATTTGGACTCTGAGCCTTGGATAGAAGTGAAGAAGAGGCATCGTGCATCCACTGTCAAGCTAAAGGTAAAATCCAAAATCTTTTGTTATGTTTAAATAAACAAATACAAAACCAACTTTGAGGTTACACTATAAACCAAGGTTTAAACATCTTAACATATGTGATGCTTGAGGATGCAATAAAGTTTGGAAAATCATTATCCAATTCAAATATAAAACCTTTTCCAACTTAGGAAACTGTTCCTGTACCTGATCAAACACCAGATCATCACCAGCCACCCCAACCTCAGGAGGAACAAGAACAGGAAGAACTTGAATTTTTGTTTGATGAAGAGATGGAACAAAATCAGTGTCGGAAAAATAAATTTACTGATTGGTCAGATAGTGATTCTGATTATGAAATTGATGATCAGGATGTAAACAAGATTTTAATTGTAACACAGACACCACCATTTGTGAAAAAACATCCTTGTGGAGACCGTGCTGGCAACCGTGTGTGCCGTGCAAAAATTACATCAGAACTGGCTAAAGTCATTAATGATGGCTTGTACTACTATGAACAGGATTTGTGGATGGATCAGAGTGAAAATGATGCCATGATGAAGGTAATTCTCTTCAATTTTTGACTAGAAAACCATGCCTGTCCAAACAGTTTCCAAATTAACTTCAGCCTTCTGCTGTGTAGTGGTAAAATGCTACAGCAAAGTGCCAGTAATTTGCAGGTCTGCTGAATTGTCTTTACAGTTGAAAGCAAACCCAAGTTTTGCCAGACTTACAAAAAACCAGACTTGACCAAAACCACTGAATGAATATTTTTTTGTAACATTTTGGAGATGGTTCAAGTTTTCCAATGTTTTCTTGTTCTGTGAGTTTATTTCATAACAACTGCAAACCCTTACCCAGAGGAGAAGGGCTGTATCTGTCAGAGATGAGATGATGAGAAGGAGTCATTTTAAAATAGTTTTATATTAAGGTTCTGTTGGCCTTGTAGTTTGTTAGAACAATAGTTAGAATGAAATGACCCTAAACACTGAGTGGTGAGGGAAAGGGGCTTCATCTGTGCACAAAGAGGGGGAAGCAGCTGCATGGACAAATGGCACAAAAGCAAGACGGAAAGGTGGAAAGTCTGCACAAAAGCAAGACGGGAAAGGTGGAAAAGGTTGTTGAGAATAAGAGCAAGAAATAAAGGTAGAATTTAGAGTACAGATTAGAATGGACCAAGAAAACCAGCAAACATGAAGAGGGCAGTGAGAAATAGCAAACTGCAAGGAGAATATTTCCTTTTTTGTTGTGGGTACGGACTTGACAATGGTTTGATGAGATTTTTCATGCCCAGCATGCACGTGCCCCACCTGAGATAGGTGTGTGGGTACTTGTGTATCAGTTCTGGCTTATTTTCTCCTCATGAAATGCATCTGTCTCTCAGGATGGTATCTGTTGCCCTGCTTTGCATTTACAATTTGCTTTCTCTAATTCAGCAAGAGATTGAGAACTTTAAGAAGCTGAACCTCATTAATAAGGATGAATTTGTTAGTCTTGCACCAGAAACTGCTGATCCAACCCAAGAAGTTCCTCCAAGACCTCCAGGGTTACAGAAAGGTAAGTATGAAAGTATTTGTTTTTCAGAATCTCTGTAATAAAGAGCAACTCTGTAGGAGTTTTGTCTCTTTCTGCCTGTGCAGTATTTTAATTTTGGTTCAGTCAGCAGTCTGAGGGGGCTTTTTCTTTGCTAATTTTTCAAATTGCCAACTGTTCATGGGTAGTGTGGCTTCAGTTGAATGACAAGAAGCTGGTGCTTGTTCTGCTTTGTTGTCACTCTCCACCAGCACCAGGTGCTCTTTGTTTGACTTGGAATTTACAACGTGTAAAGTTAAACCGAAGCTGTGAAACATTTTATAGAAACCAGCATTTTTTATGGGATGCAGGGATGGAAGGAAATGAGATTAGAAGAATTTACTACTTGTGTCATACCATTACTGAGCAGTCACAACATCCAAATCTTCTCTCTGGTGGTATTTCTGATCCAGTGATACTATTAACATTTACTGGGTTACATGCTAATAGCATCTGTAAAGTAGCTCAGTAAAACCACCTCACTTTCTCCTTCCTGCCTCCATATTTAGCAGAGGAGCTGGCCTGTAATTTCCCAAGTGCTGAAGCACTTCCCACAGCAGGAATGGCTCGATCACTGCCAACAGCAGTCCCAGATTCCCCCCGTTTCCACCCTGGCTTCATCCCACGAACACCTCGCACCCCAAGGCTCCAGGATCCCAACAAAACACCCAGGTTCTACCCTGTGGTTAAAGAAGCAAGATCCTTTGATGTAAAGGTAAATGGAAAAACATATTTTAAAATAAAACCAAAACAGCAAAAGCCTATAAAACTCATGTTTGTGTGTACAGTTTAACAAGAATTAAAAGGCAAAAAGCTAAATGCTTCTACTCCTGTTGCTTAACTCCAAAATATTTATCATATTCACTTATTTATTTCTATTAAATGCTTTTTGAGTCTTCTTCCTTGAAAGTCCTTACTGAAAGAAGTGCAGTGCTTAAGACTTTTGATTAGTTACATCAGACTAATCTTCAGGTTATGAAACTGTGGTCTTGTGACTTTGTAACTTGTTAGATAACAGAATAGAAAACGATTAGATCTCTGTTTTAAAAGGGAGACAATGAGTGGAGTCCAAGTAGGGAAATAAATCCTTCATTTACTTTCTTAGGCTCCAAGAAAAAGAAAAACTCGCCACAGTACAAATCCTCCCTTGGAATGCCATGTTGGTTGGGTGATGGATTCCAGAGACCACAGGCCAAGAGCTTCCTCTGTGAGGTAAATGCTGTTGCTGTTACTCAAAATTTATTTGCAGGTAGTTCTCACTACTAATGGAGAAGCAGGCTATAAAAGGCAATTTATCAATACAATAGAAGCAAGAAAAGAATGATCAAGAAAGACAAAAATATGGAATACAGAGCTGTCTGGAAACAAGCTAGGCAGATTGGTGTTCACAGTGTTGTCTGATCCACGACACAGCAGCAGTAATGTTACTTGAGGCACTGATGTTCACTTCAGCGGTCATTTAAAATCAAGCAGGACAGTAATCTTTAATTATTGTCCAAAGCTGTTTTATTTTTGACATATTGGCCCAAAATCTGATCTTCCTGAGGTGCACCCAAACCCAGGTGCACTGCAGCAGTCCCCAGGTGACCGTACTTCAGCTCCTGCGTGGGTCAGGGTGGGTGAGAACCGACTCTGCAGAAAAGCTCTGTTTACAGGGCACAAACATGTTGGGTTTTTTCTCCAGCAGTTCTAATGCCTCACCTTCAGAAGGAGCTCCACTGGCAGGTTATGGCTGTACTCCAAATTCTCTTCCCAAATTCCAGCACCCATCTCACGAACTGTTAAAGGAAAATGGCTTTACTCAGCAGGTGTACCACAAATACCGGCGGAGGTGTTTAACAGGTAAGCTGCTCCATGCACTTCCTAAAACTTCTAGAAGCTTCCAGGTGTTGTCTAAAACCAGTCTTCTTCCCATTGTTCCTCATCCTTAATTTTTCTTGAGAAAGGCAAGGAAAATTTATTTGGTGCCTCTGTTTTAGGAACCCTGCTTTCCATTTAACTTTACATTCCCTGACAAAAAAATCACCCTCAAATCTGAAGTTACCAGAAAATCTGGTGTGGTTTTTTTTTACTAAAGACAAGACACTTTAAAATATTCTGGTGAAAAATTAAAATAGTGGTTTTCTTCTTCCCTTCCTTTTTTTCTTCCAGAGAGGAAACGGTTGGGAATTGGCCAGTCCCAAGAAATGAACACACTTTTTCGTTTCTGGTCCTTTTTTTTGAGAGATCACTTCAACAAGAAAATGTATGAAGAATTCAAACAGCTTGCTCTAGAGGATGCAAAAGAACACTACAGGTATTCTTTCCTGAGGCCTTACCATTCCTTTCAATGACTGTGAAGTTTACATACATCTGCAGTGAACATTTTTAGTACTGCATCTGACTTTTTGTAAATCTTTAAAATAGCAGGGTGTATAAGTTATTTTAATAGCAAAAATCAGTATATAATTGTGCTGGGCAGATGAATAGCTGACTGTGCAGCATTTCCTGACCTGTAATCAGTTCTGAATTCTACAAAATCCTGTGACTTGTTGACCATGACGAGTCAGTTCTGTACTTACACTCCTCAGATTCTTCCTTCTGTAGGTGAAGACATTCTTAAACCTCATTTTACTTGTTCAAACTGGTTCTTGCCTTACAAAAATACCAGAAAAACAACCACAAAGGAAATTGTCACTCCCCTTTAGTTCTTGGACAGAATTCCCTTCCTTCCACCCAGTCCCCCACCTCTGTTTCTCTGAGCCAAAGAGACAAGGTGGATTTTTGTACCTCTCTGCTCTGTTCCAGGTACGGCTTGGAATGCTTGTTCAGATTTTACAGCTATGGCCTGGAAAAGAAATTCAGGAAAGAAATATTCGAGGATTTCCAACAAGAAACAAAGAGGGACTATGAAGCTGGTAATTATCACAGGCCTGTCATTGCTCACACTCTGGCAACATTAGTTGAAGATAATCCCAGTTCCTTGGCACTGACCTGTTAACTAACCAAGAACAGCTTTTATTCATACTCTTTTCATCTTCAGTTCTCTTAAAAATATAGTTACCAGTGAATAATGAAGTTTATAATTAAATTTGACCTTTGTAAAGCAGTAAAATTATCTTTTTCTGTTACTAGGTCAGCTGTATGGACTGGAAAAATTTTGGGCTTACCTAAAATACTCTCAGCACAAGACTCCAGCTGTTGACCCCAAACTGCAAGAATACCTGAGTAAATTTAAGAGACTGGAGGACTTCAGGGTGGATGTAAGTTTCAATGCCTATTTTACATAATATTTGGTATACTAATATTTTCACTGCAAGGTAATCTGAGAGCAGTGCTTGATTTCATGAAATGGCAGCATGATAAATTTGAAGAGCCTGATCCTTTCAGCCCTACAAGTTTCTGGAGAGGTAAAAAATACCTGGCTTTATGGCAAAACACCTAACAGGCTGCCCATGTTTCTTTTCAGCCTCCTCTTGGTGAAGAATCTGGCAGGAGGAGAACAGGTGAGGATTCAGGACACCACAGACATCAGCCCAACTCTTCTAAAACCCTTCCCACCACCAAACCCGCTGCCTGTCAGTCCAGGGCACTGGGAAGTGTTTCCTCTGGGAATACTGTGCAAGCCACAAAATCTATAGAAAGTGATGTACCAGAAAAATAAGACTTTGGATGAGCTTGTGCCCTCGAGAATCAACTTTGGCATCACTCCCCTAATCTGGAGATCTTCAAGGCGATGCAGTCTCTACTGCGTGATTAAAAATGTATGGGAAGACAAAGGATGGGATGCTCTTTTTTACAGGATCTAGTTCCAAAACACTTGCCCTAGGAGAGTTGCTCTTGGTTATGGGATCATTGGAAGGATGCTAGGGAAGATTCTTTGGCTTCAGTATTGCTTTCCTCAAGCTTTTGTTTACAAAGAACTGCATTCCTTGCATATGCAAAAAATACTTCGAGGGATGCCTTACATTTCAGCTCAGATTTCTTAAAAAAAAGGTATGATGTATACCCATGTTATTTACTGTGCTTTCCTTACCCATATTTCCCTGTTATTTGTATTTTACCAAAGCAAAAAAAAAGATTACATTATATGTAGAATATTAAATGGAAAGGAAGGGATCTATGTGACAGGTTTGCTTTCAAGGCTGACTATAAAAAGTATGTTTTTCTGCAGAAGCACATTGGAGAACATGCAGCTGTATATGAAACTGCATTTCTGGATTCTATTTAAAGATAGAGTTTCTATTTTTTTCAGGGTCTCCATAGTTAGTATTTTATTAAGTATGGAGTTTGAGTGGACATAACTGGGATAGTTTGGCAGGTATTTCCTTCAGGGCTGGTTCTTTAATAACTCAAGCAACAGAAAAGTACAGGGGAAAATTGAGCTTTTGATTTCGTAGTGTCTTAAATTAACATTCAGTATCTACAGTTTGTGCAGATTGTTAAAATAGCCAACTATTCATACTCTGGGCTTGAGAGGTGTCTTCATTTGAATTCTCTTATGATTATGAAGTCTAGCAGGAGAGGCATAATTTTGAATTTTATTTTTTCTCCATACTTCAAGTAATAATTAGTTTGGAGGGAAAGGAAGTATTCCTTGTAAATTTTAATTTTAATTTGCTTTGTTTTGCAATATCTGAATGAAGTTCTGCTTAAATTGTGCTCGCTAAGCCTAAGTGATTTCAAACAGGTCTAAAGACAATTTCACTGAATGTAAGTTACTCAAATAGAAATCCATTTTTGTAGCTGAAAGAGGGGGATGTTTATAACCTATCATGTCTTATTGACTTCACTACTTTGTTTTTAAAGACTCAAGAAGAACCAAGTGACTAACTTCTCTTCTGGAGTAGGTGAGAGGAATTCCAGCTTTTGGTTAGTTAACTGCAGAATTACTTCAGTTAATTAAAAAAAAAAAAGTTACAAAGTGATGTCTAGCACAGATGCCTTAACTGACTGCACAGCCATAGCTGGAGCTTTAAACTAACAGCTCTCAGAGGTTATAATGAATCTGTTAATTTTTCAATCATTGTGCTGTGAATCTCACTGAAACAAATGATGGATGTTTGCATTGAAAGGAGTGGACGGTAGCAGTGACTTTCCCCACAGTTTCTACCATTTCAGCACAAAATCCAGCCTTTTGTCAGCGGCCTGTTCTAAATGAATTTAAATGAACACATACCAAGATTTGAAGTAAATATCCTATAAATATGCTCAAGTGACACATCTCAATCCTGTGTTTGATCCATGCCTTTTGCTACCCATGAAAATGCGAATGTAAATTTGGATTGAAATTGTATATACGAGTAATAAATTTAAGATATTTCAATTTTTCATTGGAAAATGTGCAGATTAAGCTTTTAGTGTGTGTAATTTTGTGATATCTTGAAAAATTTTATAAAAACAACAAAAAACCCTAACAGTGTTGTATATCAAGTTTTTCCCCCCCCTCCAAAAGTGTGAAGAAAAACAATTTGAAGAGTGGAAGGCTGTAGATTTGCATGGGAATTGCTGCTGCACTGAGGTGCTTCTTGGAATGCAAGCCAGCTGTCTTCAAAAGAATCCAGAGAATATTGATTTATTTTTGTCATATGAGTGGGTATTTGTCAAAAAAACAACAGGTGAATGATAAACATGGGGCAAGGCAAGGAGAGTGAATATTTCACCTGCTGGCCTCTAGAGCTGCTCAGTGTCCCTTTAGTGAGCTGGACAAAAACACCCCCCCAGTGCATCCACAGCTCTGGCTGCCTCTCAGGAGTGCCCCTTTCACTTCCTACAGGCTTGAATCTTCCTTCAAAACAATCCTTCCATTGCTGGTGGTTTCACTGTCTGGTTCAGGAACTGATGGAGTTTGTGTATCCAGCATCCCTTCCAATGCCTTTTAGGTCCATTTATTCCAACCTTAATTATGTCTTAAGACAGTTATCTGTAACTGACCCCTTTGCAAGCCTTGGACCTTGTCTAAAAATTCTCCCACGTGCTTGCTGAAGAATTTTTAGGTTTGTCTTTATTTCTTCTGTTAACAAATAACCATACAAACACTTCAAAATGTTTACATTTCAAAAACGTTTCAAAACTGTTACCCTGCCTAAACCCAGATTTTTGTCATGCTCAAAACACTGGCTTCTAAACAGCTTTTTAAAATGGAAGATTCAAGCTGGCTCTTGTTCCTGTTGGAGAGCAGATCATGTTTTCCTACACTGAGCAGCAGTAGCCTGTCTGTGTTTTAACAGGGATTTGGATTTCTGTGGCAGATAAAGCATTAGAATGGATGGAAAGGAGTTTTTATTCATGGCAGCCTCCACGCTGCAGCCTTTGCTTCAGGCACTGCTGAGGTGACAAATGACATTCCCTGGGAGAGGACACTTCAGAGTAGCCGAGGATCTGACAAATCCCACAGCTACACCAGGCTTGATCTGTCACCTCGAGAGCTTTCTTCTCTGCTGCCTTCAGCCTCTGTGCTTTTGGGATTTCAGGTAAGCCACCCCTCACCTGGCACACAGGTTGTGTCAAAGCAAGCTTAAACCCAAGCTGTGAGCACCTGTTAAGAAACATTCACCTTTAACCAGCCATTAAAAGCCAGGAGAAGGATTTGCTTTCCATCTGTAAGCCAGCCTGCAAGGCCAGAGTTACATTATTGCTGCTGTTTAGGGTGAAAGGAATCAATAGCCAAATCTTTTGTACTATTCCATACACAGGAATAGTACCTCCTCCTAGAGGAAATAAAACCCCACAAACTCTTACTGTGTTGTCAAACAGAATTTTGTCAAAGAGACTCAATGCCTATGAAAGGTTTAACCGCTCCCTGCCCTTTACAGCAAAAACAGTAAAATCAAACTGATTCTGTAGGAAGAAAAAACAAGTTAGAAAATAGCTCAGCATTGAGAAATTTAAAGTGCAACAACATCCACAGCAGAGTGCCAAACTGATTTTATATGCTGTGTCCAACTCAGAATAATAGAAAATTTAAGCCTTAATCAAGGAAAAGTAGATCTAGCTCAATAAAAAGATACAAACAAATACAAGCATGTGAGATAA
The DNA here is from genome assembly GCF_012460135.2 of Molothrus ater. Classification (NCBI taxonomy): domain Eukaryota; kingdom Metazoa; phylum Chordata; class Aves; order Passeriformes; family Icteridae; genus Molothrus; species Molothrus ater. The sequence goes on along the minus strand of NC_050481.2, from coordinate 3,812,378 downwards.
TTCTGTGGTCCTTACTGGAAATTCAAAATGTTCAGATCAAATATATCTACTGAAAATACATCTACTGCCAAAATGAAGCATTTTTGGGAAGTGGTGTACAAAATGAGGCAGAAGTGTCAAAACAAATGATGACTAAAACTAATTTAACACCAAGTCTAGCCTTGGAAAACAAGTAATATATTAAATTGGAAATGTATTTGGTTTCTGAAGATGAGACATTCTTCCATCAAGACCCTCATGTTGCTTAAACAAAATTTACCACAGTATCAACGTGCCTGTCATATTACCCAACAGTGAATTCTGACCAAGAGATTGACACAAATGTTCCAAGGTTGAACGCCTCCATCAAATTTTTATAATTGCACTGAAGTTTGGATGGATCTGATGTTATGCTAAATTATGCTCTGTGACAATTTTTTATAAATATGAAAGCTACAGTGTGCTTGAAAGCACTTTTTTTAGGTTGTCAGCTTTAGATCACAAGTAACTTTGTATGTAGGATGGATGAGGTTAATTTAAATCCACTGGACATTAAGTCTATGCAATGTTCTGCTGTCATGGGACAAGTTTTGTATTCTTTAGAGCTACCATTAAGGTGCTTCAAAGCAAAACTCACCCTGTACCCATCTTGTTGTTCAGCTAATCCTGAAAGTTAAATTTAAACATTGTCCTCCTAAAGCAATTTTAAAACCCCGGCAGCAGAACTACATGTAATTTCACTGTGATTAAGTTTCACTGCCTTTCTGATAGCAAGGGAAAGGAAAAGACTGCACTTGGGCTAGTAAGCCAGAGCAGATACAAAACTACTCTGCCTTCAAAAGTTACCTTTCTTGCACCAGTAGGAAATTAGATACAAGCATGAGAAGCAGCTAATGCTATAGCTGCACTGAGTGAAGAGCAGAGAAACTCAGAGCAAGGGTCAGGAACTTCCAGCTATGGCTCTGTGCAGCAGAAGCTGTAACACATACATGTATTTTCATGTGGGAGCCTGGGGACAAACACTTATCTGATTGTCCTAAGGGATGGTTGGGCAAGCTGCCTTTTCTTGTTCCACAGCTAGACAAGCTGGGTGCTGTGATGAGCTGTAACAGCTGTGCAATAGCTAAAAGTGAAAGGCATACTGTAAATGTACTGTAAAACCTTTTATAGTGAGACTTACCTAAAAGAAAAAAATTCCCTAGCGAAGCATCCAGATATAGAACTGGTGTTTAATTACTCCCAGCCCCTGTCCTATGCAAGGAAGCTTTTATTTATCCTGTTGGTTCCCACTGCTCCATCTAAACCACATATTTCTGGGGTTAGTTACAGCAGCATGCCCAGCATTTCAGCAGAGTTAGATGATTAGCAGACACTCAATCCAAGCCTGGACACTGCTCAGCTTATAAGGACGTGACTCAAACAGAAGCCAGTGCTTACTGAATTCACACCTCCCAGGAGTGTCCAGCCTGCAAACACTTCTATGGAGAAACAGCTCCATTTCTGTTACTTCTTCCATGGCAAAACAATTCTATTTCAAGGCTGGAGATGAAAGAAACACCGTTCACCCTGCCTTCTAGGACATGTGAGTTACACACGATTCCACAGAGGAGTTTTTGTTTATTTGTTTCATTTACATCAATATGAATCTCTTTCAGTCAAATAGGAGTAAAAAAGTAGCCATCCCTGGAATTTCACAGTTTACAGAATGTATATATATAAACTGTTACTGTAGACTTAGCACAGGTGAAATCTGCAACCAGAGGTACAAACATAAGCCACGAGGCTGCTGTTCTTGTCCTGTTAATGCCATGGGACATATTCTTTACACTCTACGTTGCACTCAGTTACTACAATGCTTTATTTTTATCACTTTTTCCCCCACCACCATAAATTCACTGGCACAGGTTTAGTCTCTTAAATACAGCTTACCTGGGTAAGTCTTTGAGATTCCTCAACAGCTGGGACTTGAAAGGGAAAATAACTCCACCAGGACAAAGAGCAGTGGCTGCTTCATCTATCCAAGACTTCTCCCCCTTTTTATTGCATCACATTCCAGCTCTCCTTAGCAGCTTCTACACAGAGTCTGACAGCACATGTGGTATTGTACATGCTTTATTAAAATGGTACTCGTATTTACAATATCTGCAGAACCAATCCCTCCCAAGTCTTGCATTCAGACAGACAGACACACACACAGACACACGCGCGCAACGCCCCTTCACTCTACGGGGGTGTGAAGGCTATGCTCCCAAAAGTTAGGCAGCTTCTGGAAGAGGAGGAAGGGAGACTTTTTTTTTTTTTGTGTGTTGTAATTCCTTAAAAAGAAGCATGGGAGTTTGCATTTGGCCATCACAATGCTAATTTAAGTATATGTAGTATTAACATATGGCAGTAACACTGAGTGCTCCTCTTTTACATTCTATACACAGAATGACATCAAGGTTTTCCAGTCAACAGAACATTCCAATTCAGTCTCACTGCTGCTTGTAGTGACTATGAAACCGCAATTTGGGGGCTGTCCCTTAAAACAATTCAAGTCTATGGAAGCGAAATAAGGCACAATTAATATTTGATTTGATTTAGAGGATGGGAAAAAGGGGGAGAGGCAGGTTTCAGATAATAGTTGTTGTAGAAGAAACTTTTTTTACCCAATCCTTTTGAGAAAAGGATGAATTTTATCCCCATCCTAATCTACGTGGACTTCTCTTAGAGAACTGAAGGATTCTGCCGGGCTTCTGACGCCCACACACAAAACAAAACTGGAAATTCACATTTTTAACACCGGCTTCAGTAGTCTCACCTACTGCTGCTGATGTGGATGAGTACAACTTTCTTTTAATGCTGAAGGAGAAGACACACACGAAACAGGATTCAAACCTTCCTCTGAGCTTGAAGTCTCATGTCTTTTAGAGAGCTTGTAAGGTACACTAGTTGAAGGCTTCAGCTTACTGATAAAAAGGAATAGCATTTTTGCCTTTAAATCCCTGGCCCCTCTTCACTAACGAAGCCTAACCAGACATTACAAATAAACTGCAACAAAAAATTTGGCAGCACAAAGAATGTCTAGTATTCAAATCTTCATTTGTGAGTATATTATTTTCCTTGTACAAAACCTGTTGAATGTTTTTTCGCAGCAGATGAACTGTACCCAAAGATGCAGGACATTCTGTGATGGGGAATAAGAGGTTGCAGTTCCGAAGGCCCCTGACTTTGGTTGTTTACAAAGTTCATTCCTGTTTAGTGTGATCCTTGGTATCTTCCTCATCTGTGTATTCTGATGGTTCTTCCCCTGGTTTTAGGAGTCTACCTACGTAGTCATATTTTTCTGAAAGAGATTTATGATTCCATTACAATTAAATACAGCTGCATTTGCTTGCTAGCCCCTACTACTTCAAAATCAATTTTCTCCTACACACTACAGTTCTAAATCTCAATCACTGAAACTGATGGTAATTTAGCAGCAAGCTCAGCCTCCTAAAGCAATCTTTCTACCATTATTTTCTCTAACTGTGAGTACTTTGTTTCCATTCTCCTCCAGCTGATCGGGCAAGATTTATCACCCAAGGGCTAAAAACCAATGCTATTCAATCCTTCAGTCTGTTTTGATTTCAATTAGTGTGAAAAATTATTCCCCCTCCCTCCAGAGGCATAATTCCCTATTTGTCAGAAATTATTTCAAGACAAACTCATTCAACCCTTTATGTTAAAACAACTCTTAGTCCTAATGATAATTCCATGGCATCCAAAGCCAACAACCTCGAGCAGGAGTCCCACCAGCTAAGCAGATGAGATTTGGGAGTGAAATTCTGTGCCAAAGAGCTAACAGAACAGTTTTATTGTATAAAAATCAAAGTTTATAGAAGCCATAGTGACATACAGTGAAAGCCTCTGTGGAAGAAAGGTCTGAAATCCCTGGTCTGGTCTTAACAGTTAAGTGACACTGCACACACATGAGAGGGGACCTTGCTGCAGTCCACACCTCCCTTATGAGGGGACAAGGAGGGACAGACGCTTTGCTGTGGTGATCCCCAGGCTGTGTCAGGGGAGGGTTAGGTTGGGTATTAGAGGAAGGCTCTTCACCCAGAGGGTGGCTGGGCACTGGCACAGGCTCTCCAGGCTGACAGCCCCAGCCTGATAAGAGTTCAAGCAGTGTTTGGGCAATGCTCTCGGGCACAGGGTGGGATTTTTGGGGATGGTCCTGTGCAGAACTAAGAGTTGAAATCGATGATGCTTGGGGGTCCCTTCCAACTCAGCATATTCTGTGATAATATTACTGTCAACACCTCTTTAAAAGCTTCCCCAAGCCCAAATCAATCATTTTGATTAAAAGCATTTCCTTGAGCTGATAATTTCAGAATTTACCTTTAAATTGCATTTCCCACTCTCTTACACTTTCCATCTGTACAGCATTTAAGTCCGATAGGTCATCATATTCATCTCTGAGTGCATCTTTATCTAGACAGAAAGTTGCTAGTCCCCTGGAGGCATCTCTGCCAGCAAATATTCCATATGGACCCTCTGAAAACAAAAAGACAAAATTGATACCTTCATGTCTTTGCTTATGGTGACCAAAGCTCAGTTCTTTACGTAGTCTGCCAAAGCCATACATTAAATTTCTGCAGTGATGGGAACAGCAGCAGTTTCAATGCCATGGCTGTTTAACATTCAACAGCACTGCAATTCAATCTTTAATATCACTAGGAGATAAAGTCTGCTGAGAGAAGCAGAACCAGGAAAATAGCTTTGAAGGGATATCTGGAAAAATCCCTGTCAGTTGATGCAAGCCAGTTGATGCAAATTCCAAAGGGACCAGAGGCTGGAATTCAAAAGAAATACACTTCTATTAAGCAACACATTGAATATTTACAAGTCAGATATGAACAGAAGCAAACTGCATAGACATCTTAATTAGAAATCCATTATTATAAATAAATAGAACTTAAGAGGGCTAATTAATGATTTCGCTTCACTTACAGAATCACAAGAACTTTCTACATCTTTTGTGACATTTCTCACTTCTGAGGAAGTACTCACTTATTTTGGGCAGCAGATCCCCTATACCCTTAGCCTGTAATGCTCTTGAAGCCAGCACAAATTGTCACATTAGGAATATAAAGCAACTGCTTCTTCCTCTGTGCTTTCTGACCAATGCAAAGCAACACAAAATGTCCCAATAAAATTTTGAGCAATGAATGTGAAATAAATATTATTACTGAGAGAAATGGATGGTTTGTAAACCAACAATTTGCAGGGTAGGATCGGTAACTTGCTTTCCCAAATTTTAATTAACTGAAAGAACTTTAAGCATATTGTTATCTTAGATCTTCTTGACCTAAAACCAAATACCTTAAATTCAGATCAATTAAAAGACCCAAACCAATACAAAAAAACCAAAAACCAAAACAATACACTTTAAAATTTTCTACGTTAACTGCAGCAGCAGCCTTGCTACAGAGTGCTCCCTACGTGGTGGTAAAAGGCCAGAACCCTTCTCTGGCTTACTTCTCAACAGTGGCCATCAGCCTGAAGAAAAGGGGCAAGAATGAACACAAGCAAGTGCCAACACACTGTCCTTCACCACTCTACTGCCTGCTGGAGAACCTCAGACCTCTTCTGCAGCAGGATGAGCCATGGGGAATCATTCTGAAAGGCTGGTTCTGCCCAGGCTGCTCCCTGCAGCCACCACAGCAATCTGCTCTTGCTGGGCACTGACTCCAGGGCTGAATGCAGCAGGGACAGCTCCTGAAGCAGGGAACCTGAGCACCACCTGCATCAGGAGAAATGATGTCCTCACCAGAACTGGTGCTGTCTCTCCACCCCAGAGTGCTTGGCACTGTAAGCTGCTTACAATCAAACCTGAGAACAGAAGGTTGTCCTGTGTGCCAAAGACAATTCCCTCCTCTCTCTGGAAAGAAACCAACTGATTTCAAAGCACCATGTCACAAGAAGCAGGTATTAGAGAATGAACTAGCAGCTGGAAGTTTGCACTGTACCAGTCTGACCATAGTGACGAACAGCATCTCTGTGCTCATCCTTTCAGGTATTTAGCTCCAAAAACAGCATCCATGAGAACTGCCTCAGGGATCAGGGACTACAGGTACAGTACACTTCAGGGAAACAAAACCAAGAGGGCTACCTTTCCTATTTGCATCCTGAATTAGGTATTTATTTGAAAAGCAGGATTCAGAGACTGAAAACAATCCTATACCAATGCACTCTGCATGCTTGGTGACTTTTCCACAGGACAGGCTAAGAGGCAGCAATGACCATCATCTGCAACACAACAGAGAGTTTCTTCAAACAAAAAGTTCTGCTTCAAGCAAAACTGTGAGCAATGACTGCTCATTCAAGTGATCTGATTTTTGATGTTCTGAATGAAGAACATGGGAGCTATAAACAGCTCTTACAAACACCACAATTAGTAAATCCTTAAAAGCAATTAGAAATTGTTACATAGTGACCCCACTAACAGTATTCTGACCCCATTTTTTCCTTTCTCTGAAGTGTTTCAAGCAAGTATGTCCATAAATCCTACTATTTGCACAAGGTGTTTTCCAAACTCTGGCTAACCAGAGAGTAGCACCCTGCTGCCCTTCCATTCTACCCTGCATTTAGTGGTTTATGGAGTTTCACAGAACCTGCTGAGATGCCACCTCTTGGTGTACCAGCTTGATTCCAATTATTTATATTAAAAAGAGAATGATATTATATTTATCTGTATCAAGCACTGAACATTCTTAAATCTCAATAACACACTTAATTGAAAGCATGAAAACTTTTAGAATACATCAGCCTGCATTAAAATTAATGGATGCAAAATTTCTGCAAGCGTCTTGTAACCTCAGATGCCATACCAATGTTTTGTTCTTTCCTAAAACTGAATTTCAACTTTTAAGATACCAGAATGATTTTTACAGAAGTATTCAGAAGTCACAGAGGACTCATCAAGGCACGTCCAAGCACTCAGTGGAATGCTAACTTGTAAAAACCAACCTTTGGACTCAGCAGACAGCATTTTAAATTCCAGCTCTGCAAATGGAACTCAGAAATGTGTTCCATTCTTTAATCCTACACTAAAAGGTAAATATTGAATTGTGATTATTAGTAAATGGTGCAAGCTTGGCTCCACCTTGGTTCCTAAAGCAGAAGTTCAGCAATCCCAGTATGAGCAAGATCTACTTCAAGATTTAAAGTTTCCATTCAGGTGCTTCTACACAGAGTTTAACTACAAATATTAATATATTAATACAAAACATACAGTTCTGGGGTTCTGCTCTAAGCCCTAGTCTATTTATTACTCACTTTTATATAAAAAACTGATGCAACAGTCTGAAAAAGCTATTTTGCACATCAGATTTCACTGCACTTGGGGAAGTGTCCAGGAAGGAAGGTGCCAGCACATAAAATCCCAGGGAGAAAATATCTTTCAGGAACATGATTGAGGTGGAGACATCAGTGCAATCCTAGACACACTCCCACGGAGTTCTTTCATGGCCTGATGCAATTTACTCTGCAGGCCCTACCCACAGTCCTTCTTTCCTTTCCTTTTGTCTGCCCACCTATTTAGCCTGGCTCCTGCTGTAAATAATTGATTGCAGCATGACATGACAGACAGGCTAGAGAGAGGGCAGGAACAGCGGCTTGGAGCACAGGTATGGAAACCAAAGCAAGTTTCTGAGACCGTATCACAACATTTCAGTGGGTTTTTTTTTTTTTTTTGCTGTATCCCCAAATTAGCCATTTCACAATCAAATATGTCTTTTAAAAATTCTCCTCCCACTCCTATTTGGGATAGTACAACAACAAGAGTCAGGGAAGTGTCAAAACCAATTAAAACATGTCTGCCACAGGTTACTTGGGTATATGGAGGAACAAGTCTTCCATAAAGGAAAGCTGCTCCTTGAAGAATGCTTTTATTCCCATCATGGCTTTCACATTTCAAGACCTCTGCTCCAGAGCCTTTGTTTATTTTAGCCCTGAGACCAATTATCAAGCCCACAGATTTGCCTGCCTATCTGCACATCTATACCTCCACGTTCATACTCTGCATTTCCCCTGTATAAAGTCCTCATCTCCCTTACAACTCCACCTTGTATAAAGTACACCCTTCTCTAAGCTACAACACATGCAAAACCTTGCTACCCACCACCTGCACAGCTTCACTTCCTTCCAGAATCCAGTTAAGAATTTAGCAGCCTTGAGGAATTTGACATCCTGTTCAGCCTGACATTTGTCTCTATTCACAATAAACCTTGAGAACTGGTGAAGTCAAAGTCTCTCCAGACCATAAAAATACATTCAAGATTTCTGCATCTCCTAGCACTGGTTTGGTTCTCTAATGAAAATTTAACTTCTCTTTGCAGACAAGGAAAAAATCTATTCAACTTAAAGCAACATATTAAAAATTTGAACCACAAAGTTTTTATTTGGAAGTACTGCTTCTAGTCACTTCCTCCAAAACAGGATATATGGATCTTGGATCAGCACCTATTTCAATTTTCAGCCAGCTTGGCCAATAGTTCCCCCTGCAAAACCTATGCTGGATCCAACTTCAGAGCATATTCCTGGCTGCCAAAAGGCTCCCTGAGCATTTCAGTTTGGTAGCAGCTTTGTGGAACATCCCAGACTATTGCTCCAACAGCAGCAACGTTGTACACTGAACTTTGGATGGCTCCAAGGGGCAGCACAGGGAATACACCACAGATAGCCACATGTGGACTTTATAGCTAATGAAGGGAGAGGTGAGCTAAGAATTGTGTTCCTTTTCACAAGGCCCATGTGATCTCTCCAAAGAAGTCACACAGGTTAACAACAAAGTTCAGTTTTAAACCAGCAGCTTTGGTTTCTTCATCTACTCAAAAAGCACTTCAAAGCAATCACCAAATGTGCATCTGTGGGTCCATACAGCTACTGGAAATAAACCCCAGCTTTGTCTGAAGTTTAGATACTCATGGACAACACTTGTTAATCTGTAGACAAGAATAAGGATTAATCTCCCTTTAATGTGAGTAAGGGCAAAGGGAGACAGGCTACAAAATTATAAACAACTACATTATTCTATCACTTTGCTTACTTTCTCCACTCCAAACTGAAGTGAAACATTCACTGGCTGTTTCAAATTTTGTATCTGAATCCTGACACCTGTTTGCTCAGTGTTGCATCTTTCATGAGAGAATGAAAAAGCTGAAAGTTAGACTAAGCCATTTGGAGATGTAGCTTGAAAGCAGAAGGTTTCTAATAACATTTATCACTGGGAATTCAAGGTGACATAATTTTAACTTTACTGCTCCAGATTTACATGAAAGGGAAGACGTGGGTCAATTTTAAGTTACAACCTGCATGGAAAGTCCTTAGGAGACCAATCCACATGCTCAATGGGAACTCTACAGATGTGAAGTCCACATGCCAAGATGGAACTGCCCAGGAACAGGGGTCTAAACCTGACTCCTCAGGCACAAGGCCAGAGAGCCTCACTCTCTCTTTTGCTTACTTGCTTTTTAACTCTGTGAAAAAAAAAAGTGCAAGAATCAATGACCCAATTTCTACTGAAGGGGCAGACAACAAGCACTGGTAAGAGAGCCCACAGGCCAGCAGTCAGGAGCTTTTTAGAAGATAGCTGCATTGTTAAGAAGGACCTAGATTCCACATCTTGGTTTAGTGAGAAATGCTCTGACCACCAGGTTATTTCCTAATAAGCAAAGCTGGCCAGGTTTTTTCATTCAATGAGGGTGATGCTGCTGTGTATTGGACTTAACATCTACATGTGACAATTCATATTAACTAACAATTCATGTGATGTCACAATCACATTTCATATTCTCTTGCTTTGAGCACACCTGCTTGATCAGGCCCCTCAAATAGCAGGTGACTCAATGATCTCAGAGGTTTTTTTCCAGCCTAATCAATTCTGTGACTGGAACATGATTGGTTTAAATAGGAACTAGGAATTTGTACACACCTCTTATGAAACACACAGTTGTTCAAGTTTTAAGGGAAAAAAAATTAAAAGAGAGCTGACAGACACACAGGGCAGAAACAGAGGAGACAGAGTGCTGATCTTCCTGCACAAAACCACTTTACTGCTCTCCATGAGCATGGCCTGGAGGCTCAGAACAACCTCCACCCTGGCAGCAAAGGCACTACTCCCTTTAACCAGAAGTATGGAAACAATCTCTCACCAATATGTGTGCATACACCTTTTAGTTTTACTGCTACTGGCTGGAACTCCACTTCTCTGCCCAGAAATGCTGTTTCTCTCAAAAGCTCAATCCCAGGGCAAGAGACACTTCCACCACATAGACAACCAAAGAGGTGACAAACATCAGAACCACTGAGAAGACCTCTCACACTTTACAGAAAACATTTTTTTCCCCCAGTCTTATCCTCTGTACTTATCTGTAACCCCTCAGCCTGTTGTGCCCTCAAGATAAGGCCACCCTTAACAGTATTCTCCAAATACAACATATGCAGAGTCCCTCCTGCAACATTTCACTCTAACCATACCCTTGGAAAGGATGTATGGAAAAGCACCATCACCATGTGGTCACAGAGACACAGGGAAATTTATGGCACTCAATTCCAAAGAAAGTCTAACAGCATCAGACTATTTTTATACAAATTATCAGAAAAAATGATGGCTGTTTATTACAATGAAATAAAGGCAGATTTCCCTTCCTGGAAAATGAAATACGATGGAATATTTTATGTGGAAGAAACTACTACTATCTAATCTGTTCTTCTTGGAAAATCAGAGATCTTCATGACATGGTGAAAGACAAGTGGGATGAGAGATGAGTTGACAGTGACAACACACTGCAGCGAAGGAAAGTCAGGAAATTGATTTTTTTAAGATCACGAAACATTAAGAAATAGAAGTGACGTGAACAGTTGCATACTCAGGGTTGCACATAATCTTGCTTTGTCATGCTCAAAGATGTGTATTTTTCATAAATGCACAAAGTATTTACTAAGCTAATCAAAACCTGTTTATGGCATTACCTTGGCATGCAAATTTAACTGCTAAATATTAAGATTTGCTGACATAAAGTACACTAACTCTTACAATGCTCTTCTACTGACAGATACACAACCAGAAACCTTGATGCAAGCACACAAAGTTCAATGTTACTATAAATGAAAAGTAAAAAACTCTAAGATAAAAAACCAACAGAGCACACACAGAAGGTATTAATGACTAGACCCTAAGTCATGAGATGTGATTACAGATGGGAAATCTTCCCAACAGAGGTTCTCTAACAGTCTGGTTATGTGATATTTTTAATAGTGTACCACTAATTGTTTACTTTATCTCTTTTGGAGTTTGTGGGTGATAAAGGGAAAGGCAATTAATTAGATTTAATAATCAGTCAAAGCATTCTAGGTCACTTACTCATCTGGACACAAGCAGAGGTGGAATTTAATACATCTAAGTGAAATCTTGAAACAAATGGTGACTTTGCAGGACAGAGCAGCATTTTGGAAAAGAACTTGGTGAGAAAAGTTTTAAATTCAGAATCCAATGTAAGCAAAGTGGGTTTCGGAGGCACAGACTGTTATGTATACAGTGTAGCCTTTCTTTACTCTTAGCTAAAATACATTAAGAGGTACCAGAGACTAACAGGATACCAATGAGATAAACTGCATAAGGCTTTAAAGAAGGCAGCAAAACAAACAAACAAAAATTGGGAAACATTTGGATTAAATGTTCAAGAAAATGAAGTTTTCAGTCATGGCTTTTTGAAAGGATGGCTTCAACACTCTATCATTATCACACTTTACTGTGTGTATGTAAAGGACTCTTCAGTGAAATGGACCAAAGTATAACAGGATTTGCTGGATGGAAACTTAAAATCAGGAGAACTCTGAATAAAATCAGAAGTTTGGTGGAAACTTTAATGGAATCTCAATTGCTGGACAAAAAAATCTGGACTAGGTGACAATTTTGTGCATTTTAAACTTTCTGCTACAAGTAGAAAAAAAAGGAACACCTTGGCATCTGAACGACACTGAAGGAGGAAAACCAGACCTTGCTATGAAGACATGAGCAGCCACCTGAGGCAGCCACATTATTTGACATGAACCCAGGCCTGCAGACTTGCTGAAGACTGACAGTGAGCCCTGAGCCTCTGCTCTCCACTGCCCTCAAAGCTGAGGCACTCTCTCTGCACATCATACCTCAGCAATCTACTAAAGGCTCACAGTCACAGCCTGAAACATGGGCAGAGCCAAAGTCCTCAGCTCTTCCTTCTGTTAAAATCTGGCCATGCTTTGCTGGTATGCTCTGCACTTCCCTTGCCACACTCCAGCTAGGAGACATAAAATTTCCATGAGAACTGCTGTGGACATCTGGATACTCTGGCTGAAGCCTTTCTGAAAAGATCTCAACCAGCTGTAGGAGACTTTTCCATTTGAACTCTTCTCAGGTTTTTAAGGCCTGCAAACTATCTGCTAGTGTTCTTTTCAGCCACAAAACAGTTGCAAGAAAAAATTCCCTGATATGTATCCAAAGAGGGAAACCACATCAGCACAATTCAGAAATCATCATGTTTGGCAGAGCTGATGATGCACTGCTTGAGCTTCACATGCAACATCCCAAGTTACAGATCTGAAAACGATGTCACTCCTGTTAGAAAAAGGCAATCGTTCACTACAGGGACAAAAAAATTAAAAAAAGCCTTTGTCCCTCTTGATGAAAAGCTAGAAGCACTGCTTTTAAGGAAAACCAGCTGCTACCAGTTATCAAAAAGCAGACTGATGTCCTAGAACATTAAGTTTTAGCTTCCTCACAATAAGAGGCCTCCAAAGGTTGCCAGTGTGAACCACTGATGGTATCTGGAGAGGAGAGGCCAACATTAACTCTGAAGTTTGATACACAAAAGAGAGGAACTCGATGTTTAGATCAGGGTTCAGTATTATTTCACAGAGCACTCTGGCAGCTTACTGGTGTTTAAAGTTTCATGCAGCATGTGTATTACCTGCGTTTTATGTCAGCACACAGGTCTCAGTTTAAAAACCCCTAAATAAGAGAGACAAAAGAACTAGCCTGATTAAGTGGCACGAAAGCTGCAGCTCACCAAGCTGCATTTTCTTAGCTTTACTGGTTAATAAACAACACAAAGCACGGCAAGGTACTTCGGATTCCACTGTGAACTTTTACAGTACCCAGCCAAAAAAGCAATTCAATTCAATTACAGCAGGTTCACTTTCTGCAACTGGTATCACCAACTTTGAGCATAAAGTAGTTACAAAATTCTAGCCCAGTTCAACCACAGAACTGCTTGTCCTTTCCCCGCCAAGAACTAAAGGCTTGTAAGATGCCAGCTTTGTATTTTTCTGTTTGGAACCTCTATTATTAAATAATAATAAATGATTACTTAACTTGAACTATTTCCTGGGGGAGTGGGAAATATCCTCTCTCCCCTCCACCCCTCTCACAAGGAAGACTGCCACGGTTATTATGAAAACTCCTGCATAGTTTGATTAGAGCAAGTTTTCCAAACCACCATTGTTTAAAGAAGAAAATTATCAGCAGTCATAAGGCTCATTTCCTTTGGCATCAGTCGTGAACACAGTGCTCACCAGTAAGTTTACCCACCTCATCATTAAGAATGCTGCTTATCACGAGAAAGTGTGCTGCAGTTTCACAGTGTACAAGGTGAATACAAAACCAGAACATTTCTCTGAAGCCTGCTTTTGTGAACCTTCGAAATACACATTTCCTCTCCGAAGAGGAGTGCTGGCTGGCTGGCTGTCTGTTTACGACATTGGCTTGATTTCTGCACTCTTCCCAACAGCAGCACCATACTAGTCCCAGAGCTCTCCTTGCCTATCTTTATCCCGACTAAAAGCCACACTCAATATGGCATTTACACCTAAATAAATAACCAGCTGGTTGGCTTCCTCTCCTGAGCCGTAAGCGCTAGAACGAAGAAAGCACTGCTCAGCTGCACTTGGGAAACCTACTAGAAGAGACAGAAGGGGAAGAAAAAAAGAAAAAAAAATCAAATTAACCACGGCACATCCAAATCGAGGCATCTGGGCAAACGACGGCTGCCTGAGGAGAACCCATTCCCGCTGAGCATCACCAGTGGAACAGCGCCGGTGGGTCCCCGGCCGGGACTCCCCCCATCCCCCCGCCGTCTCACCGGGCCCGTAGAACTTGCTGCCTTTGGTCACGTCGAAGACTTTGCCGTTAACAGCCAGGAGGATGCGAGGATTGCGAGCGCCGTCGAACTCGCGCAGCTGCTCCAGGGAGAAATCCCGGCGCTTCATGCGCGGCAGCGCGGCGGCCTCGCCCTGCCGGGCCGCGCCCCCCGGCCCATTCCGCGCTCCCCAGCGCAGGTACAGCCGGTAGGCCGCCAGCAGCGCCAGGGCCAGCAGCCCCACGCTGAGCAGCAGCATCTCGCCGCCCGCCAAGGCCACGCCGCCCGCCGGGCCCTCCTCAGTCCTGAGCCGCCCCTGCCCATCGTCCGCCATCGCTGCCCGGACAGCGCGCGCCCGCCCGCCCGGGACACGCCCGGCCGCGGCCACGCCCCCTGCCCGCCGCCCCTCCCGCTTCCCATTGGCCGCCGTCCCGAGCCGGCCCCGCCCCCGCCCGGCTCGCGCCCCCCGCCGGCGAATCGGGACGCGGGCACGCCCCGCGCCCGGCCCAACGGCGCGCGCGCGCCGCTCGCGCGAGAGGCGCCGCGGCCACCCCCAGCGCGCATGCGCGCGCCCCCCACCTCCCCCCCCCCCGCCCCCCCGCCATTCGCTTCTTTTCCCCCCCCCCCCCCCCCCCCCCCCAACCTCGCCCCCGCGCGCCCAGGTGGCGTTGGCGGGAGCGGCGCGCGCAGGGTGGGGGGGGGGGGTCGCTCGCGCCGCCGCCTCACGGCTGAGGGCGGGAAAAGCGCCGGGAGCCCCGGCAGGCTCTGAGGGCGCCGCGATCGCAGGAGGCGCCTGTCCCCGCCACCGGCGGGAGGGTCGAAGGCCGGCGCGGCGTTGGGCCACCGCCGTGCGGCCACGTCGTGCGGGGCCCGCTTGGCAGCTGCCGAATGAGCGACACGTCTGCCTGCGCAGGGCTCTGGGGCGGCGGCGCTGCCCGCTCCGGTGGCACAGGGCCGGTCTGTGGGGCGGAGGCGGCTCAGGGGGGATGCTCGGTGCTTAGGGTGAATGTGCTCTTCCTTTTCTGGCTGTCAGAAAACGGGGTGTTTGTTGGCGTAGGGCTGGTGCAGTAGGATCGCCTCCCGTGCTGTGAAATGTGTCACTGGCAGCACATAGATGGCTCTCGTATACCTCGTTACGTACCACCCGTGCTGCTCGGGAGTGAGTTTGCTCAGTTACGTGAGGAGAAAGACTTCTTAAAGGTTTTGTTATTTCCAGGGGTTAGAGACGGTGCGTGTAGCTTGTCTCAGGAGAACACCTGCAGAGGAGGCAAAGACCTGGGAGCAGAACGGAGCCCTTGTGCACCTCTCGCTTGGTGAAGGCGTTCCCAAGCAGCACGGACCGGGTAATACAGCAGAGCCACTCTATGGATGTGCACCAGGGCTCAGGCAATGTTAGCCTGGCTCGGCCACTCTCCCTGCGGCTGGAATGTGGTGCAGGGAGTAGCTCGGGCTTGAGAAACGCTGGTACTCCACGCAACTGCGGGGTGCTGAAGCATCCCTGCCCAATACCAGCTCTGGGAGTAATTCACAATCGTGTAACTGAAATCTTTTCACAAAGCTGGGAAGACAGCGCGGGGGACTAAAGCCAGTGGGAAATAACATTAAGGATATTTGGCATTTTCATGAAGCCCCGAGTTTTCAACACCCTATATAATGATTAGGTGTTTAATCTTCTGCCCTCTGAGCCGGTTCAGTAATGACTGCCTCTGTGAGGAAACAGGATAAAGTTCTTGCTAGTTAAAGACCTGCAATTAAAATACTTATCACTATTCTCCTTAACCTGGCTGGCTCTATTTATTACATGTCTAAGTAAACACTATTAAGAAAGTCCTTTTATCTGAACAAGTCACAGCTTGATTGTGGTTAACAGCAGTTTTTATTACAGAATTATAACATGTGTAAATTGTCTGGGCACAGCTAGGGTGCAGATCAGAAAAAGACAGTCACAGTCTTATCTCTGGATTTCCTTCCCTCTTAAGTTTAATACAGATTTTCCCACATCATCTTAAAGTGTTCTCTTAACTTCCTTTGTATTTTTTATTTTAGCAAGTGGTAAGAGATGTGAAGTACTTTCACCCATCTTCCTAGAAAGATCTTGCCTCTAAGTTCACCCAGAGTGGCTAAATCATTCTACATGTTTCTTTGAAAACCAGTGGTTTCCCACTGCATGAATGTGGTGGTGTGGTAAATCCTGGCAGGAATATTTTTAAAAAATCAGTGTGGCAACTCCAGTAGTTCCTTTTAAGCTTCGTTTTTTCCTGTTCTGGATGCCTTCTTAAGAGATTATATTGCTGCCTGGGCTTGGCTGGGGCACCTTGGCTTAGTTCTGTGAGCCATGGTGGCTCTTTTTGATCCCCAGATAAGAGCTGGAAACCAAGAGGAATTTCAGGAACCCTCCCTAAGGACATGAAATAATTTAAAATGACCACGTTTAGAAGAGTGGTACTTGCAAGAATTGAAGCAGTAGAAAATAGACAAACGCTAAATAAATCTGGATTAGACAATTTCCAAACCTCTCAAATGTTGTTACAGTGCTGTTAGCTTGACCTGCCAAGGAAATGCCAGCAAAGTTTCTCCACTGTGACTTTTCCCAGCGTTTCTTCCTTGCCTGACTGGTTTGCCGAGACAAGAAGTCTGTCCCTGCACAGTGTAAGAGTTACACAACTGATAAATGCTCTCCAGAAGCCTCTCAGCATTGCTGTGCTGCTCCTGCTGTTCTTTACCTGTGCTTCTCAGTGGTAATTTAGGGTGATAAATATTTTATTTTGATCTAATTGACAGGCAGCTGTTGTAGATCCTGATCTGTGATTGGGAAGCTCAGGTATAGCTAATGTGTGTGATAGCAGGTGTCAGGGGAGTTATTGCAGCAGTATGATTAAAGGGGTGAAAGTTGGGCTTTATGGGTTACCTGTGGGGTAAAAAAAAAACCCAGAATGTTTCAGATTCTGAGATCCACGCACAGCTAGTTCATTCACATGGATTTGATCTGAACAGCAAACACAATAGTCATAATATTTACATATGACAGTTTCCCATGAAGTGCTTAGTAAGCCCTGAAAAAAATGTATGAAAGAAGTTTCTAATTACAGATGCTATAGCTTTTGTTGTTCTTGAGTAATTGCTTAATTTTATAGGGTTCTTTTCCCTGAGAAAATTCAGAGTACACCTAGAAAGTGAATAACTCATCACTGCATTCACATGCAGTCTCACCTTGTTCTGCTTCCTCATCTCCTGGATAACTTGGCCATTAGGAGGTGAATGCCTTGACTCAGAGTGATGCTGTCCACTTTTACTTTTCAAACACTGCTTATTGCAGCCTCTGGAAAGAAGACAACTCAGGGAAGAGCACAAGGAGAGCCCAGCTTTAAGGACAGAAATTGAACTCTGATGCCAACCACTCTCATGGCTGAGGCCTATTTTCCATTGATTTTGAAGCTGAAGAGACATCTCTTATTGTGCAAGGACAAGGCCACAGGATGGATTAGGAGGTGGACTGTGTGTGAAAGGAATGCAGGGGTTTCTGAGTCAATTTGGAGTCACAGAACAATCAATCAGCTCCATTGATCTGGGGTATTTTTAAACCCAGCTTAATGTGTGGGATGCACCGACCATTTTGTTTTAAGCTGATACAGCTTGGAAACACTGATGAGGTCAGTGCAATGCTTGAGGTCTTATTTCAAGATAATACCTGCCTGGATTCCTTTGTACATATTTATTTCATATTTATTTCAAGTTCTACTATGTAGACCTATGAAAATGGTAGTTCTATGTAGACCTATGAAAAATCATTTAATGTCATGTCTTATAATGCAGGAGTGCTGAATTGTTCAGGAATTTAATTAAAAAACTTGAAAATACAGTATGAACAGTCACATAACAAAATTCACGTTGGCCCACTGTGCAGGTTTGGGCTAGGAGAGAGTTAATGTTCTTCAGACTTATTGGTGTGGAGCTCAATTTTTCACTGGTAACAAATCAAGTGTTATTTCTTAGTCTTTACAAACGGTGTTTTCCATTTTAACTCTCTCGAGGGGTTCTCCTTGTAAAATGCTGCTGTGTTGACATGTTTCATAGGATCAAAGTGGAGGAACCCATGTCTCAAGCCAACATCCATTTTTTTCAGCCGTATCTGTTACAGTGTTGGTTTTTCCTGGAGAGATCAGCTTCTGTAAAGGGCAAAAGCCATTTGAGCTTACACAGAAGTTTATGGCCTCTCTTCCATCTCAAAGTCCTCCTCATTATGGAGGAGGGAGAATGGTAAATACACAGCCAAGTGTAAATGTGCCACAGTAGTGACCTATATATTTTAAATAGGCACCATTCATACTGTTAGGTGCCTTTGCTTTTGTGTGCTGTCAGAATCTAGAACTGCATCATTCACACAGAGTGGCAAATAGATTGAGATAGAGTTGTCATGATAATTAGACCTCTTCATTGGACAAAGCCTGTCAGGGTTCAAAGTCACCAAAAGTCAGTCTGTCCTTGTCTTTTTTTTTTTTTTTTCCTTCTCCTTTTTGGGAGGGGTGCGTGTGAAAACTGCACGCATGCAGCTCCTGTTCTTTGGCGAGCAGTTCTAGCAAGGAGTGAATTGCTGAAGTCCTCTGTGGCAAAGTCCATGTTTGTTTCAGGGTTTGCCCTTTGTATTTGTCTATTTTTGATGAGAAAGGGGAGGAAGCTGAGGAATACAGTCAGGTTTTGTGTATCAGGTAGGATCATTCACATCAGCAACTCATCAGTAGCCTTCTCACTTTCTAATAAATACTAGCTATGAACTTCGTGCACAGCCAGAATTTTGATTGGTTTGATGAATAAAGTTAATTTTTCTGGGTAGTTTCTGTTACTAGGATTCACATTCACTGGCACATGGTCCTGTCACCACAGAGTCTACAAAGCCTTTTCACTGGCTGAGGACATTCCTGTACTGGAACACAACACCTTTTCATTTCTTAGACAGCACAGCCTTTGTGTTACAGTTTGCAAACTGGGGCCTTTATCAGGGAGAAGCCTGACAACATTTTTCTTTGAAATCTCAGATCAACAAATCCTCTTTCTCCAGTTTTGCAGGTACTCAGAGAATGGAGGGACCAGTTAGGAGGCTGAGCAAAGCCTCTGCTACGGGTAGCAAGGAACTGTATCTCATTGCCAGTGACATTGCTGTGGAGATGCACAAGAGGAACACCAAATTGCAAACTTGCAGCAGGTACTACAGGAGCAAAGGATAAGAAACTGACAATGCCATGAGGAAAAATGAGAGAATAAGGCACTTGCTAGAAGGGCAACAAAGAGTTTCCAGCATCTAAAGTTTATGTGCAGATACAAATTCTGTAAAGACTAATTACAAGGTCCCTGAGCAATAACTTGTATAGTGTAGCACATAAAAGTTATGACAGTGCATTTATAGAGTTTATTTTCACAGATTTCACTTTAGCTTTGGTCTGCCAAATTCCACTAGGTAGTTAAAACTAGGGTTTTGTCAGCTGACAGAAGGTTTGATAGCCTTGCTCTTAAACATTTCCTTTTAAATGTTTTTAATGTTAATGAAGTTGTTTGTTTAGACATTTTTGTTCACTTCATCATAAAGAAATGGCCATCATGCCATTTTCAGAATCTTTGAAGAATAAAGCAACTAACCTGCAAGATCCCCTGTAAGAGCATCCTGTGCTCACAGAAAAGCACATGCCCAGATTTATGTTTAATTTGACATGCTATCTATAAAAGCAATCAACCCTATGGAAACCTTGCAATAATTCTGACACTATAAAGCTGAAATTTATGGCCATCTAACCTAAAGCTTGTTAAAGAATAAGCACCACAGGCATATAAAAGCTTCATAGCATACAGGCATGGTGGTTCCAAACCATTTTTCTAGCACCAAACCACCCTATCTGGCAGCCATAAACTGTTCCCTAAAATGGCCTCATCTGAATACACGTAGTCATTCTAATTTTAGTCTTCCTGATTTCTTTTCAAAAGCATGGATGCTTCCCAAAAGTGTGAGTCAGCTCAAATCAACTCCTGACAAAAAGTTTACAAGATCCAAACCTTGTCAGAGTCCTCAGTTTCAGTTTCTCAAGTTGAGGTGCAAAATGAAGCAGGCTACAAATGAGTGTAAACTGTTGATAGCATAAAAGGACGTGTTGTCCTGCCTGCCAAACCCAAGTTCTGTTTCAGCACTGGCTGAGAACAATAGCTGATTTTTCTCTGCAGGTCTGACATTGTCTGGGACTTGCTCCTAAAATAATGTCAGGAGAAGGTAGATGAGGTTGACCCAAGTATGTTAACAACTGCTAATTCACTGCAAGGAATGCTACTGGTTCTGAACAAGGCTCCAGTTTGTCCTTTCAGTGCTTGACACTGGAAAATAGTGGTGTTGGCATTGGTGTCACCAAATTCCTCAAGACATTCAGAACTGGACTTATATTTCTTCTGGGGGTGGAGTACTTCCTATGGTAGTTGATGTACACAAACCTTATTTGAGAAGACACAACCATATCCTTTTGGGAGTAATCTAGATCCTGTGATGAGAGGAGTGTAATTATGTGCATATAATGAATACATTAAGTATTTAAAGATTTGAAGGACAACTGGAAAGAAGAACAACAACATAATTTTTGTGTTTTGTTATGTTTTCTTGACTGTACTCTTTAGTCTGAGAATATCCAAGGCTAGATTCAGAATTTCCAATTCACAAGTGAGGTACACTAGATACCTTGCAGATCAGTGGTTATTAAAGCCTTTTTGCAAGTAAGTAAATAATACTAAGAAATTAAAATAGGAGCCCTTGTCCTATGTTCTGCACTCATCTAGCAGGCCTGTGTGTGACTAATGAAAACACAAGACCCTGGAAAAGCAGGCTTGGCGTGTGTATATCCATCTGTTATCTCTGTACCCCTGTGTCTTCCTTTTGATTTTGAGTAATGACCAGGACTAGGCTGAAACTGAGTGAGAAATCCATGTTCCAAAGAGGCAATGCAATATTATAATTTAACAATCAGATTGTTAGAATTGGAAGCTGGACAGACATTAGACAGAAACAGCCTGGAGAGAGTCAGAGAGGTTGTCTGTAACACTGGTCAGGATTTGGGAACTTTGCTGTTAAAATCTGTGTGTGGTGCAGACTTGAGGAAGAAATCTCAGAGCCTAAACTTTTCCTCCAATGGTAACAGCAACCATGCACTTGTATTAATTTGTGCTGAAAAGGGATTTAAGTATGCAGAGGTGCACAGGAGAGCTCAGCCACAGCTTAGAGCCTGTGCAGGACTTTGAGCTGTTGGAAGTCAGAGTAACCTGTTTCCTCTATTCCAGTGCTGTTCATGGCTGCAAAGAGGTGAAAAGTAGCCCAAAAGAACACATGAGTTTGTCTCCAGTGGTGCAGATAGACTGCCAGTCCAACATCTTTATTGCAGAGGGATGTTACAGCCTGCTTTGCTGTGAGTTAATTTCTGTACACACCACAAAGGTACACAATCATGTACACCAGTGTTATGAAAGGGACATTGGGACTCTCTGGAGATCATGTTTTTCCCTACTTGAGGAACCATTATGCCATAGTAGACTCGTTCCACAAGGTAGTTGGCAGGGAGATTTTCAAATATTTTTTCAAATATCTGTATTCTTTATTTGTGACCATCACAAAGTAATTAAAACTCAGTTAATATGTAAAGAAAATAAAGCAATGTAAGTCTGTGGTTCTGCAGTAAGTCATATCAAATTTGTGAATGTGGGATTTCCTGGCAGTTGAAATTTGATCTCTATTGGTGTGAGCACACGACTGCATTTTTACCAAATGAGCCAGAGCATATGTTACATTGTTTATTCAGGGTTTATGCCAGCTTTCTGTCAGTTGAACTGGATAAATTATGCTTGATCCAGCACAAAGTTAGAGTGGTCCAAACAGACAGTATCTCATCTGATAGGACCTCTCCTGGGACAAAGTTATTTCTTCAAGCTATTTACAATCACACAGAGTGATGGCCTACCACCCTAATATGCTATAAACCCTGCCCAGACCTTAGAAAAATCTGTTTAAAGTCAAAGCATGTCTATAGCTGATTAGCTGTAAATAGACTGACAATTTTTTCCTCAGAGGGAAAGGAGGGGAAAGTCACAAATTCACATTATATTTTACACCTTAGGCAAGTACAGAAATGTTCCAGAATATGATTTGTATAGAAATTTTGAGTGTACTCATGTGTAAATGTAAATAATGAGGTGGGAAAAAAATGAGTCATAGTGATAGTTAGAAACATAATTCTTGAAATTATTTGGTTAGGTTTGGGCCCATGTTGTGAAAGAAAAAGGATTTGATTTTGTGTGTCCCACCATGTTTCATCTTTTAAACATGTAGCTTCCATGCCATATTATGAATACTTGGCCTTTCATTCTGAAGCTGAATTGTCATGACAATAGTTGTGGGAAGTAAAAATAGCAAACCATAACATTATAGAATGAACCAATGATTTTTGAGATCTCCTAAGCTGGAGGGCTGAATCCATCAGAAAGCATATGCAGGTTTTACTGGTTTGGATATAAAATTGGCTGAGGTCTGTAAGACTTTGGTTGGGATTTTGTTAATTTTCATTTAAATTTCATTAGAACTTATTAGCTTATTTTTGTCACTGCACCATTGTCAGTCTTTGGCCAGGAGTTGTGACTGACTGCAGTGCAACATTCAATGCCAGCACTGCTTAGCATTGTTCAAACCACCCTGGCTACCTTTTTCTGTACTGCAGCCTTTACTGGGCTGGAACAGCAGTTTTTTGGGTGCTTGCTAGACCAGCCTATGGAACTGATTTAACTGAAGAATAGCAGGAATTATGACAGCTGGCACTATCACTTGTTGGTTTTTTTTGTTGTTTGTTTTTTTTTTTCTTCAAACTACCCAGTCTCTGAAAACAGCAAAAGGGTATGATGGCAGTGTGGAATAAACTGAAAGGAGTATTATTCCTGACAAACTTTTCCAGTAGGAAAAGATATCCTGAAGTAGATGCACTCCTATGGATAGAAGAACCCTTGAAAAGTACAGCATGCACTGGGGGCTGTATGTCAGATTTGTTCTTGTATGACTACATTTATACCAGTGGTGCTGGTATAATTGTTAATAAAAATTCCCTCCTAACTGAGAGAGTGATGCTAATAAAACTTTTACAGGTACAACACCCCTAAAAATTGGAATCAGCAATCAATAAATAAAATACCCATGTACTGTAAACATTGCACACCCCAATTAAACAGGAATTCCCATTATGCAGGTCTGAGTATGTAGAGCTGTTATTGTACTAAGCCAGCACTGTGGGAGAATGCAGAAGTTGCCTTTTAGAAGCCGAAGAGCCATTTTACCTCCCTGCACACATTTTGGTGAACTTTCCAAAATCAGTCTTGGCACAACTGAAGCATCTTTAGCATTCTTCCATTACTACTACTTCTACCACTATTATCTCTTTAGAGCTTGTGTTTGTTCTCCAAATGGGACTAGACTGTACTGAGAGATTGGTATTTCTAACCCAGTTTCCTGTGCAGGAATAACCTGGCAGCACACCACAATTCAACTCCTACAAAGCACTCCCATCTCTCACTCCTGACAGACCCAGGCTTGGACCCCAGACCATTCTGATGTAATCTGCACCAGCAGTGCCATTTTAGCTGCAATCACTTTACATTATATGCAAGTACTAAAGATATACAAGAACTTTAAACATCCTTTGGGGTTGAATTTTGCAAAAAGCTCATCAACAGAAAACACTTGCAAGCGATAGTTGCTGAAATATACCAAGTTAAGGGCTCATGATACATAGCAGTTTTCTGCATATGTGGATACTTAACCCAAAAAGTGATTTATATATTTGACTTCTACCTGCAAGAGAAACACCTGCTGTGCTGTTTGTGATTCCAGTGCACTTGGGATGGAAGGATCCAGCTGCTGAGCAGCAGGCCTTAAAGAGGCACTCTCTTAGGCAGGCTGCTGTGGATGCTCTCAGGACTGACCACAAATCCTCAAGTAAAGGAACTGCTGAAGATTATTGAGTATGGCTGGACCAGATACTCCAAGAGGATCAAACCTCTTTGAATGATAGGGCCTGTTAATTTGGGGTAAACCAGGTGGGAATCAGAGTTGTGAAAAAAAAAAAACAAACCAAAAAACCCTCCATGCATGGGATTTCTCCTGGTGCATTTTCCTGTAAAATAATGGCAGATTTCTGTAACATCACACTCTAGGAGTCAGAATTTTCCTCTGCCTCTTCAGTGCCCTTCCCATAAATGCTGTGCTGAACTTCTAAGTGTTCTGGCTCTTTGCATAGAAAAGGCAAAAGTACAGGGAGGACTAGAATTCAAATTTTTTGAGCCCACTTGTGAACTGAGCTTGGTCACAGGCCTTGGTGCAACATCACATTAGAGCAGAAGATGTGAAGATTCCCAAAAAGAAAACTCACACATGCTGTGCCTTTATCAGAATTCAAAATATACAGGATGTTTTAAAAATACATTGACAGTTTACTCTTCCATTTTGGACATGGACAATATGGGAGAGAATAGTGGGATGTGACTGAGGAATATACCAAGGGATTTTTGGTATGCTTTTAACATGTCATGTGTACAGGTTTTGTGTAGGTCTAATTAGCCTTTTTTAGATAGAAATCTCTAAAAACCCCATAGCTCTCACATTGCACTAGTGAAGCAAAATGCACAGAAACATTTTACACAATTTATAATTATATACAATTATTATAATTGCTATGCTGTTAACTCCCAGTGTGCTTAGATCTCATTGCACAGCAATGATAATCACACACCTAATTTAGGCTTTGTCCACAGATGATAGGAAAGGAATTCCCCCAAACAAAAAGTGCTTGGAAAGGCTCTAATGCAAGGCAAAACCACATTCTGATTTCCTGAGTAAGTCTCTTAAGGTCTTCCAGCCTTGCAGAAAATAATAATATTGTTCTTATAAAGAAGTATTTATTTTACTTATTTATTTTTTGTAGACAGTTTGTGGTGATTGGGAGTGGGACTGCAGCAGAGCCTCATCCCCAATGGGCTGCAGCTGTGCAGAACAGGTGAGCAGCATTGAGTGCCCAGGGGCACTGAGCAAGCACCAAAGGGAGCAGAGGGCACACAGGTGCAGGGCATCAACAAGAGGGGATCAAAGGCTGGGCTGAAGGACAAGAAGGGCAGATCCTTGCAGCCTTCTGAAATGGTGGGATGTTACTCGGTGTGGGCAGACATCAGAAGCCCTCTGATGAGGTAAGGTGTTACTGTGTTTGGGAGAATGCTTAAAGCTGTCTGAAATTGTATGGTGGTACTCTGTGTATGGTGGCCATCTCAACTGCAACATTTTTTTGGTTTGGAAAGATAAGGCTTTTTACTTATCCTTATCCTCAATTTTTCCTGAATCGCACTTAAGCTTCCTTAATGTCAAGGCTTCCCATAAGCTCTCTTCTAAGAAGTGCTAAGAAAGAGTGAGAGCATTTCCTGTGCTATAAACAAGCTCCTGTTTCCCTCACTGCTCTGATGCAGCTAGTAGCAGTGTCAGAGCTATGGGTGTTTCCTTAATTGCCAAAGCATTTGGAATGAGAGGTGGGAAAATGTGAGCTCCATTGTCAGGAAAGAGGCTCAAAACCTTTGCTACAATCTGAAATTGAACAGAACTCTTCACCTTTCTTGTGTTGCTTCTAAACATTGAGCTTCTCCAAACCACCTGTTACTATCAAGTGCTCTACCTGTTGTAGTTTAGTGGGGAATTCAAGTTAAAAATAAGGGGATTTTTTTTTTTGGCAAGCTTAAGAGCTTGAGGAAATGGATAAGTGATAAAAAGGATAGACTGAGGCTTTGCTTTTTTGACCACTTTTTGGAGTTGTTCCTGAGCTATTACCTCATTGAACTCCTTAGAGCCTCATCAGTCATGCCCATGGTACTCCTTGGTGACAGAATTGCAGACTAATTTAATTTGAAGGGATCCTGGAGGTCACTTGGTCAATCTCAGACCAAACCAGGGCCATTTGAGATGACATTAACTGGGGCTTTATCCTGTGGAGTTTTGAAGGATGGAGAGTCAAGAGATACCTTTGGACTATCTTTCTCTATATTTTTTTCTCTCTTTTTTTTTTTAAGTTTTCCCACAGTAGGTGTTCTGTCTGGCCTACAATCCATCTCTCCTACTATCTAATCTATGACCAAGACCATTTTAGGAAGTAATTTGATCTCTTCAGAATCTGCTGCACTTGTCTGTTCTTCAGGTCTTGGGCTCTGATGTTCACAGAGCACAACTGGCAGGAAATCTTGAGTCAGACACCACAGAGTTATCATTGGAATCCTTCTGGATTTTAAAACCAGAGAGGATTTTGTGTAGTGCTTTGGACAAGGTTTTAGTATAATTCCCACTGAACAGCTGAGCTGAGCAATACCTTTTGCTAAGGGTAGTCAGGAGGGCCAAGGTTTGCCCTTTGGTGGAAGCAAATTTGATATGTCTTACTTTTGTTTTCCTTTAGGCTGGTGATTTGCAGTCAAGTGCTAGGAGCATCTCTCCAATCCCTGCTCTACTCCCAGAAATGCAGGCAAGTTCCCTCCCAAACACTGCTAAAGGATTACTGCTGCCTCAACTTACTGCAGTACTTAGAGCTGTGGACCATAGCCCTGGAAGAGGCCAGTGCACATGCAGGTAAGCAATGCCAGGATGACAGCAGTGAATGTATTGTTCCATGCACACTTTTGCCAGCAGCAGCCTGTTTCCAGGCATTGCCAGAACCCACCTCAACTGCCAGCTGCTTGTTCCTGAAACCCTTTCAGCTGTGCCAACACAGCTGTATGTGTTTATGTTTGGAAACTTATTCAGGTTAAACTGACTAATAATGCTTTTTTAAAAAAAATATTTCTCTTATACCTGATTAGAGATTCCCAGGGTGCCCTTACAGATAGTTGTGTTGATAAAAGCCATATGGCCTTTGAGAGGACAGGCAGCAAGGAAGGAAAAAATTGTTGGAAGTACCTTAAGTCAGTCCTGCTGCCAAAGGCCATGTCTGTCCAAATTTACAGCCCTGTGGTGCTGCTGCTGACAGCTGAGCTGTTGCCATTGTGTCCATCTTACAGTCAGCCTCTGCAATGCTGCCAGGTACTCCTAACAAATTGCTCATCAACAGTGGCAAGCTAAAGGTTAAATTTCAAGAATGCAGTGCAAAGGGGTGCCTCATAAATGTGTGAAGTTTTTTTAAAAGGAGTTCCTGGCTCTTTACAAGCACTGTGCTGCTGAATTTGCAGAGTGATGCTCTTCACAGTTGTGGAATAGAATCTGAATTAGGAGTGTATTTAAAACTGAGTTCCTCATTTAAATTTTTATGTTAATTTTAGTCTTCCACTGATGTCACACAAGTGTACAGCAGGGATAATTTTACTGAAATCACAGACATTGCTGTGTCCCTTGTGAAGTAATTTCTACCTGTGTAAAATGCATGTGAAGTGTTACTAAATCAAGTCAGCATTTTTTATTGTCTTGACACCCATATTGCAGTGATGTAAATTGTTGCAATATGAGGCATCGGTGAATAAAATTGCACTAGAATAAAAGTCTCGTGTCAGAATTTGATCCCATATAAGTGTTTAGTACTGTTGTTTTAATGGAACATTGCAAAATTGAAAAATCATTAGTAGTCCTGCCAATGCTTTAGCATTTAAAAGGTCCTATTTTCTATTTCCCCGTAGTCCCTTTATGCCACTCCATTAGTTTAAAAAGGCTATAAAGAGAGCACGTTTAGCCACTCGGGAATATTTTCATTTCTGTGTTACTCTTGCCTTTGGCATAGCAGATACGTTAGGTTGTGGCTGAGGAGAAAGGGTCACGGCTGGCCCGCCCCCTCGTTCCAGCTATTCCTGGCTGCTGGAACAGCTCCTGGGGGCCCCAGGCTGCCAATTGTACTAAAATCGCTGGTAGCCTTAAGACTATTCAAGGAGTAATTAGCTACCAAATGTGGGTAATTGTGACAGAGTCTAGCTAATACTGCTTTTGTCTAACGGACTAATTAAAGGCTGCACATAGAAGAAGAAGAGGAAAAAACACTCTTCTTTTAAGGAAAGGAATTATTAAGAAAGAAAACTTGATCTAGTATAAAAAAACCCAAAAAGTTCTGTTTCTTCTTGCCGGATCCTATAAGTTTTTGACACTTAATCTTGGAAAATGAAGCATAACTAGATTTCTTAGATTAAATGCTTCATTATGGCACCCTTTCATATTCTTCTTTGATTTCATTAAAAAAAATTGTAAAAGTATTATAGTTCAGTGAAAGAACACTTAAGAATTATTCTTGCCTATGAAAAATCAGAAGTTCTAATTGTGCTATCAGACATAGTTTAAAGAAGCCCAGCTGGAGCTATGTTCTTGTGGGTACCTATGATCTGTTTCTCCCTCTGTACAAAATGGGAAGGGGAATAGTCACCTGCTGGCCCGGCAAGAGCACAGCCCCTCCATGCATCAGCAGAGCCGTGTTTGCTGTAATTGGTACCTGCGCTCCTCCCCTCTGCTGCTCCTGCAATCAGCTGTGAATGGTTCCATTCCAGCCCACTTAGGTAGTGTGTGTCTTCAGTGGCACTTTGATTAACGCAATCATAAAGTCTCACATCTCAGCTGAATTTTCTATGCCTTTAGCTGTGCTGCAGGCAATAGCAGGTTTCTGAGCTGCAGGAGTCCCATCTCTACCTGATTATATTTACTCTTTCTCTACTCTGAAGTAGATCACAGTTAAAAGTGAACAAGCAGAATGAGATCTTGCAAGAACAGCAGACTGAAAATCAAACAGTTCCCTTTCCTTCCTCCTTCCCAGCTGAAACAGGTTATTTTAGAAAACAGTTCCTTGTGTTCTGAGATGCTGCATTGTCACTAATACCCTCTCAGCCAGCACTTCCCAGCAGCCACCTGGCCACCCTGAACATTTTCTTTCTTTCTCTTTGACCTGCAATACATTTCTCAGATACAGCAAACAATTTGCAGTGTCCTGCCTTGTGAACTGACCCACACATGCAGACATTCTGCAGAGTTCAAACCAGACTGAATTCCAGACATTTTACAGGTAGGAATACAAGTGTTACTTTATTTTATAGCCAGCTTCAAGGAGCAGCTGATACAACCTTGTCTCCCAGTTTAAGTATCTTCCTACTCCATGTCCTGAAAGCGGCTTAGAAATACCCATATTGCAACTGCTGTTCATGATCCAGAAAAAAGACCAAGCTCTGTGACCTACTGCAGGTTTCAACTAGAATGGGCAGTTAATGGTTGTCTTGCTGGGGATCAGCAGGGTTTGTGGCCAATACTTGCTCTTTCCTTCTGTAGCCTCTCTATTGATTGGCACTTGGGAGTTCATCTGAGTGAGACGTTCTGCCTTGGTGTGAGAGTTGCTGTGGATATGGGAGGACCTGGCAGCTCTCTGAGCTGAAAATTCAGGTGACTGAATGTCAACTCTTGAGAGAGCCCTTTGGAAAAGAGCAGCAGAGATACTGGTTTTACAGGACAGCCCAATCTGAAAGTCTTCAGGTGGCTTTTGAGGCTGAGGATGAAAGTTCTGTGTGTGATGTCTGTGGAAAGATGACACAGGGTTTCAAGCAGTCTCCTTGTTTACAGTCTTTGTAACAGCGATTCTCCTTCCCTTGGTATTAACAATTGGAAGCATCTTGAGGATGAAAGGCAATCATTGCAGCCTATAGGAAGGGAAAAAAGTAGAAATGAGGCTCTGTAGCCTCATCACTCTTTTGTACAATTCAGGGAAGAGGAACCCAAAAATAGGACTGGTGATGTCTGTACCTTTTCAAAAAATCTGACAGCTGATTGTTGCCAAATGTGGAATGTATAATTTTTTTTTAAGAAAGGGTGTTCTTATATGTTTGATCTTTGTATACTGTCAGGCCTAAATAGCAAGAAAGGAGATTTAATCTGTGAAGCAGGTAGCACCTAAGAAGATCTAAGTGTGATGCCCAGGTGTTAGAAAGACAAATTACCTGTTGCAGAATTGCCTTGTTAAGGTTTAGGGCTAGACCTGCTTCAATGATCTCAGACTTAGGAGAGGTTAACCAAGCTTGGGAAGAAGGAGGTACTACTCATAGAGGACACAGAGAATGCAGAATTCAGGGGCTGTGAGGATGCTTGGCAGAACCCCCAAGATAAGAAATAAACTTAGAAAGCCAAGTGAGCAATTGTGCTGTAATCAGCTCCAAGTGGCTGAAAGGTAGTTCTGGCACGGGTAGATCTGTGGCCACCAACTCATAGATCACCAGTCCAAGAAACACACTGACCCAAAAGAAGAGAAAGTCTGAGCATGCAGACTAATTAACATTAGAAGTGAGAGAATCATTAACCAATAGAAGATAGACTACTAATGAATAAGAGAGCTATATAACTTGCAGCCAATGAACACTAACCCCCTTCCTTGCTAAAATGTGTGAAGAGTAAAGTTTTGGTAGCTGGTGTGCTTTGTTGGTGGAATACCACTGAGCATCCAGGCTTGTGCAACTCTGAATTAAATAATCAAAGTCTCTTTTGAGTGTGTAAATATTGGCTTGTTACGCAGTGGGTAATGAATCCAATTTGTGTGGACAACAATGTAAGCTACATTTTAGAAACACCTGTCATTATTCACATAGCTTTGGAAATTGGGAAGGAATTTGAGATGGAAATTTGGGCTTCTCTATGAGTGCTACCTTGCAGCAGGAACTGTAGAGTTGATCAAGTAAATGAATGTGAAGTAAATTAATAATATAATAATTGATAAAGCAAATTAAATTTAATAATGAACATGCAGGTTCCTTCTGGATGTATGAAAAAATCCCAGACTTTTAAAATTTTAGAGGACAAATCTGTGGTTTGAGTTGGGGTTTTTGTTTTGATTTTAATTGACAGTAATTAGCAGCTCACATGTGAGAAAGCTAAATTTTTTTCCCCTTGTTCATCTGTAGAGGTGTGTTTCCCTTACCTATAGTTTGTTATCATGTCATGAGGATGAGTTCCTTCTTTCTTTTTACATAAAAGGATGAGTGTAGTGCTTTCTGTCTTGCCCAGTGAGCTTGGAATTCTGGTTTCCCCTCAAGTAGCACAACTTCAAGTACTACCAGAGCCTGACCATTCCCTTTGCTCCAGCCCTCATCCAAGAGCCAAATGTTAGCCTGATGATCAGAGCACACCTCAGAGAGGTTTGTGTTTAACTGCATTTGGCCAAAGGAAGAAATTAGGCCCAATTTCCTGCCTCTGACCAAGGCTTAACACCATTTTGTAAAGTGGAGTGTTATCCCCATGAGCAGATCCTTAGAAACAGAGATGGAGGACAGGGCATCCAGCTGCTTTCCATGACTGTGCAAGCAGATTGCCTTGTGAGACCACAGGTACAGGCTCTAGGTATTTTGAGAGAGAAGTGTTTCTCTATTTTTAGATGAAATAGCATTGCCACTCCAGTTTATCTAAGTAGTCTGGCTACAGAATGCTGCTATATTTAGAAGCCACTTAATGCAAGAACAGCATCTTACAAAAAAAGGTCACAGTACTCTTCTCTGTTCTCTTAGTACTGAGTTTTACAATTTATGCTAAACCACTCTATTCCTCTTTAATTACCATACACTTGAATGTACATTTCCCCTATGTAATTGTGGCCTCCATTTCCATCAATATTTGTCTCAAAGGTACTTATAAAGACCATTCCACTGATTTTTCAGAGTCATCATTAGCTCTGAGCTCATCCAGAGGCTCTGAATGGCAGAAAAGGAAATGCATCCATGAAATTAGAATACATATTGGTACATACCAATGCATATTGGTACTTGAAATTAATACCTTGCATTGTCCTTCCCGCTTCTTTTCAAGGAATCCATTCCCTTATTAGGGTTAGATTGGCTGCCTAATGAGGGTGGATTTATGGCATGCAATCTACACATCAGACTTGCATTTCTAAGGAGGAATACACTGTGTAACACACTTCCACATCTGATTTTTATGAGTTGAGCTCCAGAACAAATTCATAAAAAGACATAACTCATTGTGAAGCAGTGAGGATCAAAGTCAGGCATGGATAGCAGGGACATAGGACAAGGAGTCACTGAAGAACAGCAAAATAAGGGTAGGGCTACCCTGGATCAAGACCTGCTTCGTTGTGCCTATGAATTAAATTGGGCAGCTCTGGATGCACATTAGCCAGTGGGGAGACAAATCTGTTCTAACTAACTTCTGGCTTTGGAATTTGATTATGCATAAATAAAAGGAGCTGTTCCCCAGGACAGAATGTTTATCAAGTTTTTCATCTGTTTTTCTGGAGTTGCAAATTTTTATTTTTCTTTCAGATTTCTTCTTTTTCCTTTACATTTGCAGAGGAATTTGCTTTCAATGAGAAATCTTTCAGATTTCTTCTTTTTCCTTTACATTTGCAGAGGAATTTGCTTTCAATGAGGAAAGCCTGTGTGTGTGTGGTATCAGAAATTAAAAGTCTGAACTGTGTAGAAATGTGTTACAGAATGCATGGGAACATGTCCTGGTAGTCTTTATACCTTTAAAAAGCTAATCTGAACTGTCAGGAGATAAGAAACACCTATCAGCATGAGTGTATGTAAGCACTTTGGATTTTCAGAAAATGATTTGGCATGAGGTTTAGACATTTCAGCTGTTGGGGTTGAGCACTGTGAGCACTATTATCTTGTTACTTCCTCAGAATGGCATGTACAAATGGCCAAAGAGAAATCAAATCTCTAAATTTTAAGAATATGCTACTAATTTTTTTTGTGTGTGTGTCAAAGAAAGTACACAATGTTAATTAATTGAGGGGAATTCATATTGAATATCATATGTCCTCCACACTTGCAGTGTTCCAAGCTGTGCTTAGCCTGTGCTGTGACTTAATATAAGCAGTGGCATTGCACAGAACAGGTGGGAATCCACAGGCCTCAACACAGAAAAACCAGGCAGCCTTGGCACCAGTTCTCCTGATATTTGTCATTTGGCTGTAGCAGGGCAGATTTGCCACTACACTTTCAGGTGTACAGTAACAGGAACTGATTGGTTACTGATTTGAATGATTTTAGTGGTGCATCCAAAGCAAATGAACCAATTTACCAGGCAATCTGTCAGTAGAAAGATTCTGAGTTTTGCATCAGTTTTGTCATTGGTGAATCTAACAGCTAGTTGCCTGACAGAACTCTACATAAAAGCAGCATTATGGGGGTAGATACTTCATATTTCCTAACTAGAGTAGATGGAAATAATTGTCATAGCAGTAGAATAATGAAATTCTTCTTCAATTCCTTGGTTTTGGAATTTTAGACAAATATTCTCTTCATAGGAATCAACAGTTTGGTGTTCAGTGGTTCAGGCAGAATAAGAAATTGCTGAGATTTTCTGCCTGAAGGAGGACCACTCCCAAACTGAGCTCGTGTCTCTAAGCAACTTGAATTGTAACATGTAATTTAGAGGCACTTTAAAAATGTAATTCATGTGAGCCAGTCCCCCATTATATACCCAGTATCATGTGTGTGCCAGAGGCTTGATAGACCAGTAAGGCAGATGATTCACTTGATTTGCTTATGTAGGTGGTTAGATTAGTGATAGCACTAATTCCACAGGCTCTGTCTACATCTCCCTGTGTCATATTCCAATGCTGCCCCACCCATTTTACTGTCCTAGCTCAGAGCTGGCAGCTCCTGGTGCCACCTACCCTGGAAGGAAGTCTGTGACCTAATCTCTGTAGGGTGGAAGATTCCCAGTGCAGCAGCTTAGTCAAGGCTTTTCAAATCAGCCCTGGTATGGGAGGATTCCTGCTTGCTTGGTCTGGGGAGGTTAAAAGTGGACCAGCACCTAGTTCCAGAACAAGGTCAAGAAATTAAAGGAGGTCAGGACAAGCCAAGAATAGCAAGCTATGCTCAGGGGCTTTGCAGGGGAAAGCATTCCTGGCCAAGGGATGATGTTTCCTGGGAAGATTTTAGCAGGGAAGCACACACCTGTGACAGGACACTCTGTGCAGTAGGGAGAACAGGGAAGGGATCTCATTGCCTAGTGCATGGTACAGGAGAACCTGATTTGTCACAATTTTGCTTGTAGGCAATGATATATGTCAGGCAGCTCTGGAGTTTCCAGCCCCATTCCTAGTCTCTGACTCAGGCATCCAATATTCCTGTAGCCTGACTTCATTCCTGCAAGATTACTGTTTCTCTAATTGTCAGGAGGGGTAGGGTGAGAAATGGGGTGGGAGAGAGAGGAGCCTGCAGTCTGCAGTGCCAACTGTGGGGCTTTTATGCCAGATGGTGTTCCCCCATCTGAGGTCAGGACAGCATATGGCATTCAGGAGTCCTGGCATGCCAGGGACACACTGCATGCATTTTGTGTCCACTGATGGGCACCATGACTATTGTAAGAGGTGTCATTCCATCCTGTTCCATGATTTGTGTGATCCTTGTAGGCAATTAATTCATGGATGTCAGCTCCTCACTTAGAATGGTGTTAAAGTGCATGCATAACTTTTAAATGTGGCTGCTCAGTTAGTTTCTTTGGGACCTGTGAACAACTTTGTTTGCTTTTCTAAAGAATAACAGGAATTGGAAGAATATGGTAAAAGGCAGCAAAACCAGTGAGATCCAGCAAGATTTTTTTCTTGCAGGTGTTTTATTATCCAGAGTTGCTGTTACACACGGGGAAGAAGTGAATTAGGCTGGGAAGGGGTTGTTAGTTGACAAATGTCTGCAGTCTCCTTTGATGCCTAGCTCCAGCAGAGGACTGACAGCAATAGACAGCAGCACTGAACCTGACCCAGCCTTCCTTGGCTGTGCTTTTTTCTCCCTGTCTCTTATTCATCCTGGCTATAATAGGTACCCAGTAAGACTATCCCATGCAATTAAAGAAAGAGTCAGAGGACATTCACTCACTGCACAGACTCTGCATATGGCCTTCACAACACAAAGACTGAAGAAATCCAGGCATGAGGAGTTAGCTTTGGTGCCATTCTGAATTGTCTGGGACCGAATAGGGTGAGGGCGGACAGACAAAATGACAAAACCACATGATCCCCTTTTAGATCCTGTAACTGAGTGTGTCTGCAGAGGGGGGGTGAAGGGGCCATGCTTGTCATTGTCACTGCCCACAGATTGACAGCTGCAGGTATGGGGAGATTTATGCACCAGCTCTTCATCTCCTGAGCTCATACATCTCTACTTTCATTCCCCAGCTTCACTTGGTTCTCCCCACAGCAGCCCTGTTGGCTTCCTTGGAGGTGAATTTACTGAGTTTTCCTGCTACCACTGATACCTAATACAATTTCCTAAAATACCTGATACTGCTCTTAACAGCACAACAGAAAAACACAGTTAATAGAATTACATTTGTATTTTATCACTGTTGTATATGCTGGAATGCTAACTGGTCTAGAAAAGTGCATTAAATTAATTGTAATATAAATATAATATATTAATAATAATGTTAAGTATAATACACACAAAATACTCAGGAGTAATTTTAACACCAGCAATAAAAAAGGAAATAAAGTTTTGATATTCATGGATGACCACACTCTTGATGCAGAGCTTGTTTTACACTTACTATGCAGAATAATAGATTGCTATTCCAGAAATGGTAAGGGAGCTTAAGCCAACACTGTTCTATCTTATTCTGAAAGAACATGAGCATTTTAAAATAACATAAATTAAAAAAAAATTAAGCAGTATTTTAAATACTGCTTTAAATGATCTGCTTCTCTTTGCAAACTGAGCTATCCAAAAACCTCTAACTTCTTTTCAGTACAAATTGTAGTGCTTTTACCCTAAAACTTTAATGCCAAATCACATTTGGAACTGACCTGTATGTTCTACAAACCAATTTTCTTATCACTCTGGTTCATTTCAACAACTTAGTTGTTCTTAAACTGTGTTGAAAAACAAGTACTTGACTGAAAAGGAGAAGCTAAAATTTCTGCTTGTACCTCACTTTTTTAGGCTCAAAACCTCTTTTGGAGAAAGCTTCTCCTGGCCAGAAGGGAAATTTGCCAGTTGCTCACTTAATTGTGCATCTTGTCTACAGTCAAAAGGTTTCACTGGTTCCATAAGTCCATCCAGTGGCTGCATGTGGGAATTGCATATTTTCAAGGGTAAATGGCAATTTTGTAGGGTTTAGTTTATTAAGAAGCATAGTTAATGCTATTACTGAAAATAAGCATGAACTGAAATGTAGAACTGGAATGCTCCCAGCCTTTGCTGATAAGTAGATACATACCTGTAAAGTACTCTTTGAATGATACTGGGAGTTGATTTGTTATCCCAACAACAGGAAAAAGATAAAAGTTTATGATTATTTATTAGTATTTAAATTAATTGCCTACTAGAACAAGGAACAGAAACGTGCTGAGTCAAAAGTTTTAGCTTATTGTCATGGTGAACCTGAGAGAGCTGAGGACACTGTGAATACCAGCTCTTGTGAGTTGTCCTCTTAGATCTCATGCTTGGGTTTATACTCAAGCAAATTTCCATGAAATTACAGCTTTTGATTATGAAATATGTTTTTTTGTCAAATGGCATAAGGTACTACAAAAATTAATTAAAAATCTAAATGTGAAGAGGACAAGATGTGAGCCATGTGTTCCAGAAGTCATATTGGGAATTTATACACAATTTCCAGAAAATTCTGCTTAAGTTCAGTATCCAGTCTTGATGGGTCATCAGACTAAATCAGGCCAGCTGATTGTTTGAGAATCTGTGATTAGTTGCAGCATTTCCCCTTGATGATGACAGCAATTTGAGCCTCAGTGCCTTGAGCCCTAATTCTAACATCCCTTCCATTATTGCTACCACTGCTGGGGTTTTAACTGTGGAGAATATCAATGGAATACTTTTACCAGTTAGAAAAAGTCCATTTGCTAAAAGCCTTTTAATTCTCTGTTCTTAGCAAACACAGGCTTCTAAAATGTTCACCATCATTACTGACTTTTTTCTTCCCATGAAAGTAAATGTATCTTTAATTTTACCTTCTAGAGTGAATGCATTATGATACAGTGTACAATTACATGATAGCCTATAATTTGCCTAGGGGTGCCCTGCTTCAGTTAGTGCATAGGCTGGGGAGGCATAAATAGAGAATGACTTTTGTAACACCAGCCTAAATCTAGCTTAAAAAAAAAAAAAAATTGGATGTTTTATTTTTCTATCTACATAAATAAATTTTACCTTAGAAAGTTTAAGAAGTGTGTCTAAAAGATACTTTGTGCATGGTGAATAACTGTATAATAACTGCTGCATACTGTGGTACAACAGTTGCCTTTATAATCCTTTCCAGGGTTTTGCACATTTCAGATCTTCATTATTTTCAGTCTAAAATTGCCACTGCTGAGCTTGCTGTGGTTGTAAACTCTAGCAGCTTCTCTTCAACAAGGGGTAATAGAGTTTCACGTTAGAATATCACAGTTCTTTCCTGCTGCAGTGATTATTACAGAAATAGAGAATGTCAATGTTGTGAGGATATAGTGCAACTCAATCTTTTCTGCTACAGAAACTCTGCTTTCAGGTTTGGATTTATTTTTTTGTTTGTTTTTATCTAGGACCACCATAAATGTATAATTTATTTGATAACCTAAGTACTTCCCAAACCTGAAAACAGAGTCCTGTATTTAGGCTCCATGGGACTTTGAGTTAAAATAAGGTGTTTGCAGAAGATGAATGCAGAAAGCATTCAGCTCATCTCTGGACCCCACTCTAGCAGATTTGGCATGGTTCCTGCTTTACATAGTTGGCTGATATCTCAGGGATTCACCTTCTTCTGTATGGGGAAAGAGCTGAGTGACACAGAACCACTGAATGAGCTCCTCCTTTTCCTTTCTCTATAAGCTGTGACTCTCAGCATATTTCTAGTTGGAACATAACATAGGTTTCCTTAGAGCTGGGTGTTTATTTTAATACTGTGTGCTTCATCAGGCCTCAATAAACTTGCTATATACTGCCTTTGTCCTATCCTTTCTTACAACCAGAGTATCACTTGGTTATTTTATTTTATTTCATT
Organism: Molothrus ater; assembly: GCF_012460135.2. Taxonomy (NCBI): domain Eukaryota; kingdom Metazoa; phylum Chordata; class Aves; order Passeriformes; family Icteridae; genus Molothrus; species Molothrus ater. The sequence goes on along the minus strand of NC_050481.2, from coordinate 3,774,275 downwards.
TACTACTGTTGGGTTTTTTACTGGTCAGGTGTAAATTTTAATTATCTCATATACCAGAACCAAAAAGACTCTACACATCACATTACAACAGCTACAAATCTTTCCAGAGGCGTCCAGTGTATTGTTTTGGTTGTATTTGTTCCATTAAATATATAGGGAACTATTTTCCTCTAGAAGACAAGGAATAAACACAATTTATTTCTGATTTGTTCTCAACTCTTCACTGGAGATGGGAAGAGAACTCAAAAGGTATTACAGCTTTTCTTGAGGCCATAGCAGAGCCCACTTTTGTACTCTCACAACTTCCCTTCTTTCTGTCTGAGAAATATTAATAGTGCAGTGTTCCTCTGTAAATGCAGGTCTGAATTTTACTGTGTTCTGTGATATTCTGATCAATAAACCCCTTCAGTGGGGAGGCTGCAACTAAAACTGGGAATTTACAGATTTAGAAAATTATTTTCAAATCAGCCATAGTTCTTTAGCTAAATGAAAGAAGCTTAATAAGCACCTGCATACCAAACTCTTCTTGTGAGAGTTCACAAACTTTACTAAGCCCATGGGTTTTTCTTACAGATTAGTGGGTTTTGTAGTACACTCTTAATGCTGACCTCAGATAATAGGTTGTTACAGGGACATCAGTGTGGAAAAAATCTGTGTTGTCTAGTTTGTCTTTCAAAGGTCTCCAGCAGTTCTAGAAGTCATGAGATCCATTGCCTACCTCAATTTTGCCCTTGCACAATTACAAATAAGGAGAAGCAGTTTTCTGGGGTTTGTAGGAAACCTCCTTTTCTAGAGTGAGCACACATTAATTATTAACATTTCCACTTTTGGCATACTTCTCATTACTATGTTCTTGCTGAATGGAAAGACTTTGCTATTGTATGTGTATTTACTTCAAAGTGGAAAAATGCAGAAAGAAAGAATAAAAAAATTAGCAGCTTTTCAGAGAAAATAACGCTCATGGAATTGAGTTTACAGGGTCAGCACAAAGTTACAGGCTTATGTTAGTGTGTCATAATTATGGTTGTCCATTTGTTCTTGCCTTATGGATAAAAAATAAAATATGACATTTATTATCCTGAGGCCAGATTTTCTTTCATCTTTTTCTAAACCAAGCAGTCCTAATCTTTTAAATCTTCTTCTGTGCACAGTAGGGGCCAGTTTAGTATGGATTGTTAAATGTCATTGCAAAACTGGATTTTTCAAATTTCAAAATAGTTTTTAAAAAGTCTATTCAGGGTCTATGATATATTCCATATTCCTTACACTTGAATCCAGAGATCTGGTTCAATTATATTTTCACAGAGGTTTGTCCAGTTACTATTTGGTTATGAGGTTAGAAGTTAGTTTTAAAACATTTGTTTCATGAGTATTTACAGCCCATCTGGTTATGAATGAAGCACAGACTGATAAACTGGTTCCTAATTATTCACTTTGGAGACTTGCTCCTGTATGGTCCTGCAGCTGCTGACTCCTGGCCTTCTCTTCAATTAATCTCTTAACAAAGCTGTAGGACTTTTGGGTACCCTTTAAGAGTTTTTTTGTGGGCAAGCTTGTGTCAAAGAGGGTACAAGCAGAAACCAAAGGAACTAAACCAACTTTGAAGCAGAAGGGCTGACTGCAATGAAGTGGGAGTGGGATTATCTTGACTAAACAGTGCTTTAATATAGCAAAAAATCTAGAAAAATGTTATGCCCAACAGAGTACAAAAAAGGTTCAGTGGCATTTGAATTGTTTCTGCTCTAAGGCCCAGCTTACTTCTGAACAAGTATTAAGAGAAACTGTTGTGCCAAACCCATTTGAAAACAAGATTTTATTCAACATGAATAATAATGGATTATTCTGTGGATAAGGTTAGAAAATGATTTTGTTTTTACCTAAGTGAGGGAAATAAATTGATTAAGAAAACCAGTAGTGTTTATGCGAACCCCAAATCTTCTTCTCATCTTGGAACTCTTGCTTGTGTCATGTCAGGCTGGCTTTCCAATAGTTTTATTTCTATAGGCAGTATTTAGAAGGCAGCTCCTCTCATTTTTGCTCCATGGTAAATATTTTTGTCCAGGATATTTTCAAGGCTGATTGGAGTGGGGTGACATCAGGCAGCTCACAGTCAGCATGTAAGGGATGCATATTGGCTGCTGTGCATACATTTGCTAGGTCACCCATGCAAAGAGTACATGGAAAGGAACTGTAAATGACAGGGTTATAAATACATGAAGAGTCTCTTGAGCAAAGATGGAGTGGTTTCTGATGTCAGCAGAGCCCTGAGATGAATTTAGTGTCCTGCTTGGGTTTGCTCTTTTTCCGTACCCTGTGGAGAAAGGCTTTCTCTTGCTCTTTATAAAGGAGCCTAAGGTATTTAACAGAGAACTTAGACACTAAAATGATCACTAAAAGTTTACAGGACATCTTGTTCTGTCATGGCCACAAATACATGCATACAATTGTGTTTCATGGATGGCTCAAACAGGAATTCTGAACCTATTAAATAGAAAGTACTTCAGTTCCTGTCTCTAAGGCTGTTGTGCTTGAGTATTATAAAAAACAATCTTTAAAATAGTGTTGGTATAGAAACTGAAGTATAAGATCAGAACAAATGTTAGTACATCAGAGCTTTAAGCACGCAAATTAGGAAGATAAGGAATATATATATATTATATACTAAAGAATAAGATGATAATCTATTTTCATGTCACGGAACAGAAAATAATTTTAAAGACAAAGAATTTAACATTTCTATAAAATCAGAGGTAACCAAGGAGGAATAATCTCAGTCAGTGACAATCAGAAAAAAAAAGAACAAACGAAATTGTTCTTGAAGAATTATCCATAGGCTTCAGTAATAAGAATTTGTATATTTTGCAAATGTTACTGCAGATTACTCAGGAACCTTAGGGAGAATCAGTGTGGCAATGCCCAACTGTATTTGCTTCTGAGTCAGAGCAGGAAGAATTGTGGTCTGAATGAAGAGGACAAATTAACAGCATGTCCTATGTATGAGCTAAAGTCATCAGGCTTAAATTCACTCACAGCAAATAATAACTTTATTTCTATAGAAATATCTATTTTTCACATTGTGCCTCATAGTAATCTCAAGAAATCAGTTGTGATTGCATTGAAGGATGTTGCATGTTTCCTATAATTGGTCTGAAGGAGCTTTAAGCATGTGAACAGCATCATTTGTTTCAGAGGTTGAAGGTCTAGACCAAAACCAAATATCTGCTGGGATCAAAAGTCAAAAGCTCTGACATTTCAGTGTGGGGGGCATCTATGATAGAGTGAAGACCCCCACCCCAGGCAGAATTACCTTTGTGATAAGCTAAATTGCATCTTATCTGCCAATACTTATTTGAAATGCCCCAATAATCTATCAAAATCCCATGAGGTGTTCTTACCTCAAATCTGAAAAATTAGCTAAGGACAACTGTCACAGGGAGGATGTGATTATCCTGTGCCCCTATCTTTTCCTAGCCTTTGTAAAGTTCTATAAAACTAGAAAATACTTTCTAATATTGATAATAAAATATGTTGCCCTGGCAAAATCGGTACCACGACTCAGCTGTGATTTTCAGGTGTGGATGGAACTAAGTTAGAGGTTATGGGATTACAGTTTGAGATGATTTCTTCATATCAGATTCTCTGTGGTGGTAATGAAAATGCTCACTAGATTTCAGGTAAAAATGTGGAATAAGACTAAGAGTAATGACTTCTGTGTGACTACACAGCTCCTTCTTCTGACAGTAAATTTATCTCAGGCTTTAAGGTACTCTACAGGCATTGAGAATTATATTTCACATATTCCATATGTGCAAAAGTGAAACAGAAATTTAAAATACATTAATTTCAGTCACGGATGGGATATAACTCTTAATATTTCCTCTTGCACCCTGGACAATATCTCATAGCTCTGTAAAATTTCTTACTCTAAATGCAGGTGTTTTCTTGGAGCAACCCTGTAGAGAAAAATACCACTCCTTTCCCTTGGAAATCTAGAATAATAACTTACAGAATAGAACAATAAATTAGTTATATCTGGGCAATGTTACAGGTTGAAAAAGGAAAAAAAAGGCTGAAAAATACAGGTTTGATATTGCTTTCCAGATAATGCAAAACCTTGATTGAGCACATGACTGCATTGTCCTACCATGCTTGAAATTGGCAGTCCCACATGGCATTGAATACAGTCCTCTCATTGAGTCTGTCCTGATGAGAAGGGAGCCCTCAACAACCTTCCCTCCTCTGTTGTAAAATCCTTCAATTGGGCTTTTTCCTCCTCCACCAGATTATTTTTAAAACCCACTAGAATAACTATGTTAATATTTCTGGAATTAGGTGCTGTACTGAGCAGTAATGCCCAGAAATGTATCTGTGTAAAGTATTTCATCATATACATTGGGATGATATTTTAAAATATAGGTCTTAATGAAATTTGGCTGCAGTACTACAGGAATAAACACACAACAGGAAACTACTGAAAACTTCAAAGTAAATCAACTTCTTACAGGTGTATTGTCTAATGATAAAGGATATTCATTATAACAACAGAAGATGCAGGGGTAGACAAAGAAGATGAATCTAATTTTTAATCTAATTTTTTTCCTCTTTCACTTCAACACATTTGGGAAGATCTGTGATGGAACATGCCTTCCACTTTCCCTCTTAGTTGAAGCTGAAGATGTTTTTGGCAGGATCAGTTACTTTAAGGTGTGATTTCCTGCTGAAATAAGATCTGGAGGCCAAAGGGGAGGTGAGGACTTTATTAATCTTAGCTGGAAGTAGGCGTGAGAGATCACATCATAAAACATTCTGTCAGTGTCAGCTATATGTTCCAAGAGTGGATTAGCATTTTAAAATCTTACTGAGTCTGACAAGCACGTCTTTCCATTCTTAAAAAAAGAGAAAACAACCTTCTCAACTCTGTACTTTTGTCAGAAATTAAATAATCTATTTATAATGAATGTTCACTAAACCAGCTTGAAATGATATCATATTCATAGATTAAGGAATCTTGGAAATGCTACATGAAGATCTATGGGCTTATGAGTGGGGTTTTTTGTATTTTGTTTTGTGTGGTTTTGGGTTTCTTTTCATGGCAACTGGGTCTAGATCCATCATTGCAAAAGAGTAATAGGAGCAATAAGTGTCAAGTTTTTCTATGTGTCTCCCCAGAACACACTAGTCAGGGCTTTTACCTGGAGCTGAGGGTCTGAATCTCTTGTTTTCTGTATTTGGAGACAAAGGGAGAGGAGAAAATATTGATGGTGTATCCAGAGAATCAGGTAACTCACATCAACTGTGGAAGAGCATAAATCAAGGCTTCAATTTACCCAGAGCAGGAATTCAAACAAACCCTTACCCCTACAAAAGCCAAGTTACAAGTATTACAAATTGGGAAACTGAATTTTCCGTCTTGTTGGGTTTCTTTTTGGTTGGTTTTTAATTTGTTGGCTTGTTTATTTGTTTGTTTGGGGTTTTTCTTTCATGAGGAAGGGCTGATGGAACATAGCTGTTCTAGAGGAGAGCCAGAGCCAGTAGCTAAGAATCTTGAATAAGGGTAGGCCCCTAACTGGTGGGGCATATATTAGATCCTCTCCTTTATATTTTTGTTCTTTTTTGGGGGAGCATCTTTTACTGGTAGCCTAGGTGTCAGTGTGTTAAGCTTGCTGGCTGGAATGCCTGAATTTCCTGCATTTCATGGAGACTGTAGGCACCTCTCAAGAAAGTGAATTTTGTTGTAGCACATACATCAGTAATGAAAGTAAGCCAGGGTAATTTTTTTCTACTCTAAAAACAGCTGAGTTTGTTCCACAAAATAAAATGCCAGTTTTGTGCTCATTGGGCAGGAAGCAAACCCAAGGGTTCTTAAAAATGCAGGTGTGAGACGTTGTGCAGAGCCCTGCTACAATGTGTAACTAAAGGAATGTGAAAAGTTTTAAGCCCTGGTGTCATCTGATAGGACAGACCACAGTATTGCAGAGTTTGCTGCCAGATCCTCATCTGATCAAGGCAGATACATTTCCTTTAGCAAAAGAGTTTCAAGTCATGTCAGAAACAAAAAAATTAGCCAAGCAGTGAAGGAAATTGTGATCTCCCTAAGAAAACAAGGTAGTTCTTAATCTGGATAATATTTTATTACTTTATTATAAAAAGTTGGATTCAGAGTGGGTATTGTTTTAGCTGTTTAGTTGCTGATGAGTGATGCATTTATTTTGGGAAGTATAGTAATTAAAAGCTTACTGTACTGACAAAAGAATGTCTGTGCACAGCCAGAGTGGGAATTCAGCAACTTGTCAGATTACATTTCCAATTAAAGTCTGTGAATTTAAATCATTATAAATCAAAATTGTTTCACTTCCCATTGGAGTGGAATAGGGTCATTTGGACATCACTTCATCAGAAACAAACCAAGGATATATTGTCTTTCTCAGGCCACCAAATTTGTGAAATAAAAAAAAATCTCTAAGTTTTTCTAGTACCTAGTTTACATAGATGTTTTGTGGGTAAGCTAATTATTTTTAACTGCATTAAATATGAACAATTGTGCACAAATAGTAGAGAGGATAGTAATTACATGGAAGGACTGTAGGAACCTCTTAGATATTTTTTATTTTAGAAAGGCTTCTTTTTACTGCCTTTGTTGTTTAGAGCTACCCATGATTAACCTTCAGGTTTTGACCTACTCTTCACATGTTTGATGCCTGAGCTTTCTGGAGTGGTCACACCCCAATTTCACATCCACGTTGCTTGAAAATGCCACCAAAGCAGTCCAGGATAAATGGATGTGATGATAATGACATAATCAGATTGCCTGTAGGTTGCTTTGACTGCTGTGCTACATCAGGAGCAGAGCAGATGGAAATGGGGTTTGGTTTTTTTTTTTCCTGAAACACCTTCTCTGTCTCCATCTTCTTTTCCATCTTCCATGTCTCCTCTGCTTCCTGCCAGGAGCTGCTGTAGCCCACGAGATGGCACCACCCCATAGCAGGGTGTCAGGTCACCAGCCCTACAGCTCCAAGCTTAAACATGGATAGATTCCTTTTTAAACTTCAGAGAGAATTGTTCCAACTTTAGTGTCCTTTTGCCACAAATATCCTGCCTTCCAGACTGTCATCAGCTGGGAATTGCAGGTGATTCCTGCTAGGGGACACAGGGGAATTCCAGTGTCGAAAGGGATCAAGTTATTAAGGAGTTTGGGAAACGTGCTTACCCTTCATGTTAGGTGAAGGTTCCTCTTAAGAACCAACAGGACTGTCTCTGAGACATGCAGTCAGTTAAGCAAGACTTTAAAACATTCAATTAATATGTTATTGGCCTATTTTCAGACTCTTATCTATAAGGCAGAAGTTGTTTTTTGAATACATAAATGAATGTTATATCATTTAGAAGGTGTGTCCTTCAAATAACTTTTATCCAGAGCAGCACAGGGAGAGGAAATGCCTTATCAAGCCCCAGCCACCTGAGACCCACTGGGCTATTCAAGCCAAGTTATTTGGTTCTGGGCAGGGTGATACCAGCAAGGCCAGCACTCCTCCCTCCCCAAAATGAGACACAGCAAAATCCTTCCTGTCCTGGAGCTGCTGTGCAGCTTTGCAGGGAGGAAAGCTCTTGCCCTCTGGAAGAGGAAGCAACCTTTGCAGCTGTGAAACCTGAGAGAACAATGGAGGTTGTGTAGAGCAGCAGTTCCAGGGGGCTGCTCTCAGGGCTTGATGCCAGAGATGTCCCACAGCAGCAATCTTTTCTTTGTAATAAATTCTAAACTTCTCTTGACCTTATTGCTGCATTCTGGGTTGAAATGCATCTGAACAATTGATAGGAGGTACCCCATACCTTAAAATTTGGGGGTGCATACTGAATGTCAGCAGAACTGTCCTGGACAAAACAAAAATGTAACTGAAAGCATTTTCCTCGTGTTCCCAGGCTGAGTTTGAATTCAGCTTTTTATTCCTGCCTTAGCCATGCACTGGAAGAACATCTCATACCACTCCCTCTGTCTTGCTGTTGAGAATTAAGTTGCTTTTAGAAGTGGTTCACCTGTGTAGTCATCACAGACCATTCTCCTTGACTTGGTTGTAAAACTGCTTCAATCCAGGTACATACTAAGGCCATAGTTCTTCCAATTCATGAATATGCCTAAAATCTCTTTATGTGAACATTCCCATTGGGTTTTTTTTTAATACAGTATGCAAGAGGCATGTGCAAAAATTGGAAGAGAATTAATACTTTGTCCTCAGGGGATTAAAACCTTTAGACATGTTTGTTTCTTGCCAAATGAGACATAAGATCCTGATTTGCACCATCAGTTTTCTATAAATTGCAAGACAAATGTATTTAAACAATAATATTGTAAAATAATAAACAATATAATATTGTAAATAATATTACTTCCTCTAGCATATAATGGTGGACTCTCATAGTAAGTGGCCCACAGCTGTTGGATTAATTTATGTAAGGATTTTTAATTTATGTTTTAAATTATATAGCTCAGGATGGCCTGTGCACTTTTTAATACCTATATATATATATATATATGTCTGTGTATGAAGTCTTGGATTGTAGTCAAGACTACCAAAGAAATATTGCTTGTGTGGAAACTCTGAATAGCCTCCTTCTACAGTCATCATCATGCAGGCATTTTCCCTGTTTAATATCTACTACCTCTCAATGCTGTTTCCTTTAGGTAACTATTTCTGGCTCATGTCACACTCAAAATGATTCCCTCCACAGCCTGTCATCTACTTGAATTCATTTTAAATAAGGTAGACACTATCCTTATCTAATGAATGATATAGTTCTTTGGCCAGTACAGTTTAAAAATTAGGGGGATTTATAGTTCAGCTGTCTGAACATAATACAAGGTTTTTGACAGCAAAATAAGCATTTGAAATTCAAATTTTATAAATGGGTTCTTTAAAACTATTTGATGTCAAATCACACTGGAAAAGAACTTTATTACACAAGTGGCTGTAAGACTTTTGAATGCTGTCTGTATTTATAACACACCAACGCAAGAGAAATTATCTTTACTTACCAAAGAAATAAGCTCTGTTCTTTCTAGCTGGATTATATTTAAATCCTAAAATTTTTTTTACAAAATACGAAGATGAAAGAAAAGGTCAGTGAAAGATTTAGTCCTGAAGTAGTTGAAATGTGGTTCATGGGATAAATGTTTTTTTTTATATTGACTGCGTGTCAGCTCTGTATTAGATATGAGCATGACAATAACTGATAAAACAACTACCACAATTTCCCTTCCTTTATAAAAACCAGAGATTGCTATTTGACCCATGCAAGGGTGGTGTTATTTAGCAATAAATAATGGGTGCTTCTCATTCAAGGCACTTCAAGGCAAGTGCCTGTGTTGGTTGATTAGCCTTCCTAGAACACTCCAAAATTGTTGGGAGGAAGAGATTTCTACCACCTAGAGAGCAATTCAGAAGAAGGAGTCACCACAGGGAGCAGAATTACTCTCCTAATGAGTCCCTCTCACCCTGCTGATGCACAGAATACCAACAGCATCCAACTTCCTACTTTATTGTATAAACAGAAAAAAAGAATGGCAAAGTCAGGAATAAAAACCACATCAGGATAAGTGTGTAGGTCTGTAGTATGACACATGCAAAATAAGGGGACTTGAGGCCAAAATTAGAAACCTGGAAATGTCTGCTTATGTGGTACCAATTGCTAGGCTTCCTCAAAGTGTGCCAGGAGCCTGATGATGCATCACCAGGCATGTCTGGAACTGCTTGGGGAGAGGCAGTGCACATCCTGCCTCAATGTAATCCACCTACAGGAACTAGATGTTCTCTCCATTATAAGGCAAATCTTCTTTTCCTCTGTTTTCATGTCAAGACCATAATTAATGATTTTAGTGGTTAAAACCGTGGTTGAAGTGCCCATTCTCATTTAAAAGTTGATAACAGAAGCATAGAAAATTTTTAAGCATTTATAGTTTGTAATTTACCACTATGATTCCAGTTGATGCTGCCCAGTAACAGAAGGAGAAAACCAGTTCTCACTTGAAGCAATTGTATAATGTAATAAGATACAAAACCTGTTTTAGTTCAGAACAGCAGAAAAAGTTTAATCAGACTCAAGGAACTGGGGAATTGGCAGTGTCAGTGCCATATTTATTCCATCACTGCAGCACAGGCTTGAAGTTTCTAGTGGAACTAAATAATAAAAAAGATTGTGATCCTAATTATTTTCAGTCTTTATTCCTAAGAGACATGGAAAAAAAGGGAAAAGCCAAGGAATAGTGTTAGCAGAGTCAAGACAAATTGTATTTATCATTGGCAAAGGAAGAGGTAGGTTGTAACTGATGTCTTATAATTTCTTTTATTAATAATATCCAACTAATAAAGAAATCCAGACAAGCCTGAATGAGTGTTTAGAGACAGGACATCAGAAGATGCATATACAACAGTGCTGTTGAATGACTGGCCAATAATCAGAACCTACATTAATTCCAAAAAGTACACACAAATTCTATTCCTTGGCTCCATTCTCAAAGGTGCATTTGGAAAGTTATGCACACTAATCCTGTAACAAAAACAGGATTTGTGTTGCCAACACAAGCACAGCTTTGAAAATGTAACCATGAGGGTCCAATGCAGCAGTCCAAGTAATCCCTGGCCTTTTACCCTCTGAGGAAAAAGAACAATTTGCAAAAATTTTTGTCACTAAACTAAAAATATATCCTGTACCCTAGGGAATCCTCACATGAACATTCTCTTTCTGGCTGGAGGGATCTCAGATCATTAGGGAAATGGAGGAGAAAGAGAAGAAATTATTGAAGGAACCCAAGTCTGCTTCTTAAACTGTCTGAAAATCCCCAGTTTGCCCACCTTTCCACAAAGCCATTAGTTTAGAATGGTTTGGTTTGTAAGGAACCTTCAAAGTTCATCTAGTCCAACAGCAGGGACATCTTCCACTGGAGCCCAGAGCTCCAGTCTGACCTTAAATGTCTCCAGGGATGGGGCATCCACCACCTCTTGGGAAACATGAGCTGTTGTTTCTTCATGATCATTGGGAAAAATTTCTTCCTTAGGTCTAGTCTGAATCAGCCCTCTTTTAGTGTTAAATCATGAATTAACCCTTGAGCTGGTGCGACTGGTCCTACTGAGAAGGTTGTGACCCCAGAGAAGTGAGTGGTGACTTTGAGTGCTGTAAGATTTAAACTGATACAGATTTAAAGATATAAAAGTAAATATGCTAGTTTACTCTCCTGCTGCCTGACAGGGCAGGGTGTTGTCTGTTCTCCTTCAATTCCTATTTGGAAATGTTTAGAACTGGCATTTTTCCTTTTCTCACTAGAACATGAGTTGTGTGTAAATGTTACATGTGAATAGGAAGTCAAGTGAAATTCATACAGAGAAGTAGCCAATGTGTTCTGAAAAGTTTCAACCTAGGACTCTCCATTCAGAATTCCTGTTGACTTCAGAAAATTGCGATATGTGGGTCTTTTCCTCAGGAGAAAAATCAATCCCCTCTATTAAATATCTGTTGGACTGGATGGATGCTGGTGGCTTTTTGTCTCATACTGAAAGCTGTTGATTCCTGAGGATATTGGCTTCCAGTCTTATGGTTCAGAGCAGGGTTATTGGTTGTTATTATTATTTGTGACACCTATTTTAAAGAAGGGCATATTTAATATCTCTCCAGGATAGCAATATCTAAAGATTGCAGATACAAATATCAGTGTTGTTGCAAGTGTGAATAAAACTGCAATAATGTTTTTATTTCAAATTAATCATGCACAAAGTTGTCTTAGCATTGTTAAAAAAGAAAATGGCCTAATAATCAAATACAACAAAAGATATTAAATATCCAATATCTAAATTTAAAGAAGGGAGAGAGAATTTCCAAAACAGAAGGATTTTATTGAAAAAGAAACAACGTTTAAAACCACTAATGAGGTTTTAAAAAATGAGGATAAGGATTTTTTGGAGGAAATGGCCAAGAGGTGGCAGCACACCCTGCACTGCTGAGCGCCTGGAACCCTCGGAGCTATTCGGTGTTCATTCCCAAGGGCTCAACAGCCACTTTGCTTCAAACACACCCATTAAGATGATGTCCTTAGAAAAGAAATCCTTTTGTGGCTACATTTGGATTTTCTAGAATTACACAAGACCACATGAAGTTAAATATTTTAATAGGTCTGAAAAATACTCGTTTGATACTTTGGCGTTCTGGGCTGCTGGTTCTTGCTGTAGTCTCACATGGCATGTTGCTGTACCACAAAAGTCAGACATATATATATGCTTATGGCTTACTTGGCATCAGCCTGGATCCATTACAAAATTTAACGAGATTAAGACTTGCTTGATCCTTCTGCTTAAGAAAACCCCAGGATACAGCTCATGTAAAATCATCTTGTATTTAGAAAAGTACCTGCAGGGCACCATTTAAGCAGGTTGGTTCTTTATGCCCAGAGGAGTCACACAATAATGGAAATACACCTGCAGATGTGAAAATGGGAACAGCTGTGGTTCTTTCCTGTGGCCATTATCCCCCCCTCCTATCTTTAGATAGAGCCCAGCCAATTCTGGACCCCTTTCTCCTGCTTGAAAACAACATCTGAAGAATCCTTGCTATTATAGCAGTGGGTGGTTCCAGCATATGGTGAGACATGGTAATGGTTCAGTTCCAAATGTACACGATACAGTTGCTGGTTCCTGTGTGCCAGGATTGTGTCTGTGGCACTTGATTTTGTTGTGCTCTGTCACAGCCAGGCTCTGAGCGTAACTCTGCCCCTGTTGTCCTTTTCCTGTTCCCTTTGGCCTCCTCACAGGGTCCTCCTTCCCCTTGTGGTTGTCTTTTTCTAATGGAACTGTTCACCCTCCCTGACCCGTGGCCAGGAGTGGTGCTGCTTTTCCCAAGGAGAAGAGCACTGAGCCACCACACTTGGTGGGGGTGGAGGTTTGTGTGTCCCAGCAGGCAGTTCAGGTGATAAGGAGTTCAGTGAGGGGGCAGTGGGGCAGGGAGAGGAACTCCTCCTTCTGAGGAAATCCTCTGTAGTGATCTTAGCCCAAAAAGCACATCCTTAGCTGTATCTCCTCTTCGATGGCTATCAGGGTGACAAAGGACACCAGTGATATTCTCTGCTGCTGCTGCTGCCTATCATGGTGCAGATTATTGCTTTCATTGCCAAGAAGATGGGCTTATCTTACTTAGAACTGTAGTTCTTTCCCCCATGTCCTTTATACCCAGAAAATTAAAAAAGTGACAAGAGTTTCTCTGAAAAACTGTTAAATTTATCTGTTTGGGTAAATATGCCAGCCAACAGTAACTGAGCCATTGGTATTCTCTTGAGTCAGAGGAAGGCTTTGTTCTTGTTCTGATGTTGAACTAGTTTAGTGGCTTGCAGTGCTGAAAGGGTCAACTCAATTTCCCCTTTCTCCTGGCCACATATTCCAGTTTGCTTCTTTGTTGCTGATTGTGTATGTTTGATCCTCCTATAATCTAGTTCCACTCACTAGACCAGAGAGAGCTAATCCAGCAGAAAAAGTGACTTGTTCTCTGTGATTTGGAGGGGGCTGAAGCACCTCTCACAGGGCTCACACAAGTGCTGTAATGGTGTAAGGAAGAAGAGAGTGAGTGAAGGAAGCAAGACAGCTCCTCCAGATAGCAGAATGATGGTACATTGGCTCAGAAAAGAAAAAGATTCGTTAGTAAAGCTTATTTGGCAAAAATAGGTAATTAATGAGCACCAAGCTATGCTGCCAGTGAAGTAACTAAACTCTGTGCTCTTTGAAAATACATGTGAGCTAAATGTGCAGGCCTGCCAGACATTGGTTACCCCCAAGAAAGCCAATTTAGGAAACTGTCTCCTTCCCTCAGTGGCTTGTTTCCATGTGTCCTGTGTTTAAACTGCTTGCCTCCTCAGACCTGCCAATATAGCATTATTTAGGAAGCACAGTAAACTGCATCACTGAAATGACCAGGCTTGAAGATCCTTCTGTGGCTCAGAATAAAAGGCAGGGAAGAAGAGCAGGATCTTAACCTTTGGGTGCTATTATGTTCTCATGTTGACTCAGGCCCAACCAAACATTTTCACCTTTGTGTGCATCTCACAATGTGTCACTGATGAAATAGAACCAGGTACATTAATGGCTGTACTAAACCTGGAGGATTATAATGCCATTTTCCCATCCTTTTTCCTGTTTTAAACATCTTGTGCACTAACATGCTTAAAAGTTTTGTCACACAACTGTGTGGTAATTAATTTGCAGCATTATGAAGTGTTCTGAACTCTGTTACTGGTGTTCTCAGGCAGCAGCCATCCTCTTTTTACAAAAAGTTCCTACTCCAGGGTCAGTTTGCAGGGATGTGTCTGCAGCCTAAATACAGTGTAAATAATGGCAGTTGCCACCAGCCATTATTTTTGACCTGACAGTATGACAGTATCTCTTTCATTTCTGGCTCTCTACTATGGAAAATCCCAGAAATTTTTCATCTCTAAACCATGTTTATTGAGGTGTCAAGGAAAATATTTTTGTGATCAGCAGCAGACCCAAGGTAGTTAATCATCTGAGTGACTCTCTGAAGTAGATTGTGGTGATGTAAAAGAAGAAATTGTTTGCTGATCAGCCCCAGCTGATTCCCTTGTTCTTGGCTGAGACCAGCTAGTTCCTGCTCTGAATGCTTGAGGTAATTATTAACTCAAAGGAACTTTCCTTTTTGTATGAGGGAACATTTTGATATCTCCTATTGTCTGCATGTATTCCTGTACTTACCCTTAATACAACTTTACTCCTGTTTCTTTCCTCCTTTCCTCTCACTCTGACATATTTTTAGTTTTTCTTATGTTATTTAAATATAAAATTCCTCCCCGAATTCCCACTATGAGAAAGGGAAATCAGTTACTTTTCCTAAGTCTTAAAGAGCCTAAAAGTGGGGTTCTTAAACTTATTGCTGAACCTCAAAAGGCATGAATCCTTCTGATAGTTAAACAAAAAATTAAACTAAAAAATAGGAAGAAATATGGCTTCTACTCAGTTGTCCTAACTGTAGGGCTTGATAACTGCATGTTAGATTCTGTAAGAATTTGCTGCTGATATACCTTTAAAATTAGGTATTTCTAAAGGCATTTTGAAATTATTACAACTTAAATAAGATTAGCTTCATCAATGACACATTAAGAACACATTTGAATATATTATTTCTGTCTTAATACTCTGTTTTGAAGTGTTACAGCTATGTCATTTTCTTAAAAGTCTGCCATCCTCTGACTATCAACAGTGAGCAGTCAGGACTGTTATCAAATATTTAAAAAAACATGGAGAATGCAAAGTAAAATCTATATTGAGAGCAGTGATTAATACTGATGGTGGCCCCAATTTGATCTTCTTATGCATGACAGTGTAGAATTTACAATATTCTCCTGAACAAACAGACAGAACTGATTTCCTGAATTAGTTTAGGGAAGCATTTTAAAAGGTGTGCTGTGATATTAAAGGCCATTTTTTAATGCATGGTAGAGTTTTCCCTTGCCTGTGCTTGGAGACACGTAGGTAGTTGGGAAATCACTCTGTGATGATTCTTCTGAATTATGTGTAGCCCAAATCAGATGCAGAGCTGATGAAAGAGTACAGGATGTGTTAGCAGTCCTGCTTCAAGCCATGCTTATAAGTAAATAATATTAATCCCTTCAGAGCAATGTACTACCAAATTATTAAAGTGAGTTCCTGAGGAAACTTAGGCTATGGTGCTTAATAAAAATGTCATATTCCTTGAGTTATTAGTTCCTCCCACACTTCTGGGAATAGTTTTGAGCTCTTCTACTCTATCCAAGAATTTGTATCTTGTTAGGGAAATGAAGCCACAGTACTATCCAGAGCTTGGCTGTTACTTCAGACGTGCTGTGACAGCAGAGCTTGGGGAAACCCTTGGGAATATGAAGGGGATTTCTGAATGCCTCAGGTGAAAGGGGATTCTATGTTAAAGAATCAGTCCAAAGTAAGCTAACTTCAGAATCTGAGTTTTCATGCCTGTTTTTACAGTTCAGCTTAAAACCACAACTCTGTTATAATGCAATATTAATAATTCCTCTACAAAAAAATCTCATATCTGCATTTTCAAATTACCTCCACGTGTTTATTGAAACAAAACAAAAAGAACACAGCTAGCTGCTCAGTTGGCAAAAAACTGCTTTAATTGAGATTAGTGAACTATCCCAGTTTGTATCCGTGGAGAAATTACCCTACAGGTGTTAACAACAAGTACAATGAAATTAATGCAATCCCATAAATTTTCCATGGTGATTTTCTGGTTTTCTGTGAAGCTAATATGGGGAGTGCAAAAATAATAATTAAATTATATTTGTAGATAAACATATACCATTTCTGGGTAAAAATTACACCTGTTATTCAAAGGTAATTAAGAGACAGTAAATATGCAAATTCAGTGAAATGCTTCAGACAGATTATTTGTACAGATTTCCATTTTAATGGTGCTTCCTGCAATAATTACCAAATTGTTTATGCAGGTCATTTTTAGGTGTGATTGCTCAGCGATTCCTGTTAGGTAATTTTGCTTTCATTAATGCATCCTCTTTGAGTCACTAAATCTTGACATTCTCCCTACAGATTAATAGTTCATTATTTTTAATTGAAAGGTGACAACTTTTGTGACATTTTCTATCTATAATTTTAACACATATGCTTTTCTCATGAAACATCTTGTACATCATTAATATTTTATGGTAGTCAGAAGAAATTAGTGTAGAATAGAGCTTGAAAGGACAGTGTTTCATGTATCTGACATAGTGAGGTGAAAATACCTATATATGTGTGTGTCTGTCTGCTTATCTTAGCATAATCCACTTATAGAAAAGTATAAAAAATCTGCTCAGATCAAGTTCTTATCAGTGATATGCTGAAATAAAAAGCATCCTCAGTAAGCAAAAACATCTAGGCCTGCATTCAACCATGCACTGAGGCCCTCACCTAAATCTAAGTGCATCTATAAATTTATTCCACTCTGCAAAACTCATATTTGATTTTGAGCATGTATTTCAGGGCTTTGGGGGATTAGAGCTTTGGCATTGTGTGTTCCCATGGGGATCTCACCATTGAAGTTCATCCTAACTTTGAGAAACACTACAGATACACTGTCAGATAAAATGTCAGAATCTGTCTGCTCACCTGTGTGTAAGACTTGTAAGTCATGAGAATAAAACAGGACTTATTCCAAACATTAAGGGCATCATTTTGCCACTAGTATAAGTAGTTTCAATTTGCAGGTGTCAAGGCTTATTTCAATAGAAATGCCAGATATCGATTCCTAAGGGATAAAATTTCATATACTCCTTCATCACAGCTAATTTTACCCCACTTTTACAACAACTCTTGGTGTTGTCTCCAAGTTATCACCAAATATAAAACAGCTTAAAATCGAGTTAGTTTTCTCACCATTCCTGCAAAAAACCACATCTCAATAACTGATTGGAGGTGCAGAGTCCACTGCTGATGGCCCTGATCTCTAGAGCAAGGCTTCCACCTTCTACATAAATCTCAGAGCACCCAGAAAAAGAGCACTGAATTTAGAACTTGCTTCTTGTGTGGAAATCTTGCTGTCTCTGCCATATGGTTTGTGAGACAAACATGGTTGGGTTTTGTGAGTGCTTCCCCTGTTTCCTCCCCTCACTCTTGCAGTGTTACAGTGTTTGTGGTTATTTGCCTCTAAGTGTCAACATTTTTGGGTTAGATACTTGGAACTCTGCATTGCTAGAGGTAATTTGCTCATAAAGTAGTCAAAGTAGGTTTGAGGACACTGAATCACGTCCTCAAACCCCTTATTTGAACCCAGAAAGAGCTTGAGTACCTCCAGACCATGCTCTGCATGAGGAGTTGAAAGTTTATTCAAAGTTTACAATGGCTGTTTTGATTTGCTGAATTTCAGGGTCTCAAAAGCTCTGCTCCCGGAGCAAACTTCTAACCCAGCTCAAAGCTTCCACCAGGGAGAACAGCTGCCCATCCCACCCCATCTGCTGAGCCTCTATCCCATCCTTTGGAGAAATTGTCCCCTTCCAATCTAATTACTGTGGTGGCTGGCTTTGTTCAACGTTTTCTAGACAATAGGATTGGTCTTCTATTGTTTTTTCAGAATCCATTATCTACTCAATGGGATCTCCAAGGGATGGGTTACAGACATGAGTCTTCCCTAAATGAGTTAAAAGTCAGTTTAGGACATTTTAATGCAAAATGGTGTCATGTGAGATCTTTTTTTTTTTTTTTCCTTTAGATAATGGTAAATTATTTTATGTGTCAAAGTAAACTTGTTCTTAGTGAGAAAGCAACATGTTACATGATTGGCTTCTTTAGAAAGGAGAGCTAAACTAGTATTTATACCTGGCTGTTCCTGTGCTTCTTGGTAGATCTCAGTATGCTTACACTGAGGGTGAAGTGTAGGCAAAATGAACAAAATTATTTTCCAAAAGATTTAGTTTGTGGGTGTATTACCAAAAAGTTGTTCTTTAATGCCTTGAATCCATAGAAAATGCAAAGTGGATTTTGATGCTATTAACACATGCTTTGTAAAGCTCTTCATAAGTCCCTACTGAAGGAAGTTTCAATTTTGCATCTAAAGGTTCAAATATTTTATTGAAACATTTATCTTATACATGGAACATATTCTTCCTAAATTTACAGTACTTTTATGTCACATTTTTCTTAATTTTGAACTAAGTTGGCAAGTTTTATTATAAAAAATACTTAAGAAATAGTCACTTTAGTTGTCATTTCAATTGACTTTGATATTGAGGAATCTTCAAAATTTCTTTGAAGTTAAAGTTCAAAGTATAAAACTTAAATAGTTGCCTTTAAATGACTTTAGAGGTTACTGGCTATTCTATCCCACTATTTTTGATATGTAAAACCAGGTTCTTCAATGATACTGAGTATTGATTGAGCTGTGTGAGCCCTGGGAGAAAACTGACCTCCCTGGATATCTCTTCTGGTTTTTTTTCCTCTGGGCTTATGGCTTTCTACAAATTTTCCTCTAAATAGTAGAGAAAATATCACTATATAGTCTACTCAAAAAGTGGCACAGTTGATATTTTAACAGCAAGCTACTTGTTGGGGAGCACTAAGAGAGGCTGAAATGCAAAGCAGGGTTTAAGTTACAGAGTTTAAAATCATTTCATAAGAATATATTCATTGGAACTTGGCTTGTGTGTCAGTTGTAACAGGAGTATTGTATGCAATCTGGCAGAGTATAAATCTCCTGGACTCCAATTTTGCCAAATTTTAATTCTGAGTTGTGTTTTCTAACATAACAGCCACTAAAACTGCATGTGCTGTTCAGTTGACTGACAAGAGATGCAAGGATTGCTACCTACAAATAAATTGTGGAAATGTTTACTATATTCACTGGATTGAGTTTAAGTATACACTGATTTATAAAAATAAATTGGTTGGGTTTTTTCTGATATGTAGTAGAAGTTCTGGTCTGTTTA
This sequence comes from Molothrus ater, assembly GCF_012460135.2. Taxonomy (NCBI): domain Eukaryota; kingdom Metazoa; phylum Chordata; class Aves; order Passeriformes; family Icteridae; genus Molothrus; species Molothrus ater. Next base: position 3,754,819 of record NC_050481.2, on the reverse strand, counting down.
TAGGGTAATTTCAGAATCTTCATCTTTCAATTTCTGTATGTGAATGAATTCTGGAAAATGAAGGTACTTGGAGAGGTTAAAGAAGGCCAATGCTCTTGTACTTGAATGCCTCATACAGGGAAGAATGGAGAGAATTGTATTAAACAAACTGTGATAGGTGGGACAAGTACAGAGACAGACTGTGATGTTCTATAAAAGCTCAGTGACAAAGCCTAAAGATTTGTCATGAGATTGCCATTTATGTATTTAGCCAAGCAAAACTGCAATTAATACTGTTGAGGTGCTCATGAAATTGATGAGAAGGAACCCTTTAAAAATAAATTCAGATGGAACAAAAAACCCTTTCTTTTGCAACAACTGAATTGCTTAGGGCTTGAAAATAATATATTTCTCTTAATTTAGAATCAGAAAATATTTTTAAAAATATTTCAATTGTAACCTTCTGTGACAACTGCCTGTAATGTAATTAGAGAAGGATTAACTGAGGATTGCATCTGTACTCACAGTGTCATTCTCCCTTATTGATTTGTAATCTAAAATATCTAATCCAGAATCTGCTGCTGGTACTGTACTTTGAGGACTCTCCTCAACTTCCAGGGCTGGATTCAGATGTAGAAGAGATTTTGTTTCCTGTCTTTTATAAGGATGTGAAGTCCAGATGTGGACCAAACTGCCACTAAGGTCCTGAAGGGATGACATTTTTTTTCCCTTAAAATTAAACTGAGAATTGGAAGTGTTGTTGGAAATCATTTGGCAACTCACATATGGAGTTGTCTAAGTGATGATTGCCTTTTACACTGGTGTCTGGTAAGGAAGATGGCTCTTGGGCTTTAGGTAAAAGGCAGTTTGGAGATACTTAACTGGAAGAAAAAGACAATGAAGAATAGCTGAGAGTACTGGGTAGCATAATCATGGTGAAGTATAAGCCTGCAATAACTTATTTAAAGTGTTTCTATTAATGAAACCCTGGGAAAATCACCTTAATCTTGTCATCCAGTATTGCTTTCACTCTGCATAATATTTTCTGTTCTTTTAAAGACTCTATATATTTCACGTGCTAGTGATAACATCATAAGGCCACATGGAAGTCCTATAAAGACTGGAGAGGGAAAAAAGCCTCTCATGAGAAGCAAAACAGATGCAAAGCTATAACCTTGCACCTGGAAGTCTTTCACATGGCAGTTGTGTGCATTCCCAAGCACTCCATAAGGACAGGAACAACACAAGCAGCTGATAATGTGATTGTGAGGAATGTGTTGACCATAGTGATGACAGGGTGATCCATTTACCCTCGAGAGCACGAGTGCACCTGTGAAATATTAGACTGTGCTTTTTTGCTAGATCAGTTCAGAAATATTTAGGAGTAAGCTACAAGATGGAAGGGAAGGACACTTAAAAGAGGCTGGGAAGAGACATTTGGGAAAAGCAGAGTGTGCTTTCAGAGCAGCTTATCACAGAGCTTTGGAAGCTTTTTCCAGTCTCATTAAGAATAGATCCTATGGAAGCAAATGTCTATCACTGCAGCTAATTAAATACGCTAGAATTAGTAAACAAGGAGAGAAAATTCCTAGTTTATATTAAAAGTAGAAAAATTAACATGCAATTAGTGATGTGTATTTGAGAAAGTGAAAGGGAATGTTTCAGAAAGCTGATTTGATTGCGCTGACTGTATTTCTAATTTATGTTTGATGTTAACACACCAAATGGAACTGAAAACATTACATGCAAGGAGAGCATCAAACCTGAAATTACTGTTGGTTTGGTATCCTCTGGGTTTCCTGAATTCTTGGAATTTTTTCTTCCATACTCATAAATAAATAATGCTTGTGATTATATTTAAAGACAATTCTGCATGCTATTATTGCTGTTTCTGAATGATGCTTTTCCATTTTGGAGCTCTCCTATGGGATGAAAGAAAGGTGTACTTGTGGATTGGTTTGTTTTTAGGGTTTTGGGTTTGGTTTTTTCTTCTTTTTGGTACTGTTTAATGCTGTCTTATGGAAAACTTAGCAAACCTTAAGCTGGCTCATAAGGGATACCTGTGGATCAAGATGTTTTGAAGGGAAGATTGTTCCCAGCTAGCTGCTGTTGTGTCTGGGAGATGTTGAAATACATGGGTCAGTTTACCTACTTGAGTGTTTTGTTGAAGCTGGATGAAAATGTGCTGTCTTATACCAAGGCTGATAAAAAGATTGTAATGCCATCTGTAGAAAATAGGGAGTGTGCCTTATGCAGGCTTGTGAACAGATGCTAGCTGACATGTTTTTAGCCAAAAATGATGAAATTAATGGTAAGGTTTCCTGGGAAAAATATACTTCTGTGAGTATTTGAGGAAAGCAGTTCTGAGCTTAAAATGTCCTCGCAGTCAGTTGGATGAGGACTGATTTGGCCTGCCACTGAGGAGAAGTAGATTCTTCACTGGCAGCACCTGAAAGGAAAGGCAAATGCTGAATGCAGAGTTTAATTCTGGAGAAAATAGCTGTCAGGAGCTCAGAGCTTTCTAGTGTGAGGAAAAGGATACCAGGAGGCAGAAACAGTAGGACACCTGGATGTAAAGTGCATTCTTAGAGATGATAGATTAAATTTTCTAAATCTAACTGTTGGAATCACCCTTAGGAAGGGAAAAATGCCTGGAAAATGAATTAATATTTTGGCACTTCATCCAACATTACTTTGCTAGAGAAGAGGAGGAAATCAATACTAAATATTTTTAGGAGTACATTATGCTGAGTTATGCTGACCTCATTAAATATATCACTAACAAATGGCTACAGTACAGTCAGTAGCAGGACAAAATTGGAATCCTAGTCTGCTGAAGCTTCCTCTAATGTCAAAGACATAAAGTAGCTCCTTCAGGACAGGGCTCAGGAAAGTTGAGCAGAGATTCTGAAAGTTGAGAAGAGATTCTGGTTAGCCAGATCAGCTGCTGTCAGCTGAAAAAAGGGAAATAAACTAATTGAAATCTCAGCACAGCAGGAGCTTAGTAAATGGCAGACTTCCCAAGCAGTCCTCATAAATGTGCTAAAACAGGTCTGGTCACACACTTCAAAATAATGGAGGAGAAGCTTGGTGCAAATGCTCTCTGAGACTCGCTGGTCTTGTGCTTCAGGGTCTGGGATGGGATGATCTGGAATAAAATCTCCCCTGGAATGACAAGCAAGTAGTAATCTGTGAGGTTTCTGAGAGCTGATGGGGAAACTGCAAGGGTTTGCAGGACAGTCTTTCTGCAGTGTCTTGAGGGAATCAAACCCCTCAGACTGAGGAATTCAACAGTTCCCTGTTTTTTTCTGAGTATGGCCTGGTAAGGCTCCTCAAGCCACTAGGTCATACTCATTTGACAAGGTTCTCAGTTTCTCCTGACAAAAATAAAATGTGAAAATGCTGCAGTATGACTTGATAATGATCTAACCTTTTTGACAGGTGTGTATATGGTAATAAACAAAACATTCTAAGCCTAGTTTCTTTAGGAAATGAGACAGAGTGTACTTTCTTGGTGCTTGTCCTTCCCCTAATAATCTTTTGAAGCCATTCTTTCCTTGCTTTATTTCATTTCTTTCACTCCATTTCAACCAAAGCTGATGATGGAGATCAGTCTTTAAGCTACTTGATTTCTGTGAGCTTCATGAAAATACAATCCATCTCTCCTTCCCAGCTATCTATCAGGGCTCTCATTAGGAAAATGTGAGTGTCAGCTCAGCCCTTATCTGTTACCAGATAATCTGTAGGTGGCAGCAATGGTATGAATTGCCCTGATTGCTTCTGTCAGTTGTTCTGTCAGCTTTTGTGGGCATGGGAAAATCCAGTGTGAGAGCTGAAGCTGTAGGAAGTCAGTCTTTTCTAATTCTGCTGTTCATATTTCAAATCCATTTCACTTCAGGCCACCAGTAAGAAGAAGCCATAAAGGTGATTAATATTTTGTAATGAAGCTATTGGCACCTAATAAGATATTCACTTCTATAGATTCCTTACTAAAAATATTGAAGAACTTGAAGGTAAATGTGACATTCAATTTTGAATACATGCATTTGGATGCCAGGTCCTTTGTCTAAATGAATTAATTAGTATTGATTGATCAATTGCCTTCCAAAGAGATAATCAAGAAGTAATAGTGTTAAAGACAAATGGACTACTTAGTATGACTCAAAATGTCACAGGGCCAAATCTTGGTGTGAGAGTGCAGAATAACCTTGTGGTTACATTGGGACTGCTAAAATGAGAAAGGCAAGAGAGGCTCATTCCAAAAAGGAAGTGAGTTTTTCCCTAGATCTCTAAATCAGAGGAGCCTGCAGCTGGCTAATCCAGCAGCTTGGCTTTAACAGATAGTGCAGATAGGGGAGAGAATTAGGCCCATTTTGGTATTGTGCAACAAGAAGAGATAAGGTCACTTGAGCTAAAGCTTGTAATTGATTCCTGATGTTGGTTTTTAAAACTAAAATGGTGTAAAAGGTTTTTGGCAAATATTGGAATTAACTGTATGGATATTTCCTAATAATGATTGGGAATCAGCTATGAGAAGGGTATTGCAAACTTAAATGTGTTGGAATATTTTATGATGGTCAGCTAAAAGTTTGTGATATTAAGATGCAAACAGCATTTGGAAAATGTGCTGCTTCACATTATACTAGCACTATTAAAAATCTCCTAGATCTGACTACCAGCTGTGTGTTTATTCCATCTCTTTTCTGCCTTATCTTCATTTCATTTAAAGTACCAGATACAAAAGATGGTATCTGTAAGCATTGGACTCCAGATCTTCAAAAATGGTTTTTTTTTTTTTAATGTCACAATTTCTTCTGCTATAAATAGTAATGAACATTCTCAATGTCTCATTTATTGACTTACTTAAACTTCAGACAGTAATTATGGTTGTGTTCAATCATTCAGAAGACAGTGGAAAGAATGCTTGGTGAAGCAACAGTTCTCTTGGCTCTCTTTAAAATACTTTTCTAGTCCCTGGAGTTCCATGGTACTGGAAACCTACTGGAAAAGCCTACTGGATTTGGTCTATGACCAGCTGCTAAGGAGTCTAAACTCTAGAATAGGAAATTCCTGGATCCTGGGAGTCTTTGGCTCTGGCAAAAAGAGTGACCTGGAACCTCTCTGTGAATAAAAAGGACTGCAAGATATCTTTTCAGTCCTCCTGATAGCTGAGATGGTGCCTTCTGCAGACACATCGCTGCTTAGAGTTTGCTTGGTGTTTTCTCTTGCTCACTTTGTCGAGGGCAAAGTCCTTTGACAAGGACTCATTTATTAAACATCAATTGTTGAGTGCCCAGGACTTAATTCTCTACAAACTTTAAAATGCTATTTCACTACTGGAACAGTAGAATAAATAGTTTTTCAGTGTGCATACAGGGGCAGCTGAGGCTGGCTAAGTTTCTTTCTTACTCCTAACTTCTGTTTGTCCTTTGCTTAGTAATATTTTCTGATGCCAGACCGATCCATTTTATAGGGACAGGCTGCAAACAGTTCTGCTAAAACAAAAATCTCTACCAAAAGATTAAAAAAAATCTTTTAAGTTGTTTTTTGAGTTATAGAAACATAGGGTGTGCTTTATGGCAATTTCATTTCAAACTGGCTTGTATTTTTTTGGTGTCAATGATGAAAAATGTAAAAATTATAACTTGTGTATTTATTAAGGTTTCATGTTTGTTGAACTCTGGTCTGTGGCTTAAAGGTGGATAATTTTGTATTTTTGAAGAAACATCTGTGGCAAACCAGCTGGAGCTTATAGATTCTTTCTTCAATAACTCCTCCTGCATATGTTCTGGTGCTAGAATTAATCTCCTCTTCACCCTGATATTCCAAGCTTTGTTTTTAAGCCCAGGCAACTCATTGTACACTGATCTGCAAGGATTTCCAAGCAATAAGGCAGACTAAAACACCTTACATTGAAAATTATTTTGTAATACACATGCACATGTGCCATGGTTTAGGAATGGTGTTCTCCAATTTAGTCCTCCCACAAAAACCACACAGCTGCTCCCCCCACCCTCCAGTTGGAGGCATAAAAGGCAAAGATTATGGGCTGGGATAAGAAGAATTTACTGGAAACAGCAATGAGGTAGGAAATGAACAGGAACAAGAACAATAATAATAACAACAAAAGGTGCAAGAAAATAAATGTTTCACACAGGGACACCTCCCTGATAACGGGGCAGAGGGAGCATTCTGGTATTTCTGTTTTCTCAACTGCATGGAGTCCCTTCTTCCTGAAGAGACTTTTTCCACTCCTCCCAGCAATGATGTGAGGTCCTACAGAATGTCCTCTGTTTCCTGCCTACTGCAAAAATTAACCCTGCCCTGGCTGAAATTATGACACCATGAAAAAAGTGTGGCATGACATAAAAATATTGCAAGGCTTAAAAAAACCACAAATGTCTTTTGGAATATACAGATGAAGGTTTGCTCTTTTTTTTGTTTGTTTGGTGTTTTTTTTGTGTCATTTGGGGTTTTTTTTGTGAACTGCTCTTCATGAAGCTTTCATTTCCATGATCCAATGTCTACATTTGAGGTTGTCACCTTTCAGAAACTTGTATCCAAAGTTTAGCCAGGAATGCAGAATGAAGTATTCCACCTGCTTCATTTCCAAACCTGTGTTGAATGCAGAGGAAGCTCAGGATTGCGTGTCTGTCATATGCTGGTACTTGAAGCATCAAAATTTATGTGGCTGAGGAATTGGTCTGAGCATGCACATTTCAAACACACGACAGCTTTTGTTACTGCTGTGCAAGGGGTTGGCATAATAAGGTTAAGCTTTCCCCTTTGACATGATCTGCAGTGAGCACCAAGTCTGTACTCAAGCAAGGGATTGTGTATAAATACTGTAGGAAGTTCAGGCTCTGGCTCAGGTCTGTAAAGTTAATGCATTTCTTGTGGCCTTGATGCTGAGGGCTCCCTAAAGATCAAAATTTCTTCTTTGTGTCTTGATAAATATTTAGGACATACACAGCCACAGCAGCAACAGACAGCCAGTGGCTTAGAGTTCAGATCTTGGGCCAAGAAAGGTTTTGGACTTATATGAAGTTTAAGTTCATATAAGTTGAACATAAGTTACTGAGTTATTGGGCATGTTTCTTCCCAGGAATTCCAAGCTGTAAGGATAGCTGCATTTTTCACCCTTAAAGGCTTATTTGCAGAATCTTTGTGAACAGTCTTTTGTTTGTGATGTGTGTGTTTCTTTTGGGTTTTTTTTTTGTCTTTCTGAATGTGTAAGTGAATGTTACATTGCTCAGCCCATGACTCTGTTGTGATCTGCTTACCCTTACTTGTTCCAGGTGTTCAGGCTTTGGGATATCTGGCTGTCAGCTGGAGGTACAAGGCTGATCCTGAACTGATAAGGTTGGCTCTAAGTGGTGGCTTTGAGGGGAAGATCTAGGCTGTGTTAGCTGTGTCCTCCAGGGTAGCATTCCTCTGATCTAAAATACATCTCCTGAATGTGTTTCTGTGAGCTGAATGAGGATTTGCACAGAATGAACAGAGAATGTTTTCAGGTTTCTCATGTGGCCAGTTTCTACCCATGTATTTTTGTTCCTTCTTCCTGTTAAGACAATTTATACTTTCTGGATTTTAGGCAAGGGGCTCTAACATGGGATGTGGCAAACCATACTGAAAAATTGGCCAGTGAGTCTTGTCATTGATTTGGTGGGGATGAGCTTGAAAAGTTTGGTGGCTCTGTAGGATCAGATTTATCTGCAAAGAAATGTTAATTATGTCTGGTGATGAATCTTTGTTTTTCTTCTATTATTGGTTGTAAGTGATTGTATTTGCCCCCCCCCCCCACCTTAGTGATCAAGGGCATGGTATTGAGCAAAATAGAATGAGGTGGCTTTGATTTGTCTCCAAATGCAAATAAAGTGTTTGCTTGTTTATGGGCACAGCCTGATTAATCAGTGGATTGACTGAGATTTAAAGAATGTGAGTTTTATTAGTGACTTTTACAGCATCAAGTACAATGGCCTTGGCAGGTGAATTGACTTTCTTTTGTAGATTGAAAAATTGAGACTTGGAGAAGCAAGTGACAATTACATCATTTATGTTATCAAAGTAAATCTGAGCTAGATAAATACTTATAAAATAATTGAACATGACTGTTGATATTACCATAACATTTCTATCTCAAATTGTTCCAGAGAGTTTGTAATGCAAGGATTTAAAGCAGTTTTATTCCAGAGCTGCTTCTTGTGCTCTGTGTCTTAAATACTACCCCTCAAACTCCTCCTAAAAAATTAGGGTTGGGGTGGGTTTTAGTTCTGATCCTTCCAGTGGCTATATCAGCTGCTTTTTTCACCTGTTGCCAGGGTGCTTTTGTTTGTGTGTGTGTTTTTTGGATCAGCAGTCTTTTCTTCTGAAGTGAGCTCTGCTGTGAGAGAGATTTATGGCAACTTTATATATCAGTGTTACTCTGTGAGCTCCCAGCTTCTCTGTCAGAAGAGGAGCAGCTTCTCAGAGCAAGCCCACAGCATTATCTTTGAACATATGTTCTCTATTAAGTCAGATGAGGAAGTCACTTAGTTTTCCTTCCATGTGGAGGTTAAAATGGAGGGCTTGTCTAGAAACAAATTGTGCTGAATTGGGGGTTTATTTGAACAGTATGTCAACATTATTAACTTGAAAATATACACTAAATTGATAGGTTTCCTTCTATTACCTCATCTAGAAAGCTGTTTTCAAAAAAACAAGCAAGCAGTTCAAAAGTGATTTAATCTGCCTGAAAATGAGAAAGTTTATCTAGCTCTCATCATAACAAAAGCATTGTGTGCTTTCCCCTGACTATGTCATGTCTTTGGCCCATTTTACTTCTCCCTGTTCAGAAGTGATAATAAAATTTAGAAATGGTAGGTATCCAGGTTCTGGGGTAAACCTGCAGATGTGCTAACATTGCCCTAAACTTTGGGCACAGACAACACATGGGCTTGCAGAGGGAGCAGCTTTTAGCCCTGACCATTTTGCAGCAGGTTATGTGACTGGGATCCTGGCTCTCACACTGTCACCTGGCTGCACTGACAGATGTGTAAGGTGGCAGTGTGAGAAGCATTCCCAAATATCTATAAGACTTCCTTGCTTCTAGACATGATTTGGAAGATTTTAATGATGTTGTACATGCCAAGAAAGCCCACTTTCTTTAGCATTCCACACAATCATAGACATTTCAGCAGCATTCACTCAGCACTACTTATGTATGTGCCACCCTTTCAGACTCAAGAGCTAAAATTAGGGGCTTTCTAGATTACCCTATTGCAAAAGAGAATCTGGGAATTTCTAGGGAAACTGAGCTACTTTAGCACAGTTAATGAGAAACATGTGCCAAGCCTGACTTTCTTCAACACAGCACATAAACCAAGACAGTTTCACCATTTGGAGCTTTCAAACTCTTTCAGTAAATAACCCATTTTAAGAATCCACTTTGTTCATAAAACTAAGGGAGAGATCTGCTGTTGAGTTCTGGTGTGGATATGAGTCTCTACCCAGAATTCCACCTGGAAGGAAACAGCTCCTTTGCTGACCCATCCTGGACAAGAACAAATGCTGCCATAGTAGGAATTGGTGATCCTGACCTAGTTCACCATTTCAGCTCTTGATAGAGTGAGAAAGAAATATGTCATTTTTGCATCTTCCAAACGACTCATTTTCACCCTCTCCAGTGACTATACCCAGAAACATCAGCATCCAGAAGTGGTGCTTCCTGACAAAATGAATGTAGGATGTCCCAGTTCTAGGCAGGTGCTAGCTGGCTGCTGAAGGGACAATGCAAATGTGCCAGTCTTTGTCCTTTTGCTTCAACAAACAAAAATAGCAGTCTTGACCTCCATGGATATCATGGTCTGGGTAGCTTCTGCAGAGGTTGATTAATCAGGTTTCTGTTATTTTAAATACTGCATCCTGTTTGTTGTTGAATCTGCACCCCATTGTTAAAAAGACAGCTTTATTCTTGTACAAATTAATTAGAGTGTAGCAGTGAATTTAGCTGAGATTCCTAAAACATTTAGGCAAAGAAATCTAGTGATGGTGCATCATGTAATCCTGATTTGTCATGTAAGGTACAGACAGACACTTCTCAAGTGGAAGAGACTGCAGAATGTGTCCTTCATAATTTGTTACTGTGCAGAGCACACAGTGTGAGTAACCTTCTTGACTGCAGCTAAAGGATGGGGTAGTTCTGAGGTGTAAAACTGTGATTGGCACTGGGGATAGTGGTTTGGATAGATAGGAATTTGGGACACTATTATAAAAAATGGCAATTTGTTATTTAATTTTATTTTTTGAGCAAAAATAGCTTGGTCAGTAAAAGGCTTGCACTGGGCTCATGTAATATTGAGTGTGGATCTGGCCTGATAATGTACAGAGCACATCTAGGATGCTTAAACTGCTGAACAGGGACCTGTTTAGAGGTTACAGTTGGATGAACAAAAGGAAATTCTTCAAAATGCCTCTGGATTTTTGTGGTACTGTATTTAACAAAAAGGAATATGCTTAGAAATCCTGAGAACCTGTGGTCTGAATGTCAATGGGAAGGAGTTCACTGCAGTCAGAGCATCTTCATTCCTTGAAACTGCTTTGGGATCTGGAAGGTGCAGAATTTGGACTTGAAAGAGCAGTTAAACAAGATGTCACAGAGAGTTTCCCAGCCCTGCTTAGCAGGGTGTTGTTTCCACTAGGAAGCTGTAAAGCCAGGCAGTTGTACTCACATCTCCTTCCCATATGCATGGTACATAGGAATATCCTTTCATCTTGCCAATTATTTCTCATGCTTGGGGTTGGGCTGCTCATCTTGAGCACCTCCTCGTTAGTCTGTGTGATTCATCAGTTTGCATGGTCCTGTTTTATGTGGCAGCTTGTCATTAAAGATCCCAGTGACTGTCACTTGGTTCCAGCCCACCAACCTCTACTCTGTGTCCAAATTGCAGCTGAGCAGTCACAGCCTCCTTCACTCTGAAATGTGAAGGAGCTGGGTGGCATCAAGCTTTTTTTCTTGTTCTATCACTGCTTGTTAGTAGTAATGTCTCCCTCAAGTGTTTCCACTCTGTCTCCAGTGATTCTTTTCTTTCAGGAAAACTGAGATGGAATCAACTGCTATGTTTCCTTCTTTTCCTCTCTTAGGATTTATTGTTGGTAGCTTTGTGCTATATAGCACATGAAAATAAAGACAGATTTCTATCTCAAAGAGCTTATTATGCTCCTTCTGCAGAAATTACTCCCTGGGAAATCCTTTTGGTGTCTGCCTTTCTCTGTGTTCTGGAAATTGGTGCTTAAATTGAAACACAGAAATATAAGAAAGAAAGTACCATTGCAAGCAGGACTGAAACCATGAAAATCTTTTAACTTTACATAGATATAGCTGTGATGAATGTCAACTTATTTTGTTGCAAAATGAAGGCTCATCTTCTGGCACATGCTCTATTATGCCTTTATAAAAACCATTCCTGCATGTGTTTGCTTCCCAAGCAGCAGGGCTGTAGCTCAAGACCACCTGATTAAAAGCCTTCATCCTGCAATTCCCAGTATTAGGATAAATCACAGAGCATTGTTTGTATGACTCCTTGTGTTTCCTGCCATGCATCCTCACATGCAGATGTTTTTAATCATTTATTGCTAATAGTGAGTATGTCTTAGAGTTTTCTATACTTTTTTTTTTTAGTATTTGGTATGTTTAAACTTTGCCAGTGTAGAATGGGGATCATTATGTACCTTGAGAGAAATGAAGCCTCCTCAGGATAATTTTTGGTTTGTTTTCTCTGCTTATGCAACAACCTTTTGCTGTTCTAGAAAAAGGCAGAAACCTTTCACTGGATAAAATTTCTACCTTGCATTTCTGTATTAATAGCAAGCAGAAGATACATGCCAAGTGTATTGGGTTTGTGTGACAAAGCCCTAAAAAGGACCTATGGAAAGCTCCTGGAGGCTTTCCCCATGTCCAACAGCCAATGCCAGCCAGGGTTTCACCAAGGCTGAGCCCATTGGTGACAGTGGTGGTGCCTCTGGGATAACAGATTTAAGGAAGGGAGAAAAGAAACCCTGGGAAACAGCAGCTGCAGCTGGGCAGAGGAGGAGGAACGTGGGAGAGGAACCACTCTGCAGACAGCAAGGTCAGTGCAGAAGGAGGGGCAGGAGGTGCTGCAGGCAGAGCTGAGGTCCCCCCTTCAAGTCACATGGAGAGTAGCAACAAGAGAAAAAACTGACACAGTGTGGGACCCAGCTGGTTTGGTTAAGAACCAAGGCAAAAGGGAAGTGATTTAGCTAAAACTCCATGCCTCAAGTCCTTTGTGTATTGAAAAGGGTTCCTTATCCAGAGCTTCAGAGGCAAAAGGCACAGGGAGTCAGATTTTTCAGCTGTTTTTGGTGACTGTAGGTACAGTAGTGGTGAATGGATACATAACTAACTGCATGTTGTTACCTGGTCTGAGTCATTTGAAGAGCTGGTTGAGAAGATCTTTTTGAATGAGTATTAGGGGAAGGGTAAGGAAGATAGCTTTGAAAGAGTATACAAAATTCGGAATTTTCTCCCTCCTCCTCTTATTTGGAGAATAGCTGTAAGGAACTGGTAAGAAGTCCTAGCTGAAAAGCTTGATTTAAGAGAGGATTTTCAGAGTTCATTCCCTTCAGAATAGAAAGCTTACCAAAAACTTGTAACTGCTCTTAAAGGAGGGGGAAATGCTGATACCCAATTAATGTCCTTCTTCAGCAGTTGCTCATTATTAGCAAGACCAAAAATCTTGTTCAGGGTAATGAAAAGTCAAAATGAATGCTCACAACTCCTGTAGGTGTCCTGTACCCTTTTTGCTTTCTTTCTTCTCTCCTAGGTCATTTTCTGGGAAAAAAAGATTCAATTTTGTCTAATAGTTTTTTTTTTCTTTATATTTTGGCAGCAAATGGCTTTGTGTGTGTATATGTGGGGTGGTGGTGTTCCATTTTGTTTTCCCTACACCATCCAGGTCTAGTAGGAACTGTTTCTGACATTGGCCAAGAACTTCACAGCTGCTGCTCTTCTTCCTAGTGTGTTCAAAAGAAGTTGTGAAGACTTTTAATGTCGTACAATTACAAAAAGGCCCCTGAATGCCAGAGAATGTATCCAAACCTTCTCTCTTACCTCTCAGTCTGGATGGGTGAATGAACAAAGCTTGTAGTCCTTGTTGAAATTGATCTTAAAGCCCTAAAAAAGGCACAATTAAAAATCTATTTGTTTAAATTCCTGATGTCCAAAGAGATATTTGAGCGTTTTATAAATAAGGTTTTGTTATGAAACAGCTGAACTATTCTTGTGAGCTGTTTCTGGCATCCTTGAGAATTTAATTCCAAATTGTGAGCTTTCTTTCCTCTAGAGCTTGAAAAAGAAACAAAAAGTTATATGGGTAAACCAACAGCACATCTAGAATGGATCCATAGAGATTAGTAGGCTCAGAGTTAATGGTCTGCAGTTCTTCCAAATAAATAATACTCCCAAATGTGGGCTACATTTAAAAAGCACAATCTGATTTTAGTAAATGCTGGAGCATGGTGTGTAGCAGGGAAGGTTGTATTGTGCTGAGGGATTAGAATTTAGGATTCTTCTGGATTTTGATGTTTTCAAAGCTACTCAATTGCCTTCATTAGTGCCTTCCTTTTCCAATTGCTTCTGCAGCAGCAGGAAGGTGCCAGAGCCTCTCTTGTTTTTGCTGGTGCAAGTAGTAACCTGATTCTGTCCTTACTCACCACGGTGCTTTATTGTTGCACTTCATGTGTTTTAATAAAAATCCCTTATAGTAAGCAATAAACTAGCTAAGCTTCTGACTTATTTTCTTGTCAGTCCCTTCCTGGGCACAGGGAGGAGGTTGAGGGAGAAGGGTTTAAGTATACCTGCAGTCATGCAGCAGCAGCATATAAAATGCTGCCAGCTGCAACAGATGTGCTTTCCACCTGCTAAGCCCTTGCTAGCAAGCTGGCCTGGCACCCTCTGGTTGTGTAACAGGCAGGAGTACAGTTTGATCACACTCTAATTTCAGTTTTAGACAATCTCAGTTTTTATGGATGATGTTTATTAAGTGAATGTCCTGAGCAAACTGAGCATCCCGTCGTCTTTGCAGAGCCAAAGTCTCTGGTATCCAGACTTGTGACATGAGAGACAAAAAACCATTATCAGTGGAAAAGCTTCACATACTCTAAATTTGGAAACTAAGTGCATTCTCTGTGTAGTCCTTCATGCATCTGTACATATATGTCCAATTCTCTTTTCCCAGAAGAGTAAGGGCAGAATTGTTCTGCCCTATAACACTTTTTTCTTGTTAGGCTTCAGAGTGTTTGAAAATTAGTGGTAAAAATCAAATAGGAAACACCATGTAAAACTGAAGAGGTGTCATCAGTAAATCACTAACTTGCTGCTAGGACAGAGGAAAATGGATGAGATAAAATGTGGATAAATCTGAGAGAATAACATGGAAAGGTGGAGGGAAGCACTTGCATGTGAAACGATCAGACTGAATATCTTTGGATCATCTCATTTTTGAGGAAAACATCTGTCATACAGTTTCACACTTATGACATTTTCCTCTATCTTTCAAACTGTTCTTAATTCCTCACTGCAAAAGGGGAGTTTCTTATTAGATGGAGTGAATTTAATTAATGCTTGTCTTTGATGAGAACAGCCTGAGGTGTAGTGCAAAACCAGAGCAGACTCACCGGATTCAGCAGACCTACCGTGTGACCAGCTGCCAGAAGTTGGACTAGGGAGTCAAAGGGAAAGGCTTGTAATCAATTTAGAAAATCACATAGCTGGGCAGGGAGAGAGGTGTTTCATTTTTAATTTCTACATGGTGATTTGAAGGGCACAGAGATGATTCACGTGAAGGGAATTGATTTTTGTCCCCCCCCCCCCCCTTCTAAACCTAAGTGAGCTGAGTTTAAAACTGTTGAAGGATTTTCTGTGAGATGTTCACGCAGCTCTGGTGGTGACAGTATCTTGGCTTCAGTTCTGAATTTTGTTCTAAATTTAGGATTCCTCTTTGCCTCTCTCTTGGAAATGTAGTTGTTCCCTTCCCTGCTTGGTATCAATAACAGTCTGCCTCCCTTTTAGCATTATTTCTGAACTCAATAGTTGCACAGTGTGTGAATCTCTTTATATCTTCTGTGACTATCACCATGTTGTGGACATAGATTCTTTTTGCTTTCACAGAAGCAGTTTACAATACATGAATCCTTGTTGACACTTCTGGGCAGGCAGAGAAAAGAGTATCACAACAGTCTCAGCTCTGAATCAAAGAAATGTTGTCCTTACCACCTCCTACCACATTTTGGAAACTGTTTTGTTTGAGTTACCCATGTTTCCTATATTTTCTTGGTCAAAAGTAAACAAAAATCAAGTGGAAACCTGTCAGGAGCTCCCATCTGAAGGACAGATTTTTATTATTTTTTAATTTCTCTATTCATTGGGTCTCTTATTAACATGTTGCTACAGATTTATATGTAGCTGCATCAGCACCACCAGCATTCCTGTTGTGTGAAATGGCTTGTCTGCCTTCAGAAATTATGAAGAGACAGCAGGCAGAAAGACAATAGATCAGCCAGAGTGACTACAGATGTTTTTAATCCAATCCTGTTATTTATACAGTGTCATAGGTATGCATGTTGTTTTATAGATACATAAAACCATGAGAGTTTCCTGTCCTGAGGGGCTTACAACATGCAAGATTGTAAATTAAATCCTGCAAGATTTCTGGTCATCCTGTTCGGTGCCCAGTGTGTATAGCTTACAGCTAATGCAATATGGAACATCCCCACTTCTCACTGGCTGCCTGTGGAAGGGCAAGAAACACATGAGAGGGCTGGTAATGCATCTTCAGGGCCTCTAACAGAGAATTCCAGTGTATGAACAGAGTCAGGGTTTGCTTTTGTCCAGTTACTTGCTGTGGAGGAGCTCAAAAACATGCCCAGTGTTTATTTCTGCTGGGTGTGTATCTTCATGTGGAGCACTGCAGGGTGAATTTAAGAACTGTGGAGAGGAAAGACAGCTGAATAATTTCCTTACTAATGAAATGAGATGACCATTTCAGAAACCTATTCAGAAGTGGGTTTTAAGGTCACAAAGTTATAAACCAATTACATGCTTTTTATTAGCATTTTACAGCTACTGGTCTGGTAGAATCCATGCCTTCAGAATATGTCTGATGGAGATTTGTGCACTTTGCACTTCAGTCTTCCTTCTTTGTGCCATGAAATGTTGACTGGAAAATTTGACTGTGAAATTTATTCTTCCTTTAATATCAGTTTTATATTAGGAGTGCAATCTGAGAAGCTATTTTATGGCCTCCACTACATGGTTAGGAAAATCTTGACTCCTGATAGATAAGGATAATTTTTCTAGTCCTGAATTCTGACCCTAGGAAGGGGCAGTATTGACCTCATTACCTTGTTTCAGGCATAATTCCCATTTTTCCACACTACCCTGGGAGTGATTTATGTTCTTCAGAATGTCTCCATAGGATACAGACCTTGAATTTTTTCAGTTATTTTTTGATTTGTGGAGGTCATAGAAATAATTGCCTGATATCTTTGACTATATAAATACCTCTCCTTCCTACCTTCAATTTTATTTTCCTTCTCCCATGCTATTCCTCATTTTCAAGATCTGAAAACAACCGTAGGACAGAGGAAAATGAGAAAAAAATCTGGAAGTTGGAAGCTCAGAAAAGAGTTAAATGGGGGTTTTCCTTGCTATAAAATTATTGGGCAGAAGCCAGGTGCATGAGAGCTAGAGAAGAGGAATTGCAGAAGTTGTTTCTCTGTGTGTTGTAGTCTGGAGGAGGAAAAATGGGTGAAGCTAAAACAGGGCACGACTCCAGGGAGGGAGCCTTTTATGACAGCTCTCTGGGAGAGTGGAAACTAGGAGAAAAGATGGCCAGAAGAATGTGCATGAAACATGTTTGTTTTACTTAGCTCAGACTGCTTCTTAAAAAATTTAAGCTAAGTTAATTAGCACTTGCAAAGTGCTGCTTCAAGTTGCTGAATTGCTTCCTGTCTTTGGGCTGGTTCATTTAGAATTAGCCAGTTCTTGGCTGAGATTGCCAAGTTTCTAACCATGACTGAAAAAAACCCAAAACCTGAGTTCATGGGCTCATACCCATCTAAAACACCTGTGTGCCTCCCCTTTGAAACTCAGAGCACTTGTGATATTCCCTTCCTCATTTCCCACTGCAGCAGGAACAGGGATACTCAGAGATGGGGAATGGCTCCTACAGAAATCCCAGCTGCTTAACCTGACTTCCTTAGGGCTGAGGAAAACCAGGCTGTGAAGAGGATGGGACAGAAGACTGTAAAATCCTGGGTGGCATGGAAAAGGTGACTAAGGAGCAAATAAGCACATTTTCTCATAGCCCAAGGATGGGAGGCACCTCAAGTGATACTGAGGTATTGCATTTGCAGGGACCCTTGTGGCAGGGAGGAATGATAAACCTGACTCCATGTTCTCAGAAGGCTAATTTGTTACTTTATGATACTATATTATATGAAAGAATACTGTACTAAACTCTACTAAAGTATACAGAAAGGATATTTACTGAATGCTAAAAAGATAATAATGAAAACTCATGACTCTCTCCAGAGTCCTGACACAGCTTGGCCCTGATTGGCCAAAGAGTTAAAATAACTCACAGCAGAATCCAATGAAACAATCACCTGTGGTAAACAATCTCCAAACACATTCCACATGAGCACAACACAGGAGAAGCAAATGAGATAAGAATTGTTTTCCTTTTTCTCTGAGGCTTCTCAGCTTCCTAGGAGAAAAATCCTGGGCAAAGGGATTTTTTCACAGAATGTGCATGCTGTACTGAGGCAGTGGCAGGCTGGAAATGTTCCAGAATGGTGATCCTGGGGCACTTGTTGCCATGTGGTTGTACAAATGCTTTTAGGTAGGCTTGGGCTCAGAATGATAAGGCAAATGAAATCTCATGAGGGTGTTTTGAAGGCAAAAATGTCCTCTCTGTTGCAGAAGGTGCCTGAAGAACTGAGGGATGTGTTGGTGAATATCTCTCTTCTTGTGCTCCTTATCCAGATATTTGCTGCTGGCTGCTGCCACAGAGAGTCTGGCTCAGGGTGGCCATTCACAGGGAACAGCAGGTCATGGGCAGGAAATATAATATGAAATAATCACTTTGGGACAGTACAGATTTGCTTTTGGGTTCTCTTAACAGGGTGTAAATACTTTGGATGCTATTTGAATACAGTTGAATAGCAAAGTGGTTTTGCCTTTTAGAGCTTTCCTTCTTTGAAGCTGAAAGAGAGTAATTTCTAAAATCTAAGGCTATTCAGGCAAAATTTATAGCTGAAAAGAAGGTTATGCATGCAAATCTGCATGGTACACATGTTTGATTTGATGTCTAAGTTTCAAATATGTATCCAAATGTTAAGATGCTGGCAGAGATTCAACCAGGCTAATATCAAACTTCAGCTGTTGCTTCAACACACTGGATATATATTTTGCCTAATTTATGTTTAGTTCTAACAGTAGCAAGCTGTGTTGCCCTAACTGAAGTTTCAGAAAAAGCTGAAGTGTTTTTTTTTTTTTTTTCCTCCTTCTGTTGTTTTGTTGTTCCAGAAAACAGTGAAGTTACTGTGAAGGTTCTGGTCTCCTTAGAAAGTTAAATTATTTTAAAATGATCTTTTTCTTTGGCTTTAGATGTATAAGCTTTGAGCATAAAATAGGGCCATTGAGTATGTTCACCTCTGGGTCTGATTTGTGTGTTGACATAGCCAGTTTACTATACACTGAAGTACTTGACTATTTCCATGTTGACATTTTAAGATAGGGCTCAGACAAACATGACTTCTGCAAATGTAAATCATGATGGTCACACCACATAACTTTAATCTCTTCATTTCAGGCGTTCCCTTCTGCTTTAGGCTAGTGGAGAGAAAGGTTCCTGTAGGAATCCTGTGAACCATCTCTGAGAGGAGATGGAAATGGGACTATCCTCTCACAAGTGTCTCCTCTTACTATGTGTATATAAGCACTTCTGCAGGAATATCACAAAATCCTTCTTTCCTTTTAAAAATAAAATTCAAAATCCTATTGAGTAGGAAACTAGGTAGTAATTGGAGGCTTTTAGTGAAAATCTTAGTACTGTAGAACTAAATTGTGCACCATTGTAGCAGACTGCAGTTCTGCACCACAGTTCAGCAAACATTTGCATGAAGTGCACAGAATTGGAAATGTTGTAAGGTAAGAGTTCTTCTTTTTCTTAATGGGAAGAGAGGAGCTAAACATCCTAAAATATTTCTTATCAAGTGCAGTGATATTAAATAATCTGAATCTAAAATTAAAATCTGTCCTCCTACTAAATTGGAGAATACCATTCCTAAACCATGACAAAATCCCACAAGCCAGTGGGAAGGAAGAGAGATTATGAAATACACAGGACAAAATCTGAAGCACTAGGAAATCAGAGTAGTGAAAATTGGATGTCTCTGTGGTGTATAAATCTTTGCAATTTGTTTCCATTCCTGGAACTGCATAGAATGCCTTGACTGAAGAAAACAATTAAGAGAAATGTAGCTTCAGAAGGATTGTGGTTCACCACCTCCCACAGGAAAGCTTGGTATCAGTAGAGAAAAAAAGATATTTCAATTGTATTTTGGAATAGGACATTCTGTTCTGGATACAGTGCTGTGAAATCATGGCATCGTGATAATCTGGGCTGGTGTTTAGTCTGCACTCTGCTGAAGACTCCTTTCTGTGTGAGAGAGACTTCAAAACAAGTGGCTCCTATAATTTTGTGTGTTTAAACAAAACAAGCAACAGTTGCTTGGTGGTTCATTGCTGTAAAGTAAGGAAAAAGATACAGAATGAATCCCTAGAAACCCAGGGTTATCAAAACATCTGCTGTGTTAAATATTCACATCTATGATCTAAATGCCCAAGTCATTAGCAGCAATGGGAATTTCAGGTAGATACTCCAGAGTAACAAAAGTTGTTTAGTTGTTTGTCTGCCTTTAAATGGCATAATTGAAAAGCATGGAGGATTCCAAAATCAGGAATACATAAATCTGTTACATAGGACAAGTCATGGGTCAGATCCTTGTGTGTTCTGAGGGTGACAACCAGTGATCTGAGGAGTGGAGTGTAAAATCCAGTGCATCTGTGAGAGTTGGGTTTTTTGGGGGGCAGGAGAGTGGGAAAAAGTGAAGAAGCAATGAGAGAGAACCTCTGTGAAATGTGTGCCATTATATACACATATCACAGTATCAAGGTGTGCTGTGGGCACAGCTTCATTTTAATAGGATTTGATATAGCAATGGCACCAGAATTGTGGCAGATACACTTGGGCTTCTTCCTTCCAGATGCTTTATAGAGTCAGTAGAGATTGTAGGTGTCTCCTGCAATTCAATTAAAATTTTTTACATTTTCTTCCTTATTGCATATAGTCAGGGTAATGCTGAGGTGCCTTCTACCTGCAATTGCTTAGCCTGGCACAAAGGAAATGCAACAGTAGTGTGCAGAAAGAGAAGAAAAGATTTAATCAATTTACTGGGTAAATGCTGTCTTCCATTAGTTGAAGCAATTACCAGAGCAATTAAATGCTCACATGTCCATGGCCAGTGTAGAGTCTTGTCTGTCTTTCCAGTGCTTCCCTTTGGGATTCCAAAATTTATGCTGGGCTTTGTCAATTAATATCTTTCTATTGAGCATGACAATTACAATTGTTATTTCAGGAGAGAATGTCTCATAGCTATACACTGTTAATTCTCTTGTCCCAAATATCTCCCAAAGGGAACTTTAAGTTACAGGTGCAGATCCATGACTGGAGAACAAACACTTTAGTATGTTAATGTTAATAAAATGAGAGAAAGGCATGAGAAATCCAAATGACAGGGCATTCACGTGGCTTACTGAGGTAACTTTTTTTCCCCAAGTCTTCACAAAACCTTTGATATTATTCCATGTGTCTGCTAGCACAGAAAGGCTTGCAAAATTAAGTGCTTGAAAGTTAAAAAGTGACCAGATGACCTTAACCTGTCATCAGCATTTGTGTTCTTTTCACAGATTTTGATGAATTGTACTTCTGAACTTTGCCTACTAGTGTACACTTCAGGTTTACTACAGAGGAATGCTTCCTCCTTGTCAAATCTGCTAGGGTGGCTTTCATCCATGGCCTATTTCTAGCATAAACTTTCTCAAAAACCCACAGAAATAAATAAAAGGAAAAAACCAGAAAGAGTGGGCTTCTTCTACAGCTGTAATTAAGTAGTAAATCACAGGAAAATCTTTCTGATGCTTGATAAAAGAAGTTATGTTTAACAGACTGATTTTTACTGCTGTTTGCTAATAATACTATGTTCAATTTTTAGTTCAACAAAGCTGGATAAGAGACTGTGGTGCTAATTTGAGTTGAGTATTACTTGAATCATCAAAGCTGTTCTAAAACCAAATGAAGCTCAACAAATGGCTTAGTCTTGCTTGTATGTGGAGCAGGGAGGAGTGAGAGACAACCTATCCACCTAATTATGAATTCATTGTTGTCCTCTTGCACAAGTGCACATCAGGATGGAAAGCTTTAATTCATTTGCTAAACTGTCCTCTCAGTTATGGGGGAAAACAAACTGCATGCTGTTCCCTGAAGCAGTAGGTAGCCTGAATTATTTACCCAAAGAATAATTCTGGTTCTGCATTCTGCACTCTGACAAAACCAGTGCAGGCTATTGCTGCTTGTGCAATCACACTGCCTTTCGTGGCATTTTTCTCCAGCTCTACTGTTAAACTTAGTAATCAAACAAAACAATTCCATAGCCATGTGAACAGACCAAGCAACTCTGGGACCAGCAGGTCCATAGCTAATACAACAAATATTTAGACCAAATTTGCTTCCAACCTGTTCTGGTTAGACCTGTTGCTATCTCAGCCCTTTGAGCCCTGCATTGGGCACTAAAAAAGGCTGTTGTGGTTTAGGAATGGTATTCTCCTATTTAGTGCTCCCACTGAAATACTCCTAACCACATGCCCCTCATTCACTCCCTGTTTTTCTCCCTCTGAGGTGGAATGGTCTTGTATTTACAGAGACCCCCGACAAAGGGAGGAATGATCAATCTGACTCCATGTTCTCAGAAGGCTAATTTCTTACTTGATGATATTCTATTATATTAAAGAATACTATCCTAAACTATACTAAAGAATACACAAAGGATACTTACAGAAGGCTAAAAGATAATAATGAAAACTCCTGACTCTTTCCAGAGCCTCAACACAGCTTGGCACTGATTGGCCAATGAGTGAAAACAACTCACAGCAGAATCCAATAAAACCATCTCCAAACACATTCCAAAGGAGCAAAACCCAGAAGAAGCAAATGAGATAATATTGTCTTCCTTTTTCTCTGAGGCTTCTCAGCTTCCCAGGAGAAAATTCCTGAGCAAAGGGATTTTTCCAGAAAATATGACCGTGACAGAATGGAGAGGAAAATTGGAGGCAGGAAAAAGCAAAGATGGCTGGTTGAGATAAGAACAATGCACTGAAAATGAAATGTTTCTGAAATGTTTCTTATTTCAGCAGTGAAATAAGAAACAAACAGTAACAGCAGCAATTTTAATAACAAAGTGTACAATGGGTGAACAATTCACACCTGAGTGCTCACCACAGCTTCTCTGGTTGCCAAAACTAAAACACTTTGGTTGACAAGAAGATGCTTTGCCTATTGTAGATTTTTATTTCCATTTTTAAAGTATTTCACATTAGTTTAGTTTTACCAACAATAATATTGCAATAACAGACCAAGGGAGAAATGACTGTGATGTAATTGTAAGGGTTTTGCATACATTTTCCCACTCAGATCTGAGATATCTGGTTGAAGATAATCTGAAAGGGACATCTTTGTCACCTTATGCACTCTATCATAATTGTCATGTGCTTAAATTACATGGCTTTTTTATTTTTCATAAACTTTTATGTTGTGATTCATGGATGGTTTTGAGAATGTTTTCCACAGGAGGAGTTTGTTCATCTCAAGTTGTCTTGCAGATGTGATGAATGCTCCCTGTGCCTTCAAAGAGGAATAAAAGGAAGTTAGATTAACTAAATCAGATGATTGGATGATCTCCTCAGCTATGGAAGTTAATTGAACTGCCTTTACAAAAACTGTGAAAGCAGTTCTCAATCAAATCACTCCACCAGCAGCAGGACAAACAGACCCTGGTTTCTTACAGATAGGTCTGAGTAGCTGGAGGTTTTGGTGTCTGGGAAAATGTGAGAGCCAGCTGATGCCTTTTTGCAGGGATGATTTCAACCCTGCTGCTGTGTGGGCATTTTTGCCTCTCTGGTAAGGCTGGAACAAAAGCTACAGCCTTTCTCTCTGTTCAAGTGTTGAGACTCTCTTCTCAGCTTCACTACCTGATATCATAATGCTTGATGAAAATCACTGTCTTTGAGGAAATTAGTTTATTGATTCAGAAATTACTGGTCAGATAAGAGAGAGAGATAAGGATCATTTATTTGGGAAGCCTTGGTATAAAAATACAAGGTAGTGAAGATCAGAGATAACTATTTTTACTGCAGTCATACAAAAGAATTCTGTTTTTCTTCATTCCTTTATAATACAGGGAAGTCCTAAATGTTTTGGGCTTGTTTGTTGTTTTGGGGTATTTTTTTTTTCTCCCTAGGTTTTGGAGTCTTTTTAATTGTAAATCACCTTTAAAATGCATTGCTTTGCATACACTGGAAGCTATAACATCCATCAGGATATGCTTGTGATATGAAAATTGTGTGCTTTCATTCTCTTCATAAGGTGAAGGAAAATGGCTTTTCTTTTTCTGAGTGTGACACAGGCATTTCTCCTTGCCTGGAAAGGAGGCAAGGAGAAATGCTTGCTTTGGAAAGCTTTTTCCTTACTTGTCTTGAGCATTTTCCACTTTTTTAGTAAATACTCAAAGAATTTTAATTGAACTGTGCTACTGAGTCAGTCCCAAATCACAAAAAAACCCCTCTTTAAGCCCTTCTAAATGCTTCCCAAAGCATGTAGCTTTGAATTAAAATCAGTGCAAGGAAATGTACAATAGGGAGAGGGAGAACCAGGGAAATAACACCTCTCAATTTGTGTAAAGTAAATTAATTAGTGTAATATGTGAGATAAGAGGGAAAGCCAAGTTCTTCCCTTTGACACTGGAACCTCAGGATAGAAACATCCTGAGGAGGAACTTTGTCTCAATTCATGCTGATAATTAATGTTCACATTTTGCTTTTTCTTAGAAAATTCTCTCCCCCTGTCTTGCATTAATCTTTCACTGAAATTTTGCTTCAATACGATTTTTAAGAATAAAGAGGGAATAGAAAACATTTCCTTTTCTTTTTTTTTCAGTTATAGTGTATCTGAAATAGCAACAATTATGCTACAGAAAACCCAATCTCAGTAATATGAATAACTGAATTGAAGGCATTCTTAACACTGCTGAACTTAATTGTCATGTAAGAGCCTAATGTTAACCAGTTCCAATTTCTTCATCCAGCAGAAAGGATATATGCAGCTTTGTGTGGGAAGAGAATATAGAAACAGCCTAATTTATCTTGCAGTAGGAAAACCTGCATTATGTCAGTCAATGCTAATGTTGCTCTTTCTGAAGATTAAATATGAGCAAAAAATGATAGTGCAGAACCTTATTTGAAATCCAGGTCCCCCTGCATTTGTAGAAAGGGATGCTGTACTGTGGACCTGTACTGAGTTTACTTCAACAGCTGGATGCAGTGATTCATTAGATGGAGAGGTAACAGGCTCTTATCTCCAAGATATTTCATCCATTCATGATTCATAGGATTATCTCTATTCTGGCTTCTTGATAGCATGTGACCTATAGGGAGCACTCCTGTGAAATGCTCTCTACAATTGCTGGACAGTAGCATGAGCTGCTGCTTCCAGCCAATCCCATCTCCTGGCTGTCAGCTCTCCATTCCTTTCATCTCTAAACCCAAAAGTTCCCAGCTTCTCTGAAGTGCTGAGTGCCTCCAAGAAACAGTTTTTCTCAGTAAGAATTCCAGTGATAATTTGTAGTGGCTTGTCTTGGCTGAAAGGAGTTGAGGGAAATAATAGTAGTACCATTTTCTTCACTATTTCAGATATTAGCAGGGGAATTTTAAGGATGGTGTGCCGTGGATTAGTACTTTATTCAGACCTAAGCCATGTGCTGTTTGGTGCACATGAATATCATCACATAAGGTGTAACATGTTTCCATCACATAGATAACAGGGCTATAAATGTGTAGGAGAATCCATAATCAATCAATATGTAGGAAAATGGAAATTATAATTATATACATTGAGGTTTTCTTCAGGCCCAGTCAAAAACATGAGGGCCTGTACTGATTCAGTTCCTGCTGTGTGTCTGTTCTGTGTCTATGTGCTCTCCATTCCTTGGCCTCCAGATCTATCAGTTTGTTTCTTTTCATAAAATTGACTCTGAATTTTTTGACAGACAGTTAGCAAATATGCAAGTCTGTGAAATTACACATTACAGATCAATGCAGATGGCTTTTTAGGTTCCTTTTTATCCAAGATTGATTTATTGAAACAAAGTTGATGTCCCTGCCATTGCTTATCATCACGAATAGTCTGCAAATGACATTGTAAAATACTTTTACATCACAAAACCTTATGTGTCAGCTTTCCTATTTTTTGCTTGGTATCAGAAAGTATTTCTTCTGTTGCCATGTTTTCTACATATTTTCCATGTTGGCATAATCCTATTAATCCCATGATACAGATGTGAGCATCTTGGATCAATATAAACTGTATTTTTTTTACTTTTTTTCATATCAAGCTATGCAAAATGAAAATCAAGAGACTGAAAATAGAAGCAGTGGGGAGCTGTTGACAGACAAATAAAGGAAAGCATTTTTAGGTGATCCAGGTTATACCAAAAGAGACCAAAACTTGGTGTGCAATTACAAGCAACCATCTGAATTTTTTTGCCCACTAAAGAAAGAGCTTGCTCTAAAAGATTACAGACTCATGCCTCACAATTAAAAGAAAATAATTTACTTTCATCCTTAGATAATTTTGTCTTGGTTGCTAGTCATGTTTCTAATGTAATTGGTAGACCCTTCAGTGTTGTCAACTTTCAAAACCTTTTAATGATGTAGGAAAGCAGCTGACTGTTTCTGGAAGTAGGTAACTGAGTATTGGACCTATATTATCTCTACTGTACTCTTTGCATTAAAAAAAGCTGATTCTCATTTAGTTGCTGAGGAATTCCAGATGCAGAGCTTTGACATGGTCAATGTCTTTAAAAAAGATTGTCTCTCACTTCAGGGTTTGGTTCTTTACTTCCACCTACCAAAACAGACAAGTCTTGCAGATCCTCATATAATTGTTTTTCAGACATGCATTGACTACTTCCCACAAGTAAGAAGTGCAGAGAAAATTCTTCATTGGGACTAATTTTTCTTAAAGGAATGAAAAATGGAGAATTTCTCCACAGGGAATTCAAAATAGAGGTTTTCATTTTAAGCAAAACCCATAGTTTTGTGTATAATCATGGGAAGAAGCAAGAAAATTTGTCCAACTCACTTACCTGCCCGTTGTCACAACTGTTTTTCCTCAGTCTTGGAACATATGGAAAGCAAACCAGTGACATGGAATGTTGTTCAGCTTGTAGTTTGAAGCTGTCAGAGGTGTATGCTCGAGTGAGACCTTAAGAACACAAAGAACAGCAGGGGATTTCCTCTGAGGCTTTTTATTTCTCCCACACCACCTGCTGCTAACACCATCAAGTTCATTCCAGAGTAAATTGTTGTGCAAGAGGCACTCTTCTGCCTGTTTTTAGCAGAATCCCAGGAGCTCAGGCTGTCTTGGCAACAAAAATTATCTGGATATAGGTGAGATGGCTCAAGAATAAGGTGGTTGGATGTCTAGGAATTATGCTGTGAGTTTGGAGGAGTTTGCAATACCAAATAGGAAGAAAATGAGAGTTGAAATCCTTATTTAAAAATGTGTGATTTTTAAACTTTCTTTCAAATATGTTTGAGTTGAGTCCCATATTTCCCAACAGATATGGGGATCTTATGGCATATTTATATATAGACTTGCAGTTCTGGTTTTGTGTTACCACCAGAGACGAGGTTGCTGCAAACAGTGTTGGCAGAGAAGTGGGATGTAAAACAGAGAAAGCTCCTTTTCAGAAATTTAACCAAATTGAAGTAAAGCTGAGCAATTCTAATGAAGAGAACTTGTAGAAATTTTATATTTCTTGGAATGATGCTAACAGGAGGGCTCTTAGATCTAGATTCTAGAGCTTTCTCTGGCTTCCTCTGTCTTCTGTGCAACTCATTGATGCTAAAGCTTTATCAAAGGAGATATTTGAAATTAGTTCTGATTTAAGGAACAGACAAAGCTCAGACCATTTAAAAAGATGTTTAATATTTGACAAGCCATGTTGAGTGTATAACTTATTTGTGAGTTAGGACTTGTAGTTTATTTTTGTACATAGCACACAAAGTTTTTGTGAATTCATCACTGTGAAGATGTACATCATTGCACATTTAAGTCCAGTGGCTGGTGGTGCTGCTTTTTTTTTAGAGATCCTGATGCTTACTCCACAGTTAAAAAAAAAAAAAATCAAAAATCTGTGTTTTGTCAACACTGGATATGTAAAGGCATCTTTGTTGGATTGTGGAAACTCAACTTTTATATGGCTTAGTTTATCTCTGTCTTTGGTTTGTAATGGTTTGAAAGCCAGCATGCCTAGTGGGGGCACACATACATTTGTTTTTATCTGTTCTTTTTTCAGGGGTTTATATTCAGGTACACAGTGCTGTTGTCTCAGTCACACCTTTGCTGCTTTTGGGCTTACTGTGCAAATCATTGTAAGAATGGGGCTTACAGTAGATCTGAAGTGTATTCATCCAGGTTAATTGCTAAAAGGAATTCAGGATGAGCAACACAAAATCCAGCATAATTCTGAATGAGAGTACCTACACAAGGATTTAGTGGTTTAAGCATTTTATTAGATTAATTTGAATTTCTGAGTGTACTTAGGTAATTGAGCTTTCTGATATATGCTATGAAATAATTTCCTGCCAATTTCAGTTCTGTGGAGCTTTAACTTGAAGATGCTTATACTTTTTATTTCTTCTGCCTCTTAACCACATTACCAAGTAAGTTTTGATACTTGTTACTTCTCAACTCACTCCCATGTGATACCTCTTAGCCACTGCATTTTAGGTGGCCAGAGATGATAATAAACTCCAACAATTTTGGTCACCTCAAAACAATAATAAATAATAAACTCCAACAATTTTGGTCACCTCAAAACAATAATAAATAATAAACTCCAACAATTTTGGTCACCTCAAAACTTGTCTTCATGCTGCAAATTTTTCTGAAGTTGTGTTACTTTATCACACTGCAACAACTCAGCTGGGGTGTAAATGGTTTGACTGCACCAAAAAGTTGCTTTTATCAAGTTTGTCTTTCTTCAGATGCTGTTAGCTAATGGATAGCACCTAGGAATGTGGTTGAACAGATATGCTCCCTGATCTGTGGTGGTTGTTGTTGCTGTTGACACAGCACAAAGGCTGATGAGACATTAAAAATGAGGAGGTTTTTTGTGCTTTTTGTGCTTTTGGATGCCAGTGCCCAAGGCAATGATTGGTAGGTTTCTAGAGGTTCAGCCAATTGTTTGGCTGTGATTCAAGGACTTCAGTGATGTGTTTTGGAAACACATTTCTATGGCAGGCATGTGCTAAAAACAATCTCTTTTCCAGTGCTGGTGCAGGGAAAGGAAACAAGCCACAGTGATTCTACAATACCTATTTACATGTAAGTTCCTCTGGGCTGCTTCATATACAGGACTGTTCACAGAGGCAGCTTTTGGCTTCTTTTTTAAAAAATCCCCAAGTTTTTGGTTCCCCAAAGAACAGGGCTGTTTTGTTTATTTGTTGCTTATGAGGGAACCAATGTACACACTGTATTTCCTGACAGCCAGGTCAAGTTGTCCCCAAAGAGGCAAACAGCTGAGCTAAAGGCTGTAGGTGACATGGGGGAGTCTCTGATGTGACAGCACCGTGGCTGTTCATGACAGGTTTGCTGCTATTCTTGCTGGCCTGAAGGATTTTTTTGCTGAAGGTAGGAATACAGTGCAGGCAGTGAGAATTAGAGGGCTGCTGTTCAGATTGCTGGCTCTGCTGGTAATACTGCTTGGCATAGCTTGTAAGGAGATCTTTTGTATAACCTGAAGTTTGTCTCTGTCAGCTCAGCTGCAACTCCCTTGTCTCTGGCTGCAGTTCTTTATTTGGTATATGAAGAGCAGAGATTTCAATTACTGGAGGGGAGAGAGGGAGGGATTAGGGGTCTGGGGCAGGTGGAGAGAACTTCACTGTGCTGGCAACAAGGAATTATTATCCAGGTTTAATAATCTGAAATATCAGAGAAATGATCACTGCATCAGATTCCAGAGAAAGGGAAAAAGGGTTGGCTTGAGACATTTTTGAGCCACCAGACATATATTCCAAGTGCCTTTAAAACATTGACTCCAATGCTCATTTTCTCCAGACTTTAAAATGTGGGGGTGGATGGGGGCACTGGTTTGACTCACAGAAGTCAAGGTTTATCTGTAAGCAGTGTTTTTTTTTTTTTGGTGAGCTATAATATTCAAAAACTAATCCTTGAGGGACTGCCAGTGGAGAATTTGTTCAAAAGCCTTGGAGCAAAAGCTTTACATGAATTGCAAAAAGAAGGAAGCCTTTTGATGTTTGAAGGAGTTTGTCAACATGCTCTCAATGTGTCAGGATGTGTCTCTTCCCCTCACCCTGCCTCTTGTTGAATGTCCTGTTGCTTGATTTTGTGAAATAAAGCTGGGCTGTGCCTAGGACTGGGAATAAAGTTGGTTCTTCTGGGATAAAAGACATTTGTTTTTATAAAAAGGTATATTCACAAAGAACAAAGAAGAAAACCTAAAAAAAAAAATTAAAAGTCCCATGACAGCAGCTTTTGTGAATGAAAAGTGCTTAAAGGAATAACCAAGAACAAACTCTTTTTGTTTAGCCTGGTGAGAGGTGCCAAAAGGAAGCTGGAGATGAAGGGAAGAATATGAATAAAACTTATTTCATCTTACATTTCTCTCAAGTTAAACCACCTATGACACTGAATGCAACTTGTCATTTTGAATGTTGTAACAGACCAAACAGCAAAGATGCACTTGGGAGAGACAATATTCTACATGGCATTTGCAAGGACAGTCCCTTAAGCTCACAAGTTTTCCACACATGCACACAGCTATCCAAGCATGTCACTGTGGGCTGCTTGTTCATGAGCAACCAGAAAGTTGCTTTTCATGTTCTTTTATTCCCTGTTCTGCTGCTGGTGGCACCTGAGGAATCCTCTAGTCCTGCAGTGTCTTCTCCTGACAGCCTTTGGCCATGGCATGGCAAAAGGGCTTCCATTAAACTGAGCCAGACCCTTTGATTTCACACACAGCACCCAGATCCTGCTGCTTTTGGTGGAGGCAGTCCCTGCTCATATTGGGCTCTCTGAGCTGTGGCACCCAGGTTTGCCATACACTGGGATTTATCCCCTAGTTCTCCTCCTTTTTCCCCTAAAAACCTGCAGGTTATTCCATAACACTCATCTACATGTTCTGCTTTGCACATAAATCCTATTTTGTTGGTGCAGACCACTCCCTTAGCCCTCTTTCTCATCACCTGCAGCTTCTCAAAATGGCTATGAGCCACATGTTCTTCAGGGGTGTGATGGACTGAAAAACTACTGTTACCAGAAGATGAATATCTATTTATAAAAGAATTAAAGACAGTTGGATGCCCAAAACATTTGAATTTCAATTGGAAATATTCAGACTTGTTAACTGAATGTAATATTTTTTTGCCAGATTTCTTTTAAGTGACATAATGATAAAAGAACTCAACCTGTTTTCAAATGGCTGCATATTAATAGCTTTGAGCAGGTGCTCTGGAAATCAAGGGAATCTGTGAAATTTCAGAATGCCCCCTCCTCCCATTTAAAGCTTATTTCTAAAAAGTGCACATGTCTTTAGTCTGGTGCAGCAAATGTGTGAGACTATGATCTGTTTGTACTTCTGCTGTATTTGAGACTGGTATTTTTGTAAAGATTCATCTTGCATTTGTCTCAAGTGGAAATTCCACAAAAGCTTAGTCAAAAGACCTCTAAGACATGTCATTTTAGGTCTCCAAAGTGCAAAAACAGTTAGCATAAAGCTTCCAGGAAGAAAAACACCAAACAACAAGAAAAAGCCCTAAACTCTCTGAAATGTCTTTTGTCACCTGACCTGAAATTGCTCCAAAAAGCTGGCACAGAAAACTACAAAACTGCATTTCATCTGCAGTTACAGACTGATAGATATTCTTTGTGGCTGACAGTAGGCAGTGAGGCATAATTATTTTTTTTTTTTTTTTATTTTCCTATGGCTGTTGAGCACAGTAAGTAAATTTAGGTCAGATTCTCAGTCATTTGATCATATGCCTGGAGATGTAATATATTTTGTCTAATAGCCAGGGGACACAGTCATTTAACCAAGTAACTGTTTCATTTCTTTAATTGACTAATTTGATGGACAAGGCCCAGTTCACAGGCAAAACAATAGATCCTGCAATGGGATCTTCTTAGGCTGACCTTCCTGCCCAGCTGGATACCAGTGGGGTCTGTCAGCATGGAGATGTTTGCAAGCTTGAGGGAAGAGTTTGAGCATCATGTCTGAGATAGTTACATCATGCAGTGCATTGCATCATGTGTCCACTACAAATAATTTGCCTTTCTCTTTTTTTGCCACAAGGTATCTGTAGTGGGGTACAAAGGAAGAGCATTTAGTTAAAAGAAAAGCAAATTTTGCTTTACATTTTAGTTTCAGAAGAGCAGGGGCTTGTGTATTTTTCACCCTTCTAGATGCTGAAGATGGAATTCTGTGGTAGTTACATCATGCAGCGCATTGCATCATGTGTCCACTACAAATAATTTGCCTCTCTTTTTCTCCAACAAGGTATCTATAGTGGGGTACAAAGGAAGAGCATTTAGTTAAAAGAAAAGCAAATTTTGCTTTACATTTTAGTTTCAGAAGAGCAGGGGCTTGTGTATTTTTCACCCTTCTAGATGCTGAAGATGGAATTCAGCACTTTATTGCACAGCTAAAACAGCAGGTGGATTTAAAATGAAGGGACAGCTGTAGGGATGAGCTGCTGTATAAGCAGATTATAAAATATTCAGGTTGTAGAGGTGGAACTTATCTACCCTCAGTAAGGAACTCTCTGCTGGTTGTTATTTGACAAGTTCAGCCATTGTCTCTTGAAGATAAATGTTGGTATTGCCATTGTAGCTCTGATTAATTCCACATTGGCCTCTTTATCATCGTGGTTTTGTCTCTTTGGAAAGGTTTAGTTTATAATGGAAATATATTTTGCTGATCTACTTTAATCATTACAAACCTCCTATACTTGTAGTTTAGTGCTGTCAACTGAGCATTTCTAATTATTCAGTACATCATTGTGGATTCATCATAGTCTTCTCCAGTGACACAATTCCTTTCCATTTGGTGATGACCCAGGAGAGAGAATCTGCATTTATATGTAAAGCAAAAAGCATCACAATTATTGCTAAATTGGATACTTTTATATTCAGATTTAACTGAAAAAAAGACTTTCCACTGCAATTTTTAATTTAAATAAGGCTGCACAGCTAGCTTTGCAAACTCTGGTAGACATTTGTTAAGGCAGAATGAGTGTTCTTGTTGTAGTACCACACCTTTTATAGCAGGCTCTCATTGATGTGCCACCTTGAGGGAAGGTCTTTACTGTACCTTGATCTGGGATGAAAGTTTGTGGCAATTATCTTTTATTCTCTTCTTTCTTTAGAGCATAATATGTGCAGGGTTTTGTCAAGTACATAGCAGCAAATAAGCATAGTTAAAATGATTAGTCCCAAGAACTGGAAAAAAATTTAATGTATACAATTCAGCTTCCAAAAATCTTTGTTTTCAAACTCAAAATTTATTTCACTGTTAATCCTATTCCTTTCTTTCACTGCACTTTCACTTCACACAGGTTCTTAATGCTGTTGCTTAAAAAAAATAAAATTTATGTTTCCTTTTTTTTTTTATTCATGAAGGTGTCCTATGTGATCTATGTGTTAATTTGCCCATGGCTCCAAGTTGTGTGTTAGACTGCCTGTTTTATTTTCCTGCCTTTTTTGGTCAAATCCAAAAAGTTGAGCAAATGGGATGTTCTGTACAAGTGACTGCTGGGTGAGTGTGATATGTATGTGCTATGCACCTCTGAAAATAAGGAACCTTTTTATTTTAGGCACCAGAATGGATTTCTTTCTTTCTAAATAAATAAATGTTTAGAAATTAAGTGTCCATCTCTGTTTCTGATACCCTTTGGGAATAGTTTTACACACAGGCTTCTCTGGAGAGTCTTGTCCCTCAGTTTTCCTATTAACATCCAAATCACTGCTCTTAGGAGTGAGAATGGAGCCAATTTTATGATCTCTCATCAGGGTCCTCTTAGTCTTCTCCCAGCTAGGGAGAACAAATGGGCCTTTTAGTGTGCCCTAAAAGTCAAAAAACTAGATCTAGTTTGTAGGGGGTGAGGGAGCAAGTCCCCAAACTGAGGTGGGGAGGGGGTGACAGCACAGAGGGCACATCTGTCTCTTAGTGACATTCCTGCCCTAGTGCTCAGCTGCCCACAGTTTGGTACAAAGAAGTTGTTGTTTGGTTTGGTTTTTGTAGATGCATGCTTTACCCAAATGTTTTTAAGGCAAATTTCTGAAATACTTTACTAGTTTAATAGGCAAAAATAAATGTCTTAAATGCCATAGCCAGAAGAGGTGGAAAAAAGTATCAAAAATGCATTTGAAAAGAAATGGGATGCTGATGCTACCTCACTTTGTAGGTGGTTTTTGAATTGGGCATATAGTTCACCTGCAAAGGAGAAATTGTAGCTGAGAGCTGCAGGATGTAACCTCTGCCAGTCCAATGGCAGAGCAAAACACTGATTAGGTTGTAGCTGTTACCATATTTCTGCTTTGGGCCAGAAATCCATTGGCTCCTTCTTTTCTGTCCTGTGGATGCAAGTTTAAAATTCAATACAATATCCCAGTTTTTTTCCCATTTTGTAATTTATTAGGTTTCTGTGTACAAAGTTGTGAGGGTTAAAGAGAAAAGGAAATAAATGTGCAAAAATTTATTGCATGGATGCTACTGGAAGAAAAAAGAAAAGGGAATTGTTGTGATTTTTGACTGTGAAAGTAAAGCGATATTCCTATATCCTTAAAGGAGGTGAAAGAGAGAGAAAAGCAGTAAAGTAGCTTAACAATAAAGAGCATGTCTAAAGCAAATGTGTTTACTCTTAACAGCTGAGATTGATTAGGCAAGAGTAAATGACTTTGTTGCTTTACAAGCAAACAGTGATAAGAACCCACATCTGCTTGAGAATGGCATGATTGCAGCTGTGGTGTGAGAGAGATTTCCTCTGAGCACCAGGAGTTATCAGATGAGGCCTCGAGGAGGCTGCTGAGAGCACAAGAACAGGACAGGACAGGCTTGTCTTAGGCAAACAGACATCAACTGGTTTTGTAAAACAGGGCTGCTCCATTTTGTGTCTGGCCAATGGTACCTCAAGGCTTCTGCCAAACTTTTGGGGCAGTTTTGAGGTGTGATTTGGTTTTTGTTTTCCTTTTGAAAGAATTTTCCTTCTATGCTTGCTTTCTAATAATATTAAAGGTGGTAAGTTTATGAGTTCTGGAGTTTAAGAACTCTTTCATTTCCTATAAGTGTGAGTAACAGAGATGTTAGACCCATTCCATGCAAACAAAGGTATTTGCATCATATTATGTTAACATAAAAGTTTTAGATGTCTCTTGAGAGCAAAGGCAAAAGGCCTTGGTTGCATGACCCATTTTTATATTGAAGTACATCTACACTGAGATATCCTGTTCCTTCTATATAGGCTCTGTATTTTTTCCAGAAAATTCTTTGGAAATTACAAGTTCTCAAGCACTGGGGTTTGTAAAACAAGGCTGCTCCATTTTGTGTCTCGCCAATGGTACCTCAAGGGCTCTGCCAGACTTTTGGGGTGAATAGTTTTGAGGTGTGATTTGGTTTTTGTTTTCCTTTTGAAAGAATTTTCCTTCTATGCTTGTTTTCTAATAATATTAAAGGTGGTAAGTTTACAAGTTTTGGGGTTGAAGAACTCTTTCATTTCCTATAAATGTGAGTAACAGAGATGTTAGACCCATTCCATGTAAACAAAGGTATTTGCATCATATTATGTTAACATAAAGTTTTAGATGTCTCTTGAGAGCAAAGAGAAAAGGCCTTGGTTGCATCAACCACTGAAGTACATCTACACTGAGAGATCCTGTTCCTTCTACATAGGCTCTGTATTTTTTCCAGAAAATTCTTTGGAAATTACAAGTTGTCAAGCACTGGGGTTTGCATTTGCAGAAAGAAAGGATTTCCATAGAAGAAAACTCATTTCTACCAGCAGCAATCGTGTTTTCAGGCACTGCCTACCTGTGATAGATGAAGCACCTCCTGTGAAATCCCAAGGGAGGCAGGCAGGCTGTTGCTGTGGGGCAGCTAAGGACAGGGTTCACTGTACTCATTTGTTCATGATTGACTATCTGGTTTGTTTAGTGATAAGACTAAGACTCTCTGTAGACTAGAAACTGTCCCTACTAGTGAATAAACAAAAGAAAGCCATTTCTGGCAGTCAAGACAGAGCCATAATGTTCCAGATGGCTCACAGGATTTGAAATAACTCTAATATTAAATAGATACAGTGTTTCAAAAATACAAGTGCCTTGTAGGGCTTTTTATTCCCTTATCTTGTCTTTTTATGTTTTTTTTTTTAAAATTTAATTTCAGGATTATTTGACAGAGACCATTGCTAGGGAAAAAATGGTAAAAATATGTGGCATTTGACATCCAAAGTTCAGGAGGCAGCAGAATAAACCAGACTTTGTGGTAGTTTTATCACTGGAAGAAATGACACAATTGTGATGTTTGTAAATGATACAGGCTTGTCTTTGTGTGTGTGTGTGCTTCTCTTACAGTCCCATACCTTTTCCTGTGTGGTGTTCTAAATGTTTTTTTTCAGAAGGAGCTTAGTAGAAATGCAGCATCCTAAGACAAAAAACTTCATTTTGCCAGATAGAATCTTCCTAAGTGTGCAAATCTGAATTTTCCCTTTAACAGTTATTCAGCAAGAAAGACAAACAATTAGGAACATGATGCAGATGACTGGGCAAGTTACAATAATAGTAGTCAAGTCCCAAGCAGTGCTGGAAGCAATGTATTTGCAAAGAAATGTATAGATCCCAAATTAAGAGTGGGTAAGCAAATGGGAGAGTGCAGGAGGGCCAAAAGCTTAATTTGATTGATTCTTTCATTTTCCTTCAGATTCCTGGGACTGGCTTAGGTCAATGGAGCTGTTGGGAAAAGGTGTTAGAACCATGGTCGATCTCTCCTTGCCTTGCAACAGAGCTTGAAAATACTGGTTTGAATCTAGAAGTGGATTGTATTAAAAATTAACTTACTGAAACTGAGTGAGCATGAGTCTAAATTCTGGACAAAATGAGGCAAGACTCCCTTAGCTTACATTTTGGCCTGTACTGTGCTGGTTATGTAAATTAAATTAGACCCCCATATGATGATGAGATGGGGATACCAGGCCACAGTGAGTTGTAGCTGATTGCATGAATCCCATGATTTATTGACATTGAAAAGTGCGAATGACTACAGCTTAGTGAACAGCAGTTAAAAAACTCCCTGTGGGATCAACATCAGCTGGAACTGACCTCAGGTGCAGTTACAGTATCTCAAGGACACTGAAATTTATGTGAGCTTTTCAGCTTTATTAAGAGAATGATTTTGTGTGTGTGTGTGTTCTTATTAGCTGCTGAATTGCAACTTGCTGTTTTCCTTTTCCAGAGGCTCCTAAATCCACAAAAAGATCAGTAGTGCTTTGCAATTAAAGGTTTTCTCAGGTGTGCTGTGCTCAAGAGCTATAGTCAATAATGTAGTTTTGGAAAGATTTGTACTTGGCAGGTAAATTCTATGGGGAAGGTCCTTCTTTGCTCTTTTTCCAGAACCCTGTGCCCTTGAAAAGCTTTGGAGCATTTCTGTATGCATATGTGGTGTGACTATGTAGGTCAAACATTGCATATGACCCTTCCTAGTTCAACCTCACAAAACTAAGAATGTACCTTAGACTTCACAGTCCTTAGGATTTACAGGGATTGATTTTAGTTTTTTATAATGAAACTTTCTTTTCCCCACAGAAGGTGAAATAATCTTAAATTGTATCTAAAATAAGTATAGCACAGGCAATAATTTTACAGGTTTACTTACACTGCCTAATACATTCTCTTCAACCCTGACTCCAAGAACAAAGTGAAAAACTAGCTTGTCCCACCCTCCTCTCCCAAGAAATTGCAGGCTTTTTTTTTATTCTGAAAGCCTGGGAACTGCAAGACATGGATACCCTATTTATCCAATGACCAGTTCAAAGGAAGTATAATCCTTAATTTTAGGCTTTAGCTACTTTCAATAGAAACCAGGATTTTTACATCAGATTCTGTGTCTATTTAATCCTTAGACTATGAGGTTAAACAAGCATTTAGAAACCTGTGGTGATGGGCAGGGGGGAAGTTTCCTAGCTAGGCAATGGATGTGGTTCATTTAGTGGTGGATGAAAACATTTGTAAATGTCAAATACTGGGTTTTCCAGATCTAAGTACAAGAAAATAATTAACTGTTTGTAAGTAAAAACAGAAGAGAGGAAATACCTGGCCAAGGTTTAGAACAGTAATGGGAAGACTACAACAGCCTATATTAGGAGCTGGATTTTAAATGAGTGGTTTTAAAGTGAAGCCTTTGATTGTCCCAATTTACTGTATATGTATTCAGTGATCAAAGGGACCTAGAAACAACTAGATTCCTCTAGGAAGGATCTGACCTGGAAGTTCAGATCCAAATATGCTCCAGTGTTGGAGTTTGTTAGGCTCTATCCTTCAGTTTGGGGTTTGCCACCATGAGGTTATCTTGGAAAACTGAATAGAGAAGGGTCAAGATGAGGATCTCAAGTGCTGATGGCTCTCACAGCATCCTGAAGAAACATTTCTCATTCATCTGTATCTATTTGAAATTGAAATCCTTTTCCTTCTCTAAAAGGATTCCATCTTTCTCTTTCTGTCTTCCCTTGCTGAATTCCTATTTCTCTTTGTTTTCATTTTGTATAATACCTTCTCTACTTTGTTCACCACCTTCTGCCATAGACTATACAGACTTCTGCCAAGTCCACAGCTGCCTGTTTTACCTCATGAAATTCAGAAACCTGCAGCTTTGGGGCTCCCAAAGATCTGACAGTCTTTGAACTGTGTGAGAATTGGGATTTTAGTGCCATCAAATCTATCTGCTGATGACCTGGAAGTCATTAATCTCATGATGGCTGTTGAAAGAGGACACTGGCAAGCCATGAGGAATTCAA
Source organism: Molothrus ater (assembly GCF_012460135.2). Classification (NCBI taxonomy): domain Eukaryota; kingdom Metazoa; phylum Chordata; class Aves; order Passeriformes; family Icteridae; genus Molothrus; species Molothrus ater. The sequence goes on along the minus strand of NC_050481.2, from coordinate 3,716,361 downwards.
CCAGCAAAAAAATGAAGGTAGAGCCCTCAAAGGACTCAAGAACAACATCTGACAGAGGCACCATGTAGAAGAGTCCAGAGAGTGGCTATTCTGGAGTTTGCTCCACAATCCCACTTCCACATAGAAGGCTTTTGCATGGACAGGCCATGAAATCCCTCCTTCCAAGTTTCCAGCCAGTGCTGGAGTCAGTGAGCCTTTGTGTCAGTGTCCTGGATCCCAGCCCCACAAAGTGAGCTGCTTTATGTTGCTCTAGGAAGAGGCAGAAGTCAGAGCCTGACCTTTCTGGTAGGCTTACAGCTTTGGGCTCAGAGCCACAAAGATGTGTACACTGCTGGTCTGATACTTTTAAAACATCTCCTTGAGAGCCATCAGCTGGGGAAAAATTCCTGCATTCCAGCTATCTCAGAAATTCCTTCTCCAGTCTTTACTCTGAGTGAGTACCTAGCTCAGCCCCAGTGTTGGGGAGCTGTGTTTAATGCACGCTGCAAAAGCACAGCTCTCCAAGGTTCCTGTGCTGAAATGCAGCCCCTTGCTCACACTCACTGCCTGATCACAGGGCAGTAACTTTGTGGAGCTTGTCCCTGATCACAAACACAAGATTGAGTACCACTTTTCTGACATACAGAGCAGTTATTGGCTGAGGTGTTGCTGGATTGCAGTAACCCTTCCCTCCTCTGCATGTCTCAACATCAGGAGTTGCTTTGTCACCTGTTCTGTGTCAGACCCTGAAGGGGAGCCACAAGGATGTGACCATCTGTAATTGTGACAGTCCTTCTGCAGAAATGCTGTGCAGGACAGAGTCATCCCCTTTGTTTAAGGAGGCTGGGAGCTTCTAGTTTCATCCAAGAGCTCACAGACAAGAAAAATTGGGGTGGGAAAGAGAGAAAGGGCTCTTGGCTGTTGTGTGCTGTCAGGCCATTACTCCAAACAAGGTTTTGGGTTCATGCAGGACCACAGCACTACCAGTTTGTGAAATGCCAGAGTGGGCAGCCCACATCATTCTCTGGATCTCTCTAGTCTGCAGGGATTGAGCAGATTCCTAGCAAAGAGGCTGCTCTGCTGCTGTGCTGAGATCATTGATCAATTATTCTTGGGAAATACTTTCTACCTCCTTCCTCTACAGCACAGGCAACACAAAGTCTGTGTGTTTTATGTGTGGAGGGGCTGGTGTTAAACAGCACAGAAGTTCATGTCTCAATAAAAGGGGTGAAGAGAGGGGATTTTTTGCTGGGAGGCTATTATCATTCCCACCCAAGGGGGCTGCTGCATGATTCCCTGTCACTGATTTTCCCTCTGCTGTGCTAAGGTTGCTGCTTTAACAGCTCTTGTCAGGCTTTCCTTCACCTCTCCTTTCCTAGCTTGATGATAAAAGGATATATGGCTTTATGACTGCTGTGGGTTGACTTCAGCCAGCAGCTGAGCACCCACATAGCAGCTCACTTGATTCCTCCCTCAGTAGGATGAGAGAGAGATTAGGAAGACCAAAAGCAAAAAAAAAAAAAAAATCATGGAACAAGCTCAAGACAGTCTCATAAGTTAACTCCATCCCAGACAGGCCCAGTACAAGAGTCCAGTGTCACAGTGGGTCTGTAGCCCATCCTGTGGTACCCATGTACTGCGTTTGTGTTCCACCCAGACAAAGGCAGGAATGATGACTCTGACTCCATGTTCTCAGAAGGCTAATTTATTACTTTATAATACTATATTTTATTAAAGAATATTAAACTATACTAAAGAATACAGAAAGGATACTTACAGAAGGCTAAAAAGATAATAATGAAAACTTGAGACTCTTTCCAAAGTCTCGACACAGCTTGGCCCCAATTGGCCAATGAGTGAAAATAACTCACAGCAGAAACCAATGAACAATAACCTGTGAGTAAACAATCTCCAAACACATTCCACATGTGAGCAAAACACAGGAGAAGCAAATAAGATAATTATTGTTTTCCTTTTCTCTGAGGCTTCTCAGCTTCCCAGGAGAAAAATCCTGGGCAAAGGGATTTTTCCAGAAAATGTGAATACCACACCCATGGGCACCCAAATGCTGCAAATGATCCTCTCTCTTCCTTGTGTCTCACTGCATTCATGGGTGCATTAATGTGGTGCTGAAGTATTTGTAAGAAGTGAGAAGACAGAGGGTGCTTGGAGAGACCCTTAGTTTAGGTAGTGAAGCCCTGAGGGATGACTGACCTACAGAAAGTTTTGAGGAGTTTTGTGAAGATGCTTTGGCCTTAGGCCAGGCTGTGATCCAGTGTGACCCTCCTGAACCAAGTACAAAGGAGATATGAGGTGTTTCAGCACCAACCTCAATTTAGGCTGAGAAATGATGAGAAGTAACTGAAAAGCCAAGGTTCTGGCCTGTCTTTTGAGCCATTTAATCTTATTCCTCCAACTTGTTTGTTTTTTTTTTCTTTTTTCCTGTATCTAACGGATCTATAATGACTCCAGTTTTAATTGAAAATCTCCATCCTGCATCACGACTCTTCTGTTAATGAAGCAGCTGCACAGATGTTGAGATCCCATTTATGTTGACAGACTTTACTGAGGGCTGGGGGCCTCTCAGTTTCCATTCTCAGGTTTGGTGTAGCAAGTGTTGCTGCAGTGTGTTACATCCATTCTGAATTCCCTGATTCAGTACTGGCCATCAGCTGTGCTTCTCAATCTTGTGATTGTTTCAATGTTTTTAAGGTAACAGAAATTGAGCAGAGTCGCTATTTGCATGGAAAACACCCTTGGAAAAACCAAAAGTGCTGAAGGGAGGGGGCCTGAATTGCTAGACAGTGGTTTCTCCTTGCCACTCAGTACTGCATCCGTGGTGGAGCTGGGAGGAGATTTCCAAGCTGGTATCTTTTAAATGTCAGACTTTTTAAAACTAGATATGGTAATGTGATAGTATGGTGACATTTACCACCAGCAAGGAGTGTCAGTCTGGGCATCCTATCCTTCTCCAGCAGGCAAGAGGTGAACTTTGAAAGTTTGCCTCTTCAAGGAGGTGCCAGTGACAACACACATGCTGACACTCCCCTTGCAGCACTGCTCTGTGCTAGGAGAACATGAGCAAGCTTTTATAGCTATCATTTGTTCTGTAGTCACATAAGCAAATTTAAACCCCAAATCCAGAGCTGACAAAATATTGAAAGTTAGAAACAATGCCAGTAAATCCAACTGTCTTTCCATGTGGCACTGTAGCTTCTTAGACAGCTCTGTGGGAGTGTGTCTGTCTCTCCCTGCTGGGTTTGGAGGTGTGTGTGGGACAGAGGGAGGATGTTTGCAGCTGAAAGGAAAAAAGAGTAGGGCTGCCTGTGTTGTCAGCCTTCAGAAATAAAACAGTGGGCATGGCAGAGGGTCCAGAACTGTGCAGAGAAATCTAGGTAGAACTAGTAACTCTCCAAAACCTGAAGAAAGGAAGTGCATCTCCATGGGCTGAAACTGAGATATCTTGAGAGATGCTTAAGATGAACCTGATTTAAAGAGAAGGGACTTCTAAGAAAATTAATTTGAGCCATAGGCAAGTACTCAGAATTCCTGGATATAATGAAATAGCAAGACTGTTCTGCATTTCTTCCCTGTCTAAATATCAAGGATCAGTTATTAACAAATGACGCCACATCTGTGATTTTGGCACACACTCACTGAACCTTGAAATGCAGGGTTTTGTACACCTAATATGCTTTTTCTTCAACATTTTGCTCCAGGAAGCACAGCAGAAGTGGACAAGCTCCATACCAAATAATAGAACCTGTAACCTACATACCAAAGCTTCACATGGCTCTTTGGCCAGTATGTGAACATCCATAGGAACTGATGCCTCTTAATATACCCAGTTATTGATTGAAATTGATGGGTATGAAAGTAAATTGGTATCAGATTCATAGGTATTGATATTTATCAGTTGGTATTAATGTCTACTGATGACTGCCATAACAATAAGTATCTCTACCAAAAAGTATCATATTGATAGGTATCAATTCTTATCTAAATCATTGTATCAATATCAGTAGGTATAAAAAATTATAGATATTAACTACTCTTGCTTTTGAAAAGTATCAATATCAACAGGTATAGGTGCCTACTGATATCAAAATCAGCATCAAAATCATTAGGTATTGGTGAATATTGAAATGAAGCTCTTGAAATTGATAGATTTTCATGCCTAGCAATGTCTATTGATGCCTATTGGTTTCAAAATCACTACAGAAGTTGATAGGTATTAATTACTATCTTTTAATACCTATTGATATCAGTAAGTATTGCTACCTTCTTTTGATACCTATTGATATCAGTAAATATCCGTACCTAATGATATAAAAATCAACATTGAAATAGATAGCTATGGGTGCCTACCAATATTGAGATTAATTTTGACAGGCATTGATTTTAAGGGTATTGATTCCTTTAAATAGCCACCTTAATCTTTGAATGCCTTTTGGAATCAAAATTCATATTGAAATAGGTTTTGATGCATTCTAATATTGAAATTTGTTTTCAAAATTAGGAGGTACTGATAACTTTACCTATCAGTGCATCAAAATAGATATTGAAATTGGCATTAAAAAATAAAAAGTATTGGTGCCTATTGATATAAAGATGTAGGGATGTGTACAAATATCAATGCCTGTCAATACCACAATTTTGAAATTAATAGGCATCAATGGGTAGTGATGCCAATGGATATTGACATAAAAAAGTAGCAATGTCTATTGGTTTCAAAACTTAGAGTATTAATATCTTTACTAGGCCTAGGTCCATGGGCCTGGGTTCAGTTTAGAGAGACAAGATGGCAGTGGCTCAGTATGTCAGAATTCCTGTTTAATTACACTGATTCCTTATATCCCTTAAATTTAGAGAAGATAAATGTTGAATGGTCAGACTTAATGGGAAATGTAATGTAGTTAGATGTAGTGAATGAATTACAACTTGGAGAACTCCTTGGTGCTTTAGTGATGCAGGGGCACTCCTGAAATGGAGAGCAGAATCTGTTTCTCATTCTTCTTGAGACAATCTAGAACCCATATACAGATGTGAGGTTCACTTAATGCTCAGCATCTGTATTTGTTTCTGTATTTGAAAATATCTGTGTGCTACTGCTACAAACAACTTCTTTTCTTTCAAAGAAAATAAATGTCTGAGAAATGCAACCTTTTATTCCAACTTTACTTTTTCTACCTTTGTCCCATTTAAATTTCCTCAAGTGCTTTAATATTAAATGGACATTTAGGCTTTTTTTTTTCCTCTTCCTAAATGGCTACTCCACAGTTAGCAGGCTTTGTAATATTCCTGAAAAGCTACTAGGTTATTAAATCAAGGAGAGCTTTTAGGGTTAGAACCCTCATGGAAAACGTGCTGTTTCTCTATCCTTTTCTTCCCTATTATTCTTCTATGGTTTTCTTAAACATTTTTCCCTCGAGTTTTTCTGCTGATCATCACAGGGTTGCCCATGTGTTAATGTGCTAGTTCTGAGAAGGGATGCTCTGTGACAGGAATATTTTTATCCACCTTCCCTGTCTTTTGTTGGTTTGTTTTGTGAAACTGTCTTGGAGAGCACAAACTGAGCTCCTCTGAGATGAAACTAAAACAAAAGGCAGGTTACAGGACCATATCTTTATATGCTAGTGCTTGAACTGCTAATGCTCATTCAGTGCAGGGCAGAGCCAGCATAAAACATTTCTCCTTCTCTCCAGTAACACCTGCAAGCATGAGGTTTTAATTTACAGCTACACCTGTTTCAAACTTGCTCTGAGTGTGCTGCACAACTTGCTAATGAAACTACAGCCTCAATTATGCTGTATTCCCATCCACCTGAAAGAAAAATATTAAAAGTGTGGTGTGAATCCTAAAAATAGGCTTAAATATCTGCATTTTAGTGCTGTTTTCAACAGCACCAAATGCCTTTTTTTTCCTCTTCCTAAATGGCTACTACTGAAAAGTGCAGGTCATCAGTACAGTAGTTTGGTGTCTTAGTCTTTAAAGCATCTGTTTAATCCTGGTGTCTTCAGATGTATGGGACAGAATTTCAGTAGGAAATTCTGTGGATGGTTACCAGAGTGAAATAGAATTCAGTTCTTTCACAGATACTCTTTGGTGAATTAAAAGAGCAGTAGATCTTATTTTCACCACTAAAATAATCTCAGGGGACTCTTATCTGTAAGAAGGAACACATTTGTGAAGTGCAGGAGGACTATCTCTTAATGCTGATGACTTTAATGGAACTGTACTTGCAGACCTGAATGTCACTCACTGGCATCATAAAACTCCAGAGAGTTTTTCCAGAGAAAATCCTTCCTGATTATTTGAGATGTTTGTTTATACATGGAATTTTTTTTTCTTCTAAACAGCAAGAATATGGATAGCACTGCCACAGCTCAAACCATGGCATGGATGCTTTCAAAAAATGTACCATTATGGTTTTCCTCTGAATGTTTGTTACTAACCAAAAAACCCAAAATTGATTCTTGCTGCTTTCTGTTTCTGCAGCTGGCTTTTACAAGGAGGTAGTCCCAAAGTATAAATAAACAGCAGTATTTACAGATAAATTAGCAAACTTGATTTACTTGGTGAATTCTCGTTCATTCTCACCAAGTGTACAATAATTGAGAAAATGCACTCTGAGAAGTGCCAGCTTTGGGATGCAAAGGATAAATTTGCTTAAGTGTTAGTTCTATGAAGAGTTCCACAAGTCTAATGTGATTTATGGCAGAATTAGTGGTCAAACCAAAACCCTGACCATTCTGCCAGGTAAACAGCTAATGGCTAAGCTGGCAGGTGAAGGAACTTAAAGGCTTTGATGAATAATACCATGAGAAGAAATCTGGATTTACAGGTCTTTTTCCAGCTGTATTTGGGATGGTGAAAACGAGCACACTGAGATGCTTGGTGCGCCTCCTGTTTCAGAAAGCAGCTCTGTGTGGAATAGGGGTAATTGTGTACTCAGAGGACTTTAATCTTAGTCTTTTACACTCTTTAGAGAACCAGGTTGGTGCACACATGAATGTATTTAGAATTTAAGAGACTTTTAAAAGCAAACTGTGTGTGGTTGCTAAAATGGAGATTTCCAAGTGATATGTTGCACACAGAGTTAAGGATCAGTTTGCTTCAGTAACCATGGGCTTCCTGAAAAAAAAATGAGCTGGAAATTGGAGTGTCCTGAGGCACAGATGTAGAAAACAGCCTATTTTGGGGAAAGTTGATTGATTTGGAACAGCAATTGGGCTATGGTAAATTGCATGAAAAAGTGACTGATAGGGAACTAGTGAGTGCTGTGGACATGTACCAAAGATGCCAAAGAGAGAGAGGATTCTTGAGCCTGTTCCATCCAAGCAAGCCCAGGCTGCCTAGATTGTGATGCTTTTGAGTGGCCAACAGAGTCCAAGTGCCAGGGCAGTTGCTGGGAGGAACAACTGCCACGAATGGAAACAAAATAAAAGATATCCAAGAGGAACAGGAGAAGAGGAAATAAGTATTAAAATTAATAAAAAGGCTCAAGACAGGTTTTCCTCAATTCATAGAAGTTTGAAGGGGAAGCTTTGTATTGACTGCAGCAGAGTAACTTTTAAGGGAATATAAAGGCTGTTCTGGCAGAGTTAGCCTGTGGTTTCTGGTGAAAAGACACTTTGAAAAGTGCTATCTACTTTGACCATGTAGATTATAAATATTTTGGTGAAATTCTGTTATACTTTAATTACCTATTCCTAGGAAGGGATGGCTCATCAGATTTTAGGTTTAAAGAAAAACTTTATAGCCATCTCCTGCTTTGAAGTAAGAAAAGAAATTGCAGATTGTTTTCTTAGATGGTTGGAGCTTGGTGTATCTTACAACCAGTTTTCTCCTGAAAATGTTATTGCTATGTTCTGCATCAATGGAATTCTTTAGTTTACTGCCTGTGCTGTTTATCAGAGGACTTTCTGTTCATTCAACAAAGGTTTACCTGTAATTATGGCATAGATTTGGACCTTGAAGTAAAACCACTATAAGGGTCTGGAGGACATGGAGTGAAAGAGTTCTTTTAGTTGTGTAGGATTTGTTTGATTTATTTGACCTTTAATTCAAAGTACAAATGCTGGTATCAATAACTGGAGAAGGGCTTTGACCTTGTGTCATGGGGCACATTTAAGATTTCACAGAGTATCCCAAGAAGATTCTAAAAATTATGTTTCAAAATTGGCCTAAAAAAAAGAAAAAGAAAGATAGGTAGAGGCATTTTATGTCTGCTTTCTTTCAGAATTGCTACTGTAATACTAGAACAGAAGAATTAGTCATTCCTAAGTCTGGCACTTAAAACATCAAAGAATAAGTTTGTTTATCCCTATCAAATGTGGCAGTCAGCAGTTCTTCCACAGATAAAAAAAAAAAAAGGAAAAAAATGTCAGGAAACGAGGACATTCCAAACTCTGGATCACACATTCTGCACACCCACTAAGGGACACATTGTGGTTTATCATTTACCACCAAACAGCTGTGGAATTGCCCTTGTGTATGTTTCCTTCTGATTTGGGTGTGTTTTGGGTTGGTGTGTTGAGGGGTTTTTTTTCCTGTATGTGGAGATAGAAGACATGGCCTGTGCTCCTCAGTTGTCCTGTGCTCTTGGTAGCACAGGAAAAAAGAATGCCAACAATGGTTTAATTAAAATCTAAATAGAGCTCCACAAGTATCAGAAATTCTTTTTGGAAGATGATTTTGAATGACCATGAAAATTTGCTCTATTTTAAAATTAACAAAAACATGTGTACATTAAATAAATGACTGGGGTAGTATTTCATTAATTGCTCGTGTTGTCTGTGCAACACAAAATATGCATTTACACAAAAGGTACAACATGGTTCAAGGACTGGACATGTGTTCACTCCTGCACAGGTTTATAAAGTTCTTCTCTTGGAGTTGTTTCACTAATTTCAATGCAATAGAAATCTCTTTTGATTTCTGCTGTACTAGTGAGATTCCTGCTTTCATCCTTTTATGATTGTCTTTGCCATTAAAAGAAAATTGTGTATGAATGTAAAATTGCTGGTGACACAGCCATTGGTTGCCCTGGGAGTACTTGCTACATCCTTCAGTTTAATTTGTTTAATATATGTAATTAATTAGGCAACTGCAACATGATAGAAATGTATTTGTGGATTCAGCCTCTGTAAATTAGTGGTAAACAATTTGATACTGCAGGACTTTAGAGCTTTCTCTGTGGGACTAATGATGTCTAATGCCTCAGCAATCATTTGTGGAGCTCATCATGTTTACCTATTAAAATGAAGTCATTACATTTTTTGCTGTAGAAATCTTAGAATGCTTTTGGTGCTACCTGCTGTGAATTTGGCTGTGAATTTCTCATCATGAACAGCACCTGAATGCAGGTGGGCAGGAAGCTGTCCACTAAAGTATTTTCCACAAAGGTAAAAAGAGGTCTCCTGAAGGGTGGAGATCATTTCAAATGCTTGGACTGAATAGCTGGAATGTGGCTACTTTTCTGCAGCAGGTGCTGTGCCCACATTTTGCAGCTGGGCAGCTACACTTGCAGCTCCTGAGCCTGCCTGCACAAATGATACATCTTTCATACATGAAAAACCATAGAAAAAAAAATAAATTGGAGGCTCAACTGAAAGAATTTTCAAAATTAAGCTCAAAACTGAGCTTTCCTAATTTTCTGTACAGAACTCTTGTTGTTTTACTTCCCTCAGACTATTTAGGGGAAGGAGATAATTTAGCTGGGGTCCAGGCCCATGGTTATGAATGTCATCTGTACCCAAGAGATAAGTGACGTAACCTTAATGCAAAGAAAAAAAAATTGCAACTTCACTTGTTTGCAAAAGTGGGGTTTTTTTCCCTTGAGGAAATTCTTGTGGTTTTTTTTGGCACTGTCAAGCAGCATAAATAAGAAACTTTAGGAACTTAACCATAGAATCAGTAGGGTTGGAAAAGACCTTTAAGATCATTGAGTCCAATCAGGATGGCAATTAGATGGGGCTCTGCTGGGATGAGCCTTTTGGAACTTTAGAGTCTTGTCTTTTTCCCTTGTTTTAACTTGCTCCACCTGCCAAATCTATTAGAAAATGGATTATTTGTTTCTTTTTGTGAGCTGAGGCCTAAATATACAGGAGGTTTTCCTGTATATGAAACAAAAAACTTTTTCAATAGGAAAGGTAAGATGAAAGTAGTGGAATTATTAATGGAGTACAAAAAAGATATTTTAGCTGGTGTCCTATGTATGTAGTATGTGAACAAAAGTGTTATTTTTCACGGGGTTGAAAGTGTCTATTTCTCTGCTGTGAAGTGTGAACAGGGTTAGGATCAGCAAACACCTTGTTAGGTAGGATAGCATTTGGTGCTTGTGTTGGAAATGAGATGCATTTTAAACCCTTTGTCAGCTAATTCCTTACTGGATTTTGAGGTTGAGATGGTGGTTTTCAATCAGGGCACAAAGTGTTGTGTGTGTGATACATCAGTTTATTAAGAAGTATCATACATTTTGATATAGAAATTCAACGCTATGTAGAATTCTCTGTAACTATAAAACACAAGCCTGGGGAAAAGCCTAACTCCTCAAATGTTAGTGGCATAAACATCATTCACAAAGAGATGAGACTTTCAACTCATGCTATTGGTTTCAATGGTTGCTTACAAACTCTAAGTGCATTTTTAAAGTAAGAAAAGCATCAGTGTCTTCTTTCCTTAGCTGGGTTTGGAGACCTGCAGGCTTTGAGATACTTGTGTGCATGGAGTAAGAAAGGATTTTGTGTGAATGTTGTAGCTTGATTTTCTGGACTGATTTTTTTTTCATGGAAAAAAAATATGGAATTTGGGATATTAGAGGATCTTTGGCAATTTTAAGGGGATTTAAAACATTTAAGCAGGTGATGTTAATTGCATTTTGAAGGACAACCAGCTTAGCTGGTCAATGAGGCTCCCTCATTTTCAGTACTTATTCATTTGCTTCACCTGACAGGGCTCACACAACCAGTGATCTTGGGCTCTCTTTACCTTGTCCAAGGTGGGGGACCTTTTTGCTATCCCTGACTTCCTTCACTGAGGTAAAACTCCTGCCAACAAGTGATCCAGGATCTCTAAACCTTGTGTGAGGCACTACTGAGTGCACCACACTCCCAACATTTTATTAAGGAAGGTATTAAGGATGCTTAATTTCTTTAAAAACAGAGAGACCCCAAAGAACCCACAGGAGCAGCTCTTGCAGAAGATAAACATGTAAAGAAAAGTAAAGACAAATGGAGGCTCTAAGCTCCACTGTCAACATGCTGGGAGAGCAAAAATCCCTTTGCTGTCTCTGTGGGTCTGTCCAGGCTGTCAGTCAATATGTGCTTTATTACACACCTTATTGATCCAGAGCACCACAGCAGAGTGCCAGCACACTTTGTACCCTGGCATGGCACTGGGGCTGGCACTCTTTCAGGCTTTCCTGAACTTCTCTCCTGTAAACTCTTGGGTGCTGTGGCCTGAGGCTCTACCTTACGTAGCCCTTTCCCAGAAGAGATCTGAGGCACTGTGGGCTCCCCTTTAGCAGAGATGCTGCTGGGGATGAACACTTGAGGAGCTGAGCAGGCTGGAACTGGGGCTTTGGCAGCTACATAAGGATTTGTGTGCCCACTATAGGATGTCCCTTTAGGGACACTAGATTACAGGCAGTTGGCACATTTACTTTGTCCCAGTTCTTACTCTTCCATGTGAAGAAAGTAACCTGCCTCAGATTGTCAGAGAGACAAATGTGTGATGGTTTAAAAGCATGTCCTGGATGAAAGACAGAGAGAATCTTTTCTGACTTGTGCAATTTGAGAAGCAAACATGGGTGTTTACCCTGTGCCAAAATCTGCCCACATAAGCAGATCAGACTTTTTTTTTTTTAATGTTGTTCTGGAAGGTCAGAGACTACTTTTTGCTTTTTGGTTTGTTTTTGGTTTTTTTTTTTTGCTTAGTAAAGCAAAACAGAAACCAGAGTAATGATCTGATTTCCAATTTTTCTTCTCAGTGTACTTAGTTAAAAATAACTGTGGCAGTCTCACCTTTGAGCAAAGATGCTGTAACTTTAAAGTAAGCAATAAACTCATTTGTCCATTAAAAAAAAAAAGTAACCTCAAAATTACTAGTATAAATGGTATGAAATTATTTACCATGCAAGTGTTTGGGGTTCTGCCTCTGGACATCCTCATGCTTAAAAACTGTGTCACCTCCTGTATCCTCACTGCTCTCGTGGAGTCTGGAGCAGAAATTTGGGATTAGACACACTCAGTGTGCAGATGCAGTGTTAAGGGCAGCTTCCCCCTCGTGCTGTGTGTGTTTCAAAGAGCACTGAAGGATTAGTCTGCTGTAACATGTTAGGGCTGAATCATGAATTCGAGTCTCTTTGCTTTGCCAGGGGCAGTTTTTATTTGGATCTCTTTCCAATTATGGCTTACTATCCTATTTGCAAAAGAGCTAATAATTCTCTCCCTGATAAGGGTACTGTGGCTTTTCTTATGTTGGGGGATTTTTTATTGGGTGTGTATTTCTGATAAGCTCTTAGCAAAGTGGAAGTGTAACAGTGAGAACTGTGCTGGTTTGGGTATGTGTTTATGACAGGGTCAGCTCAGGCCAGTTTCTGCAAGGTTGTGGGGTCTGCAGGGTTATTTCTGCCCATGGATATATGGCATAAACTGCCCTCTTTATCCCAGTAGCTCCCCACTACTTTGTGAGGGTGTGACAGATGGTGGAGGGTTAGATAAGGGCTCAACTTTCCCCTATTCTGTAAACATTCTTTTCTGCTGAATATCCCAAACCTCTTGTTCTGAGTCTTGTTGGATACTGTTGAACCTCTGAGCACAAACAGAGGTTTAGTGATATCTAAGTCCATGAGGCAGCTTTTATAACATTGATGGTGATTAAAACATCCCAAACTGGTTTTTTGTGCTTATTTACACAATAGAAAAGCTCAGCAATTGGTATTGCCACAAGAAAAAGATACTCAGTTTTCTCAATAATTTTTTCCTACTAGTTAAACACTGAGTAACTTAATTTCTAAAACATTTAATTGATAAAGTAAAATAGCTGAAATAAACACTTCTCTATTTGACTAGATTTCCTTTATCTAGTAGTGATCACTTCTTTACACCCTTTTATTTTGTCTACTACTGAGCTAAATTGCTAATAGTTGAAGTAGGTTTCAGCACAACTGCATCTGAAATAAGTGGACCTCTGACTATTTAAGGAGAAAATTTGCCCTTTGTTGAAATCATGATTGCCACATCCCCATAAGAGGGATTTCAAGCATGGAAACTGAGGAGAGGGGCTTATTTATACCTATTGAGGACAAACAGAATAGCTCCTATCTTATGGCTAATTGTGCTAGGTTTGCTTTTTGCCATGGAGGTTGCAGGATTTCTTGGCCCTTGTGGCAAACCTCAGTTTGATGGCCGGCAAACAGCTTTAAATTCAATGAATTGGGAGTCATTGCATTTGGAAGAAGTTGTCCCAGGAGATACCACAAATAGGAGCAGCTCTGTGGTGATTCCATCAAGTACTAAAAGGTACCCAAAAGGACCACATGGGAAGTTACTTCCAGGATTTCTGCTCTTTGTAGACATGTTATCACAAACTGCTCAAAGCAATTGGAACACCTGATCTTTTTTTTTGAGTTAATATTTCTCTGATTCCTAAAGATCCAGAGTTGCAATTTTTTTTTTCCAAAGTAATTTTGGCACTAAGTTGTTACTTAAAAAAAAAAAAAAAGGTATTTTTTCTGTACTTCTGTGATGAATTGATACCACTGCTCCACTTCTAGCAACCAGTTATCAGGTTGCACTCTGCAATCAGAAAATCTGCAATCAGATTCTTTTGAACTCTTCCACAAGTCTTGTCACAGCACCTTTCTTTCACTACGTGATTTCTGCCTGCACAAACACAATTTAATGTTGAAGTTCATTTAGATGAGCTGTTGTAATGTTGCCTGATGAGCTGCCAGATAGGCACGTGTAGATACTTCAGCTGAGATTTGATCTGTTGCTGCTAAATTCTCACTTGCCTGAGGTTTTCATAATCCTTAGGGCATTACCTCGGCTGCTAATTACTCCTCTCATCATGTACAAAATTGTGTTATTTCCCTTAAAGGTGATGCATCATCTTCATCCAGCTTAACTTGCAGACCTGCAAGTCTGTTTCCAGTGTTCCATTGAGCTTCTTGTTCTACTGGTTTCCAGTCAGCTTCCACTTGTCAATTACAACAATTTGGAAGCACGTGATTTCAGTACCTAGACTTTTAAATTTTTGAATGTAGTTAATTTTACCTATTGGGCATACCTGTCCCTGCTTCCTTTTCAGTGTCAGCAGTTGCATATCCATGCAATGATTATGTCTGACTTGCAGTACATTTTAAAATATCTATGTGCAAAATGTCATGGGGGTACACTTTGTACTGTATTCTGTGCTGTGGACCAGGCCAAAGGGGAGGATATGGTTTAATCATTAGAAACCTTGGACTGAGAGGCATTGCTTCAGGTTTCTATTCTTGGTTTTAATGCTGACTTAACATGTGACTTGTGTGAGTGATATAACCTTTGCAGGCCCCTGTCTACCCACAGATAAAATTAGTGAAATAATTTCTACTTCTCAAGTTTTGTCATTAAAAAAAGTACACAAGTCTGTCTGCGCAAGCCCACTAAATTAAAAGTTCAGCTCTGAGGATCCGTTTTCATCCCTTTCACTCCTCATCCTTCACTGGCACAGCTTCCCCTTTCTGGGGTACTGGCCCATACATCCAGGTAGAGATCTCTCATGACTTTATCTCAATAAACCAAAGGAATTATAAACCAGAAGAATGAGGATCAGGAGCACAGGAGAAATCACATCTTTTGTGTATGGCCTATGAATAAACAAACCACTCAGGCAATCCTGGTAAACCTCATTTTCAGTCAAAGGCAATAATTTACTACCTGAGCTCAGCCTTTTTGACCTGCCTAATCCAGACACGCCAAATTTTGGTAGTTGTAGATAATGAGAAGAATGAAAAAGCCAGAGCACCAATCAATTTTGTAAAGCAGTCAGGTGCCACCTTGCCATAAATGATGTACTTGGGTTGGACAAAACTGTGACAACTGTGTTCCTCTATGGCCCATACAGGAGCTGCATTGAGCAAGTTTTATTTCTGCAAGGAGTTAAAAATATTGCACTTATGCAACTTGTAAGTGGTATAGATTTACATATGCATGAGTCAAAGATCTTTTTTTGCCCTTGCTTGTGTGATTAGACCAGCTAGAGACAAAAAGGACCTCGAAAGGAATTGGCCCAACTGTGCATTTGTCTTATGGCTCTGCTCTATAAAATACCTCTCATCTCACAGGAGATATGAATGCTCTCTGGAAAATCCCACTCTTTAAGTACAATCTAGTGTTGACAGTGCTAATTTGGATCTGTACTGTGCTTCTCCTCAAGTTTCTAGTGTTCAAAATAAAAAAGAGAAAATGGAAGTTCCTGAAAGCTGGAGCCAAAAGAGCAAAACAGTTTTGAATCTTAAGTGATACTCTTGGACTGAATTTAACAGTGAGGAGAAACTCAGTTTTGTTAGCTCCACCTTCATGTATGAGGACTGCATGAATTAGTGGAAAAGATTTCAATTGTAAAAGGAGTATTGTCAAAATAGAAAATAAAAAAAGGAAGAAGAAAGAGAGAAGGAAGGAAGGAAGGAAATTAATTTTTTTAGCCACTGCTACAGCAACAGATTTCCACAAAAGGATGCTGAAAAGCCACATAGTCTTTCCTTGGATTTGTGCATCTGCTAAAAACTTAGCAATCCAAGAGGGAAACATTAAGAAACTAATCAAAAAATAAAAAAATTAAAATAAAGTTTAATATATGAGTGAGTGTATCTGATGAAACAACTTGGAGAAGAGACCAGAAGTTCTGTGTGCCAGCACAAAGCCTAACTCTAAGCTGGATACATGCTCTCTGAGTGTTCCTGGAATAAATGATAACACTCACAGATGAGTGAGAGAGGCACAGAGCCTTATGACATTATTTATTATATCTCAAAGTGCCTGCTTTGCTGAGAGGGTAAATACCTGTTAGAGACAAAGGCTGATGTCAAAACTTCTACTGACACTACTTAGAGCAGAATTTTCCTCATCACCTTGGCATTTAGTCAGTGCAGGTAGCAGAAGACTACTCTCTCTTGTTTGACCATGGCTATACTGGTATACAACTTCATACCTGTAGTGCTGAAGCAGTAGCCTTTCCTTTTTGTATTCCAATCACTTCCAAAATTATTCTTCCAGCTCCTAACCCTTTGATTTTTTTAGTATTTCCTTTTAAAACATAGAAGTGTATTATTCCAGAGGAGTTTCTGTGGATACACTGTACTCAGAGACAAAATAGCATCTTTGTTCCAGTTGTGTTACCTTCTTGTAAAGACTGGGCTTGCTGCTTGTGGAGAAACTGGGGGAAATTTCTACAGTAATAGAGATGGTACTTTTTAAAAACACAGCCCATCATTCATGGTACCATGAAAATATTCATGTTATCTTAAAACAATAATGTTATCTTAAATGTGGCTTCCAAAAGAAATGTTTCCTGAAATACAATGTATAATACAAACTTGGCTATATATGCAAAGGAAAACTAATTACAGGGAAACAGAATTACTGTCTCAAATCCAAAGAGCTTGAGACAGGAAAGTTTCTGTCATTCCTCTTGAGAAATTAGAGCCCATTCACATTTAAGCTCTTCTCAGAAGCTTGTTCTGAACTTCTGGGAAAGAATTCAGGAAAGTGGAACAAATAGCATTTATTGTGATTCTGTAGTCTTTTACAATGGACAATATTATTTAAAATTATTTAGAAGAAACATCATCATATTAGCTCAGTAGAAGTGCATGCCTTTGGATAATAAATGCCAATTGACAGTAGCTTTGCTAACTGTGATTACTCTTTATGAGCTTAGGAGAAGCAGTCCCTCCCTGAGCTCCTGAGGGGCCTGCAGACCACTCGGGAAAAACTCAGACCTATTCTGTTCTGGGGTTTAGACCAGGGCACAGCAACAGGTTTAGGAAATACAGCACAACTCAGACTCCAGTCAGTATCGAAAATTAGCAGCCCTGGAAGTTCAGGGTAAGGTGACAGGGGTGTGTCAGTGAGTTTATTATAATTATCAGGTACTATGATGGGGTGTGTTGCATGGATCATCATGGATGTTCCTAATTAAGCTGCTGATGTACAGAAAGCTATGCCAACAGGTATCTTTACAGGTCTGGATGCCAAGGCAAGAGCAGGAAAAAAGTAGGGAATTCATGCCTTTTTGTATTTTCATGTAGTAGAAAACAAGGGAATCAAAGTCTTAGACTCTAGAATCTGAAGGTGCTTCAGGGTGTTCTGTGAATAAAACCACGACTGTCTGATTTTCCCAGCGAAAGAATATCTCCGGGGCGAGGATGTTTTTGTAGTAAAGTACAACTTTTTAGGATGTGCAGATTCAATGTAAGTACTGTTCCATTATTGGGTGGGTGGGTGTGTGAGACAGCAGAATAAATGACTCGGTTTGCAGGGATGAGTAACGACCCAATTCCTCTGCTCAGCTAAGGTGTGATTCCTTGGCAGGCTGATGTTGCTGTGGAGGCTGCATTCATTTGTATTTGCATACTATGGGGATTACTTTACACAGATCGCCTTAATTCTGTGTCTGAGCTGATGCTGAATCTTCTCTGTGGTGTTTATTACCTCAGACTGTATCTGCTCAGGAATTCTGCTCGAAAGGGGGAGTTTTTCACTCAGGGAGCACAGGTGTATGGCGTGAGGTAAAGCGATTTATGTGGAAAAAATAAGGAAATCTGCATTCAAACACGCTTTTTAGGTAATGGGAAGTTTAGTATGTCATTTGGTGCCAATTTAAGATAATTTCCTCTCCTGCTAGAGAGATGTGAACTGAACCGCAGATTGTGTTGGCTCTTTCTAGTCTTTGAGAAGTATCAAAGTTAACGAGCCAGAGGGATAACGCTGGGGGCTGAGAATAGGGAGCGTGCAGTTTTATTCTTGCCCCGGCAATTATGCGCTACCCATGTGGCCACGGCGTTTAACTCTTGGTACCCTCAGTTTCTCTGCTTGACAAATAGTGACTCACGCGTTCTGCGCGGGGAGCCAGTGCAGCGTTACAATTCCTGCTTGCGAAATCGCCTTAAATCTTTCGGAGAGAAGCCTTAATGGTTGCAGGGTAAGGCCAGCAGTGCCGCGGGCGGGATGCGGGTGCAGACACGTATCATTTCCCAGCCGCCCATCCGCATTTTCCAGCCCGCTGGAACACGAGCGGGAGGCGGCGGGAGCCGGGCGGCCGCGCTCCCCCGGGGGCTCCGGCGGCGGCGAGGGGCGGCGGGAGCCCCGCACGGTGCGGCCGGGCCCGCCAAGAGTTAACGGCGGCTCCCCCGGGGCCGCGCCGCCGCCTCCCCACGCCGGCGCTGCATTATTATTATTATTGCTCCCCCCTTCCCCTCGCCTTCCAGTTTTGGCAGGGGATTAAAGCAGCTCCCCCCTGTGGCAGCAGTGACCCAGAAACGAGTTTGATTCACGGAGTCCTTCCTCCATAACAAGTACAAACGTCAGTCAGAGGGAATCTGTGTGTGAGAGAGAGAGAGAGAGTGTGTGTGTTGTGCGTGTGTGTGGCGCAGCGAGCCGCTCTCCGTGCCCGCTGCCCGAACTCATGCGGCGGCCCCGAGCCCTCCGCGCAGGGGGAGCCCGGCCGCGCCGCCCGCCCTCGCCGCCGCCGCGCCGCCGCCAGCAGGTAACCGTGCCCGCCGCAGCGCCAGCCGCGGAGCCGCCAGCACAGCCATATTTGATGGGGTTTTTTTGTCGCTCCGGAGGCGGCGGGAGAGCAGTTTCGTGCCGAAGGTCGCTGCCTAGTGGAAATAAGATAGTACGTCATTAACATGGCGCCAAGAGCCGCGCCGCTCGGTACGGGGCGAGGGGAGGCGGCCGAGTTGCGGCTCCGCTATCCCACAAGCAACTTGTGCGGGGCTGTGGCGGGCGGAGGCGGGAGGGGAGGCAGCGCTGCCGCCCGGTGCCGGCTCCGGCTCCCTTTTTGTTCCGCTGCACCGCGCAGCTGCCCAGGTGCAGCGGCCAAGCGAGCCAGCCGCCGGTGTTCCGTGCCGTGCCGATCTGCGCCGTGCCGTGCCGTGCCGCCGGCCCTGCGCCCCAGGCGTCGCTGCAGGCTGCGCCGCGGGGGCAGCGCCGGGTATCGCCCGCCGCGGAAAGTAGGGAGCGTTGGAGCAACTTGGTAGCCAGATGGCAATGGCAGAGCGCAAGTCTTGCTCGGATACTGATGTGTAGGAAGGGGGTGGGGGAGAGAGAGCCATGGCCACTGTGTGGCACCGTGTTACCCAGATGCCCACGAGAGCCGTCGCCTCTCGCCGCGGGCGGGGAGCGGTGTGCGTGGGAGAGGAGGTGTTCGGTGTGAGGGAGCAGCTTTGCTTCCCCCCCCCCCCCCCAGTCGCACTTGGATTTGGCTGGGGGGGGGGGGGGGGGTAAAAATGCTTGGAAAGCTTAAAAACTGCTCATCGGTGAAATTAAAGAGAAGTTGCCTTTCGGAGCGGGAGAGCTGCAGCCGATCTGCCTCCCGCTCCATGGGCGCTGGAGGCGCGGAGCGCCGGGCTGTCAGAGCTGGCCCCGTCCCCCCAGACGGGTGCGCGGCGTCTCCCGCTGGAGAGCAACTTGCCCGAGCCCCGAAGCGCACGTGTTTGAGAGTGGGAAAAGGCGGGGAAATGCGCGGGGCGGCATCGGGGCAGCGGCCGGCAGGTGCACGGCGACCCCGCCGCGCCCGGCCCGGCCGCGGGAGCTGCGGCGCGGGGGGCGCGCACAGAACTTGGGCAGGACGCGGGGGGGCCCGGCCCCCTCACGGCGCTGGCTCCCGGCGCAGGCCGAGGGGGGAACCCGCGTGGCCGCGCCGGAGTTTGTGGGCGAGGGAGCGGAAAGGCGGCCGGCGGTGTTGGGGCGCGACCGTAACATCGCGGGGGGAGCGTGGGGAGCGGCGGCGAACGCCCCAGCTTGCTCGGGCGGCGGTCGGGGCAGCTCCGCGGTTCGGCTCTTGCCCGGTGCCTGGCGAGCAGGACGGAGCGGGGCTGCGGCATTGCTGTGTAACGGGCCGCTCTCCCCGGGGAGGTGAGTGCGGCTCCAGCCATCATTCCACTTGTTCCTCTTAGACAAAGCCACCCTGCCCGCCCCTGGGCTCGCGTAGTCGCCAGCTCCCAGGAGAATTTTGGTGGTGTTTGGGTTTGTGTTTTTTTTTTTTTTTTTTTTTTTTGAGGGGTAGGTGTGGAGGGGGGAATGTTTTGTTGTTTCGGTTTTATTTGCGGAATTTTTTTTTATTATTTGCTTTTCCCTTCCCGTTCGCGCCCGCCCGTTCGTTCCCGATAGGATGATTTTGGGAAGGGTGGAGGCAAAGGGTGTTTGTTTGTTTGCACCGCCTGCTGGTTGGTTTCCTGTGACAAGAGGTGATAACACAGTTTCCAGAACTGTCTGGGAGTGGGAGGAGAGACGGACAGAGAAAATGAGCTCGTCTCCGAGCTGCCGCTCCATCCGCCGTCCCGTCCACCCCCTCCGTGGCAGCGTGGCCGCGGGGGCGGGCGGGGAAGGTGCCGCGGCCGTTTTGGGCAGTGACAGCGCTTTGAGCCACAGGCGGCGGAGCCGGGGGCACCAAGTTTGATTTGCAGCCGTGGCCGAGCGGATTGGTGCGGCCGGCGGCGGGGAGGAGCGGCAGCCGGGAGGGAGGAGAAGGAGGGGGCGAGCCGGGCTGTTTCCCCTGGAAGGCCGGCGGCCGTGCAGCTGGCCGGGGAGGTGCCACCCCCGCGGGGGAGGTGTAGCCCGGACGGAGGCTGATCCGTGACCTCAGCCGGCCGTGCCCCGGTGGCTCCGGGGTCGCTGCCGCCAGCCCTGGGCGGGCGCGGGGCCGGAGCCGAGATGGGATCGCTGCCGGAGGAGGAGGATGAGGAGAGCCGCCCTGAGCAGCAGCCAGCCGGGCTGCAGCCGGCGGTCGGCGTGAGTGCGGCTTTGGAAGTGTCTCCCGAAGGCTCGGCTGCTCTCAGCCTGCGGGAAGCGGCTCCGAGCCCGCGGCGGCCGGGGCTCAGCGCACCTGCGAGCAGCGCCTGCCCCCCGGCCAACTTCTCCTGCCGGCCCTCTCCGGCTGATCGGCTTATTCTGAGAAAGTTTATTAGGCTCACCGGCAGGTGAGAGCCAGGGCATCCTGAGATCTGTCAGCCCCCCCACCCCTTCCCAGTGAAACAGGCCGTGGAAGTATCAGAAATTCCAGCAGGATTTAGCAACACGTCTTAGTTGACGTTTTAATGTCAAAGGCTGAAGATGCTTTTATGCCAGCCCCATTTTTCTGAGAAACATTTAGCTGTTATTTGGAATAATTTCCTTTTGAAGCAGGTGCTGTCTTTTGACTAAGTCAGAAGCTGCCCACACTTGGAAACCTAAAACCTTCATTAAAGTTATGCCAAAATATGCTTGTTATGATTCTATTTCTAGAGGTTTCTCACACTCAGTGGGATATTGTTGAAACAGCAAGGACTGTATGTTTTAGTGGCAGGATTTTCCCTCTGGCTTCAGATACCACTTGCTCCCTGCTTTTGAGCTATGTTTAATACATATGTTTAAAATAAAATAATAATAATAAACTCCCCTTTCCTCTCACAGCTGCAGATTTCCCTTCCAGCTTCTCTGGTTTCGTTCCCAATTCACAGAACTAGTAAAAAAAACCAAACTTCCAGTGTTTCCTCAAATGATTTCTCCATGTGTTTAGTACTGCTGCTTCATGCTCCTGTTTTCAGCTGGAGATGACCAAGGTGGAAGAGATGAACTGCAGAGGGTGCAGGTTGGGTTGCATTAATTCTTGGAACCCAGTTTATGCATTGCTCAAGATTTTGGATGGTCAGTTGCACTCACTCCCCCACACTTTGGGAATAATTTGCTGTCACTGCTCAGGTAGGAAGTTGACATTATGAGCTGGCTTGCACAGGTGCATAAATGAGCACATGGATTCCTGAGAAGTGTTGGGTTGATATGGCCAAATTGTGCTTTTTTCATGTATTGATAAATTTTGAATAGGTGTGCTGAATTTGGTAGAAATATTCCCTGTGGAGAACAACTGTTGGCCTTGTTTGCCAAGTACTTCTTTGTTTCATGAGACTTGGAAGATTTTTATCCTGCAGATTTAAGGTCTGTGACTCTTTGCACTGTGGATGGTGCTCCATAATGGAATTTAAAAGTTTTAGCTGGATTTGAGTAATGCAGCTTATTTCTGATGTGCTTCTTTTTTTTTTTTTTTTTTTGTTTTGTTTTGTTTTGTTTTAGGTCTAGGGTAGAAGCCAAAAAGCTTCTTGTGGTGTCAGGTGTCAGTGAACAAGGGGTGGTGTTATAAATAAGCTATTTAAAAAGAGCCCAATAACAGAAGCCAAATTGCTGCATCTTCTACCCATTTTATTAAGCTGTGTCACACTTCACTTCCATTTGTACAATAGGTGTTCTGAAGCAATTTCTTGTGTACTAGAGATAATTGGGTCTTCATTTCATTGCAGTTAGTGGGTTACTTTGAGGAAAAGGCAGTTTTTCAGTTTGTCTTCAGGCTGTACATCTGTCATAACTCTGCTTTCTTCCCATTCTGTCTCTGCAGCTGTTCGGTGCAGTTTGTTACAGTGACACCCGTTAACATGGTTACAGTTAATTGTCTGTCAGAGTTTGAATTATACACTCTTTTACCCAGGGGTTTATGCAGCCCTTGAAAATACTTCACTAAGAATTGTGCTGTGGAAAACCTTTGACCTGAGGATGTAGATTTTCCCACGTATAATTTTTTTTTTTTACAATCTGGTTCTGCTTAGCTTTGCATAACAAGGACTGACACACTTTACATCTTTCTCTTTGATTGCCTCTCTACTTGAGGTCAAACTGAGTGAAGATCCATGTGGGGTTCTTAACTGTGCACATGGTATCTGGCACATGGAGGTGTGTGTGTGCATGCTGTTGTTCCAGTTTCATGGGGTAGTGTCTGGATTTCTGCTCTTTGCATTTTTTACACTCTTATCAGTGCAACTCCTGGCACTCCGGTGTGGGAGAAAAAAGGAAAGGTCACTGGACATCAATGTCCAGTGGGGTCTTAGAGTTTTGTTGATAATTTATCTCTTGGAGAGGTAAGGATGGAGTAGCATGGTAATGACACTGCTAAAAATAGTGAATTTGCTGTGCTGTGTCAGGGTGCTGAGTCTAACCCATTGCACTGCATCTGGCATCAAATACTGGGAAGTGGACAGCCAAGTCTCTATGCCTACCTGCATCTGGTTATTTGTATAGATTGAGGTGTTTGTTGCCCAGCTCCACAAGGATATGTAAATTCAAATGCTCTTGTGTGGCCTGACATTGATTATATTGGATTATTGGCCAGTCATTTCATTTGAGCAGCATTTACAAGTGTTTTGAAAAAGGCCTCCCACGCTCTCCAAAATACAGAAGTCGGTTTCAGGTGGTGTAATTTTGCCTTCAAAAACAATTTGAGCAAAGGCACCATGGAAATCCAGAGTTACATTCTTATGTTTAAAGTTTGTATCTAATCGTTGAGCAAAACTCAGAGCTTAACTTGCGGAGCAAGCAGGATTAAAAAGGATGGAAAAGCATCTGGTGATGTGTTTCTGTAAAGCAGAGCAGCACCTTCAGCCTCTGGAGCAGCAGAGTAGGGCATGCTGTAAGCTATGCTTGGCCTCACCAGTGCTGCCCTGGTGTGGCCAGGTCATCTGAGGGTGGCTGGGGACGGAAAAGGCATGGTCTGTGTCCTGTTGGTGCATTTATCATGGTGGTGTGACTGCATGAAGTGCTCTCGGATGCTTTGCTGCCTGTGGAATTGGAGTAACATTGCCAGCAGAATCGTGGCTGTTTCTCAAAAGCTGTGTTTGGCTGAAAGCTGGCATTAGCCTGAGCTCAGTTTGGTTCCTCCCCAATAAATTGGTGGATGTTACACTGGAGTGTCAGGAGAAAACATGATCAGCATGCTGTGTTTTGGTCTGACTGATTTCTGAAAGGATGCTTTTATAAAAAGGAACAATCCTCTTTCGAGGAAATGAAACTGAAAGTTTATGTATAAGAGTTGTTGAATTATTAGGAATTCACAGGAGTCACTGGAAACTGACCGAGGGTGTGGCTTGGTGAGGCAGCCTTTGTCAGCTTAGGGTTGTTGGACTGCAGCAGCTTTTGGAGTGCTGGGCTTTCCCTTTAGGTGAACAGTGTGCTGGGCAAACACCCTTGTGGGCTGGTGTTAGAATTTGGGAAAAACAGAAATGTTTGATGGAAGACCCAGGGTTCACCCACAAACACTGCTTGGCTGACTGTGTCCTCTCTTCAGAGAAAGACACATTCATCCTTTTGTTCATTCTGAGAAGGGGTTTGGGAGCTCCTTCTGTGGCCGGGGTGGCTGCAGTGGATTTTTGTGGGAACTTCAGGGCTGGACAGCAATTATGTGATTGCAGGCACTTAGGAATTGAGCTCAGTCATCTGGGTGTCTCTTCCTGCCCTGCAAGTGTTGCAGGCTGGGGTGCATAGCTTTGGCTCCTGGTATTAAAGCTGGCCTCAAATGTTTTGCTGGTTTTATGCTTACATGGGAATTCTCTTTGCTTACAGGCATAGTGATCGTGGTGTCTGCCTGCTGGAACAGGGCAAAAACTTGCAGCATCAGTCTGCATCTAACTCACTATCCATAACCCATGTTTGTTTTTAATGTGCACTTTTTAACATGTTTCTTGTGTGACTTTGAGTCACCACCACCTGACAGAAACCAGTAGCATTTCAATCTGCATGGTTGTAAATCTTGCTAGCTGTTCCAGTGTTATCTCTAGAACATGTGTTAGATATGAACATCTGCTGGTAGCAGTTTAAAATTATTTTAGAGGTTGAAAAAAAGCTGTTCTTCTAATGACTGAAGTTCCAGGGGGTTGATCTTACGAGGTTTGAGTCTTGCTCTAAGAAGCCAAATGCTCTTTTCTCATCTGTGATTTAGCTCCCTGTAAATTCAGGTTAGGCTCAAGGATGGGAAAATGAGATCTCTAAGTTTAATTTTTTTTTCCCACACAGATCTATAAAACAATCTCCCAGGAGCTTCATCAAATGGGATATTTCTTTTAATGATACTATTGAGAACACAGGCTTTTCAGTGTGGCCAACTTGAGATGCCTGACTAGAGTGGACAAGGAAATTAGCTGCCTTATCCAATACTCTGTGCTCAGGAAAGTGGCTTCTGCTCTGGATTATTTCCTGAAAAGCTCTGGAGAGTGCTTAAACTGTGGGAGGTGTGATTACCAGTCTTTCCTTTAAACAGCAACCAAAAAGGAGATGTTGGGTTTGTTTTTTAAAGACACGTGGTAGGAAGAAGAAGGTTCTGTCTCTTTCCTTATTTTTTTTGAATTTGCAGAAAGTATGTTAGGAGAAGATCAACTCAAAATACACTTGTCCAGAAAGATGTAAAGGAGCAGAACTCCAAATTTTCTTGTTTGTTGCAGGTTCACAGGTGTGTCTTAGTGTACATAAACTCTGTTGTTTTGCTTAACAGTGTATTGTGCTTTTCAGTCCATGTGGGAAATAAACCAAGAAGTGAACCAGAAATATACAAATTACACTTCTGAGACAGAACAAATTTCCTGAATTTTCTTCCAAGTTTTCTTTACTTTGTTTATGGGAGATTTTTGATAAGTGAATATCTTCTTTTACTTTGCTGTTATTAATATGTGAATTAATAGAAAAAGTACCTTACAGGTAGATATTCATCCCTCTAGTTTTGGCCTTGTAAAAACTAATTGATTTTTCAGCTCTGTCTTAGCCTGTTTTGAATCTGAATATTGGCTTTCTGTCTTTCTAAGTGACTGTATAGGAACTTGGCTCAGGATCTCTTAAATTTATACCAGATCTGTATTCACTGGGTTTTGATGGTCCTGGCTGGTGTGGGTATTTATCCACTGGCAGCATTTCCATCTCCCATACACACAAAGTTCTGGCCTGCTTCAAAGCAATTTTTGGAGAGAATTCTTCTAGCCCTGTAAGAGGCTGCCACTGATGATTCTTTATTCTGTGGCATCAGACACTGTATGTGAACTTTTACTTTATGAAGGGGTGACAAAAGGTCTTGGTGATGTGAACCATTCAGCTTCTCTTTAGTGAGCAAAGTTTGCGGTTCAAAACTGTTACATGTTTCAATGACAGGTGTATTAAATTGCACTCTGAAAAGTCAGTCTGTGGAAGGGAGGCTTCCCCCCAACTCTGTTTGCAGGTATAATATGAAAAAGGAGGCAGTCCTGCAATGCTCATGCTCTTAGAACTGTATTAACTTCTCTGGAAGCAGATATTTTGGTGCTTTATTGTAAATAGTGTCAGGCTTTGTTAGGTTTTTTGGGTTTTCTTATTTTGGGAATCAGCCTTATAAAAATTGAAGGCATTACTGAATTTCTTACAATGAGCTGTGCTCTCAGTGAACGAAGTTGGAGCAGTTAATTCTTACATTGAAGGACCAATGCAAGGAGTTTTGTTCAGAGGGTTTGAGGAAGTCTGAGCTCACATGGAAATAAGGTTAGATTTTCTGCACTTAGGTAGAAGCAAAGGAATATTTTGGCATCTGATCTCCAAATCTGTGTGCAGAGGTGGGTATGAGGGATTTGCTGTTAGCAGAGTGCCTGGACCTTGCTGATACCAGGATTGATACGTGGTAAGCAAAGACTCAGGGGTTTTGATGTGCATCTAGAGTCCTTGTCAGTTTAACTTATGGTAGATATGCCTTTTTGGACTTGTCATGTCTTTATCTGCTCTTCAACTTGCACTTTTTAATAGCTTTTTACATGTAAACACTGAGTAGCTATTTACAGCTTCCTTGTTTTTACTGAATTTGGCTTCGTTCCACAGTGAATACACGTGAAAATGTCAGTGCCATGAGAACACCACTTAAAAAGATTTGGAACTTTTGGCCTTTTTATCACAGCCCCACGTGCCCATGAATTTGGTATTTTGGTAGAAATCTGGCATTTCAAAGGAACCTCTGAATAATGATCTGAATAATCTTACTCCCAAAGAGCAGTTAGTGTTAGGCATGGCTCTAGAAATGTCCCTGCAGGAGGAACTAACTCTCATCTTAGAGGGCGGTGCTTTCCAGGGCATAGATGATGCACGTTTAGTTAATCTGGGAAAACTGGGCTTGCTACTGCTGATGTTTTGTCTTTTATGTGTAAGTGGATGACTTTAATCTCCGATTTCGTAAATCTGCCACTTTAAACAGGAACAAAATTGCTCCAAAAATATATTAGCCAAAGTAAATATTGACACAAGCAGTAAAAACGTTATTGTATTGCAAATCTAGTGGCAGAATAGGCAGGAGAAGTTAAGCACATTGGCTGGGGATATTGAGTGATTTTAACGCCTCTCAGGACAAAACTCAGCTTTTTGGTGGGGGGAAAGCATCAGTGGGACTGTCCTCTCCACTCTCCAGCGCTGTTCACCTGCTCATAGGATCACAGCCTAATTAAGCACCCTTGAGAGGCTCCCTGTTCATCTTTCAGCTGCTGTTGGAGTTGTTTGTTTTCCTTTGTGTGCTGTAAATGCTCGCATGCCATCAGAAGCACAAGCTGCTGAGTGTGTGTCATTACCTGGGGTTAAGTGCTGTCTCATTGCTTCCCAGGCTGCCTGCTGTTTCCCGGGGAGATCATGAAACGACATCGGCTTCCTAGCAGCAGTGAGGACTCTGACGACAATGGCAGTAAGTGCTCCTTTGGTGTAGAGTGCAGGAGGTTACGAGCTGGAAAACGTGTCCTAACGCAGTGCTCCATGTGCCAGAGGCATTCTGCATATTGGTTGAGCTGGGAGCAATGTGTGTTGTAAGGATCTGAGGTTTTGAGCCCAGTCATTCTGAGCACAGCTGGACAGGAGATCCAGGATCCCCCCATTGAACTGACATCTTAGTGAATAAGATAAAACAAGAGCTAAACTAAAACATGTAGTTTTAGAGAATAAAATAAAAGAAGAGCTTTTACCCGTTAAAATATGAAGCAGTTAATCTTGGAATTTCTGAAGTTCTGAAATAGATACAATTGACTGACCTGTTACTTCTTACAGCGCTTGTTCATAATGTCATTTGCTATAAAATATAAACCTTCTATCAAACTTGAAAAATTCTCTACAAATTCATGTCCCACCAAAAGTCAGTGGTCATCTTGGAAATCTTGGCAAGCAGCATAATTTAATCATCATAAGGACAGAGTGAGCATGGAGACATCTGCTGACATTGCCCATAGAAGTTTGCATAAGGATTTGAAATTTGCCTTGGTCTTCTCACACCCTCTTACACAGTGGGAAAGTATAGTGCTTAAGCAAAAAAGAATTACAGACCATAAATGTTTTTCCTCACTGCATTTGAAGATTTTCTTTGAGGAATTGCTTACAAGAATTTGAATTCAGCAAATCACTGATTTGGATACAGAGCATATTTAAGGTTTTTAACTGTTCTTGTACTGCTGTAACTAGCACACACTGTGGTATCTCTCTCTGTCTTGTGTGTGGATTCCAGGCACTGATAATCATTCATTTAAGCAGAAAAAATAAGGGGTGGGGGGGGGGGAGGGACAAAATATCAGTTTAGGGAATGTGCCAAGGTGTCTTATTTGCCCAAATGAGCATGTAAATTGCACTTGGCAATACTGCAGCTTAGCCAGTTGTCAGAGAGGTTTTTGTGGTTTTAATTTGACCTATCTGGATGCACATCTTCAAGCCTGGGTTTTTTTTTCTAAAATTTCAGTCTGAAAATGACTGGGGTGGTTTCCTAGGTGCTTTTGAAAAGCTTCACTCTGAGAATTTACCCCTGTGGTACACTGTGGCTCCATGTAGGTGACTGCTTCACCTGCATGCATTTCATAGGTGTGTCTGTGCTGCCTGGGATCTGCTCAGGTATGGCCAAAGCTGCCTCTCTAAACAACCCTGGGCAAACTGGTGCTGAAATCAAGTAGTAAAGGTGAAGGGATTAGAGAAGGTAAGAACTAGCAGGCTGATTAGGAATTAATCCAAATAAGGATTGGGCAAGATCTGTTAGAGGTGAGGAATTTGGCTTGGTTTTGGAGAGCTACCTGCAGCTGGGGGATTTTGGAGGAAGAAACCCCAAACAAACCAGACATGTTTTTATTGGTCAGAAGTTTAGTTGAGGTTATGAAAATTGAATCTGTGTACTTCCTTAAAGGTGATGGGTACTTCCCAGAAACAAAGCTGTGTTTTTATTGTAAGATAAACAAGTAGCAACAAACATGATATCTTCCATTAAAATTTAGTCTTACCCTTTTTTCATTCCCTAGCAGCTTTATAAAACAGTGTTTCATATTAATAATAGTCTTTATTTTCACTCTCTTAGCTGTTTTTTTTTAAGCCTTTGATCTCTTCATGTGCCTTGTGTAACAGCTTTTACCAAATAAAATATGAAGCAGTTAATCTTGGAATTGAAGTTCTGAAATAGATACAATTGACTGACCTGTTGCTGATTACAGTGCTTGTTTGTAATGTCACTTGATGTATGACTGTTTGGAATAGAGCTATCAACTTAGTGAATTATATTTTCCACAATATCTGTTCCATAGATCATGATACAAGAAAATGAGTTTGGAAAAGAAAAGGAAACCTTCTACCCTTTTATGATATATCTATTTTAAAGCCTGGTTATTGCAAATGACTTCACTGAATGAATTGCATGGCAAAGGTAGTGAGATTTTAACAGTGTTTTCAAATATTATTTGAAACATATACCATTTCCTTTGCATTATACTTGTTCTTTCCTTGATTATGTTGATTATGGTTTTTTTCTTTTTTTTTTTTTTTTTTTTTGCCTCTTGTTACTGGGTGAATTAAGATACAGGTTCCTGCATACTCACTCTATTTCTATATACATGTTCAGGAGGAGTGTTTAATGTGGGGTCAGCACTTCCAAGGCTTTTTGTCATTCAGACTTCCCTGAAAAGAATGACTGACTTAGCTTAGGTCCTTTCCTCTTTTCCTGTTACAGGAGATACCAGTGGTTCCTTGCAACTATCTTTGAATGTCAAGGGTGTCCCCTTACAGGTTTCACCTTCACAGGATCTCTCTTGCCTTTGGTAGAATTACTGATTACTCTTCACTATGTTTGTTTCTGTATTCTTACTTTGCCAGTAGTATCTCTGATCCACTGTACTTACAGTAGTCTTAGAAGGGGAAGCAAGTTTGCCCCCCCAAAAATATGAAAATTTCTCTTCATTTTTTGTGGTATGTATCAAAGGCTTCAAGTTTTTCCCCCCCAAAAAATATAAAAATTTCTACTGATTTTTTAGGGTCTGTATTGAAGGCTTCAAGTTTTTCACAAGCTGTTTTTCCTTCTCACAGTTTCCAGAGCCTGACAACAATTAAATTTGACTATTCTGGGACAACAATTACATTTGACTATTCTGGGTGTTTCAAACAGACATCATCTAATTGAAAAGCTGCAATTTGAATCAATTCCTGCTTGGAATCCTGTTGGCAAACACCTGCTTCCCTTTCAGTCAGTGGTGTTTCTTGACCCTCCAGTGGACTTGTTGCTTCATGGTTTTTGAGCTTAGGGCTCAGCCTTGCTCTCCCTCATCCTAAATGAGGGTTGTGCCTCCAGCTGCTGCAGTTCTGCAGCTGATTTTTGCATACCATGCTTTACTAGGCTGTGATCAGGCATCTCAAATTCATCATGAGGGTCACTGAGGAAATGTGGTTGGGCTAACCTGAATGACGGTGATTTTTTGGGCTAGGCTTGTGCAACTTGGAAAATATTTTGAAATCTACATTTTATTCTCTTGAGCTCAGGATCCTGAATATTTGGAATGTAATAGTAATAATGATGCCACTAATAATGGAATTTATTAAAAAAAAAAAAGTTGTTTTTCATTGGATCGCTGAACTGAATCAGTTTCCTTGGTAGTCTCAAGGAAACAAAGCTCATACCCAAGTGCTAAAAATACATTATTCTGGAGATACAGTAGTTCTTCAGAGGGAGGAAAAGGTGCTCTCATCTTGTGAGATGAAAGAAGGGAGAATGGCTTTCATTTAGGGGCAGAATAGAGCAGAGAAGAAAGCTCAACAGCATGGTTGCAGTCCTGGAGTATGTACATGTATTTACTGACTCATGTAAGATATTTTAGAGTGGGTGTTTATGTGTTTTTTGCAGAATTTTAAAGACTTGCAGCTTAAAGTCAGCACCCTTGCTTTCCTCATCACTTCTTTGCCCTCAGACTTGATTCTTTTCCTAAAGCTAAGCTCTCAAAAGTATTTATTTCATGTACTTCAACCTAACTACTAGAACTTGTTAAGCTGTGTCCCCTTAGAATCAAAATTCTAAATCCTCATTTCAACTCAAAGCCAAAATAGCATATTTGAAGCACTGGGCAGGAGGTGTCAGTGCCAGTTTTGCCTGGCAGTTCTGAAGTGAGTCCCTGGATATCTGAGCATGTTCTCAGGGATTTCATTTTCTGAAATTAGAGGTCACTTTTGAACATCTTACCCATGAAATATAATTGAATGAAAAATGACTGCAGGCATTGCTCTGCATTTTGAACTTTTGTCTAAATACAGAGGAATGGTGTTGAGAGAGGAGGCTTGGGGAAGTGCCTAAGAGTTTTTGCTGCTGAAAGCTTTTCTTCTTTGCTCACCTGGCAGAGCTTGTTTGTTCCTGTGGCCTTCCAGATAGTGCAGTACAGCAGCTATAATGGGCATTCATATTAGCCAGGCCCTTCATAAAAGCCTTGTGATGTACATGCTGCCTTCTTCAAAGCCTCTAGAAAGGAAATCAGTAATGTTCACCTCAAATCCATTACACTCCTGTTTTCTGCTGGCTGGCTTTGATAGTTTTTAAGCAAATTTTGTAACACTGCATTTCAGCTTGCTGCTCTGTTGCTAACCCTTCTCTTTATGGTTTGGGGTCTCACTCTAATTAAATGTTAGATAGTGAAGCTGTCTTAGCTTTCCTGCTCAGTGTTTGACACCTGGCTTTTTAGTCTCATTGGTCTGTAAATCTGCAAAGGTGGTTTGTGCTAAATATTCCATATGCTGTTTCCTGGTGAGATGGAGTTGTGCAGTGGAGGAGTTCCCATTTATAGCTTCAAGGCATTCCTTTTTGCATAAATTGGTTTGACATGTGGACAGCTTGTTTTTGAGCAAGGTCTGAAACTCATGGGCATTTGTATAAGGGATATTGTGTGAAATCCAGGCATTCCTTGGTGTCCAAGAAAGTTTGTGTGCTGTTACATGAACATCACACAACATTTGTGTGCTGTTACATGAACAATCATGCTTTGAATTCCATGAACAAGGAATTCAAAGCATGATTTTATTCAGACTTTGCTTGCTTTTTCATTAATTCTTGGAGGGGTTATCAAATTATCACACTCCTACATGCAGAGTGTCCGAGAGGAGAACTGAAGACACTTGCAGATGAAAAATACTTCCAAGATTTACAGAGTTTCATGTGAGTTCTGAGAAATGAAAGATTTAATACCTATGGATTATAGAATAGAGTTCTGTAATTTAGGCAGACCCTTATTGTATCATTGCTAAACAAATGTTATTTTAAAGTTAAACGAATTTTGCCAATATCCATTGCGCTGACTGAATGACGAGGATCTTAGATTTGGAAAGGGCTTTGAATCCCAGTGGATTCCTGTAGTGTTTGAGATGGATCCCAGGGTGCCTTCACAAAGGTTACTGAGTACATAACCTTGGGGGTGTGTGTCATTTACTGTGGAATTGCATGTGCAGAGCTTTGTGCAGAGGAAGCGAGGAAGGTTTTTTTGTTTTTTCATCTGAACCTGCCAGGAGGGTAAGGGATGGTGACTGAACAACAGAATGTAATATAGTCTCAGTGCTCAGAATGTGGGCAAAGCAGCAAGTGTGCTGCTGGTCACTGTGTGCCTTTCAAAAAGGGTTGGTGAGTAATGGCAGATGGTAAGAACCAGCACCTTACCTGAGGGTTAATCTCAGAGTGGGGCAGAGTGGCTTGTGCTGAAGTTGCTGGAGAGATCTGGAAGTGTGATTAGAAAGGCTTATCTTGCCTGATAGGGTATCACTTCTGAGGAAGGGGCTTCCCATAATGATCACCATCATTTGACTGGAGGAATAGTGCCAGGAAAACAGCAGCTCTGGACACAAGGAGAGCAGGCCACAAAGCTTTTCAAGGAATTAGTAAATAAAGTCCCCTGGGAAAATGTTTTTGCTGCTGCTGGGGTCCATCAGTGCTTGTCAGTTTTTAAACACTGCCTCCTAAGGGCACAGGAGCAGGCAGTTCCTGAATGTTGCAAGTCAAGCACGCAAGGGAGAAGGCTGGGCTGAACAGGGATGTCCTCTTGGATGTAAGCCAAAAAAGGGAGGTGCATTCTGAGTACAGCAAGGTCAGGTGACGTGGGAAGAACACAGAGATGCTGCTTGCCACTGTAGGGAGGAATTCATGTGGCCAAAGCTCACGTGGAGTTGAAGGTGGCCAGAAATGTGGGGAACAATAAAGGGTTTTGTTAAATACATTAGTGGCAAAAGGCAGTACTGAAATAGCATCAGCTTGTTACAGGGTGAGGATGGTCACCTTACAAACAGGGACAGGGACATGGCAGAGGAGTTTAATGCATTCTTTGCCCCTGTCTTCAATGCTGGTGGTGGCCCAAGGGGGTCTCAGTGCCCTGAGCTGGAGGATCATGACAGTGAGAATCATCAACTCCCAGTTGTCCCTGAACTTGTGCAGGATCTGTTGCTGCAGCTGGATCCCTACAAATCCATAGGGCCTGATGGGATTCATCACAGAATCCTCAAGGAGCTAGCTGATATCACTGAAAAACATTTCTTTATGATTTTTGAATGGTTTCAGGAATCCTGAGACATCCCAGCTGACTGGAAGCTGGCAAATATCGTCACAATTTTCAAGAGAAAGAAGATCCCAGAAACTACAGTTCTGTCAGTGTCTCTTCAGTGCCTAGTCATGGAAAAGATTGATTTAATCATGGTAAAATCATGGAAAAGATTATTTGGGGAGGTATTGAAAAACAGTTGTAGGATAACACAACCAGCCTTGTGCCAGCACAGCTTTGTGAGGGGAAAGTCCTGCTTGTTGAATCCTTCTACAACAGAGTGACCGACTTGGTTGGTCTAGGAAAGCCAGTAGATGCAATCTTTTTGGACTTGAGCAAAGCTTTGGACACTGTGTCTCATAAGATCCTTCTGGACAAGATGTCCAACACACAGCTGGATAACCCTGTTACATGATGGGTGAGCCACTGGCTCATGGGTCAGGCACAAAGGATTACAGGGAGTGGGGTGACATCAGCTGGTGTCCAGGCTCTGCAGGGCTCCCTCCTCACCCTGTGCTCTTCAGCATCTTCCTAAATGGCCTGGACATGGAGCTGAAAGGAATGCTAAGTGAGTGTGCTGAGGACACTTCATTGGGAGCTGCTGTCAACTCCCTTGAGGGCAAAGGGGCCCTGCAAGACCTCAGCAGATAAGAGAGATGAGCAATCCCTGTGATGAGCAATCCCTATATGAAGGACAGTAAGGAGAAGTGCAAGATTCTGCACCTGGGATGGGGCAACCCTGGATGTACAGAGAGACTGGGGAATAAGAGGCTGGAAAGCAGTGCCACAAAAAGGGCCCTGGAGGTCCTGGTCAAGGGAAAGTTGAATGTGAGTCAGCAGTGCCCTGGCAGCCAAGGGGGCAGCTGTGTCCTAGGGGCCATCAGGCACAGCACTGCCAGCTGGGCAAGGGAGGGGATTGTCCTGCTCTGCTCTGCACCGGGGCTGCCTCACCTCCAGTGCTGGGGGCAGTTCTGGGGTGCCACAATTTAAAAAAGACATTGAGCCATGAGAAGCCATCCAGAGAAGGGCCACAAAGATGGTGGAGGGTCTGGAAGAGTGGCTGAGGTCACTTGGTCTGTCCAGCTTGGACAGGAAGAGACTGAGGAGAGACATTGTGGTCTTCAACATCCTTGTGAGGGGAAGCAGAGGGGCAGGTGCAGATCTCTTCCCTCTCATGACCAGGGACAGGACTCAAGGAAATGGCATGAAGTGAACCAGGGAGGTTTAGGTTGGATGTCAGGAGAAGTTTCTTCACCCAGAGGGTGTTTGGGCACTGGAACAGCTGCCCAGGGCAGTGTCACAGCACCAACCTGACAGAGTTCACAAAGCATTTGAACAACGCTCTCAGGCTCATGGTGTGACTCCTGGGACTGGTCCTGTGCAGGGCCAGGAGTCAGACTCCTTGGTCCTTGTGGGTCCCTTCCAGCTCAGCACATTCTGTGATGCCATGATTCATTTTTGGAGAGGCACATTCATTTTTCTCTACAAGACTGCTAGATTGAGTACACCTAAGTCCACTGGACTTTCAAGGCCTTGACAACATCATGTTATCAGCCTGTGAGTGGGAGGTGCTCAAATTGACTTGGATAACCTCTACTAAACTTGAGTTAAAACTGTCATGGTAGAACTTTGCTACCATGGGAGTTGGTCTGGGGCTCGAGTGGCACTTGGCTCTTGTGCTGAAAAACAAGATGAGGTCAAGGAATTCCTGACTGTTCCAGGAGTGACGTGTGCCTGTGCGTGGTTATGTGTGTGTTCTGTGAGACAATAAAACTCAAATACGTGCTGCTGAGGAAAGGGCTGACAGGTGGCAACTTGTGTTAAAGTGCTGTGGCAGGGAGCTGCAGGGATGGCTCATTATGTGTGTCAGAGACTGAGCACTTGTGCTGTGGTGCTGTAAAGCACTGCAGAGATCTCATGGATCCACGCATTGTTCAGCAGCTGCAACTGGGGAGTCGTCAACTGATAGTGAATTTCAAGGAGCATTGCTGTTGACAAGAGATAAAAGGCTATTGCTTCTTGTGTTCTGATCTTGGATGAGATTATTGTATTATAATATGCTATAAAGATAAGGAAGATAGATGAGCAAGCCTTCCAGCACCAGGAAAGTGAGAAAGGAAATTTGGCTTTGTGAAATGCTGTCTTAGGTGGTGTTTGCTTGCATGCTGCTTTCTCTGTGGTAAAGCCTGAGGTAAGTCTGCCCAGCCAGCTCTTTCTGTACCTGATGTAGTGGAAACTGCCCACAGAATAGTTTGCTTATGTTTGCTTTGTGCTGGAATTTGAGTCCAAGCAGGGAGATATTTCCAAGTGGCACAGAAATCCTCCTTACACAGCTGTAAGGAGCTGTGGGCCAGACACTAAATGGAGAGATTGAGCACCTCTGTTTTCTCCCTGGGCTGTAGATCTTTGTGACAGCGTTGGCAGCAGCACCTCGTTGGTCTCAGAGTGAGCTGCAGAGCAGCACAGGCATCTGGAAGGGCTGGTGCTAAGCAGAAGTGACAGGCAGACATGGATCTGTGTCAGGGCTGCTTTGCTGTGTCGTGCTGCCTGCTGGAGCAGGGTAGCAGCCCTGTATTTACCGCGGGAGAAGTGTAAAGAAGTGAGGCTTTGAAGTGTTCAGAGGCTGCAGCAGCAGGTAGTTCTCCAGGGACACAGCTGGGTGCCTCACAGGTGGCTCTACAACAGCCTTGTGCATGATACCTAATAGCTGAGACTTCTCTGCTCATGCTGAGCAGTGTATTAGTTGTGGGGTAGAATTCCCTGAGGGTTTGAATTGTTTTATTGGTTCCAAGCAATTTTCTGTTTTGATTGGATTTTTTTTTCTTGGGATGAAAACGTATTCTTGACAGATCATTTAATAAAATGATGCAGTTAAAATTGATTAAGTTTTTCCTTTTGGGAAGCCTGTGTTCTTCACAAGTGGGGAAAAAGAATGCACACTCCTTGATTGCTTTCTTTTGTGATCAGGAGGCGTGTGTGTTACATACACCCTGTGGCAGTATTATAAGAACACTGTATTTACAGTGTGAAGTGTTCATAGCAGCTTTGGGGAACAGAAAAAAATTCCTATTTGAGTCTGAGAAATCCTTTGCAGCACCAGTGGTGTGTTAGAGCTCTGCCTCCCTTGCTGAGGATTACACCTTTTTTGTGCTTTGGGATTCCTTTTTGCTTTTTTTTCTTTAAGTAGATAAATGCAAAAGGAAAACTAAGAGCAGGTAATAGGAGTGGGATCCCTCTCCTGTTGTTCTCAGTGATGAAATCCTTTTAAAACACACAAACACCTTGGTCATCTGAAAGAATCTGAACTGTGAGAGAATCCAAATGATCTTGGTCTCTCTCCCAGAGGGATGATGCTCAGTAGGCTACTGTGTTCATCCATTCATGTAACTCTTAATAAGATCCCTTTTATCTCTGATGTCTAAACAATGATGGAAATGCATGTTTTGGATGTCTGTATTTGGCTTCATGCCTTGGAGTTGTGTATTTTTCATATTTACTGTTTCTCACATGGCTTATGGTAGCATGGGCTCTCTTAACATCTCACTGTTTTTCCATCTGCTGTGAAACTCATTCTTCCCATGAGGTATATAATGGTATCTTACACAACTTTTATATCTTCCAAATCCCAGTGATTCAGACTTGCCTTACGATTTTTTGAAAAAAAAAATTAATTCTATTTTACCATAACAGAGTTTAACTCTTGTCTTGATCTTTTAGTTGCTTTTCTAGTCTTGGTGATCCTAATCCAGTTTGGGACTAGGGCTAGTACTCATCAAACTTGATGAACACAGTGATTTTGGGTACTTAATGAAAGAGAATGATTTTGGTGAAGTGTCTGGAAACTTCCTGAAATAACTGAGCTAGGTTCATGTGCTGATTGTAGTACAGAAGAGCTGTTTTTTAAATCCTGTGTTTTGTTTTGACCAGAGTAGATTCTGCCTTCTCTATAATCCAGGGATGGTTCTGCATGCACTCAGATGTACAAATCAGATCATTAACCACTGAAGGAGGTGTAATGGGCTGTGAATTTCTGCTTTCAGTGAGGTCCCTTTTCTGGATTAAGTATGAAAATATGGAAAGGATGCTTAATAGACAAATAACATCCTGAATTTTCCTCCTGTACTTCTATTGGTGTAGGCAGAGTGGGTGGATGGCTTATTAAGGAGGGCTTTGGGAAATTCAGTGACTTGGGCTTGGCACTGGTGAAGACAGTGACATTTTCCCATTAGCTTTGATGGAAGCAGAATTGAAACTGTGTCTGGGATTTCAGAACTAGTTAGATTCAATACTCTTATGGGCTGGATATTTTGCTGTCATTTGGCTGGCTCTTTCAATTTCTTCCTTTCTTGTCTAAGCAGTGGTGCTGGTTTGAATCTGAATTCAAGGCTTACAGTCTGGCTTTGTTTATTCAGTGAGTAAATGTTTTCCCTATTGACGTGAAGCCCTTGCCAAAGGTCATCTGCTAGCTGCAGTGTGTAGTAAAACCTCAGTCCCATGAGGAATTCTTCCCACTGTTTTCTCCTAGCATTTTGTAGTTTGCACTGCTCAGAAAAATCCAGCAGCCCCTTCAGTACCAGTGTTTCCACTGTGAGTTCACCAGTGCTGTGTGTGAGGAAGAGGCTGTTACAGAACTACCTGAGAAACTTTCTTCCCTTATTCAGTGGAAAAAAAAACCCCCTCATTATAATAGATCCTGCTGAAGGCTGGCTGTGTTTAACTTGTCTCTTAAGCATGGAAATTTTACGTAGTGTGCTTTCATACAGCACTTAAAAAATCATTTCAAGTGAAGCTCCTGTAGTTTTGATAAGAGTTAGTTGACCTTTTGTGAAGCGTGGAACAGTTAATGAATGCAGTGACCAAACCCTTGTGTACATGGACACACAAGGGTGCATTTAAGACACTTGTTCTGATGTGTAAGATGACACAGTGAGGAAATGGAGATGGGTGATACAGCAGGGATTGTCTTACTCCTCACCTTTGTAGCTTCTTTGTGGCATGAGAGGGACCTGGAAAAAGCTGCCCATACTCTTTTTAAATTCAGTTTATGAGAAGCTGACATCAGAGCTGAGTAAAGGACACTGGTAAAGACCCAGAAGTACATCACACTGCCACTACAGTAATTTTGCCAGATGCTTGCCTTACTTGGGAATAGCTGTGTTAAAACCTCCAGACTCATCTCTCACCCATGGCATTCACATTCCCTGAACATGATTCCTTCACCCAGGGTTTTCTCCTGGGAAGCTGAAAGGCAGCGAGAGAGGCCTCAGAGGAAAGGAGAACAATTCTTACCTCATTTGCTTCTCCTGTGTTTTGCTCCCATGTGGAATGTGTTTGGAGATTGTTCATCCACAGGTGATTGTTTCATTGGATTCTGATGTGGGTTATTTCCACTCATTGGCCAATCAGTGCCAAGCTGTGTTGGGACTCCGGAGAGAGTCAGGAGTTTTCATTATTATCCTTTTAGCCTTCTGTAAGTATCCTTTCTGTATTCTTTAGTATAGTATGGTATTCTTTAATATGATATAGTACAATAATTAATTGGCTTCTGATAAGATGGAGTCAGGTGCATCATTCTCTCCCCTCGTTGGGGTTGCCTGCATTTACAATACTCACCAAAACTTGAATCAAACACCCCTTGCCAATACAACTTGTTGTTCCTAATTCTTTCTCTTGTGAGCAGGCTCTCTCTCCCAGGTCTAACAGTGTAAACAACCACTCAGATCCACAAAAGAATTGGAAATTTCCAGGTGCTGACTTGCTGCTGCAGTGGCAGCTAGTTGGTCAGATATTAATGTCTTGCCAATGGAAAATATCAGAACCCATGAGAACTGAATAGTAATCTGTGTGGGTGTGTATGTGCTCTGTGTCTTCTAGGGAGGCTGTTGATAAAAGAAATCACATCTGTCTGAGTGTTAAAATGTTAATATTTACATTGCTGCATTACAGGAAATAAATCTGGATTTTTTTATCATGCATTTTAGCTGTACATCTCACAGTTTTTGTGATGGATTTACTTATTCCCTTCTGACCTTAAGCAGAGTTTGGGAATGGTCTGATAGGATCCTCACAAGAAGTTTGTACTCCTGCTTGTGCTTCTTCTTCAGTTTTCAAGGGAACATTTGCTAGTTAAATGATCTTGGAAGTCTGGCTTTTAATAAATGGCAGTCAGTTGCTGTTTTTCTTCCTTTTTTTCCCCTTCATAGAAAGAAGGAAGAGTGCCAATAACTTCACTATCTCATATATTAAAACACTAATATTTGCTTAAAAGGATCCTCTCTGTATTCTTACCTCAGGAGATAAGATTTTTAGCTATTTCCTGGGAACATTGCTTCAATTTTGACCATTATGCATATTCTGTGTAATGTCTGTTATTCATTGCTGTGTTCCAGAGAGGTTTTATCGGGGCAGATTTCTTAATGTATCACTAACTGGAAAGAGAAGACAAACAGATAACTAAAGCATGATGTATTCAGTCATACCTTTCCAATGAAAATGCTGAACAGCTACTTCACTTCTGAAATGATTTTTTTAACATTTTTAATAGAGAACTTATCCCATCCTGTGCTTTCTGATCCTCGAGAGGTTTCTGTGGGCTGGTGTGAGGTGGTGCTGCTCTTACAGACTGTAGCTTTACCCTTTTTACTCCTACCATGTTTATGCACAGACAGTGAAGGAATGAGCAGTGTGGGAAGGCTTTTGCATCAGTTTGCTTCAATTTGTCTACAATTAATGTCCAGATCTGCAAATTCTGAGTTAATGACATAGGACTTAGCTTCCCTATCAGATAGACCTAGTACAAGTCCTTCATCTCTGCAACCCAGAAAGATTTATTGGCTTTTTTTTTTCACTGCTGCTGTGTAGCTGGCAGTGGAAAATACCTGCTGTACCTGTGAATCTTACTGTGTTGAAATTGGTTGATTTGCACAGGTATAATACATTCTGGTGTCAAAGCACTATCTTGTCAAAGGAGTGCAGATTCTTTCTCTTTTTCCTTTCCTCCTGTTACAATATTTCTGAAAGCTGACAGAGACTCTGTCAAACACTTTCAAGGCAAAAAGGTATAATTTGTTTGGAATGTAGTGAATAATTATGCAGACAAAAATCATGCAGCCACACTGGGAGATTTTCTTGGGAGAAGAAACAACAGCTTGTTCTGTGGGCTCTGCTGTGTGTGTGTGTGCTTCATTTTGCAGAGGCTTGTGCCAGCAGAAATCAGGTAACCGGTGTAGGTATCTAGGACATTAGCTTCAAAGAGTACATCCCAGGCTGCTGGCAGAGCTCCTGGTCAGTTATTAATCTGCAGGAAGTAATTTATTGATGCTCAGGGGGAAGGATGTTCTGAAGTGGCTTTTCTGGAATGCTGGGTGGAAGGCAGGTAAGTGCAGTGCAGCCAGGACAGGCACACCTCAGCTGGGAAATGGGAAACAAAACACACCCAGGAGAGTGATCACAGAAATTCAGGATTGAGTGGCTTTTATTCTCTGGCTCATTTTGAAAGAGTTTCCTGGGGGTTTTCACAGAAGCCTGCAAATTATCATTTCTCTGTCCTAGGTCTGTCTACCTGGTCCCAGCATTCCAGATCTCAGCGTCGCAGGACTTCGTGCTCCAGAGATGAAGACCGGAAACCTTCTGAGGTATTTCTGGAATTTGATTTGCATTTTGTTGCATCTCTCAAAGTACCTGTACACACAATATATCTATATCATTTATCTTTTCTGGTAATGGATCCATTTTTTCTGATTTACTTTTTTTTTTATTTTTTAGATTTTTTCCCCCTACATTTTGGCTGGCTCATACCTCCCCTCCCTCAGCCCTTCTTCCCCTCTCCCCCCTGCCCTGAAGATTAGAGAGTTCAGCTGTTGGCACAGCTACTGCCAGCACCAGTTTCTATCTGTGAATTTTGTTGTAGTCTGACACCCATTCAGCATAGCTGCAGAGTCTTTCTTGTGCTATTTTAGGCATCGGGGTTTATTTGCAGCTTGATTTGTGAACAGTGGAAATTTACATTAGGTGCATTTATTTCATAGTTTGTATTGGAGCTCTGTGTGTGTGATCTTTGCTAAAGTGCTTGTCAAACTAGAAATCTGCTTCCTGACAGTTCTGTCTCGTCTAGTGCTTTGAAGAAATGCTATCAGGGGAGATAAAAATCTTTGAACTTTCCAGGTTGGATCAGCTGTTAGTAACACACAAAATGTGATCCATTTCTTTGGAGATGTTCTTGCTGAATCTTCCTGTCTTCAGGCAAAATACTACACTGCAGACTTTGTAGAAGCTGCAAAGAAAGGATTAGCTCTGGGAAATGGAATTTCTCATTTATTGCACTTGCCTAGGACATGTATTCCTTACACTTAAGTGGGTGGTGTTGAGGAAAAACTGCTTTATTAATCTCCCTAATGACAGTGTACCTGAGTCTCAGAGAAGAGTTTTCACAAGGAGAATGCCATTCACTGTGAACTGTGCCTAGTACTGGTGTTTTCCAAACTCCTTTGATTGTTGGCTATTAAAGAGCTTTTTTTTTTGCCAATGTGGAGATCCCTGGTGAATTTATTCTTGTTAACAATAGGTTTGTTTTCCTTAGTTACCTTCCATGCCTCTCTTAGAAGTAGCCCCTTATACCTCCTTTTGAGAACCACCTGGTGAAAGGCTATCAAGAAATCATCTGAGATAATTAGGAGTCCTGCTGTTGGTTTTTTTGGTATGCTTCTGTTTTCTCCTCTCCCTTACCTTTTGCTGTCAGAATCTCTGCATTTTTTGCTGTTCTCTCCTGTTTTCTCAGTCTGGATGAGCTCCTCTTGTGCTTCCCTTTAGCTCTGCTCCCCAGCCTCTCCCCCCTGCTCTGTCCCTGCTCGCTGCTGGCAGGAAAGTGACACTCAGGGGGACTCCCTGGGTGAAATCCTGGGCTCATTGAACTTGGTGGCAGAATTCCCACTGACTTCAGCGTGGCCAGGGTTTCACCCTTTAGCTTTGAAGTGTTCAGTGCTTCTGAGAGCCAGCACTTCTGTAAGCTCTGCTTTCCTCCAGGCACTCTGATTGCATCAGCAGCTAGAGCAGAAAGAATGGTGTCATGGGGCCACTGGCCTGGGAAAAGAGTTTCTTGGCTGTCAGGTGCTGCATTAGCTTTGCTTCTGAGGGAGTTTTGTGACAAATTTATCCAAGAGCCTGAGTTATTTTGGCTCTGAGATTGAGCAAGGTTTGCGTCCCATTTTATATTTTTAGTCTTCTCTTAATTTGACTTTTGATTGCTTTAAGTCAAATCACTTAAAAGTGCAGAATCCCCTGGCCAGCTGTGCTTGTTTGTTTTGTGAGCCCATTTACTTTGTGGCTTACTTTTCATTTCTTGATTGAAGCCTCACAGGACTTGTAATTTAATTGTTTTAAACATTTCATTATATTTCATTACCAGCATTCACCCTGTTCTTCATATGGCAATTTTTCTCTTTACTGTTTAATGCTGGCAGTTTTTTCTGAACATGTCAAGACAAGTGTTAAGAAAAATGTCATGATTTTGTGCTATTTTAATGACAAAACCAGTGTAGAAACAGAAACATATGTAGACAGAAGTGGGACAGTATGTGTGTGTTGGGAGGGAGGAGAGGTTTTGAGATGCACACTGTGGCAAGGCAAATCACACTTGAAAACATTCTCAGAAATGTAATTAGCCATCAGATACACTAAAATACTTCCCAAAAATCCTGGCTTTTCAGGTGTGTGGGTGGTGGGTGTTGGAAGTGGCTGCCTGGGTTGCTCTCTGTGCACCTCTGGTTCTGCCTCAGCCACACACAGCAGCGAGCTGGGGCTGAGGTGACAGCATGGCCATTGCTCTGGGGCTGGGAGCATGGGTCACTTTGCCCCCTTAGAAGCCTCATAAGGGAGTCTAAGAGCACTGCCCTGAAAATCCAGAGTTTTTTCTGCTGTAGCTGCAGTGTGGGGCTCTGTGGATGTTGTTTCTGACCACCACTGACTGAGATGTCTGCAGAGAGCTCTACCTGTCATCTTCTTGTCCTGGTGGTGCTAATCTTCTGTCACCTGGTTGCTTTTTAAACCCTTTCCTTTGGATGAGGCATGGAGTAGTTAGCAATTAATGTTGTGGAGGTGAGGAGGGCCTTGCCTTTTGCAGGGAGCAGGGGGTGGGAAGGGCTGGAACTCGTGTCAGCAAGTGCAGGCTTGTAGTTGGGATGCCTCTGATAGCAGCACTTGGCTTTCTGCAATGCCAGCAGGCTGAAGCTGCCACAGCAGACCTGCCACAGGAGTGAATCCCTTTTTTAGTTCATTCTGTGCCTTGTTGAAGACAGCATGGCTGCTTGTTCGTGGCTGCTAGCCCACAGGTTGCCAAACATCCTGCTGGCTTTAGAGCTCGATGCCTTTGCAAAGGCAAAGGAAAATTACAGCTGTGACACACAGGTGTCTGTAGCTGATTGAATAAATAGCTGTGCTGAACGTGGAGCTGCCACCAGAATTCCAGTTTGAGTCTTATTTTTTTATCTTTTGGGTTATTTTTATAAGTACTTGCACAAAGAGTCATCTTCTTAGAATTTCCTCTTGAGGCTGGTCATGGTGGAGTCATGCCTTGATTTCTACCACAGGGAATTTCTAGAATGTCTTGGTATGAGTCAGAGCTCCAATAATTGAAAAAAAAAAATTCCAAAAAAGCCTGGGAGCAAAAATGATTCTTTTTTTGTGCTGCTTGGAGCTCCTGTAGCTTTTATTGCAGCTAATATGGAGGTGAAAGTGAGTAACACCTTTTAGAGCAAGTGTGCAGTGCAGGAGGAGCTCCAGGACGTGTAGTGCAGTTAGGTGAGATGATCCTGTCAGTATTTGTGCCCTCAGCCACCCCTCTCCCTGCCATGAAGCCAATCCCTCTTCTGCAGTGGGCTGGTGGTACAGTGCCCCTGTTGCCCAGCGTGCTCTGTGCTTACCCTGAAGCTGTGAATGCTCAATATCAAATGTCAGTGTCTCTGTTTTTTTCTCTCTTGGTCCCTCTCTTTGCAGGTGTTCAGAACGGACCTGATCACTGCCATGAAG
This sequence comes from Molothrus ater, assembly GCF_012460135.2. Taxonomy (NCBI): domain Eukaryota; kingdom Metazoa; phylum Chordata; class Aves; order Passeriformes; family Icteridae; genus Molothrus; species Molothrus ater. The sequence continues at coordinate 3,671,504 of NC_050481.2, read as the reverse complement.
TTACATGACTCCTTCCAGCTGAACCCTGATGAATACTATGTGCTGGCAGATCCCTGGAGGCAGGAGTGGGAAAAGGGAGTTCAGGTGCCAGTTAGCCCAGGGACCATCCCAGAACCAGTAGCCAGGTATCATTTGGAGGAGTGGGAACAAATACACATATGTTTGTGCTGCATTGCTTTGGCTTCCTGAGCTTTGTTGCACAGGAAAGTCTTGGTTCTCAGAGATGAACAGCAACCTGGAATCACCTTTTGGAATGGTCAGAGAGGTCAAGAGTCAGGCCTGTTCTGCCCATGTGAAACACAAATGTCAGAGAACTGTTTTTGGCAATGGGAGGTGATGAGAGAACATTAAAAATAGCTTCTATTTTTAAGCCAGACTTGAGCTCACTTATCATTGCTGGAAGAGCCCTTGTCAGGTGTTCCCTCTGCTTATTTCCAAGCCATAGGTTCTTTTCAAGGAACAGTTGGACAAACCAGGCTTAAGGGCTAGAGAAAACACAGCATTTATTTTGTTTTCATAGGGGGTTTTTTGTGATTTCTTTTATTAACCCAAGAAATTGATTGTGCAACGTTTCAACTGTTTTAAAAACCATCCAGATGTTCATGTAACTAAATAATGTGAGATTTTCTAGCTCTTATCCAAAAGCTCCTTATTTTCCTTACCATGTTTGTTACACATAGATACTATTTCCTGTTTCAAATTAAACAGTGCAGTCCTAAGGGCAGGAGTGTGCTGCAGCCCAGTTTATGCTTAGTAGGGGTTGGAGAAAATAAGAACAAGGATTTTTGCCATTTAATCATTCTAGATCTCTTTGAGTCAGTCCAGGCTGGCCCATAAGGCATTACCAAACATCCCACCAGTGCTGGTGGGACCACAGCAGCTCAATCCTTGATATACAGCAAAAAACTTGTGATGATGGACCACTGGTTGCTTCTTTGTAAGGTCTGTATGTGCCAGCTTTAGCCTTGGATTAAGAGGGCCTCAGGAAAGTTTGTTAGCGTTGATTTTGTTCTGTGCAGCCACCTGCAGAGTGCCCCACTAGGAGGGGCTAACCTGCACATCAGGGAAGCCCTGTCCATCCTCCTTCTGAAGGATTGCACCTGGAGCTCCAAGGACAAGGTGGCATTTTGCCCTCTGCTCTGCAGTGCAGGAGATGGGAACCCTTTCCCTGCTCCACACTGACCTATCCCAGTCCCTGCAGCACACACACATATGGTACATGTGCACTCACACTGCCTGCTCCTCTCTGATTCCTCTGTTCAGCATCTCCCAAGGCTCTGGGAGGGCTACACACACCTCCTGGGGACTTGGGCAGAGGAAAAACCTCCCAGGGGATCACTGCCCCTGTGGGCTTTGGTGGCTATAGCAGGTCCAGGTACTCACTTGGGAGAGAGCTGTTCTCTGCCAAAGGCCAATAGAGATGTTGCCCCAAATTGAAGATGATGAGAGGCAGGGAAAGAAGGCATCACAGGTGTAGGTATTGGCACAGCAGGCACCACTCCTTGTTTTCTTGTGTAGTCCTGCTGTGCACCTGCTGGTCAGAGGGGCCCTTTGATGCCTGGTTTTTGTTTTCTTTGCTCTTTCACAAAACACTCAGAGAGCTCTGCCCTGGTGCTGCTGGAGTGCAGGAACAGCTCTGAGCCTGACTTGGGGAGGGAAGGGGGTGGTTCTGTACATGGAATAAGCAATAGATGGTAGCTGATGTAGGATGGGAGCCAGGCTGTACAGGGAGCTGGTGCTAGTAAGGAACTTAGCAGTGAATAAAAGGTAGTGACTGGTGAGGGCAGAGGAGCAGGAGACAGGAGTGAGGCTGTGTGGAGATTCACTGTGAGCATGTGCTCAGAATGACAATTCAGCTCAATGGCTTTCAGTCTGTAGTAAGGATTGCCTTTTTGTTTTACTTCTTTCTAGCCCAGAAATAAAGCCAGGAAAGGGAGATGTTTTGAGGTCAGAGTCACTATGCTTGTTTCTTCTGTGCCGCTGCTGTGGCAAGGTGCTGCCCAGAGGTTATGGTTTCCACAGAGAGGGACTCTGGAAGGAATTTATGATAGAGAAGTGCCCAGTTTAAAGTACATTGTGAAGTCTGTAGCATTTGAACACTGCAATATGACCAGAAACAGTCTGGGCAGTGCAGCTAGGCCGGCAAGGCCATTCACATTTGTATTTTTCACAGCACCTCAGAAGCTTCAAATTCAGCATTTGGCTCTTGCTCACCATTTCTCGTTGCCTGAAATAAGCTAGAAAAGGGGAAGCTTGAGGGATGCGCAAGACCGAAATAGGTAGAGGATTTATAGAGATCTGTTTGTATAAATACAGGAGGATCAGGGTTTCTGCTAGGAGTTAACACGTTGGGGGCAGAATAGAGTGGGGCATGGAGGCTGTCATGCTCCTGGTGGGGCTTAGGCTGTTCCCAGCAGAGTTGTGGCAACACAGGGTGGTGCAATCTCCTCCCTTGTGGCACCAGCACCCCAAAAAATCACCTCCAGTGGTGGTGCAGGAGGCAGGCATTTGGCAGTGTGGCCTGTTGCTCCTGGAGGGACTGGGGTTGTGTTGTGAGGTGGGTTTCATCCAAGCTCAATTTCAGTGTGTGCTGTTAACTAAGAGAAAGGGCAATGTACTCTACTGAGTTAGCCAGAAATGTTTTTTTTTCATTTTTCCTTGAATGTTCTTGTGGTCACTATTTTAGTTAAACAGATTGATTTAAAAAAAAAAAAAAAGTCTTAAACCAGAGTTTTAAAGTATGTGTATATGGCAGCACTATGTAAATACAGCATCCCTGCTTTGGCTTTAAACAAGTGTGAATTTCAGGTAAGAGCAAGCACAGCTCTGTCCTCTAATATTTAATTTTATTTAGAATTCTGGCAATGAATTGGATTTCTAGACAACTCTAGTTAAACTCTTAACTCCAGTTAAGTTCTTACAATACCCCCAATCAGTTCTGGAAGTGCATGGAGCTGTTTTCCCACCTCAGTGGTGCCAGGTGATTGCTGGGACAGTTAGGTGGCTGCCGCTGCTGCTTGTTAGGCACTTAGAGCAAAGACTTTGGAATTCTCTGGAGCTGAGCCTCTCAGCACTCCTCATGGCTGCCTGCCTTGTCTGTTTCAGAGTGGTGTCTGAGACAAAAGCCGTCACCTTCACGCGGCCCAGGAAATTCATCGTGTCCTCGGGCGCGGAGCCGCCGGAGCTGGGCTACGTGGACATCCGGACCCTGGCGGACAGCGTGTGCCGCTACGACCTCAACGACGTGGACGTGGCGTGGCTGCAGCTGGCCAATGAGGAGTTCAAAGAAATGGGTGAGCACTCAGGGATTTGGTGCCTTTCTGTGTCTTCTTAAAGCTGGAAGTCTGAAGGATAATTTCAGGGGGTACCGGTTGTCGGTTTTTTTGGGTTTGGATTGAAGGCACTCGAGACAGTAATTTGGGTTTGGACTCAAGTGTTTATTATTTCTCATCAGTAAAACAGTCTCATTACTGTGAGTTCAGCAGCTTTTCATTAGAAGGCATAAAATGGCCAACAATCTCTTGTTATAAGGTCTTTTAAGACTAAACTATCCAATTAAGAACTGACACCTAGATTATTTTCATTTTTATCCTGAGAACTGATCTTTGGAAGCACACAATGTGGATTTTTCTGCCCATTTATAAAATGCTGCCCAAACCATGAAGAAGAAGGAAGAAACTTAGGACGACACCTTGTGCCCTCCATCTTGCTTCTATTTACAACATACTAAAAATCCCAAAACTTAAATTTCTCACTGAGTGATGCACTTACACTGCTCTCTATAATCTGTTTCACACTTTTGTGGATTTTAGTCTATCTTGAAGTCTAGGAAACTTTCTCCATGAATGAGAGTCAAAGTCAGTGCTCCCCTGGGGGTCAGGCCACTCCAGAGCAGACAGAGAAATATTCCCAGTGCCCTGGGTCTCCACAGGCAGCAGTGGGAAGAAGTAGTAGGTGTATGAGCAAGTAGTAATCATGTGAGCAGAGCTGATGTGATTAAGCCCTAAGATAGATGTTGATAACTCCTGTGTTTTATCTGCTTAGACCTGGTCAGAATCTGGCCACATGTTTTTTTCTCTGCTGCTTTCCATCTCACAAAGTTCCCAGTTTGCCATCTTGGTTCTCAAAGGCAGCATCAGAGAGACCACTCTGGTAGTTTTTCCAGGCAGTCCTATTTCATTATTTTAGCTCATGGTGTTCAGTCCAGAGAAGGCAAGACAAATTGTTTGGCAGGTTTAGAGAATCTGTGCCAGCAGAGTGGCACAGGGAATGGGACAGGAAGGAATTCCTGCACTGATTTATTGGAGGGAGCTCCCAGGCCTCACTCTGACTGTGTGCTGTAGTTCCAAAACATTGTTTGGCAGAGGGAAAATGCTGTGCCAGCTAGAAGAGGTTTGGACATGTTGGTGAACACTTTTGGTTTTTGTTTTGGCCCTGTGGCAGTTCCCTGCTTTGGGCTGCAGTTTAGTCAAACATGTTTTACCTGGCTGTAGCCCATTGGTGGCATGGCTGAAGAGCTGGTAAACCACAAAATGACCATTTATAACTCTGTTTCTCCATTCTAAACCAACACATGAAATAAACAGGTGATGTCTTGGCCTGGTCTCTTATCCAGGCCTTTTTTCCAGATCTCACATCAGCCCTGCTCAGGTTTAGTGTTGGGCTTAGAGGATTGCAGTTTACAATTCCAGAGTTTAGGTTACCTTTCCAGTTATCTTCAGGAGAACAGCAGCAGCAAGTTCCCTTGGCTTTCCTCAAGGGAAAAATGTACTTTTTATTGTTTGTTTGGTATCCTTTTATCCAGTCTATCTGCTTTTTGCCAAAACCAGACAAGGGCTCCTATACCTTGTGCTCACAATGGGTGTGAGCAGCACAAGAGGGGCAGATTTGTACCTCTGCAGGGAGCCCAATTCTGCTACACCAGCATAACCTTTAAAAGTACATGCAGCACATGGCACAGTGAACAGCTAGAATTTGTTGGATCTCAGGTTTTGCTGTAGTTTCTTGGAGTTTGTTTGCTCTAAATCATTACCCACTCAGTTTTGCTGTATGCAGAGGGAAGGAAATGCTCATGTCAGTACCAGGCAGTGTTGGGGGTCTTGAAACATGTACATGGGTGCTTGGTCAGACACTGCAGATACTACAAATGGGCATTTGGAAAGTGAGCTGCTTCCTGATCTGCACCTGGAGCACTTCCTTATGGTGTCCCTGGGGCCATGAGTTCCCTGTGTTTCCTTTGATCCCTGTAGGAGTGCTTCAGGTACTGAGAACATGCAGTGGTTGTTGTAAAAGGATAACTGTGAACATCTGAACAGGAGCTGCAGCCCCTGCTCCCCTTTCTGTAACCCTTGCAAATGCACAGGCCTGTCACTGTCATATTTTCTGAAAAATCCCTTTGCCAGGATTTCTTCTCCTGGGAAGTTGAGAAGCCTGAGAGAAAAATGTCAAAAATAATTATCTGATTGCTTCTCCTGTGTTTGCTGCTTTGGAATGTGGTCTGGACATTGTTTGCCAACAGGTGCATGTTTGATTGGTTTCATGTGAATTGTTTTGACTTAATGACCAACCACCATCAGCTGTGTCAGACTCTGAGGAATCAGTCATGAGTTTTATTATTCATTCTTGTTAAGCCTTCTGTCTGTATCCTTTCTCTTTCTTTAGAATAGAATAGAATAGAATAGAATAGAATAGAATAGAATAGAATAGAATAGAATAGAATAGAATAGAATAGAATATGCCTTCTGAGAGCATGGAATCAGATTCATCTCTTTCCTTGTCCTGGGGACCCTAAAAACTCCACACAGGCAGTCAGTCACATCTCCAAGGGTCACTTACAAAGTGAGAGCAGATAGGATTCAGTTGGAAGCTGGTGTCAAACCTGCCATCATCTGCTTTGCTGGTGCAGCAGTTCTGGGTGCAAGGCAAAATCCTTCATCAGCAGATTTCGAATGTTCCCTCTTGCTACTTTTCAGCTGCTCAGTTTGGGTAGCATGGGATGCACTGATCCCTGCTGCAAGGATTTACCTGTCAGCAAGGGAAGCTGGAAGTACTTTTGTGGAGTGTTGGTCTTCTGATCTGGAGGAGCTAGAGAGGTTTTTTATTCTTTGTTTTGTGGGATTTTTTGGCTCAGTTTTTCACAGGGAAAGCTGAAAGAGTTTTCTTGTTAAAACACCTATCCTGGGGTTGCCATCTCCTCTTTGTCCTAGTTTCAGCTAGGATAGAGCTAATTTCTTCTCAGTAGCTGTTACAAGGTGATGTGGTTTGGATTTGGAATGAGAATGGTGTTGATAACACACTGATGTTTTGGGGTCTGTGGTTATCCTAAGTCAGGGGCTTTTTTTTTTTTTTCCCTTGTTCTTTTTTCTTTCATGCTCTGCCAGGGAGGAGGTGAGCAAAAGAAACTGGGAGGGAGCATAGCCAGGACAGGTGACCCAAAGTGACCTAAAGGGATATTCTCCATGACAGATGGTCATGTCTAGGATATAAACTGGGGGACTTACTTGAGAAGGGAGGCCTTTCAATTTCCAAACAAATCTGAATTATAAAATGCCACAACATAATGGGTCTGTAGCTGTGTGTCATGAATAATTTTCTGATGGATGCTGTTGGAAAAGAGCAAATTTCACATTAGATATTGCATTTAGTTATTGTCCCAGATTCAATGTACAATTTTTCACTTTTTTAAACAAATTAATTTATTGTTGTAGGATCTGATGGAGACCTCATTTGGGATTGCATCCTGTTGGGCTGGAACTTGTGATAAACCAACAACTGTTGTTAGAAATTGCAGATTCCCTCCAAGTATCATAGCAGATTTTGCCATTGATTTTCTCCCCCTGCTCAATCACTTTTGGTTCAAAATACTTCCAAATCTTTCATCAAAGAGTCAACATCTGGGTGGCAAAATTGGAGCAAAAGCCATGGATGGTGCTGTCCCAGAAGGAAAAATAAGAACAAGACCAGGAAGCCAGATTCAGTCTTGGAAAGTTTTTCTTAGAATTTGAAGGACTTGGGCATCCACTTTTGTTAGTTATAAGACAACTTTGCCATATTTTTGCAGTTCCCCTGGTTTATGCTGAAACTGGCATGGTTATCTAGGAATGGAATGCACCTACATGGGGATTGGCTGTGTCCACTCAGCTGTTCAGAAAGAAGGTGGAGCTGCTCGTGGTGATGTTTTATCGCTCTTTTCTTAAAGTATGTGACCAACTGCTGTTTTTCAGGGATGCTGGAGCTGGATGAGTACACCATGGAAAGGGTGATGGAGGAGTTTGAGCAGCGCTGCTACGATAACATGAGCCACGCCATCGAGACAGAGGAAGGGCTGGGCATCGAATACGACGAGGACGTTGTCTGTGACGTCTGCCAGTCTCCAGACGGAGAGGACGGCAATGAAATGGTGTTCTGTGACAAATGCAATATCTGTGTGCACCAGGTATGGCAGCAGCACGGTGTCAGGTGGTAGCAAACTGTTCCTAAAGGGCAATCAGTAGGGACACAGGCGGGGTTTATTCCAGAGAGCTGTGCTAAGGTAGCACTGCTGTGTGACACCTTTGTGTGGTAGTTCAGAAGTTTTCTTCACATAAGAGATACAGTTTTAGCCTGTTTCCATGGATACTTCTTACTCTGGCAGGTGCCTTCCCATCAGCCTGTCCTTCCTTTCCAGTTTTAACAAGTTTCTGTTGTCATTCAGCGTTTGGAAACATTGCTGGTTGAGCCAGCAATGTGCCTTGGTGGCCAAGAAGGCCAGTGGCATCCTGGCCTGCATTAGGAATTGTGTGGCCAGCAGGAGCAGGGAGGTCATTCTCCCCCTGTGCTCGGCACTGGCGAGGCTGCACCTTGAGTGCTGTGTCCTGTTCTGGGCCCCTCAGTTTAGGAAGGATGTTGAGATGCTTTAATGCATCCAGAGAAGGGCAACAAGGCTGGTGAGGGGCTTGGAACACAGGCCATATGAGGAACGTTTGAAGGAGCTGGGGTTGTTTAGCCTGGAGAAGAGGAGGCTTAGAGGTGACCTTATTGCTCTCTCCAACTTCCTGAAGGGAGCTGTAGACAGGTGGGGGGATCAGTCTCTTCCACCAGGCAGCACTGACAGAACCAGAGGACACAGTCTCAAGCTGCATCAGGGAAGGTACAGGTTGGATATTAGGAAAAAATTTTTCACCAAAAGAATAATCAAGTGCTGGAATGCTCTTCCCATGGTGGTAGAATCACCATCTCTGGATGTGTTGAAAAAAAGACTGGCCATGGCACTTGGTGCTACAGTATAGTTGAGGTCTTAGGGCATAGGTTGGACTCGATGATCTTAGAGGTCTCTTCCAACCTCACCATTCTGTGATTCTCTGATGAAGGACTAGGCCTGTGACAGGTCTAAGTACAAATGACAGGTACACAGATACATCCACAAGATACACTGAGCAAAGTTGTATTTTCAGACCAGTAGGGTTTCTCTGACAAATCAAACCTGCAACTTAAGTGCATTAAAGCTGATGGTAATGGGGATAGAGGGCTCCGTAAGGACGCGACCTTCTGAAAAACCTGCCCTTAATTATTTGCCATCCTGCACTTTTCCCTCTGAGTAAAAACAACTTGGAGAGAGATATGTGAGGCTGCGTGTAAAAGAATCACTGAGGTGTTTGCTGTGCTCTCTTTGCCCCGCTGCCCGTGGGGACGCAGGCGTGCTACGGGATCCTGAAGGTGCCCGAGGGCAGCTGGCTGTGCCGGACCTGCGCGCTGGGCGTCCGGCCCAAGTGCCTGCTGTGCCCCAAGAAGGGCGGCGCCATGAAGCCCACCCGCAGTGGCACCAAGTGGGTGCACGTCAGCTGTGCTCTCTGGATCCCAGAGGTGGGTGCTGCTTGCTTCTTGGAACCATGAATGCTGAGAATTGCAGGCTTTCTGTGCTGATTCTCGGCCTGGCTGCTGAGAAGTTTTAGACTTTCTGTGCTCACCCCCAGAGAAAGCTGCTTTTGACCTGAGGCCGTGGCGAAGTTTCCAAAATTGAATTGTAAAAATCGTGGAACATGGATTATGGGTGTGTAGTTTGAATAGAAGTGTGGAATGTCGCAGGGTGGAAAACTTAAGAGTTTAAGGTTTTAGAATATAGTAATATATATAAAGCAAGATGGAGGTTTGGTCCTCTTCTTCACCTTCTTCTTCATGGGTTTGGGTGGTTTTGTGTAATTGGACAGAAAAGTCCGCATTGTGGACTTAGAGTGATTAGTTATTGGGTTAAAAGTAAAAATAATGTAGGTGTCATTTCTTAATTGGACAGTTTATCCTTACAGGCCTTGTAGAAAGAGAGATACAGCTCCATTTTTTAGTTTGTTAGAGTGAAGTACTGTAGAACTCACTGTTTGTGAGACTGTAATATAGATAAATACAAATAAATATCTGAGTCCCAACAAGAAATAGCATCTTGCACATTTAATCCTGACCCTGGCAAAAAAAGAAGCAAAGACTCCACAGGCGCTGGTCCTGGGATTCTGGGAGAGAAAAAAAAACCTCCTTAAAGCATTATTCAATTTCAAAATGTAGTATAAAAGCTTCTTGGTTAGGTAAAAAGCCTGGCAGGGGATGATGCTTCACCTGTAAAGAAACTAATTAAATCCCCTCTGTCAGTCAGAATTAGGCCTTGGAAAATGAGGCCTTTGCTGCTGGCAAAGCTCATTTAACAAGGACACCAGATAGCATTTCACTTTGTAAACAGAACATTAAAGGTGAATCAGGGAAGTTTGACTATGAGAACCCACAGGAATTCTGTCAGATTCAAAGTGTTCATCCTGTATGATAATCTTAAATTGATGGGCTTCACCTTGAAACTGGTTGGTTTGTTCACAAAGTGAGAAACTGATCTTTTTTAAAAAAGAGTTTTAGATCCTGATAAAATGAGGAATTTGGGACACACTTAGTTGTGTATACACAAGGAATTTGACTTCTTTAATAAATTTGTTTTTCTTTTCAGTTAACGGTGTCATAGTCACTCCAGTTTTTTGACCATTTTTCTCTTAGGTGAGCATCGGAAGCCCCGAAAAAATGGAACCCATCACAAAAGTTTCCCACATTCCCAGCAGTAGGTGGGCACTGGTGTGCAGCCTTTGCAATGAAAAAGTTGGAGCTTCTATACAGGTAATTGAACCACATAAATATCCACATGTCTTTTCTTCTGTCAGTTTTTAGTAGATAGGAAAATGTGTTTGCTCATTGTTACTGTGGACTTAACTGACCTGATCTGCACCAGAGCATTTTACACTGGGCAGTGTTGTTTCATGTGCATATTTATTTTGGGTTGTTAGCTGTAAGGCACCTGTAGACCCTTTACAGTGGAAAACCACTCAGAAATGTTAAATAATCCTTTTAAGAACAGTTTTAAAATCTAGAAAGACTGAGAAAACATATTACCAGACCTCAGCTTTTTGAAAGAGGAGACACTGGGACAACAGACAAGATGTTGGTCTCCTTTACTTGAGAATAAATGAGGGAGTGTAAGGACAGGTGACCCATTAGGAACAGTGTTGTGTTTGTGTAGAAAAAGACAGAAAGATGTAATTTACCATTGTGGTGATGCTCCTCACCCTCAGAGCACTTCCAGCAGCAAAACAATCCTCAGGAAGCTCCCTGAGACAGAGAGGGGTGATACTACAGTCTCATAAGGAGGCTGGAGTGGAGCTTTTTCTTCTGGGGCTAGCCTAGTGGTCAGACCAGCATTAGGACACAAAAATGGCTCAAGTCCTACACTGCTTTGAAATGAGTTTATCCCCATTTCCCTTTTCTCCTCTGCCCCAAGTTACTTGATTGAGGCTGCCAGGAAGAGCAGTAAATCAGCAACACAGCAGTAGTTCCAGTGAAACCTATCACAGGCCACTTCCATGTGAGGAATGTATGAAATAGTAAGTGTTAACTAGAGAAAATAAATCTGTCCACAGCATATAAATTTGCAACCATAATCCCTCCTTGCAGAGCCATCCCCTTCCTCTTGGCTGCTGTTACTTAGCTGAAGCTGGTTTTGTCTGTTCTCCAGGCCACTTTCTGATATGTGCACAACAATTAGGAAAAGTGGCAGCTGGAAGTGTGTGTCAGGCTGGTCAGGGAGCAGCTGCAATAAGCTGGGAAAAGCAAGATTGCTTATTCCCCCAGGTTCAGCAGATTTCCTCCCAGTGAGACAGCCTTTCCTCTCTTCTCCCAACAAAAAGTGAGCTGCAGTAAGAGCTAATTATGGCTAAAGCACTTCTCTGTGTACTGCCCACTGTTCCAGTTGGGATGCTCCTGGCCTGTTTGTTAGTAGGAGAGGAAAGGGCAAAAGATGCTTGGTATTTTTAAATTCCTTTTATATGTTGCTTTTATTAAAGACTGCTCATTTGAAACCTGTGCAGTTTAAACCCTGCCATACCTTTATAAGCCATCTGGCTGCTGAGTCAACCTGAGCAGGAAAACCCAGAGGGGAGAGAAATTTGGCTTCTTTACAAGCACTGTATAAACATCCCAGTGCACTGTGTTGCTCTTTCAGGGTCGGTGGCTTGTGTTAAACATAGTTTTGTTTCCTAGTTAGGAGCACTAATGCTCATTTCCACTTCAAATCCTGTTCACCAGAGGTGTGAGTGTCCAAACACATATGTTTATGTATATATACATATTTATACGTATTTAAACCTTTCAGCTGGTGGTGTGTGTGATGGAATTTTGCACAAGGAAATTAGATATAATGGAAATGAAGTGCTAAATCAGCTGAACTAGTGCCCATCACTCTATGATGGCCGAGTTCACTGAGTAGGAGAAAAATGACAACATTTGAATTTCCTGTTCTCCTCCTCTCCAAGGTGAAGGCTGTGAAATGAAGTAATGGTTGACAGTGATTTAATATTTGACATTATAAAAGTGGGATAATGGGGGAAAAAATTCCCTTTGGTTGAGGCCTTTTGGATAGCTTGGATCCAGGTGCTGGGAAAGACTTTTAATTAAAAGTCTCAGACTGGCCTGGAGCCACCACAATGTTTTTTCTTCCCTCTGGTGCTGGCACATTCCAAAGGGGAACACTTTACTTTGGTAATGGCGCTGTGCACAAGTGGCTCTGGTGTCACTGGGAATGTTCCTCTTGTGGCTTTTTGTGCATGGAATAGTGTGGTGGGGCTGGAGGGGGGTTAAACACTCCTGTCCCTCTGGGCCACTTGATCCTGGAAGCACTAAGTCATAACCCCAAGTAAAGGGAGCAAGGAAGTGCGTGCAGCTTAGAAGCAGAGCGCGGTGACAGGGTTCTTCTTCCAAAGCAGCCCCGACTTCTCCGACAGTTTTAGGCAGTGTGGCTTCTTAACTTCTACATTTATTTGGTTAATTGTAATTCATGTTCTCTAGTGTTCAGTGAAGAACTGCAGAACAGCCTTTCACGTCACCTGCGCCTTTGACCGCGGCTTGGAGATGAAGACCATCCTGGCAGAGAACGACGAGGTGAAGTTCAAGTCCTACTGTCCCAAGCACAGCTCCACCAAGAAAGCGGATGCTGAGACTCTGAGTGAAAGCCCAGCTCAGGAGAACAGGAATGGGATTCAGGACACCTCCCTTCCTGCCCACATGGACCCTTTCCACAGCATGGATCAAAACCAGGAGGAGGCCCACAGGGTCAGCGTCCGCAAGCAGAAGCTCCAGCAGCTGGAGGACGAGTTCTACACCTTCGTTGAGTCTTTGGAAGTGGCCAGAGTGCTGCGGCTGCCTGAGGAGCCCGTGGAATTCCTTTACCAGTACTGGAAACTGAAGAGGAAATCCAATTTCAATAAGCCTTTGATTACCCCAAAGAAGGATGAGGAGGACAATCTGGCTAAACGGGAGCAGGATGTTCTGTTCAGGAGGCTGCAGCTCTTCACACACCTCCGGCAGGACCTGGAGCGGGTAAGCCCCGGCACTGCCCGTGCTGGCCACAGTTAGCTGAGTTCCCAGACTGTGCTCAGCCTGAGTGCAGCTGGGCTCAGAGCTGTGCTGTCAGGCAAGGCCATTAAACACTAAATTTCTCCAGAGCACAGCAATTGCCCTTTGCACACAGAGGTCAGTCACGGGGCCAGCAGGTCTTGGCGTGTAGCATTCAATCACCTGCAACTGCACTGTCGTGTTTTTGCCCGTGCCTTTTTACTGATTAACTCTGACTGTACTGCAGCCCCCAGCTGAAGCCTTTTCAGCCTTTAAGGGCTTTCCATGCTCCTTTCACCCAGTGAAAAGGATGATGAAACTTACCTTGTTTTGCAGCAGATCTGTTCCTCTTTGGCATACCAGAGTAGGATGATCAGTGTAGGAGGGAGGTAAATGATGTTTGATTTATTTAGATTTTGAATGTTTGAAGAACAGTTCAATAAGCTCAGTTTGGTGTTTCAGTAAGTACATCTGATCCTGAGTTCCTTTCTTTTTGGGTTAATTTAGGAGCTCTTAGAGCCATAAAGAACACTGAAATTAGTTTTTCACGTCCCTGCAGCACGTGGCTCCTGTGGGCCATGGACGAAAGCGGCTCAGGAGGTCCTACCTCAGTAACCTGTAGGTGAACCAGAGCCTCTCTTTCATAATACTGTCTAATCTTTAAATCAGGACAGCAGGTTCTCATGGATGTTCTGCATCCTTTCTAAAGGATCCTGATGCCTAATTACTCTTAAAATGAATTGCTGTAGTTTTTGATTTTTCTCCTAGTTTCAACTCCAGCCCAAGGACCTTCTGTAGCTGTTCAGATGGCCCAGATCCTAGCTGTTACCTGGGATCTTTTGTTCCTGCTCCATGTGCTCAAGCTTTCTTGTCATCTTCTCTTTGATCAGCTAAATAATTAGTTTGTAACTATGTTCTCTGGATCTTAAATTATTGTGTGTGAATCCTTTCATTTCTAAATGTGATGTCAAACCAGGATATGTGATTTTAGTAATATTTTAATGTTTGACTACTCTGTTCCCACTGATTGTACATTCAAGATAATTTGGATTTTAAAAAAGGGACCTTTGCAAAAACAAACACACTTGTTACATTTCTCCAGATCAGGCCACAAGGTTGTAATTCACAGGGCACCACCTTGCACCACTGACAGAGGAGCCTTAGAATCATCCACCTGTGCTTGCTTCTCAGTCATTCCCTCACCTGGGAAGTATTAAATACTGAGTACATTTCAAGGATTTCCAACATTTCCCTAGATTTCGTGTGTCTGTGACTCAGGTGTTTGTAGGAATTACTTCTGTGCTGTGGTTCTCCAAATCTGGTGGAATAATCTGTCAATTAAATTGTCTGTCAATTCAACAGATAATTTGTTAGTTAAACAGACTGTTCTCTAAGAATTGTGTTGAAGGCAGTTACATTTAAATTGTTTAAACTGAAATGGTTTAAATTCAATTGTACACCATTTGTTTAAATGGTGTATGGTATTCCAGGTGAATTAATTCAAAGCACAGGTAGGGCAGTATCCTGGGAATACAGTTCCTGTAAAACCCACGCCCTTGCTGTCTTCCAGGTGCGTAACCTCACTTACATGGTGACGCGGAGAGAAAAAATCAAGAGATCTGTTTGCAAAGTTCAGGAACAGATATTCAACAGCTACACAAAGCAGTTGGAACAAGAAAGAGTTTCAGGTATGCCTCAGTGTTCCCTTCCTCATGTCAGAGCACAGGGACAAGGTTTGCTTACAGGCTGTGAAGGACAAACAGGGCCTCATTTGTTCTCATTTCATTCCTCAGAAAGATAAATACCTTCACAATTCCTGCAGTGGCCAGATTATCCTTGAACTGTTGCGTAACTAATAAACCATATTTTAGATAGCACCAGGGAGATCCACTTGCTGGTTGCTTTTTGCCTCTGTCTCTGAGGACAGGGAGTGTTAGGACTTGTGTTTGCTACAAGTGTAATTAGGTGCAGGTACAGGAAGATGAAACCATGACATAGCCACAGAGTTATCACCTAAAAGTGCAGGACAGGCAGCCAAATCCCCATTTCTGATGTGAACACGTCAGGCATGAGGAGCAGAGTTAAAACAGGTACACTGCAAACTGTTGTTTATCCCCACAGCTATGGGATTGCTTGACTTGAACTTAGTTTGCTTCCATGCAGGTGTGCCTTCCTCACTCTCCTCCATGGAAAGCACGGTGCTGTTCAACAGCCCGTCGCTGGGCCCCGACGCCCCCAAGATCGAGGACCTGAAGTGGCATTCTGCGTTCTTCAGGAAGCAGATGGGCACTTCTCTGGCCCACTCCTTGAAGAAACCCCACAAGAGGGACAGGGTAAGAGACAGGTCTGGGAACGACAGCAAATCCCTGCTGGGACAGCCCAGCCCAAGGGAAGGAGGTGCAGCTCCAGGCAGCTTTTTCAGTTTTGACAAGCCCTTGGCCGAGACGCGGATCGCGTCGGCGCAGCAGAAGAACGGCGTCGTTCTAGCAGAGCACAGGAAGAGAAGGGACAATCGCCCACAGTGTGAGGGGACGAAGGCAGAGCTGAAGGAAAAGACTTCTAAACACAACCACAAACCCTTGAGACCCACAGAACTCTCTCAGAGGCAACTGGAAAACAAAAGGGCTGTCAACCACTCCGGTGGGAGGTCAGCAGCGCCTGGCACTCGGAGGGATATAGTGCCTAAATGTAACGGGGGTCTGGTCAAAGTGAACTCTAATCAGACAGTAGTTAAAGTGCCTACCACGCCCACGAGCCCGGGGAAAAACTGGGGCGGATTCCGAATTCCAAAGAAGGGGGAGAGGCAGCAGCAGGGGGAGAGCCTGGAGGAGGCCTGCCGCCAGAACTCGGGCTACCCCTACCTGGGCGTGGGCAGAGTTGCAGCCAAGGAGAGGACAAAGAGCAAGTTAAAGCCTGACAGTGAGAACGATGGTTACGTCCCCGACGCCGAAATGAGCGACTCGGAGCCAGAAGTGGCTGAGAAGAAGTGCAGGCAGCAGAGGCTCAGCCCCAGCAGCAGCATCGGCAGGAGGACGGACATTATCCGGAGGAGCATCCTGGCCACCTGACTGGACGCGGGGATGGGGTCACCAGAGTCACACTGCCTACAAGCCAACTCCACCTTACCCATCCCTGTGAGAGAGGAGCATGCTTAGAGCTACAGACTGACAAAATGAAAGCCCATTTTTCTGAGTTGTATGTTTACATGCACTTAAAGCTGTTTTAAGCTCTTTGATTTTGTTTTGTTTTTTTTTTTTTTCTTTCTGCCCCATCCACACCCCCTCATCCTTCCCATTTCTGTGAGAAGGCTGAATCTCCCTTATGTGCAACTTTCTTGAGTAAGTAGGAGAGTGACATCACTACTAAAACAGGAGTTGGGATGCACACAACTCAAAAAAAATGTTTTACAAGAGGCTGGGGGAGGGCAGGAGGAATCAGGCTGCGTTCATCCCTTCTAGCTAAAAGGCACTGAAAATTTTACTCCCTCGCCCTGACTTCTGGAAAAGCACAAGCTCTTAATTTAACTCGTGTGTATTGAATGGAAGATGGTGGTTAGACCATCCTGCACTGCACTGGTAAGTCCCATGACAAATGCTCCCCATCCCTGGGCAGGGGCTGCTCTCTCTCCTCTCTTTGCAGGATGTGTTCTGTTGTGTTCAGTTTGAGCACAGGTGGCAGCTCAAACCCCTCGCTATGCTCCAGAGTTTACATGTCAGTGATGACCAGGCACAGCCAGATGTTGCACTGGAGGAGGAGGAGAAAGGGACAGGGCAGGGCTTGAGAGATGGGGACTGACACAAAGGATGTTCCCAAATGGCTCAGTTCTGAGCAAGGGACAGCTTTGGGGGTTCCAGCACTCCGTGGAATAACCTGTCACCCATGGTCAGGCACCTGCCTTCAGGAGTGTGATGACAATTCCAGACAGAAGTTTTCTATGGCACTAGTTAGGAGGATTTCCCAAAGGCCACCACAGATGCACTAATGATATGTACTGGGAGAGTCAGGCTTATGACACTAAAAGGTTGCTTTAAATGGACACAAATATATATTTTTAAATAGGATAAAACACAAAGGCAATACATTGTGATTAGCTCTTTACAGTCAAGCAAAGAAAAAACTATTTCGTTCTATGATGGATTAGATTTGATGGAAAAGGGAACTTGTATTCTGACTGTGTACTTTTTTAATAATTGCAAGTGGCAATAATGAGTAAGCTGTGAGCAATAATCTGAACAGGTTGTGAGGATACTGTTTTGTACTGAGTGCACACACTGCAGTGGAGCATTAAGAGCCTGTCCATTTTGGAATTTTTCATAGATGTAGGAGAGGTACGTACTGGTGAAAAAGTAGCAGCAGCAATGTGTTAAAGACAGGCATAAAGACAGGCATCCTTCTCCTCCCCTTTCCCACTCTCAGCCTGCTGTTATGGCATCCACTCACCTTGGAATGCCTGACCCTTGCCTCCCGAGGAGGGAACACTGACAACACAGAATTCCTCTGCCATAGGACTGAGGATTCAATCAGAAAGTAAAAAAGGCTTAACACCCTATCTTGCTATGCAAGTTAATGTTATCAATTAAATATTTCACCAGAATGCATCTCTGTTTTAAAACTCATAAGTCTTAACCTTTTGAGGAAGGGGAATTTTATGTAAGATAATACACTTTCAAAATCCTGTTGCTGGTCCCAAGAATAAATACATGATTTACAGAGGTGAAAGTCAGGCAGGGCACTGGTGACTGAGGTTACGTAGCCACTCTTGGGATGTCTTCAAAATAGAAACAGCAGACAGACAAAAGGTAAAAGCCAGTAAGTTCTACTGAACATCCAGCAACGTTCTCCAGACAGGCACTGGTATTTTCTGTAAGGAAGAAGCTCATGACCACACAGGAATTGTCAAGCCATAGATGGAATGCCCTAAATTTGGATTCTGAGCAAACCTTTAACCTCACCCCCCTTGGACAGAGGTACCTTGTTAATTTGCACTATATGATGAACACTTGTGTTGTGCAGAGTGAATGCCTTAGCTGCTTTGTCCCCTGGCACTGAGGGCAGGAAGCTTTGTGAGGTTTCCAGTGGAGCTGACCCCAAACCAAAAAGGCTGTGGTACGACCAGCTCTGTAGGTTCGTTTTGTCCCTGTGCTTAGCCCTCAGCAGGAGGTGCTGCAGTGACAAACCCACCCCTGGGATGTACTGGGATTTGCTGGATTTCTGTTTCCAAGTGTGACCTTTCCTTGTGCTGACTGACCAAGAGATCTTTGATATGATCCGTGTGTTCTGTCCAACCGTAGGCTAGTTGAATGTCTGTAGAGTTGCCTGGAATGCCATTTGTTAGGTCATAAACTCACACAGATCTAAATGAAGGGTTCGTGTTGTGTACAGATCTTGATTTCAAAAGTTTGAGACAATTGTGATGACATTTGTAAAACTTGTACAGATTTTTCACTATGTGCCTAGCTTTGGTGTCCATTCAGCTGAAATTAATTAAAAAAAAAGGTGCATGAAGAGAAACAGAAATAAAAAAGTATATGTAGAGATGACTATTTTATATTACATGGCCCAATCCTGTATTTATTTTCTCCCTTTTTTGAAGTATTTCTAAAGACCTAGTTGAAACAGCTGTATTTTTTGTTAAAATATTCCGTAGAATTGTGCCTTTTGTCTGTATGTGAATAAATGCTGTACATTTTTGCAGTATCCTTGCCAGCAGTGGTGTAGACCTCCCTGTAATTGTATTTGGGTTCTTACAAAACCACTTCACTGCAATGGTCTGAACAGCTTTTATAGATTAGTACAGGTATCATCATGCACACTACAGCTACAAGATTTAGTACATTTTTAAGGTTTTTAAGGGTTTTTTTTAGTTACTGACAGTTGTGCCCATCCCATCAGCAGCACACTGAGTGGTTTTCCCCTTGGCATCCTCACAGAGATGTTCCTTACCTCAAAACATTTACATTTGTAGACAGAGGATGTCCTTGCACAGTCCATGATCTCTGTACTTGTTCCACTGGAAAAGGAACCTGAGCTTTGAACCTGTGGATCTTTGGGATAATCAGGCTGAAAGTTCATTCACACTCTGAACTGGCTGGGGTCATGCATTACTGAGGGAACATTTTCTTGTACAGCAGGATTTCCAGATGAGGATTCCTCTAAACTCCAGATGCAGAAATACAGAATGGACGTGGTGCTGAGCAAGAAAAGGCTGTGAAAGGACACCCTGAGCAATTCATCTTGAAAAAAACAGATCTCCCAATTTGGGAGCAGCCTCCTCTAGCCACCTCAGGGAAATAAAGGAGTTGGTGGGTCTATGATGAGCTTCATGTCACCACATTCCTCTTGTGACCAAGACAGAAACCTTTTCTTTTCCTTTGTCACCTGCTGGAATTGCTCTGCTGCCCCTTGCTTTGTGTCATCCCTGCAGTTCCTGTTCTGGCAAACAGCCACCAGGCAGGAGCTGCACCCCAAGGTGAAATGAATATTCCCATAATTAACAGGGAAGCCTGCAGGTGCCCTTCTGGGCCCCCAGGAACAACTACCCAAATCCTGAGAAGTGCCTGCCCCTTCCAGCCAGGTTTCACTTCACAGCCAGAGCCTGCCTTTGAGGAGTGAAGGGGATTAATGGCTCACACAAAATCTTCCAGGTGGCCTGTCATCATCTCAGCTGTGCATTATACAAATGGAAACAAGGTGCCTGCTACTTGCCTGCCTCTGTATCACTCTCTGCTGATTGATGAAAACCTCACCCAGACAGACACTTGGAGCTTCTGAAAAATGTATCCGTGTTGTTTTGGAGAATCTTCCACATCTTTTAACCAAAATTGAGATTTAGAGATTGCAGTGGATACAGGCATCTATCAAGAAGAAAAAGCAACCACTCTAGGAACTAGTGGCATTCCCTGCAGCAAGCAGGAATTGTTTCTGAGGGTGGATCCATCTTGCAGGCTCTACCTGAACAGCCAGGATTTCAGGAGGCAGCACAAAGTCTTGTTTCTACAGGGGGGATCAGCTCAACTCTGTCCTCTGAAATGCAAATAAGGTGAAGGTCCACTGCCATGGACACAAATGAGACATTTCCATCAAGTACTACCCAGCAGCTGAATGAGAGGTTAGAAACCAGAACTGCACTCTTCACATTTAAGTGGAAGGACAAGCAATTATGTCAGTTAAGGCCAAGATGTGAGCACTTCAAAAATCAGTCAAACACCTATTAAATGTCTGTAATATATGCTAAAAGAGAAAATGGACTTTGGCTGTAATTGTACAATGATAGCTATGATCTGTCTGAACTATCAAAAAAACCCCATATACAAGAGGATTCCCACATCTTGGCATCTGTGCAACTGAAACCCACTATTTCAAAGGGCAGAAGGGCTGGATGACTTCACCCTGGTGCAAATTGAAGTAAGAGAATGGACTTTCCCAGATATGCCCAAACCAAGGGAGCAGACCAACAGAAAAACAAGGAATTGTAAAATAATTATGAAATTAATAGTACATTACGAAGAAAAAGCACAACTGAAGGAAGATGACAGAGCTTAGGAATGAGCTGAGTAGCCACAGCAGCATTTTCATTATCACCTGCACCTTAGGGCCATCAAACCAAACCAAACTGAATTCTTTACACTGGAAGGCAACAGAGGCATCGTGCAGCTCAAACACTGACCAAGAAAAGAGCAACTCTGGCACTCATGCTGTAATAAGACTAATTATAATTCACAAAGGATCTTCAAATTGTTCCCAAGTTACCTGCACTATACAGAACAATTAAAAAGATACTGACTGCACATGAGCAAGGCCAAGATGAATTTCAACAGAAGCGTTACCTACTCTCTGTACACAATCTCATCACAGCTAGAGCTACTGGATTTTAGACCAAAAAACCCTCCATGTGCCACATTTTTTCATTTGCTACATTAAAGGACTTGAATGACAACATTTTGCAGACTTCTTCCAATCTTTATTGTGCATACAGAGACAGGACCTTCATCCACTCCTTTTCTTACCAGAATTTTAAGTTTTACAAGCCTTGCTGTGCTTTTGACTGTAGTGCTCCAATATGAAGTTTCTCCAGCAACCCTCCTAACTCCCAACATGAGTGGGAGTCGATAAAGGAATGATAAAAACACGTGTTTAAATATTTTCCAGATCCTTCAGGGAAGCAGCTTTTTTATTCTGTGTAGTTAGCAGGCTGAGCTGTAAAGAAACAGAAGCAGCTGATAGCTTCATAACAATTCTCTGTAGGATCAAAGTAACAGTAGCACTTCCCTACTGATTGTGTCATGAAGGAGGGGGAACAAGCACAGGCAGTGTGAATTTGGGATGAACAGCAGAATTTACAATGTACTCTGTAGATGACTACTGCTTTTGTCTTATTTCAGATCCCAGAGAATGCAAGATGAGAGGTAGCAGGAATTCACTTTAAGAGACACCGACAGGATAGGTGTTTCAAATTTGTGCAAACATTATCTTGTATGTTTTATATTTCTTACTGAATCACTATTACTTCAGAATAAGCTAAGACTGACAGTCATTGAACTGACCACCATAAAGGGGTAATCTCTAGGCTCCCTACTAGTCCAGCTCCAGTCTATGTCTGATACAATTTTACAGTGAAGATGGATAATGTAGTGAGAACACACAATCCAGAAAGCAGCCCTCAGCCTACAGGTTGGGAACAGAGAGAATCATTACTCTGATGGAATTCACATGTGAACATTCAGCCTTCTGGGGCCTAGGAGAGAGCAAATACCCAGATTCAGAAGAGGGGACATTCTTGCAGCACTACTGGAGACCTTTAGCAGGCTCAGTGCCAGTGTGTGTTTTTTTGGGGTGGAGAGAAAAGGAAGGGGCTTGGCACAGCAGTTCTGAAGTCACTAGAGAGCAGCCAGGCCTCTGCACTAACCTCTCCCACGAGGGCAGGGCAGTTCTGAAACTCTGGCAACAGCATTTGGGCTGCACAACATCAAATCTCTTTATCCTTCAGAGAAAGCCTTGTGAGGAACAGCTAATTACCAGTGTTTCCAGGAACCATAAGACCCCTTCCTCTGTGGGCACCAAGGCCAGGAGTTTGTTCCCTTGAAACGTGACAGAAGGATGTTTGGGGTTTTATGGGGAGACAGCATCTTAGAAACATTACAGCTAAACAGACCCACATAACAAACAGGAGGTTAAAAAAATAAATTCCTCTTTCAGAGCAAATCTTCAGCAGCTGAATAGACCTTGTCATGACAGAGAGCATTTAGAGCCAGGAACCACAGCTTATGTTATGACAGCTTGGCAGCTATGCCCATTTATTCACTGCTGTTGGGAAAAAAAATGCCATTTGTCCTAACTGAGCAATTTAGGTCAGCCAAACATCTCTCCTCTCTGCAGCTCACATGGGGTCACCCACATTAACAAGCTGTAATTTGCAAATGGTTTTCCTAAATCACTGAAAAAAAAAAAAAAAAAGAAAAAAAAGCAGGAGGCAGAAAGACCATCTTTACTTAATAGGAGGCCAACTTGAGTAATGAACTTCCTTGGCAAAAAAATGAACTCAGTGTATAAACCCCTGTGGGATTTGCTTCAAGTTGTACAGCTGAAACACTATGGAAAAACTGAATACCAAGAGGAATACACTCTCTCTCCTTTACCTCTCCAATGGTCTGGAAAGAAACAAGCATTTCCTACTCTGTCTGCACCATTTTTACCACTGCAGGAGCTGCTGCAGCTGTTGCACACAGCCAAGGGTAACTGCAGTGAGTGCACTCCAGCAAACTGGAGCTACAGTTATTTAAGGGGTTTTTTGTCTTTGCTAACTTGCCATGTACACCTTCATTCAAACATTTTTAACCTTGCAGGTTTCATTCATATCAAATTCCACAAACAAACCTAAGCTGTCAAATAAAAATCCTGTCAGAAAGTGACATGTCAAAAATCCAAACTCGTTAAAATCATGTTGGTAATAATGCTGATCAGTGATCACCTCTGCCTCAGGAATGATGCACAGTGAGTACTTTTGCACATTCCATGTGCTTGGATGAGACTTTTTGTGAGCTGGGTACCTGCTGGGATGCTGTGGCTGCTCTCTGCTCTGCCTGGCTCAGCCGCCTCTGAAGCCTGTCGATGTATTCCCGATACTCCGTCATCAGCGTCTCATCCTGGCGAAACACAATCTCTCAGCACACTGCCAAGTGCTTTTTCACTGAACCCACTCATTCAGTGGATAAAGTAGCAAAAAAAAGCTTAGCACAAGAGGAATGCCAGAAGTGGAACTGTTTTCCCCTTACAATAAAAGCCTGAGGACAAACTGCTGACACCTTATAGAGAATTTTCTGCTCAAATGTGACATCATCTGACTTTTCCAATCCCTCAAACTGCAGGGGAAGTTTTACTCATTTCACCACCTTGAAGCAAGATGGATTAAGGCTAACATTTGAATTCAGGCTATTTAATCCATGCAACCATACAACGTAAATGGTTTAGCTATTTAGCTCAGAAGAAAGAGGAATACAGTAGATAATACAAATGGGATGATAAATCTGCTACAGATCTCCTCTCTTCCCTTCAAAGGGTCTGTAAAAAGCCTTTCTTAACCAGCCTTTACTCACTTTCTCCTATCATTTCTGTCCTCTAAATAACACAGCACTACAAAAAAAAAACAAGACAGAAGGACTTATCCTTCTGGATAGAAGTAGATGTTATCCCAGATTTATAAGGCTGACAGGAAAGCCCTTTCCTAAAGTGCCCATTAATTATTGAACAATGCACATTCCAAAACAACCCTGCCCTTCATCTTTAATGGATAATGCTTTTAGCTATATTCATATATGGACACAGAATTTAAATTCTGCATACACACAGCATGTGGAGAACTTGGTATCTGAATGTGCCACATTATCCATAATCCCAGTGTGCCTGGGATTCACAGGCAGAACTTAAGTTCAGGAACATTTCCTGAAATTTGTCCAGAATTGCTAGATTAGTCACTTAGAAAGACAGAAAGATGATTTCCCCTTTCACCTCTGTAATTTGAGAGTAAAGTTCATTTGTCTTCCTGCCATTGGAACACGTCAGTCAGCAAGAAAACAGTGAGGCTTCCCAACTGTTACTATCCCTGTCAAAAATCCTTAATTTTCTCTAAGCCATCAACATAACTCACCCAAATAGGTTTCTGCTAAGATCTTAAGTGTATGCACACTGAAAGTAGCTGTCACATCAGTCATTATCTTACCTCAGTTACCTTCTCATTTGCTATTTCCAGCTGGGAAATGAGCTCCTGGCTACGGAGTTTTTGTTGACGCAGCTCACTTCTGGGAATCACAAGAAAAGATGCTGATTGGCAAACAGTAGTGCTTCAGTTATTGGAATGTCATTTCATAGATAGTTCCCTGAATTGTGGAGGCTTATGGTGCGTTTTAATTGCAGGGTTACTCTTAAACCACCCATTTCAAAAGCACCACACAGCACTTCTTCATGCTGTGCATTCAGAAGTGTAATGGCAGAGGAACAAGATGTATTTGTTGGAATCAGCAAGACTTTGTCAAGAGCACTTGACATTTTACAGGGTCTTTTTCCCTGTTTATTGAATCTTATTTTAGAGGCATGCTATCTAGTATGTAATAAATATAAGCTGCACTTTGCACAGTAAGTTCAATATTGAGATTAACATTCTAATTAGTGTTCCATAACCAGCCCTCAATGTAGGCATTTTAAAAGGTGCTTTGAAGTACCTAAAAATAAATCATTCTGTACTTGTGAGACAGACAACAATGTGACACTTGGTGAGGAAAAGGAAAATACCACCTACTTCAAAGCAGTCTTTTTACTTTTATACTGAATGAGTTTTAGTGATCTTCAATTTACACAGTATTGAAGACAAAAAACATCTGGGTTATGACAGACAATCTCTGAGCTAGTGCCTAAAGGAAACAGTTATTGCCTTCTATCAGCACAAGAAGAAGGATGACTAAAGACACAACTCCAGTAATTTTGGCCAGAGAAAGATGCAAACCTAACTGAGCTGCTCTAACCTCTGACCAGTCTCTACCACCTCACCTTGAATGCTCTACCTGTTGCTGAAACTGCATGGGAAGCTAAAGCCTTTATTCTTTTTGAGGGAATGGAGGTAAGGCAGCAGATACTTTAACCTCAGATTTTTACCCTAAAGTCTGCTATTTTAATGATGACACTCAGTTCTCAACAATGATTTGCTTTTATAAACTTTTAAACTTAGTACTTTGTGACAGTTTGATCCGTGGCACTTGAAATACAAGGTTGCAATACATGTGTAACATGAGGTCACCCATACATCTGGTGAGGAGTTTCCACTCACCTGTTCTCAACCCACCTTCTCAATCTCTTTCACCAGTCCCAGTAAATATCACAAAAACTTCAACAACATTGAACTTTCATAGAAATGAAAGTACATAGGCAGAGATTTCAACGTTGTTAAACAGTTAAAACCACATATATATAGGTTATACCTGTTATCACATGTGAACGCTTTTATATAAAGTAAGAATTAAGATTGCAGGATCAAGGTAGTATGTCAGTATGTAACACTATTTTTGTAATTTGTCTTCTGTAATTAGTACCAAGCATCAAATGAGTCATTTTCAATAGAGGAGACCAATTTTTAGATGCCCTAAAAATGGTGAGTTACTGAAAGGAGCCCGTCTCCTGTGCTTGTGCTGAGGTGTGGAATTAGCATGCTTAGCAGCACAGACCATAAACAGAGTTTACAGGCTCACACACAGCTGTGATCAAGAAATTATTTTTATAATGAGATCACACTGAACACATATTTAAAAGGAAACAGTTTAACCTTGTAAGCATCGGGAAATGTGATGGCTATTGAGCCAGACAGTTGATTCATTCTGAGTGTTAGCCCTCCCCCAAACACAACTTATGAGACCTCAATATTAGAACTGAGCAATAACCCCAACTGCTGGGTAATTACACCAGCCCCCACTGCACATTGTCTTTGCTAAGTGAGTGGGAAACAAAAGGTGAGCTTCCAGCATTTCAGCAGACGGGTGATAAATCCACCAGCTGCAGCAAGTACTTTCTGCAAAGCTCTCATGACAAATATAGCATGTGCCAGCTGTTTTTTTGGTTGAATTATACTATAATATGCTTCAGTTACTCTTAGTAATTATGAATTTTGTATACTGCCAGTACCTGCAGCTGTCTCTCATCCTGGTAATATTTTTTTTTCCTTTAATGAACATCTTAAAATAAGCAGCTATGGCTGCCAAACATTGCATAAGTGCAGCCAAGAATAATGTTTCAGAAAAAGAGGCAACTTCCTCATCTCAAGATGCCATGCAATTACTCCATGTACTAAGGAGAAAGCATTCATGGCCAGCACTTCATATATTGCCACCAATAAAGGTCATTCCTCAGAGGCAGACTATTTTCAATCACAGAAAAGACAAAAACAGAGAACTCCAAACCCCACACATGCCTACTGATGAGTCAGGGACTCCAGCTATGACAAAGAAATGTGTCAGAGGCAAAAACTGGAACAAAGACACCCAAAATAGCTGCAGTCAGATGGCTTAAGCTAAGCAAAGACTTGAAATATAAAAACAATATGGCAAGGATTCCCTTTTCTTAAGTACTGACAATTACCATGCAAGTGACTATTAAGGAAATTAAGCCATCCTGTATAGTTACTCAAATTAATGGGTTTATGCTACAACTGCTTTTTATTCCTCCCCCTTCAAAGGTTATATCTTGCTACTACACAATAATGGCAGATGAACAGGATTATTAATTTGTTTGTTCACACTGTATATTGTTACTGCATTTTATTACTTCTGTAATTAGAGTTCAGATTTTAAAGCTCCTCAAATGCAATGTTTCATGGAAGCCAATTGTTTATAAATTGTTTCATGCACTGTTTTGTAGAAGAACAGACCTGTGTACACCTATTTCTACCCCTATTCAAGCTAAACTGAGCAATCATCCAGGTGTCTGACAGGCCAAAGCACTATCCATGGCAAAGTCGAGAGAACTGTCATTTTCCTGTCAGGTTTTCAAGTTAGAGGGTTGACCTTTCTCCCTGTCTGCAGTTGTCCAGATCTAGTCCACCTGAAGGGCATTCTGGGGTGATTCAGTCATTTGATGCAATAGAAAACTTTGTTTATCCATGTCAATCTTATAATTGCTCCAACCAGAATCATGTTCAACAAAAAGAAGCTCTTGGTGTTGGCCACTGGTGCAGAGTCTGGCAAGGGTTTATCTGCTTACCTGCAAAATTCTCAATTTACCCCAACTTTTCATTCTCAGGGGAAGGACATAAAAAGCTACCAAAAATACTGATACTGCAAAAAATAGATGCCAATGAGATGGCAGATATGATTAACCATCTTTTGTATTTGTGCATTTATCTACAGACCTGTAAAGGTGGGCTTTACAGAACAAATCAATCATCTGCCCTTATTTTTAAAACTTGCATAGTCTGTCACTTCATTTTATTTGAGCAGATGCTGGCAGACTGAATTACCCTGGTTTTGCCTGAATTCTGCTGTCAGAACTGTCTCTTTCAACCCTTCCCACTCTACCCTCTGTTCTGCTGTTACTGAAGTTTATTTCCTTCCAATTTACAAATTTCCTGAACATCCCTTTGGTATTGCTGATTCCACTTCCTATGGGCTGTCATTCTTCTCAGCTGAAGTCTGAAGAGCTACAGAGCTTTACAGGGATGCTGTAGAGTAACAAGAGCAGTCTCATCCAGATGTGGAACCATTCTTCTGGATTATAGTGCTTCAGTCAAAGCAAGAGCCTTTAAAAACTTGTGTGTGCTTTCATCACTTCTTTCAAAAGTAAATTATTTCAAATGAAGACAAGAAAAGTAAAAAGCACTTGGTGTTGAATTTTTTTTAGCATGGATGTCAAAGGCAGATCACCTTAAATTTTTGGGACATTCAAACTGAGAGCCTAAAGCTTTACAATTGGAAGCTCTGTAGCCTGTAGATCAGCAACAACAGCAATATGGATTGCTTCTAGTTCTTATCAAATTCTGCACCCATTTGTGGAGAAGTGACACTGGAGATCAAAATGGCTTTTTCAACACTAAGTCTGCTTTGGTTATTTAGATTACTTGGACAAAATTCCACATATAGAGGAGGAGGGGGAAGAATAAATTAGTAATTCAAGAATCAGTTAAACTCATGAACATAAAATACTTAAATTATTCACCAAGACTTAAAAGCTCTTTTCGTGTTATGAAAGAAGTTTGACAGCTTTATAAAATTTCTATACTTCTGTTTTCCAATTAAACCCCTATAAAGAATATGAAAGATGACCTTTTTTTTTTTATAACTTTTTACAATGATCATTCACTTTATACTCATTTACTACTATTTTATAATTGCAAGCATTTGCTGTCTAAGTTGACTTCAGAACATAGCATTAGAACTCAAAGTACATTTACCATGGATGCAACCAGGGGTCAGAGCAGTTTGGTTTCTGACTCTGCCAGAGTAGACACTGTGGGAATAAAGGGAATAAACTTGGCAGTGAGTTGCTGGCCATGCTGCCAAGAGCAAGGTTTGTCTCTGGAATAATGACCTGTGTCACAAGGAGCACTGACCTCCTTAGATACCTTCAGGGTTGACTGGGCCAATGAAAGTGAAGCAAAAGTGGCTCCTTGCCCTTCTGCAAGGTGAAGATGAGGGCTGTTACCCAGAAATTCTCCTTGAGATGCATGCAGCATGTTAAGATGCTCAGAGGGAAGAAAGCTTTTCTCATAAATGAAGACTGTAATACATTTGTGTGAAGAAAATGTAAATGTAATTTAGTCTACAAGTATTGAGTGCACTGCCTCCAGTTTCAGCCCTGGTTCTGAATTCCAAGTTCAGTTTTATCAGCACCAGTTACATGTTTAACCTGAATGAGACCCAAAGGTCCAGAAAAGCATAAAATAATTTTCAATGAAGCTTGGAAGTATCAATTTACTTATCAACACTTCTCTCTACAGGTTTTTCACTGATCTACTAGATTCTTAGGTTTTTTACATTATATGCTCTACAATTACAGTTTGCAAAATTTACTTCTACTTCTTAATTTTTTTTCAGATTCAAACCCCCTTAACATTCACTGGTGCTGCTTCATTCCTTAGAATTATTTAAAATTATTTCATGCTTCCTTTGTGCATATGGATTACACCTCAGCAACAAAACCCTGCAGCCTTAGAACATGACAAATGAGCAGCACAGAATGTGGAAAAGTTAGCAGCTGCTGCTGGTCACTTTAATAAAGAAGCCAAAATGCTTCAGACACCTTCACATGGGAAATGAAAGCAATGAGGAGAGAACTGGAAAACCACCCTGACTTTCAGGCAAAGGAATAGGAAACACCTACACTAACAAATGGGACACTGAGTCGGTGTTTATGGGAGCTGCACTAACAGCAGCCTCCTGGTGCAATGCAATCCAAAATGCTTCCCCCACACACATGCATAGGACTTGGTTAGGAAGTTTGTAACTTCCTACAAAACCACTCAGCTATAAAACACATTAGCATGCTGCAAGAATAATGATTCTTGGTAAAAACTGTATTTTTGTTAAAAAATTGAATTCTGCTACATGTCACCAACACATCCTCTGCATTTGCTCACGTATTTACATGGATCCTCTGTTCCCTTGGACCCCACCACAGGGCTTGGTGAGAACATTTCCTGCATTAGCCTCAAGAGACCTTTCAAACACAGCATTTAATTAACAATAGATTAATTAATCCATTACCAGTATCAGTCTTATTTTGTGTTCTTAATGAAATTTCCCTGATAAATGCATTTACTGCAAAATTATTCTGCTTTTTAAATAATCAGCAACTTGATTTTAGTTCCCAACTCAGTAAGAAGCTACTTGCTGTTCTGTACCTGCAGTCAAAATGTTATTGTGATAGATGAAAAGAAATATAATTATACATTTATAGTTGAAGCAAGGACTTTTGTGCTGAGTAACTACTACAATGTAAACTCTGGAGCTGATTTTCATACCAACTGCATTCTGCACTACATTGCTGAGTGTCTGGCAATGCAGATAGGGTGAAAAAACAAGCTGGCTTTAAAATTTCCAGGTAATACTGATAAGGGTCAGTCAGACTACTTGTCACCATGATATCAGAGCATCAGTGCAGAGATTTAACACCAAATTCCTGATGTCAGTCTAAATGACAGCCTTCCTGTTTCTGCTGCCAGCTTCCTTGCCAGGTAGAGCAAATGCCTGATAAAGACTTCTATTTCTAGCCTACCCAGTATGAAAAGGCATAACACACAAAACCATATCATAAAGTAACTGACTTAGCTTTTAGACTTGCACCAAAATACCTACTGAAGTCACATAAATAGGGACATTTTCAAGATTTATTACCCACTTTTCATCCAGGTTCACAAAGCAGACTTCCTTGTATTTTCTATGTCAGCATTTTGCTGCAGATAAATAAGGTCTAAATCTTTTGGTCTGCTGTAACAACATTTTAACACTGAACACTAAAGCTTTTAGAGGGAAAACAGCTATATCACAGATAACTTTAATTATTTTGGAAGTCTGCAATTTTCTCCTTTTAAGTGGAACTTGCTGAACCACATCCAGGATCTAGATGCTCAGCTGTGAATTTTTGTATTTTGATTCACAGAAAATAAGCTACAAGTTTAAGAGCTGAAATTTACCGTAGCATGAAAGATTGCAAAATAATTTTCTTCTCCAGTTACTGCATTTACAAAAGAAGCTAAAAAAGTATCAGTAAGAGCCAGCTAATTACATACAGTGAAGTTACACCACTAAAACTCCCAGTGTCTCACAAACAGGCTCAATACTCTTGTCTTCTGAAAGAGGCTTTTCCCTTTCCTAAAGAACTGTTTAAGAATAACCTTTGCAAAATGCAGGATGTTTTAGGGGGAAATAAAGCCAGCCTGTACTTGAACAGATAAGGTAAAAAGCCCCCTGTAAATGTTTGCTAAGGGAAGGAAAAGATGAGCATGTATTTCACTGCAAAAGGTGGATATCCAGGTTAACAGTAGTGGCAAAGTAGATTTTCCTGGCTTGTTTTAGAGCTGGGTTCTAATTCCACTCACACCACTGGAATTCTGGCAGCCAAGCTATGCTTCAGAAACTGTTACTACAGAAATGGTGTGGGATACTGGAAATATGATTGAAGCTGAGAACATGTAAAGCATTACATTAATAATAAAACATGAAAAAACCCCAAGACTACCCCAAAGGAAGGGAAAGCTAGAATTCACAGGTTCCCAATTTTAATAGGGAAAAGCTTTGCTTCCATGTTAACATGATAGCAAAGCAACTTCTAAAATCACTCTCAGCAAAGAACCACAAATGCATCACTCTAAGTGATTAGAGGGCTGCTTCCAATTTATCAAGTTAACAGAGCTACATAACCTGAATTTTTGTTCTCAAACCCACTGAAAGGTAATGCAATGTTATATTCCTTCCTAACCACTTTAATTTTAGAGAAATTAGACTTATGAAATAAGGCTTCCTATTTTAGCAGTTATTGTGGACCAGTGGGTCAACCTCCTCCAATTTTTAACCAGTTTTGAAGAAGAGGAGATCTTGAGGACATAAACTTCTCTGCAGTTCTATAAAAATACCAGGCTAATTTAATCTCTAATTAATAGCCTGCTTGAGCTAACTGACAGCATTTCCTGAGCCCAGAAATGAAATGAAGCATAGGGGACACTCGCAAAACTGAAAATATTCTTGTATTCTACACTGCAAAATACAAGCATCAGCTTAGAAATGTGGATGAATTAAGAGAAAAGTTATGCAAATTATATTATGCATAAGTTATACAAATGCACAAAGCTGATACCATATTTTTTTCCTTAGGAGAATCACACAACCCATTTTTATCTTCATTTATAACAGCAACTGCTCAGAAGAGCACATTAGATGTACGTTCCAAGAGGTTTTTGTCCAGTTTATTTTACAAGTCTGGAGATTCACTCCACAACTGATGTTATGGCTTTTCTGAAGAGGTACAGAAGTTCTCATAATCCAAAGTTAAAACTGTCTAAATTGAATGTGCTGTATCTTGAAAGAGAAAAATGAAAAGTAATATATTCCATTTGCTTTTTGTCATTAGAAAACCTTATACATTATCAACAAGATAATGAAACAGTGGAAGTTTTACTTCAGTGCTCACTTCAGAGAGCATCACAGGTTCTGTTTAGATCACTCTTTGTTTTGCTGCAAGCACACCTTTGAGTCTGGATCCTTTGCTCTTTATGGTTTTTCACAAGTTTTTCACCTACTGCCATCCCCCAAACAGTATCTGAAGCACACTTTGCAGAAGGAGAACAAAACTGCACTTACTTCAGCTTACTGATCCTGGCTTCTGCAGTTTCAGTGAGGTTTTTTGTTTCTTCTTTCCACCTGTTTGTTGCTTTCTGCTGAGCTACCAAGAGACGTCTGAGCTCAGTGGTGGACTTGTGGCTGGTGTCCTCCATCTCCCTGAGCCGAGCTTCATAGCCATGTTCTTTCACTGCATGCTCATGCTCCATTGTGCTTATCTTAAAAAACCCCCACAAATCCAGCACAATCAAATCTTTCACTCTTTACCTTTTTTTTTAATATTTGTTTTACAATGCCTGAGTTAAATTTATAAACATTTGTTGAAAGTGTGTAAGATACAATAATTAAACTTCTAATTATATACTCAGAGATACGTGTTCCCAAAGCCAATTTAAGCAAATAGGACAACTGACAATAAAGGATAATGAGCTGTGTATGCTTATTTTTCTAAGTAATCTTTATTCTTCTCCCTTGTGTTTCCTCCACAGAAACAAGTTGGTTCTTTTTCAAGTAGCTAAATGTGTTAGGAGTTTCATAACTGCATCTGCAACCCTTTGTACATCAGAGGGAAATGAAATCAAGCAGTGAATCTTATCTGTGACTGTAATGGAAGCCTGCCTGATTAAAACTGAGACAGACAAAGATTTAGGATATGCTTTCTGTGCTTCATATCCACCACCTCTCTGTCACAAGATTCTCATCCTTTGTTTAAGCAAAGGGTTCTGGACTTGTACAAGAGTCCCTGTTTAATTTCACAGCTTGCTTTATCTTGCAGTGCAAAGTGGAAGCCAGATTTGAGCTGGTCCCCACTCACACCTTGCAAAACTGCTTACTGAGGTTGTTTTCATTGCTCCAGATCCTCAGACCCCTTTCTCTGGTATCTTTACACTGCAGAGGGGAAAGGACCAGCTTTCAGAAAGCACAGCAAGGATGAAAGCAGTTCCTCCCTCCAGGAGCCACAGGCACCCTGAATCAGTTGAGGTTACTACTGATTCCTTATCCCACCTGCAGCCTGCTCAGCATTTAGTGGAGAATATTCAAAAAGAACAAAGCAGCTTGCAGTTAACACTCTTTTTTTTTTTGCAGCTAAGCATAGAGAACAATTTCCTCTGCCCAGAAAATAAGAAACGGTGCTTGACAGCCACACTGTTAAATTATTTATTAGTTACACACTGCCCTGTCAACATGGTGGACACACAAGTAGAGGAACACTGTGGGCAACAAGTCAGACAGACAAAGATTTCTGACACATTAGAGACAATAAATAAACAAAGATTGGGAATGGCATTATTTAATCTATTCATTGCTCATTTAAAGCAAAGAACATTTGGGGTCTTCTGATCAAGGAGAATTTAATACACATTAAAATACAATTTAATTAGCAGAGATTGAGTTCCCCCATGGATTCTGAGGACACATAATGTGACAATAAAACTACTTTTAAGCAGCAACCAGGAAGCATCACTGAAACTCTCGATCTTAGTTTAAACATTTTATGTTTTTTTCTTAGAACTGCTGCCTTACTAAGCAAATATCAGCCTTGCATTTCAAAGACAAAACCAAAAAACCATACCTTTATTTTAGCTTTTTTTTGAGCCTCCATTGCCAGTTTTCTCAAACCCTCCATTTCATTTTGCAATTGTTCATTCTCCTGCTGAAGTTTCAGTCTTTGTTCACTGACAAAGGAACTCTTTTCTCTTTCTGAATCCAGAGTGCTTTGCAATTTACAGATAACTTCCTGGCAACGGGATTTCTCTTCCTCAGAGCTAAAAGAGAAGGAAAGTCTGGCTGCAACTGAAGAACTGAACAACTCCTGAAGCAGAGAATGAAAGAAACAGACTGGGAGCTATCCACAAATCAGCAAAGAACTTTATCATGATGATGGAATTGATAAAATCAATCTTAGTTTCACAATTATGGTATCTTAATACTAGGTCTGCTACTGCTAATGAATTGACAAAGCCCTAACAACACACACTGAAAAGTTTAAACAGTCCAAGTAATTTCCACTGCCTTCTCACATCTGTAAACACCTGTACCATCACTTACCTCATTTCCAGCTGTTTCAGTTTATTTTGTGTCACCTGCAGACTCCGCTGCAGGTCATCCTTGGCAGCTTCTGCAAGTAAATACTTCTGATGCAGCTGCTCCAGCTTCCTGCTGTCAGATTCATGCTCTCTGTGCTCCCTGTAAATCTAAAGAGTCAGCTTACATGTCAGTTTACTCCTCATTGCATCCTACTTTCCCATGATTTAAAATTAAACTGTATTTCTAACATTGTTGCTGCCACTTGAAAAAGAGGAAAGTTTCCAATGATCTGATCAGACATTTATTTTGTTTTCTGCCTATTGGTCTTAACTGGAATATGTACCAGCATTCTTTTGGTTATACTAAATACCTCTCTTTCACTTTTTACACTTTTCAAGGAACTTTTTCTTTCAGTTTGGTGTTGCAGCTTTAAAAGACCTCTGGATTAAAAAAAAAAAAAAGAATGCAAACAACCTTAAAGTAAATATATGAAAATTTACAATTTAGAAAATCTACTCAAAAATAAAATAAGAAATTAAGGGAGAAATACATGAAAAATGGAAAAAAAAATTATGTATTTTTCCTTCTGTAAAGAGATCTTAAATGTGATGTAAAAATACAACTGCCTTACCTTTTCAAGTTCTTCTTCCACTGCTCTCTTTTCTCTAATGGCTCGTTCAATTTGACTTTGTTTTTCTGCACATTCCTTTCCATAAAAGTAATTTTTAAATAAGATTTAATAAATCAAAATAAAAACTCAAGAAGTGCTGAAGCCAAACATCACCCAGTGTAAATGCAGTTCTTGCTGCTGCCATGGATGCATTTGATTTTGTTTACCTGCTCATTATTTTCTCTACAGAAACACTCAACACACAGACCAAGACACATCAAATGAAACCTTTAAAAAATAAATTTAATGCATAAATAGGTGCATAAGCACTGAATTCTTCTGGTCACCTGCATAATTTATTACAAGTTCCTGGTTCATTCAGAAATAGGATGTCTGTGATCCACAGACTCTCTTAGGATATTTTCTCAGCTTTCATATCAGCTTTCCTTTGTGCACACACAACTACAGAAAAGCATGGGGGGCTGAGTTTAGTGTATCTCTGAAAGAAACAGGGATACTTAGGAAGTGCCATCACATGGGAAATATTTTCTAGAGCACAGATCTCACTGTCAAAATGCCAGCGAATTCATCTCTGGAGACATGCAGGATGTAATGTGCTGTACAGCAACAGAGGACTATCCTACACAATTACTCATTAATCACACACTGATTGACCTAAAATACTAAATTCTAGTGGAAATATTTGATCAGGCAAAAGTCTTAGTTAAAGTCTTAGAATGTTTTGCTACTGAAAATATTTTTATCACTCAACTCCATACCATCTGAAGAGCTGAAACTTCTTCTGTCAGCCGAGAAACCTGCATGTTACATTGCTTCTTTGCAGTGTCTACCTGTGATCAAAACAAAACTTCCAAATTAGTCCCATTAACTTCTCTTCCATCTTGCTTTTTGATATCTATGTGTAGTATATAGGTGATGCATGAATATAAAGCATGGAAATAGCTGGGACTGCAATAGCTGACAGCTCTTATGACATAAATGTTAGAAGGATGATTATTATCAATCCACACTGCTTGAACTGAGGGTGTTTAGGGGAAAAAATAAATCACAAATGAAGACCCCACAAGTGCCATTCACATCTTCCCAGTGCAGCCTTCTCCATGCCAGTGTCTGCAGAGACACCAACCCTTTTGCTTCTTGTTGAGAACACGTGTCTAGACAATAAATGCTGAAGAGGATGGTGTTATCAGCATGCTGCCTTGCCACTTATATTATCCAAACTCTTTTGAGAAAACTGCTTGTGATGACCATGCACCAGCAGTTGCTTTTCACTCTGAGGAAAACCAAAAAAATCTTCCCATCTTTCTGAACATCATAACTTACTTCCTTTCTAATTCTTGCAGCAGTATTTTCTGCAAGTTGAGACATTTCATCCTGCAGTTTTTTGATCTCTTCTTCCTTTTGTTTCTCCCCAAAGAGTGCCTAAAAGAAAAATAACAAAATGAAATATCACTGATATTTCAGTGTGATACTAAGAACACCAAGAGAAAAACAGACATTGCTCAAAAAACACCTTCTTTTCCCTTTTACTTTTTACACTGAGACTCAGTAACACTGACAACACGTGGCACTAAATGCATATTCTTGGAAATCAGAACCACACGAAGAATTAGAGTCAGAAGATGCCTTTTTCTATTGGGACTTGGAGATTTTGGCTGAGCATGGAATTATACAGAAGAAAGCACAGGAACCCAGAGCAAAATTTCCACAAGAGTCTCCTGCAGAGCAAGGAGAAAACAATTTGAAACACAAACTGTTAACAGATATATATATTAATGTACATGTTTTTTTATTCTGTTCTTAACTGAACATGATTTTTTTTTCTTATGTTCATTGAATTTTCTTCCCAGTTTGAAAAATTCAGGATGTTTAAGCCAGAGGAGTAAATGAAGAATTGACTACTTTGTTTTGGCTCCTTGAGCCTTCTTTTCATATTAGTATTTTTGGCATAAATGTTTTTCTATGATAGTTCAATCATACATTGTATACGAAAGTTTCTTTTGAGGCCCTCCACAGGTTTCTCTGTTGATGACTCTGTACTTTCCTTGCTTCCTATGTCTTGTCTTTAACAGTTATAAATTCATAACAGAACCTTCCTTTTTTTTCCTGACACCAGTGTTTGGTAAGAAACTCTGAACTCTTGCCAAAAACTTGGGAAGATTCATGTTTAGGTACAGTGTTATCACTTAGATGACCTTGATCCGGGCCCTCAATATATGCTTTGAAGTTTATATTCATACAAAATATAAGTATATACTTATATTATATATAGTTATATATATATATATATAATATTTATACATATTTATATATAACTCTGAATGATGAGTGGTCACATCCCAGTTTGCTCTCTGTGCATGACTAATTTTAGCATAACAGACACAAAAAAAGCTAGATGGTGTATCCTAAATATCCTAGTTTCTAGGAAACACCTCCATCCAATGACTTACCTGACTTTTTTGCAGGTTAGCCTCTTCCAAGAGCTGTATGCAATCTTGGACTTTGGCAACAGCATCATATGTCTCACTTTCTAGATTGGCAGACTTGGCCTGAAGCTCTCTGATCTGTTCCTCCAGGGCTACTTTTTCTGTTCTCAGCTGCTCAGCATCTTGAACAGCCACACACAATCTACAAGACAGCAGAAATTTGACAATGTGATGGTCAATCAGGACACTGATCCATTCAAACTGAGCTATTAGTAAGTATCTATTCATAAATTGCCCAAAATGCATTGTTTTCTGCTTGTTTTTGGACAGAGTGTTTTGAGTTTGATGATCAATCAAGTCCTAGAAAGAAACAGAATTACAGGAGTTAACTCAGATATCTAATCTCAGAAGATCCTTTGAAGAATCCCAGTGATATCCTGGGATAGATCACTGAAAATGTTCTATATTAAACCAGAACAGAACAGCCCCAGAAGAAATAAAAGTTTTTCTCTGTGGAGGAAACTGAATAATTGGATGTGGGCAATGAAGTGGCAGCTACAGTTTTAGAGAAAGAAAGTCACTGGTAATTTCACAACAGCTCAGGAATTCTCATTGCTTAATTATGATTGTCAGTATTGGCAGGCATGAGGAAGGACAAGAGAGCCTCAGAGGGATCATCAGAAACATCTTTGTTGCTTCCTAACATGTTTGCCACAAAACATGCAAGGGCAGACAACCCCTCTGTTTTTGTAGGGTGTAAGTTTTTGCCTGTGTCCTGTTAGCAACACACAGTGAGCTCTCTTTACCTTATTTCCAACTGTTTTATGTTGGACTGCATTTGCTGCAAGCGTTTGTCAGATGCTGTTTCTCTCTCCTGGGCAGACTTCCTGTCTTCTTCCTGGGAAGAATGAAAGTATTATCCAGACCTGATCTGAGCTGAACAAAGTAAAGATATAGTCACATAAAACAAGCTAGATAACAACTTGCAGTTCATTTAATGTCAGCATTCAGAAAATGACTGCCCACTCAGTTGCAGCAGAAATGATTCCTTTCTTAGAATACCTTTCTCTCCAATTGGCTCTGAAGCTTCTCTTTCAATGCCACCATTTCTTCAAGCTTAGCATTTGCTGCCTGCCCATCTATTTTGGCTTGTCTGTATATAAAAAGAAAAACAATTATAAGAGAGGGTGAAAAAATGGCTCAATTAAAACTTTGTCACAATAGCTGTGAAGAGCAGAAAAATTCCAAAATACTGTTCTCACAGGGCAGAAGAGGTTTCCCCCTTCTTCTCCCTATGTGGCACAGAGAGAGAGGAATACCAAATTCCCAAAGTCCTGCAGAAATTACCACACAGATTATAAGGAAGGTGTATGCATTGATTAAAGGACTAGGAAATCAAAAACTTCAAGTGATTCAGTAACTTAAGTATAATCAGTCACAGATATGTAACAGAGAAGTCTTTTGCAGAATTACATTTCACTTTAAAGCAACAGGATCAGGAATTAAAACAATCATTGTACGCTTTTGAAGAATTCAGCTGATGTGCTTTGTAATCTGAAGGAGAAGAGGGGAAAAAATCCCCAGGAATAGTTAGTGAATGATGTTAATGAGTAGTGGCTTTTCATCCTCAGTAGAAAAGTCTGTTGAAAAAAGCAACCCTCCCATTCCTCTGTCTTGGGAACAAAAAGACACAGAGAGCCTTCACCTGGGCTGTAACCCAATTATTCAGGCTGCATATTAGGCTAAATTTAAAAACCAATGACTGACTCTATCATAAAAGTGAGCAAACATGTATTAGATTAGCTCATGCAAACTGCAGCACCAATAGTCACAAACAAGCTGGAAAATATTTCATACTTTTAACAAACAACTTCAACCAAATATTTCTTGTAGAAATACTGATTTTGAATTAAGGGCATACAAGTCAAGAGTACTGTACCTACATGAAAATCTTAAGCAAAATATACAATCCGAGCAATTCTACAGAAATACTTCATTTCAGCCCAATTAATTGGATTCGTTAATTTAAGTTACAGTTTTTTTTAGATGCAAAAACTACAATAAAAACATTATTCCTAAACACATGGTCTTCAGTGTGGGCCCAAAACTTTGACCTTAGTCCATCTGAAACAATGCATCTTTCTCCTACAAGAAGTACTGGAAATTCAGGAGGACATTAAATTGCCTCCTGCAAAATATTTTACAAGTGTTGTAAAATAAAATAAAAACTCAAAAGGCAGCACAAGAAGGGAAAAATAAGAGAAATGGTCATAAAAATCAGAGCACCTTAAGTATTAACAATGCATTTTAACAGCCAGGTTCAGATTCTGATCAAATTCAGAGGCCTGCATTTTACAGGCAACAATTTGATTCTAAAGTTACAGCTTTTATTCTTTATTGTGCAATATATCTTTGACCTAATTTTGGCAAGTTATCTCTGTGTAAGAGCTTTAAGATTCTGAAATGCAGATCCATGCCCTAGCTATGCCAAGTTTTTTTAATTTGTGTGTTTTATCCAGGCTGTACAAAGCTAATTTAAACCTGAATTCTCTAACACACAAGTTGGTTTTTTTTAAATCTACTTTTGCATTCCTGACTTAGTAGTCTATTTCCATAAATCATGTAAAACTATGGAAAACATCCCAAAGGATTAGAATTGTCTGCACCATATGCTATATAATCCATGCAGACTACATCTTCATGTTATAGAAGCAACTGGTGAAAATATTCCAGACTTCCTGGAGAAACACTGCAGCACTTTCTAGGGTCAGACAGAGCTGCTGCCATTAACTTTGGGAATAAAAAACTGTTTTTAGGGGTGCAAGGACTTCAGGCTGATCTGAGAGGAAGGTGAGCATATATCAGTGTCTGTGACTAGAGATGGAAGGAGATGGAATGACTGAATTGCTTATTTTACTCTCAGTTCATAAATCCACTCTTGAATGAAATAAGATTTTAATTTGGCATCAACCATCACCAGCTAAAAGAGAGAAGAGACACAGTAAACTGGCATTGAATAGCTGTAAACACAAATAATTATGAAATTTTGTCACAGATATTATTTCTCCTTTCTCTTGACGTACTTCAGGAGTATAATTAACATTTCTTTTACCTTCAACTTCCACAGAACCTACAGTTTAGAGCTCTTTATTGATAAGAAGTGAAAGCAAATTTTATTTAAGAAATTAAAACTTGGAAGCTTGTTTGAACATTCAAATTTCAGAACTGTAATGAGCAACCAGATAACTGGCTTTTGAGCAAACTGCATTCTAATGAAAGCCTAACTTCAGAATTAGTTGTAATGTGATACTGCCAATTTTTCTTTTAAATCAAAGGTCAAATGTTGACTGTTTCAGGGAAAAGCTGGACCTTTTGGAACACTAACTGGAAATATGTTACCATATGTAACACTAATGATGACTAGCAAACTCAGAAACAGCTACTGAAACCATTTTAACTGTGAGGATGAAATTAGCTTGTAGTACAAACAAGGCCCATGACACAGCAGCAGGTCAGGAAAACCTACAGAAAAGATGGTAATTCTTTTTTCCATCTGCCTGCTTTATACCTCAGTTGTTTTCGTAGCTGCTCTAGTTCCACATCTTGTTCTGTCACGGTTTTCAGAAACTGCTGATTGGTCTGTGAAATAAAGAGAGATTTGTAATAAGTTCACTATGGTTCTGAAAATGTTACACATGCCTTACACTGAGATAGTAGAGATGACCACAATGGCAGGCAGCATTCAAAATGCACAATATTCTTCTTTTCTCCCCTCCCTCCTATTAATTGCTAATGCTCTTCTTGCTTTTTTGACTGTTGCTAAGAATTGTTTTCAGGCACTTCCTACTTCTAAAATATCTCTTCTGAGTGCTAACAGTTCATTTCAAGACCACCACAGCATACTTAAAGTAAAAACCCCATCTTGCCCAGATCTATTATTTTGGTCTCATTAATAACAACATAATATCAGATGAAATGAATTCAGATAATCAATGAGATCTTTCTGCAAATTTCTGCAGTTTACTTCAGTTCTTACTACCCTAAGTATTTTAACATCAGCAGTGAACACTCTTGCCTCAATACTGAATCTCATTTCCAGAGCATAAATAAATATGCTGAGCAATTCCAACCTGAGCACATCCAGGAAACACAGCTGTTTTACCACAATAAAAAGTGTGACTAATTAACATGTCTCCTCACTTGCTATTTTTCAGTTTGTTAGTTCAAAAAAAGGGCTTCATGCTTTATCCCATGACATCTTTATGCCTTTGGTAACAGATGGTGCCAAATGTTTTTTTGGATAATGCAAACAAATGGATTATCTTAAATATTGTCTTAACTCTTTTCTCTGATGTGAGGAAAAAATATTTCACTGATAAAAACAAGAGTAGACTGTTAGAGTAGGTTTTGCCAGTATTCAAAACAAACACTCAAAAAAAAATCATACAGGAATCAAAAAGAAGCTGCCCAGTCAAAAACCTCACCCCCTCTTTCACCTCAATTTTTCAACAAAAAGCTACTTGAGAGATTCTATGAAAACTGCTTGTCAATTTTGCAAGGCCTAGGCTAAAGCTTATTAACTAAGAAGTCTCACAGTCTAAGGATGTGGATAAAGCACTGGAAGGTTATTAGAGCTCACCAAAATGTGCATAAAGGTGACAAAGACACTGAAGACAGCAGCACCAAAACAGGAATGGATAAAAATGTGCCAGAGCTAGCATATCCAAGAGGGCATAATTGAAAGAAAAGTTTCCTTTGTGAAGACATGTGTGAAGTACACTAGCCACATACTGTAATTCTGAGTGAAGTCTGCAAATTTGAGTGGCACCAGGTATGTGTGAAGGCCTTTTTGCTTTGGTTTTGCACTTTGAGGGTCTATTAGGAAAATAAAGAAATTACTAATTCACTATTCAGAAGGTTTTACTCACCACGTGCAGTTGGCGAGTCAGCTGCTGAATGCTACTCAGCTGATCCTAAAAAGAGAATTCAGAGTTTTTTATAATTATTACAGTCAGAAAGAGTGAATAATTAGAAAGCTTCATTGTCAACTGAAAACATTTAAAAAAAACTTATACATGTAGCAGTGTGTCTTCACAGATTTCAGCTGGATTGTTTTTAGCTGTTGACTTCATACCCCATAAATCAGATTTACTACTGAACAATTGATCTAATTTTTCCTGGGTCACAAACTGCCTCTTTCCAAACCTCACATGCACTTACTATGAAAACATGAAAGGACACATGAACAGTGTTTTTAAAGAGTCACACAGACTGTGGTGCTACTACAAGCATTTTTGCTAAGCAAAGTAACAGACATGCATCCGCTGATTAAAAAATGCCTGTTTATGGACATTTTAATTTGTTCTTTGCCATACAGGATGTCTTGTCTCTCTAAAAAAACACAACTCAGTTCAGCTTTTGAGTCTCTGAATGTGAACTCCATCATTCTAGGAGAACTGGCCTAACTCAGAAAAACCATCTGCAGCATGCCAGGTGCCTTCAGAGCAGAGAGAGGACTCAAGTGTTTTCTGATTGTCCTATCTAACAGTCTCAAGGCCAAGGCTATGCTAGGAACCTGTTCCTGCCACTCCCTTACCTTCTGCATCCAGCCCTTATCATGTCCCCTCTCTTCCTTGCCTTCTGTCAACTCCAATTCTACTTGATCTTAGCTATTTCTCTTTACCTCTGACAGCTGTTCGCTGCTCCTTCATTGAAAGCTAAACCTAAAATAAAATTTTATTTAACTGGAGAGCTGTTTTCTCTGGGAGACATTTAAGAATAAAAGGCTGTTTAGCCTCATTCTTGTCAAGGTGGAGTTACAATGCTCCAAAAATTTATTTACTAATAAGAAATGGAATCTGGAAGCCCTACAACAGCTACCAATGGCTCTCTATACTCTACTGTGTGAGTATGTTACAAGTAACTGACAATGCAACACAAAAAGTAATCTAACAGAAGAAACAGGAGCAGAAAGTTGGAACTACACAAAGATCAGAGCCCTCTTAACTATTTCTTGAAATAATTATGAAATTTGACAGAGTACAACAGCTGCACAGACTGTTTCTCAGAAAAGATCACATTGCCAAGGTGAACTTAATACTACAAAAACCTGAAAAT
The DNA here is from genome assembly GCF_012460135.2 of Molothrus ater. NCBI lineage: Eukaryota > Metazoa > Chordata > Aves > Passeriformes > Icteridae > Molothrus > Molothrus ater. The sequence continues at coordinate 3,628,107 of NC_050481.2, read as the reverse complement.
CAGTAAAAAATATTTCTGAGGTGAGCTGTAGCTGTGACCAAAAGTCAAGTGTGTTTGAAAATAGAGAGGAAATATTAAAGGAATTTGTCGGTTCTCTCCTAGAAATACATGTAGCAAAGTACATAAATGCATCAAGTTTCTATTAGCTCTTCACACACTGAGCATCTTTACACAGCTCATCAGAGCAGAACAACTTCTCTAAGAATTTCCTGAAAGGCCTTCCCCAGATTCAGGAGAAGAGCAACAGGCTGCTAAACACAAGCTAGCATTAGACAAAGGCTAGTGAACTTGATTTTTCACTGTTTACTTCCTTACTGAATAACAGCAGGAAATAGTGACTTCTTTTCCAGCTATTCAAAGGAGAACAGATACAGCAAGACTTTCGCCTCAGAATTCAGAAATCTTAAGCAACTTTTTCAGATGTTTTACCGTCCCGAAGATTTCCGACCGTGCAATTCAAAGATAGGATTATTTATATGCACGTGCCCATTTTGTGTACATATATATATATATATATATATGAAAAAGAAAACAAAGAACAAAAATAAATGCGAATTACACTCTGCTTTTTCCTCTCAGCTATGAGAACGTGTGTTCTGGTGAGGCGCTCCTGGTACTGCTGCTGAAGGCGGTCGTGCTCCTGGGACAGCGTCTGCCAGCGCTCAACTGCCCGGTCCTTCTCCTGAGGTACAGAACAATATTCTACCACAGCACGTTTGTCCCCAGCTGGCACTGGCTAAAAAGACAGGTCTTCACTTCTGTTTTGAAGAAATGCCATTAGCTCTACTGTTCTCTGCACATATTTTAAAATTTAAATTCAAGTGCAGAAAAACACTTGATGCTTGGAAGTTCAAATTCCACTTCCAGTTGCCTTTTTTTTTTAAAGAGTTCAAACTTTCACAGGTCTTTAAGGCAGGCCTGCAGTATAGACACTATTCAAATACCAAAATTCAATTGATATATTGCAATAAACTGAAAAAAATTCACTTGTATTTTTACACTTAGATACTATTTTCTACATCCCACACTTCCCTCCTCATATCACATTACAATAGTTTTGATTAAAATGACAAGTTGCTACAAAAAGCTTGAACTGAACAAAATATTTCATGGAGTTGCTGATCATGAATTTGACATACAGATGAAGTCAACTAGGTAAAATTACTGACACAAATTGATATTAAAAATTATTTTATGAATCTAGGAAAGAAGTTTCTTCAGTCTTTGAGTTCAAGAGGGGCTCAAAACAGCCTCAAGGAACTCTGATCAAATGATTTCTGAATCAAAAAATAAAACAGCCTCCCCTAATCTGCCAAGGCACAACAAGAGAAATAAAACAATATAAATGTTTCATCTCACACACTTGCTTTGCCACACGTAGTTCCTCTTGAAGGGTTCTCACTGTGCCTTCATCTGCAGGAATATCAGTTTCCAGATGCACATAAGGAAGAGCCTCCAGTTGCTTCTCAAGAGGCTCTTTCAACTCTGCGTGCAGCCTGAAATTCAAAGAACTAAGTTCAGCAAGGTATTTCTTTAAAAGGAATTTTTTTAACAACTGAAATATACTGTGCCTTCCACCTGTACATACTACTTCCTTCCAAGTCAAATTTAAATATATTCAATTATGTTCTATAAACAAAATGGACAGTTTGAGATAGTGTCACAACTTTTAGTGACATGGTAAAATCTCCTCTACCAGGTGCTCTAATCTATATTAAGCACTTCAAGATTCTAACATTAGGATCCTGAATTTACTAAGTAGATTTCAAGGATTTCAAGGTCCTAGGAAAAAAAAAGCTTTTTAATGTTTAGAAATCATGAGAAACAGTAGCAGCAACAAAGCAGTGCAATTATTTACCTTTCATTTTCCTTGGTGACTTCTTCCAGTTTTTTCTTCATCCCACCCATTTGTGCCTGACACAGAGACACTCAAGAGTTAGCACTCATTTAAGTAACACCAACTCTGGTAACACTGTCAATTCTGTATTTCTGACTGACACTGTAAAAGATGGACAATTTAATCCAGCACAATACAGTAAATGAAAGTCAATTGCTTTTTTAAGGCAAGTCACAGGATGCCACTTGAATTTCATGGCTGCCAAGTCCTGTTACACCTCAGCATTTGGAAGTTATTACAGACATTAAACTTAACCTTTTGAAATTCTTACGGCTCTTACAGATTGATTTTTAATTAACTCAAGTTTTTAGGGATAGAGTGGATAACTCATCTTTTATGCTGCAAGCAGAAAAAGTTTAGCAATTCACTGAGGAGAAACTCCACTTATATGGACCAAACTGGCTGTTTTGTTTACTAGTGCAAGGAAGCCATAGTGCTTCTGTTGCCTCCTGAAACTGATCAAGCTGCAAGACTATTTGCAAAATCATTATGATGGACAGATCAAACCAATTAAGTGAATTGAAACCAAAAGTGGTGTGTAACTTCTGCATGAAGATCACAAGCAAAAATTGCTTTCTGTGTACCATAAATTTTAATATCACTTATATTTTCAGTTACGTGAAAGAAGATGGATGCCTCCCACCTCAACTCCCAGGATTACACTGACACAATTTGGACAATCTCCCAACCTTTTCACAGAAGCTCTCCATTCATCCCCTTGAGGCAGCCTGCAGTCCAGCAGCTTTGTGAAGCAGGACAAAAACTAGTGCCCACATATCCACCCCACTAAAAGGAGAAATTTCCAGTCTGAAATGCAGGGAATGCCCATACCTGATAAAGCTGCAGCTGCTCTCTCATTTCCTCCACCTGTTTTCCATACTCTGTGATTAGAGCTGACAAGCTAAGAAGTTGAAAAATATGGTCAGAATAAGTTTTGGAAATGCTGAACTGCTCTGATAATTAACTAGTTTGAAAGAATTTTGAACCTAGAGGCCAGAACAGAGCAGTCACTCTTCTTGAGTTCCAAGCTTGACATTGCTCAGAATCAAATGAACAAATTTAATCACTACTTTTAAATAATGATTATTAACAGCAAGGGTTCTAGATAGCAGAAATAGAACATATAATGGGACATAATACATTATCATTAATACAATATTAATATTTCATTGAGTCACACAGAATCCCACATATTAAAAGACTAGACTACAATGCAGAACCCTGTAGTTCTATAACATTCTCCCTCCTAATATTTTCCTAACTGCTAGGAATTCTCTGAAAAGTCCACATTAAAAGCAACAAGAAAAGCTAGATTATTTTTGTAAGAGGAAATTACAATGATCATGAAACCATTTACTGGTAGACAACTGTTAATTGAAGAGTGCCAAAAAAACATTTTAAAAACATCCCCCAATCTCAACAGACAGCAGTTATCTGTTGCAGATCAGTGCAGTCTCACCAGAACTTTTGTTTATTCTCTCAAAACTTGGACTAGAAATTACTTCATTCACCTCTCATCCTTTATTTTACAGCTTGTGGCAGCAAGGTCAGTAATTTAATTTACTGAATAAACACAATACCACCCAAAACCAACTTTTACAATAACACCTCTACAGACACATGTATACAAGACCTAGTTCATCTGGATATTTACACTCCGGTGAGCACATGACAATTTCCTTCAAACACACTGCAGTATTCCCATGATTCACTTGGAATCAGTTACCTATGGTCCATCATCCTGGATCCTGATGTGCCATCACCACCAAGGGCATGCTCCTGTAAAGGAATAATAATTTAATCATTCATAATTGCACATAAATGTATGTGGTTTTAAATTTTTATATGAAACCCAAAACTGCCTGTACTGTAATCTGTACACAACATGCCACAGAATCACTTTCAGATTTATGTTCAAAAACCCTTGAGTGCTGGCCCCATATGAAAAAATAAAGATTTTTTTTTTCCTGAACATGTTCTGATCTAAAGCATGATTATATCTGAGAGAAAATCAACTCAATCTTAAAAGAACCATCATCAGTTTGTGTAAGTACTTGGTTCATTTCCATGCATCTCAGCATCAGGAAAGCAGCTTTCAGACAGGCTTATGGTACCCAGCACCAAAAGGTACCTCAACATGAGGCCAATCTCTTAGAAAAGTGAAATTTGTAGTGAATTACAAATCAAGTGCTCTTTCAGGGATAAAACTTTCAGAAATGAACCAGAAATACCACAATCCACTGTTAGGGCAGTTTTTTCTGCTGTTGCTCTGTTGTATGAAGGACCCAAAACAGGGCCAGACAACACTGAAGTGAGCTGTGCTCCATGTTTGGAAAGCTGTTTATCACAAAACATAATCAAAACAATTCTTACTATTTCCATGTCTGAGTTCACATACCTGCTCAGCAGTAATTCTTAGAACCTCATTGGTTTCAGAGTGTCCAAGTGCCATTTTTAGCCTCTGATCTGAAAAACACCACATCTGAGAATCATGGCTATAACACAGGCCTCAATCTAAATAAATGGGACTGGCAGTCAGAAATATGTTTAACAATATAATGCTTCGAGGGCAAAAAAAAGTTTCTAAAATTCTTCTATTTAGCACAACTGTTTAAAAGAAAAAGTACTTGAAAAAAACCTACAGGAACTGTAATAATAATAATAATGAATTCCATTCCTGTTATATTCAGTTTTCTTTAAGAATTAGTTTTCCTCTGTTCTGTAAGAATCTGAGTAATACTTTTGTAACTGGAATGGGTAACCAAGAAGAAAAAAAGAAGTTGGGAATGCAATGGCTGTATTTTGATTTCAACAACTTCTTGCCTATTTTTCTTGATACCCATCCCATGGTTCTTTTACTAGTTCTAAAATTCTAAAGGAGGATATAGGAAAAAGACGGGGGGACACAAAGGAGGTAACAGCAAAGGAATGCCAGGAAATAGGAAGGGGAAAGTTGCTGCCCTTACTAGCCAAAGGATGTAAACCTGAGATGCCACAGGTGCAAAAGGGGACAGATTTGAAACATCACTTCTAGAAGCTCACTTCCAACAGTAAAGCATTAAATACATTCCAAAAAAAAAGTTCAGCATGTACTACAAAAGTATGGAATGGAATGGAGGATTATTATTTGTAGCTCTGGCTATTAATATTTCAAAAAAAATTCAGGTAAAACTCAGCCTTCTTTACAGCTATATATTTAACACAACAAACACTCTACAACATTAAGTGTAGTACTGCTTAGAGAATCTCATTTCAGATGCATTACACACATCCAGTGTTTTACAACTTTGATTTTACATTTGTGAAGCAAGAGAAACATTAATCCATGCATCAGGCTCAGAGTAGGCCTAAAACAACTTGGGGCTCAGCTGGCATTGAAGCCAACTTCACATCTTGTCCTGTGAAAATGTACAAATATTTCTTAAAAAAAAAAAAAAAAATTAAATTCTTTGCTAGGAAAGGGAAAAAAATTCTCCCTGAAAGAAGAATAAAGTGCTGGAATGCTCTTCCCAGGGAGGTGGTAGAATCACCATCTCTGGGTGTGTTTAAAAATAGCCTGGGCATGGCACTGGGTGCTACAGTCTAGTTGAGGTGTTAGGGCATGGGTTGGACTCGATGATCTTAGAGGTCTCTTCCAACCTCACCATTCTGTGATTTCACAGTGAATTTAGTCTGAGCTCTACTTAGATTCTAAAGACTTACAAAATAAGCTACAGCCAAAAGAAATACATAGGAAAAGGCAACAAGTAGGGGGATAGAATATAAGTAAAGAAAGGAAGTATAGAATGTAATCTTACCCCCTAAAGAGTTGCCAATTATTAAGCATTAGGAGCAGGCCTGATGTTAACAGGCCACAGCTGTAGCCTATAAGAAGAGTGTTATAAAAGAGTGAGTTGGTGGGAACTGGATTCAGTGGACTGCTGTGAGGATGAGGAAGACTCAGTGCTGGGGGAGCTACCTACAAGAAACATCAAGGAGGTATGAAACTCTAGCAATAAGGAACTTTTGCAATATAATGACAACAGGAACTTCCTAATATTTGAAAAAATATAATTTTTTCATGTCACAGGATAATGAATACCCTTATAAAGCCCAAGAAAGATACAGACTTTTGAACCAGAATGCCTGTGTTATCTCAGACAGAAGCTTTTCTGCTATCCTTGGAATCAAATGTTGTTTTTTTCACCTTTGCCAGCACATGGAACTTGGTACCCAGTGAAATTCTGAGGTCTGAGTGATGGAGCTGCCAAGTTTTCCTGCAGCACTAATTGGGGACACGGACATCCCTTGGGACAAAGCACCTACCCCATCTCCAACTCCCAGGAATATAAACTCAGCAAAAGCAAATCTCTTTGGCTGGTTATTTTGTGGGTAACTTAGATGTGTTCTTGTTAAGTCATATTAAGTCCATCAAGTGACACATAATTAAAAATACTGATTTTAGTCCGTAAAGCAAATTTAATGAAGAACTGGCAAGAGAGCTTTCTGAAGTGTAGGAAATGTCAATCACTTGTATTTAAAATTTTAAAAGCTTAATAGTAATAAAATGGTTATAAAGATAGTAATATAATTAGAGTAATAATAATTCAGACAATTGTGATTAGGACAATAAGAGACAACAAAAACAAGGAGTTACAGACAGTCCAGGTACCTCTTTCTGGGCAAAATAAGCCCCAAAAAGGACACACATTAACAAAGGATTAACCCTTAAAAACAATAGCCTGGTGCATATTCATACACCTCATACATGATACATAAATTCCATCAAACACAGGATTCTGTCTGGTCAGTGTCAGCTTTTTCCTCTTCATCCTGACAGTGTGTTCAGGGCTGAGCAAGGCAGGAAGAAGTTCATTTCTTCTGATAATGGAGCAATAAATTCTTTTTCTCTGAAAAATTTAGGTGTCCTGTGGCTGCTATCTCAGTGTGAGTACCTCATTCCTTTCTTAAAAAACATCTCACATATATAGTTTCTATTTTAACACTGTTATAACCTAAACCACTACTTTAAAAATTAATACAGCATAACTTTCTGACACAGCACATTAACATTCATTTTAATATTTGCTAAAAGCCAATCATAAAACACAGATTTTTCCCAGTAATGAAACCACAGTCTGAAAAATGCATGTTTTATGATTGGCTTTTAGCAAATATTAAAATGAATGTTATATGTGTTGTGTCAGAAAGTTATGCTGTATTAATTCTCTTAAGTACTGTGTTAAATATAGTTTTAGGTTATAAAAATTGTTACAATAGAAACTATGCTATGTAGGATACTTTTTTTAAAGAAAGGACTCGCAGCGAGATAGCAGCCACAGGACACCTAAATCTTCAGAGAAGAATTTATTGCCCTCTTATCAGAAGGAACGAACTTCTTCCTGCCTCAAAGGCGCTGTTAGGATTCGGAGGAAGAAGTTGACACTGACCAGACAGAATCCTGTGTTTGAATGGAATTTATCCATCGTGTATGAAGTGTATGAATATGCAACAGGCTATTGTTTTTAAGGGTTAATCCTTTGTTAACTTGTGCCCTTTTTGGGGCTTATTTTGCCCAGAAAGAGGTATCTGGACGTACGTAACTCTTGGTTCTATTGTCGCATATTGTTCTAATTCAAATTGTCCAAGTTATTATTACTCTAATTGTATTACTATTTTTATGACCATTTTATTACTGTTAGGCTTTTAAATTTTTTAAAAAACCAAGTGATTGGCGTTTTTCACAATTACCAAAGAGCCGTTCATACAAAACCGCACGTGCTGTGGCCATCACCCTCATTAGCAGCTTTTAATTGCTGCTGTTTAGCTAACTAAAAGCCTTTCCTTCACTGGGAAACCTACGGAACACAAACCTTCAGACTGGTAGCGAATTTAAACCCTCATTGCCCACACTCACCCGGCCGTGCCTCGCTCCCAGCTTTCCCCAGGCAAACTCCACGAAGCCCCGGCGGGAAAAGCCGCTTGTCCGGCTGGAGGGGAGGGAAAGCGGCAGGAGCAGCACCGGAGGAGGGAAAGAAAACCCAGAGCAGCACCGGAGGAGGGAAGGCGGCAGGAGCTGTACCGGAGGAGGGAAAGAAAACCCAGAGCAGCACCGGAGGAAGGAAGGCGGCAGGAGCTGTACCGGAGGAGAGAAGGTGACTGGAGCTCGCCGGGGCGGGACGCGCTCCCCTCAGCCGCCGGTGCCCCCGGGGCGGGACGCGCTCCCCTCAGCCGCCGGTGCCCCCGCTCCTCCCAGAGCCCGCTCGGTAAGGAGGCAGCCCCGGCAGCAGCGGAGCCACAGCCGCTCCAGGGCCCGGCGGAGCAGCCTCACAACCGCCGAAGCCTGGGTCGGGCCCGGCCTCTCTCTCCGGCCCGGCCCGGCCCGGCCGGCAGCGCCGCCCCCGTCACGTGGGGAGCGGCCATGGCGAGGCCCTGGGGCCGGGTGGGAGGAACGCCTCGTTAAGCTCTGCTTGTGTGGGGGGGGGGTTCTCTGCTTGCTGTGGGTTAAAGATGGGTTTTTAAATTCCCTCTGGTGGTTAAAGTTCCCTTCGGTGCTTAGTTTCCCTTCGGGAAAACAATCGGGCTGTGGCCGGAGCAGCAGAGCGCTGCCTGCAGCTCTGCCCGTCCGAGGCTGTGGGCAGGCGGGACCGGCCGCTTCTCCCGGGGAACCGGCGGCAGGAAGAGAGGACACAGCCCGAGGGTGCATCTGGGGAGGGACAGGTTGGGTTTTAGGAGTCAATTCTTTATAAAAACGGTGATTCGACTTTGGAACGAGCTGCACGCCGTCCCTGGAGGTGTTTAAGGAAAGACTGGTTGGCAGTGACTGCAAATGAAAGCTCTAGCTAGTTGCTGTATTTCCTGGTGTCTCAAGCATTACAAGTTTTCCTCTGTCTGTTTTTCTAATGTTACCAAATCCTCTAAATTCACGTAGTGGACACCGTTTTGTTAATCTGTCCTCTTGATAAATATTTCTGGTGGTTTTGGAAGGTATTTACTTAGACATATGTGTGAAAAGCTTAATAAGACTTGAGAGTCATTTGCAAGCCTGCGGGTATAAAAAACTGTAAGAAACAGCATTTATGTAACTGTTGATTTAGGTTTTTTACAAAGCTAGTTTGTTTCGGTTCTGATGTCTATAAACACGACTTGGTAATTGACTTTGTACCAAAGTGTGTGTGTGTTTTTTTTTTTTTTTTTTTCTGGGCAGCCAAAGGGCAATTCATACGGAGATGGAATCTGAGCTCTTGACACAGTTTGCCTTTTTCAGTTCTGTAGTACCCGAAGCTGGAGTTTCGCATTGAACACACCTGGGATGGTTTGCCTGTGAGCCACGAGCCGGTTTCAATTAGGGCTGAGGCCGGATAATGCAGGATTGCTGATGGAAGTTCGTGCTCCTTTCTTTAATGACCCTCCAGCACCTCCTGGGGAGCCGGGGAAACCTTTTGGTGGACTCTGGGACTATGAGGGTAAGTGTAACTCCTCTGCAAGTATATCTGATTTCTGTAGACACTGGTCTTTCTCTGTACTTCATATGCCTGGTCTTTTTTTTAAGAGACTTCTTAATCTGTGATAGTTGTTTTTTTTTTTTTTTTCCAAAACAACCCCAAAATCAGGGTTCAGTAATCTGTGTTGATTTCAATAATTTTGAAGTTGACTTCCTAATCCTGTCAATAGTATCTACACTCAAAATTAGGTTTTGGGTTACTGATGCAACTTGTGAACTATCAGAGGCTTGACATATTTGAGTATCAAAATAATTTTGTGGCTTATAGATATATTTAAATGCCCTTGTGGCAGGAGAAGTGAAATCCTAAAGACTGATTCTGATTTTGCTTTAAGCAGTGAAGTGTTTTAATCATTTTTCCAAAATTCCTTTGAGGAATGGGAAGGTGTGAAACCTAGAAGTTACACCTCATGAAATGCAGTTCAAATTGTACCTAAATGAAACGGGGAAAACTCTCATAGTACTGCTGGGTGTTTTCTCCTTTCCTGTCCATACTGTCACTTTTACCCACTGCTTTGAGTAATGCAAGCCTTGAATATTTCTAGCAGTTCCTTACATCCTGATTATTGAGCTACTCTGATTCAAGCTCTACTAAAATGGTGTTAGTGCCTCTTTGGTGTTATTATAATAATTATGCTTAAGTAAAAATAAATAAAGGTGTCAGTCATATCATAATTCAAACTGAAGTTTTCTGATAATGTTGCTGCTGTGAGAAGCACTGTTGTAATTTTACATGAGAAAACACCATTGTAGTTCTGTTTTGTGTTCCTGAAATGTGATTCAGCATTCAAGTACAGCTTGAATGTGAGTACAAATGTGTGCAGCTTTCAAGTACACCTGGAACAGTAATCCTCTATCCAAAATATCCCTCTACAGGGAAAAACCATTCAAGAGCTAAGTGCTTTCTTATGATTTTTGAGATTTAACAGTTTTAGTTACAGGGTGTGTGCCCTGCTCTGAATGTGTGAACCTCTTTCCCTTATTTTCCTTATTTTCCTGCTGCATCAAGCTAAGTGTTTTCAAAACTAGGATTGGTAAAGCTAATAAAGCCAGTACAGTACTTTACAAAGCTCTTTGTGATCACAGCAATTAAAAATAGGAGCTCCTGAAGCTGGAATTGTGGCACAGCATTTTGAATATTTGGGTTGCAGTTACTGTATATGTGTCAGTAGTGAGTCAGGCTCTGGGGTGGCACAGGTCCAAACCCATAAAAATTTAGTTGTATTGGGTTATGAAGATCTCAGGATATTACAGGTTAGTTTATATAAAATACTGACAGCTTGTTGGTTTGGTGTTTTTTAAATTTTTTTTTGTTTGGTTTGGTTTTTTTCAGTTGTAGAAACATTCTTTCTGAGTGACAGAACTGAGCAGTATTTGGAAGTTGAGCTTTGTCCGTAAGTACAGGCACTTACAAATAAAATAAAAATCCCAAAAGTTAATTTACACTTGCAGTTCTAATGCTTGTGAGACACATGTATGAGGGGGACTAGACACAGAAATTGTGTCAGTATGGGGAGTGTACATATTTGGGGTGGTATAATGCCCTTGGCATATAACTTGACATAATTTTAGGAAAACTGTGCTCTGATTCTTTGACAGCCACGGGCAGTACTTACTGCTGCTGCTTTCTGGCAGAAGAAAAGCATGGAAAGTAAGTGCTCAAGTACACTCAAAATGATTTTTATTTAACTACTTCCCCATCAAAAGATAGCCAATACCTCTTATTTAAATTTTTTCCCTCTTTAACAGGAAGAACTTCCTTTGGAGTTTGAGGTGACCAGAATGAAAACCAAATGGGAGGGTAAAGCTCTTCTCCCTTGGAGTTATTTTCCACCATGCACTGACAAGTTCAATGCGTTTGCAATTCATGGCTCGGGAGAAGAGAGAAAATATGAAGCACTTTATCCTGTGCCTCCACACCAAGTGCAGGAAGGACAGGAACCAGATTTGTAAGCATAAAAAGAGCTCTTCTGTAAAAGGGTTGCACTCTTGTTGGAATACTGGAAAAAGCTGATCTGGTTTTTGGGTTGAATGCCCTTAGTATTTTTATTATGGTACTTAGCTCTGGATTCACTGGTGCTGTACCTTGTATCAAATACTGTAGTTAGTCCTCGGTTTCCATGATAGGGGCATAGAAAATTACACTTTCAGTACCATTGGTATCTGCTTTTATCACCTTTCTCATCTAAATCATGGGTAGGTAGTTCTACTTTTCCTTCTTGACTTCAGCTCCTCCTGAGGTGCTGTTCTAGTGATAATTTCATCGGATATGTTTCCAGTAAGTCTCTTCTGCTCCTCCCCTACTGTTCTGAAAGCTTTCACCTCCACAGATGCTTTTCCATGCTATGGAAAAAATTGAAAAGGCAGACTAAACAAAAAGGAAAAAAACCCAAAAAATATTAAACCTGCAAATTTGGATTTTTGATTTTTAAATTGTGCTTTGAGCCTGTTTATTTTCTTTGCCTGTGAGGCTGAGATGATCTGATAAAACCTGTTACTCCTGGGTATTTTGTATAAATGAACCAGCTCTAGAGGACACACCATAGCTCTTAAACTTGTCAGGCAACATAAGTGATGGTGAGGTAGGGTAAATTTTTGATAAATTACCCTTTATTTAAGAAAATTAGGCTTCTGCAATTGTATATTAAAAAAAAAGTCTGAGCTATTGCTAATAAAGCACATCAGTATTCTGTGACAAATGGAAATTTTCATTTTATTTTTATTTATTGTATTGCACTGGAGAATGGCTGTAATACCTTTTAAGAAGGAATTCTTTCTTTAGTACCCCTTTAAAAAAAACCCTTGTCTTTTTCAGATGTTGGTAGCAGATGAAATTGTGTGGGGAGACTGGTCCTTGCTGTTTTCATTACTCTGTTTGTCTTTGCTCTTACAGATAAACAAAGTCCTAACTTTTGTAGTTATTTCTCTTTTGTTTGCAGTCATCGTTTGGAGTTTTTCAAAAACTTGAACCTGAAAGAACTTACAGGAGAAGACTGGAAGCAGCCTGAATCAGATATATGGAAATCTCTCACTAAATGAATGGATTGGGGCATAAATTTTTGTAATGTTGAAGTTGGCTGAAGCTGTGTGGAAACAACTTCCTCATTCTGAGCAGAGGTTGTAGGTACCAGATTAGCAAGGCTTTCCTTGGCACCAAAATCATGGATCAGTCTGAAAATCAACTGCACAGCTTGTGGATCTGTTGGTTCTGAATGTATGAATGGCTTGGAGTTTTTCATCTGTGCAAGAGGTGAATGTGCTGCTGCCAGTGCAGGAAGAGAAATGTGCTGAAATGGCAGCTGTGCTTTTGTGAGAGCTCTGAAGTCTGATAAGGCCAATACCAGGATTGAATTTTTTTGGTTTGCTGCATTTCTGTTGTATTTTAACTGCTGCTTGTTTGTTTGCTGACTGCTGAAGGTGATCCTTATGTGCCTAGGTTTTTTGCTTACAATCAGGAGGAAGAAAAAATGGATTTTGGAGGCTCAGTACTCGCCCTGCAATTGGGATAACACTGCCCCTTCCTGTATGTTCCTGTGCCTGAAGTTTTCCCTTGGTTCATGTTCAAGGGGGAATTATTATCTCACAGACCTCTCTGTGGAGTTTCTAATGTTGTTTGAGTGCAGAGGATAGGTTTACAAAAGGCTTGAGGTATTTCAGGTGAAGTTTTTGGGACAAATCATGCTCAGTAAAATCTTGTGGTATAGTTGTGTGCATGCAAAAGCAGTTTTTTTTTTTCTAAGACTTGTCACATCACTTCAAGAATTCATCTTGGATGTCTAAAGATATTTTTTTTGGCATACCACTGAGGGCTGGAGATACTGCAGGTGTACATTTCTGTGTATGGGCATGAATCATTTTAACAACAGTGAATATTCCTAGGTGGCAACAGCTAATCTGTAAACTCTCACAAGATTTGCCAATCTTAAGTTCCTTTTCTTTGTCTAGCATAGCAATTGCTGCTTGATTGTGGCTGCTGATTTAATCTTCTATAAATAAACTTTAAAAATATGAAGCTTGCCCACTACTTAGATCCTTGCCAGTATGCAGTAATAAACACCTTTTGATGGTCCTATTTTCTTTGCTGTCTTTCAGCTGAACTCTAGCTGTAAGTTCTGCTTGAGAAGAAGGTGGGAATATCTCACTTTTGTGAAGAACATCTCAGTGTGGTTAATATCTGGGATAAACTGAACTAACATGCTTTGTTTAGCTTTAGATTCTGTCTTTGTGCTTTCAGTTTTATAGAGCCGGGCTTTCAAATTTGAAGATATCAATAGTTTTTTTTTCCTGTGGCAGACTTTGACATGTCAGTGCACTCAGCCATCCAATTTGCTCTGTTTCAATTAGGCAGTATAGGTTCCTTGCTGTAAAGTGCCATCTGTTGAAAATTGTAAGTATTGTACAATCAGTTGTTTGGCTTCTTTTCTACCTTCTATCCGTGTACAGTTTTCTAAAGAATGACATCAGTCTGAAATATTGAGTAATTCAATAGATATTGATTAAAGCATCATCTAGACATTGATGCCTCAAAGCTGCTTTAAAAACTTTAGTCAAAACCAAAATGCCATTTTGCTAAACTTTTAGACTTTATTTTGGAAAATTTGTGAAAAACCTGTGTGCAAAGATTCAAATTGGGTGTACTGCTTTTCTCACAGAGGTTGTTTTCATCTGAGGAATGATACTTTGTATGTAAAGGACAGTAAATAAAATTTTTTATTTATCTCTTGTTTATTCCTACTTCAAACTGACTGCTTCAGATTTGACTTTGGATGTAAATGATGAACCTGGAGGGAAATCGATGATTTTCCCCAAATAAGTAATTTAAAATAAAACCATCATCCTTGCAGTATGAAATGCAACTGCTAGGTGCTCCAGAAAGTGGAAATGATGTTTGCACTCCCAAAGACCTTGTTCTTTTTGCTTCTTGCCACTAGGTGGGAGAAGAAGGTTGTCTAAACTGTGCCTTGGTGCTGCCAGCCCTAGTTGTCCTTAACCAGATCCATTCCTTCTTGCTGTATCCTTGATTTAGGAAAAGGATGTTTCAGTCAAGCTGATGGTGGCTTATTTTGGTTTATTTGAGACATCTTTGTTGCAAGAAACACTTATGCTGTGCAGTTACAGTTCTAATGTTTGCTTTCCTGCAGGGCTATTGTCAAAAATAATTTTTGAGACAAAACCATTGGAAAATGAAAAATAAATTCCACAAGGTGTCAATCTGTAGTAAAAGTAGTTTTGTGGTGTTCAAATGATTTGTGTTATTCTGGATTAATTTTTTTATGCAAATGTCAGGGATAGTCTCTGGCCAACTTTCCAAAAAGGCTCTTTTGAATTCTGAAGGAGTTGATTTCTTTTAATATAGCCTGTTTTGTGAGAGGTGGTGCATCCCTTCAAGGGTGAGGCTTCAGTGGTTCAAACAACCTGCAGTAAAACAACACAAGAACTGTGGCTTAAGAGGGATAGAAAATTCTTTTTTTTCAATACCAAAATGAAAAAAAAAAGTAAAGAAAACTCGAATGGTAACTTTGGTTACTGTTAGAAGTGATTTGTACCTCTAATACAAAGCTGGAGCAACTTAAGCTGTCAGCTAATATCTAATATTTCTTGTAATAATCCTGTACGTTTTGGAGGCAAAAGCTCTTAACAGGAGTAAAACTTTGCTCATGTCTTTGTGTACTTTTAAATATTTTTTTCTGATGTGCCAGGTCAGACATTAGAGCTAGGAAGCTCTAATTTCATTCAGGTCTATATATATTTTAACTGCTATAGCTGATACAGCTACTGTATTATCTGTTCTAGTTATCAGATGAGTGAGTTAATATTTGTACTGCCCAGCACCATGATGAAGTTCCTGCTGAATGTGATGTTAAGTACTGTGTTGCTTGCAGTTCCTTTTTTCAAGGCTGTTTTGTGCCTCTGAAAGGCACAGCACAGAATGTTTTGTGTTTTAAATTCTGACCATGTACAAATCCTTTGGAAATGTGAATGGCACAATGCATAACTTGCTGCACATAAAGTTTAAAAGATTTCTTCCCTGGTGCCAGGGCAATCTCTAAAGTGGAGTTCATTGCATTCAATTATGGTACTTTTAGAATAATGGTGCTGAAATTTGATAGTTAACCTGCATTTATTTAGTTGGTGATTCCCTTCTTTTTTCTGTTGCTGAGTGCTTTGGTTTACTACGGTGTCTCTGAGCAGTGCTTCAGCAAAAGTACAGGGAAGTGTGTGTTAAGCCTGATTTATTTGCACAGGTTGTATAAACAGCTGTGTATAAACATATAAACAGCCTCAGTGAGATAATACAACACTTAGCATAAACTGTATTGCAGTTAGGCCTTTTTCCATCTACTTGTCTGTCTGCTGAAATTAGTATTGTCAGGAGAATTCTGTTCTGTCCAAGCTTGTTTCCATTATTCTGTTTCTAAACAAGTAAAAGCCTTGGCTGCAGGGGGTCTGTGGGAGGCTTTCCAGTGATGGATCAGGAGGCACTGTTTGTATCTGCACTGGCTATGAACATACCAAAATATTTTCCTGTTTCATTTTCAGAAATTATGCTGTAGACTCTCACAAAGTGAGAGTGTGTGTAAATACTGTCTGCCAGTTATGTAGTGTATTTGCAAATACAAATGTATTTTTAAATGTGGTAGCCCAGAACTAAGTAGTGTTAAAATACCTGAAGTAAACATTACTGAAGTAAAATTAAATTTCCATGTCCTCACTGCTGTTTTAAAACCAGCCCAGCCAGACTAGTCCCGTGGCTTTCTTGGAATATGGAACAGATTCTTGTAGGGGAAAACAGAGCAGTTTTCAGATGTTACCTTTTTATAATACAGAAATTCCCTCTGTAGAGCACATTTGTTGCCAATTTAATCTTGCCTTTCATTTCATGAGTTATTTCTCTTGAGCTCAGCCTCTGCAGGCAATGAAATTTATATCTTGGTGCCACTAGTAGCTGTCATAAAATTATTCATCTCTAATTCTAGGCAATGTAATTGGTTCACTTCTTACTGCTGAGTTTGCTTCCTTCAGCAAATGAAACTGTTTGGAAACTGGTACTTCTCAGTGCTTTATAGCTTATACAAGCCATGGTATTTATATTTAATACTGTCTGGCACTTTAAAGAACTGCTTCTTGTTTTAAAATTGCATATTAGTTTCCTAAATGTTAACAGGGGGGCTGTAACCTCTTATGCCGAGTATCTGCTTTAAACCTTTTTAATTTCAGCAAAATATTTAGTGGTTTTAGAGGAAGGGTAGTTCATGATGTCAGAAGACAGAACTGTGGTCTTGTACCTTCTTAAGTTCCTCTGACTTCTAGACTTGGTGAGAGGTCCATATTGTCAGGAGCCTTTTTGTAATTACTGTGAAGCAGCTTTTCAGAAGTTTCAGAAGAGCACAGCTTGAGAGGTGAATTCTCTGCAGAATCTGCTGGGAGCAGGAATCCACCTCTGGCAGGTGGAATTGCCAGGGTTTGGCTTTGTCAGTGGGAAGTGGTCTTTGTGCCTGGCAGGGGCGGGTTCTGGGATGGGGAATGCCCTTTGATTGGGAGCACCTGCTGCTCAGGCTGGGGCTGCCTTCAGCCATGCTGGGAGCAGAGGAAGGTGCTATTTCCCTTTACACTCTGCTGCCACTGTGTGCTTGAGAAGGTTCTGTGGACTCAGTGGGAGGCTGACTGCAAAAGGTACATGGCAGGAAGATGAAGGGGTGGGTTTAAAGTACATTAAATCAGATTAAAGACATCCTCTCAGCATAGTTGAATTTGGGAGTGTGATAAGATAAGCGTGTGCTCTCTTCCTTACTCTTTTTTAGGCATCTACCTATGTAAAAAGATGACTGTGCTGGAAGGATTGTTGGCTGGAAATATTGCAGCTATTCTTGTAGCTGGAAACCCAACTGAAGGGATTGTTTTGTGATTCCCTGCAGTGGTTTCTCATTACTTACAGGCTATACTAGAACTGTGTGCTAATAGCTGGGGGCAAAGCAGAGCTCCTTGCTCATGTTCTCAAAACTCTCTGTGCTGAGCAAAAGTAGGGAGAAGTGGAAGCAGAAAGCTGCCAGAATTCAGGGAATTGGGAAGCTCAGGCCTTGCTGTTGTGGGCTAAGTGCAAACCATAAATGAAGAGGAGGAATCTCCATGTGTCTTGCTGGTAACAGATTCATTCTCTTCATGCTCCCTGTAGGGTGAAGTGAGAGTACAGCATAAATCAAAGAATTGTTAAGGCTGGAGAAGATCTCTGAGGTTGAGTCTAGCTGTGAACCTAACCCTGCCATGTTCAACACTATCCCATGTCCCCATATGCCACAATCACACATTTTTTGAATGCTTCCAGGGACTGTGGTGGTTCCACCACTTTCCTGGACAACCTGTTCCAGTTTCTTGAACTGGGCAGGCAGTTCTGGTTCCTGTGTGATCACCCTCTCAGTGAAGTTCACATGATGCATGTTGTTCAGTGGAGTGTAGGATCATAGAGTCATAGGCTAGAAAATAAATATAAAATGTGTAAGGCTGGAGGGCACTTGCTCACCTCTGAACTCTTGAGAAGCTGATGCCACAATGCCTTTCTGTGCTCCTTTATAGTCTTGGATGGATCCTTTCAACCACCTCTGCAGGCTCTTTTGTGCTGAAGACAAGAGGTGAAGTGCTACCAGCCTGTATATCACGAATCACTGTTCAAACTAACATTAATCATATTTCCCTACATTCTTAAATAAGTCTGACCATCTTATTTGTTTTTTGAAATTGCTGGTAAAATCTGTGTAGAAGGCAAGAGTCAAGTCCTCCTTGAAGGGATCTCATGCATCAAGCTCTGTCAGATGATTGTTAATGTTGTTCTTTGGGTAGGAAGTGGGGACTATATTTTATCTGTTCAGATACTGTTGATGAGATGGTCATTAGAGAAGTGTTTGGCATGAAAAATGGTTTTGGATTTTAAGTGCAGGCTGTTGCCTAAAAGGAGACATCTTTATCTTGCCAGTGCTTTTGGCTTGACCTGTCTTTTTCTGCTCACAGTAGAATTTTTCAAGTTGCAAAATGAGTCCTTAAAGACAAGGGGAATTCTTTTATGTACTGGAATATCCTTCAGACTTGAGTCCATTTCCACATGCTGCACCTCTCAAGTGTCAAGACTTATTGAGATTTAATGTTTAGGATTGGAAAAGAATGTCTGAGCTAATGAGAAGTGGATTTTTCCCCCTTTTTATTTCTGCACCTGTTTAGGTATAATAGAGAAGTAAATAGACTGCTTTCCATATCAGTTAGTCTGTCTATTTGATGCTTGTGTGAGGCCCTCCAGATTAATTAGCAGGTTTAGTAAATGATACAGCAAAGACTAATCACATTCTGCATGTGTTAGCTTCAGAGTGCCAAGTCTTTGCTTTCACCCTCCTGAGTCTACAATGCCTGTAGTGCTCCAAATCCTGATGGCCTTGCTTATAAGATGTGCAATTTATCTGTTAAAATGAGGGCTATTGCACAGATCCTGTATCGCCTGCACTGACTGACTGCTTGGTGCTCACTGTGATGTGATATGCTGAGTAAATAACCTCTCTGGTTATTAACACCTTCTCCCTCTCTCTCTATATATATAGAATACATTTATATATATATATACACACATAAATATAGATGTATTCCAAAAGTCTTCTGTAATTTTTCAACATCTGTTTTTCTTCTGATGAAATCTTTTTTTCATGATTAGCAAGATCACAAAAACCTCATTAGAGAAGGCCTTTGTCTGAAGATCAACTTTTCTCCTTTCTGTCTTTAGCTTGTGTATCAACATTTACGTCTCAAAATGTTGGTTTAGCCAAAACAGCCCTTAAAAACTGCGTTTTAGTCAGAAGAATTCTCTGCTCCAAATAAACTTAATGAAACATCTGGGTTTTTTTTTCCCTCCACTTGTGGGAAGATCATTTAATTAAAAATTGATGGGACTAATTGACAAATGTGATGATTCCTTTAAACTGTTAACTATACTGCTATTAAAATCAGTCATTTCTAAGTACAAGTTAATGGCTAGTTTATTAGAACTACTAATTGCCTAGTTTTCCAGCAGATGGAATGAATTTAATTGTGGTCATAAGGGCTGGATTGTTTAAAAATAAATGGCAGGTATTATGCAAAATGAGTTTTTTGCTTTTCAGTAGGACATGCAGTGGGTGACAGTTTAGAGAACAAGTAAGAAGTAAGGAATGTTTTCCCATTGCCTCTTGGAGGATTCAGGTTTGAAAGTTAAAGTGTTAAACTGCCTGTGTCTTTTCTGACTTAGCTGTGATGTTCCCTAAGCCTTATCAAGAGTAGAATTAATTGTGGGTGATTGTGTGTGTCTCTTCAGCATCTAATTAGAACATCCTAATTAAAAGCTGTTTTGTGAAGCCTGCTTTCCATTGGATTTGTGTTCCATCTTCCCTGAGCCCTACTACTGCATTAGAAACCACCTAAGAATCTCAGGTCTTGTTAGAAGAGGTGGTAATTGCTGTCAGGCTCTGATTTTGCTGAGTATCCATCACCAGCTTCACACAATGGAGACAACAGGAGTATGTTGAGATTTTCTTTTTAAGAATGACTTTAGTTGCTTGTGCACCTTTCGGTACGCTCTGTGTGCTTGCATTTGATATCTTAGCAGGCTTTCTGAAGCTTTTCACGTTTGCTTAAGCTCCATTAGCACTGGTATTGCAGGCTGTGTCCGTATCTCCTGGTGAAAGGTTGGCAGAGCCTCAAGTGATGTGTGGATCTGAAAGGCTGGGTGTTAAAAGCCATTGCACCTTGGAAGAGCTCTAATTTTGAGGAAACAGATGATGCCACCTGTTACCCAGTCTGGAATGCTGATATTTGTGATTGGCTATGTCAGGCCCTAAGTTGCAGTGAGCCCCCCCTGTACAGCACAGCCCTTGGGAATCAAGTTGAGTTTGAAAACTGAAACCAGCAAATTCTGCAAGGGGCACAGGAGGGAATCTGTGGTAGATGATGAGATTGTAATTTCAAATGTCCATACTGGCTTTATTAAATCAGCCCTGTTGTTCCCAGAAAACTCTGTTAAGTTACCTTGCTGTAATGATTGGCATATTGATTAGATTTAAAGTCTACAAGCATTTAGACTGAATCAAGTTTGGGCCAAATTCTGAGACTTCCTGGGCATCATCTGGATAATTTTGTGATCAGTAAGAGTGCAACCTGATATTAGAATAATTGTGGATTTTTTAGTTATGTAAAAATAGGTGAGAACCATAATGGTAAAATTGATTTCTCTAGTATTTCTTTTAATGGTTTTCCAATTGACCATTGTTGTTCTTTTCACCATCTTCCCCTCTGTAATCTTGATTTCCTTCTGGTTTCTAAAACCTGTAAGTTTCATTTAATTTGTTCTACTGTGCTAAAGTTAAGCAGTGAAGTGATGCCCTTTGAGTAAGAACAGGATACCTCTGTACCCCTTGTAAATTGGCTCAGGTTATCCAGTAAACCATAAAACTGTTGAGTATCTCTTTATATCCAAGTTCACATTTAAGCTCCATGAAATACAGAGCTGATTTTCCCCTGTTAATTGTGACAAAGTCCAACCTCACAGTAGCACACTGTGCAGAATGCAAAGATGGTTTTTCAGTAGCTCAGACTTTCAGCTAACTGCACGCTTAGGTTAATGTTTTTAGAGTAATATGATGTATTTTCCAACAAAATATTTGATCTCATCTAAAGGGCTTTTTTTTTTTTGTGTCCTTTAACCCTAGATTTTTGTGGAGGTACTTTTATGCGTTTCTGCAGCATTTTGTGTCTGTGCAAGTACGTGAAGTGAGAAAAAGTGAAGCCCACTGCTCTGATAAGCACATAAATATTCTTTATCAGCCACCACTTTCTGTCTTAATGGGTAGCACTAAGGTTTTTGAGGTATTGTAATATCTAACTATGCAGTAACCAAGGCTAAAGAAGAGAGTAATTTTCCTGATTTATCTTAATGTTTTATATTTGTCTGTGGGTTGGAGAACACGGTTGGACAACTTCATGATTGTCCTTTGTTTTTAATGAGACTTTGAGAGAGCTGTAGAAGAAAAAAGGTGTTACCTTTATGAGCACTGTCCACAGTAAGAGTGAATTAAACATTGAAAAGCAGTTATCTCTCAGGGTGGTAGTGGTTTAGACATGGCTGTCTTCACCCGAAATGTCCACACACACTATTTTGTAAGTTTAAAACATGGAAACTAATTTGTACCCTTGCATCAGTGTTTGATTGAAAAATCAGTGGTTTTCACTTTGAGAAGTTCAAATGGAATTTAAAATGGAGAAACTGATGGTACCACTTAGGGCTTTGATGGAAGGCCTGCACTTCTCAGTTTATATATAGACAGGGCAGATTTAGATTAAATGGAAGGAAGAAGTTCTTCACTGGGAAATGGTGAGGCACTGGAATAAGTCGCCCAGAGAAATCCTGGGTGCCCCAGTCCTGGAAGTAGTGTTCAAGGCTGTGTGGGATTGGGCTTTGAGCAACCTGTCTGTGACAGAGGTGTTGGAATGAGAAGGTCTTGAAGATCCCTCATAAAACAAATTATTCTGTGATTCTCTTCTCATTTATTCATTGAAAGCTTGTGCCACCTAAGAAGAATGAATTCTACACTATTTAATAGGAGTGGAAGAATATATAACCATTTTATCCAATACCTAAAGAAGAGATGAAACTGATTCATGGGTCTGATTTGTGAGTAGGAACAGTTTATTTTTGTCAAAAAAGCAAGACTGGGCTTTAAGGCCAATGTAAGTTTTTTTTTTTTTCCTTTTGACTTGAATGTTTTGGGTTAAATGCAGAATGGAATTTCTGCAAACCAGGACCTTTCATCTAATGAGAATACACAGCATCCTTTGTGAAGTAGATTATTTGCATACAGTTACAAGGAATGAATGTTTTAGAGGAAATACAGAAGGAATATACAAACAACTGGCAGAGAATATGATATATTTAACTGTATTCCTTACATGGGGGATTCCATTGACTTGAAAGATCCAGGGCTGATTTATAGGGCACAGAGGCCCTGATTTCAGAACTTGAGCAGAATGCTGTTGGAGACAAAACTATGGGAGTTTTTCCAAAAAAACTATGGGAGTTTTTCCTTCATTTTAGGCTTGGTGGTTCCATAGGAACTCAGAATTTTCTGGCTCCCTGAAGGACCTAGGTGGTCTCTGGTTTACTCTATTAGAACACCACTTCCTGCTCAGTCCCAGTCAAAAAACCATATTTGTGCTGCTTAAAAAATAAATTAGTGTTTTGATGTGTAGCTACCTGATTGGTGGGAATATAATAGCATTTCCATTTGTAATGTTACACAATATTACTATAGAATTGTTATTCTGAAATTCTGCTTTGGTTAATGCCAATTAACTCCTTATAATGACTTGCTACATTAATTTAAAACCCCATTGCATTTGAAGCAAAATTGAATTTTGCTGCCCTGAAATGTGTGTCCAACACACAGCAGTATTTGGCAAGGTACATCCTAGAGTGCTGTGGTAGACTTCCAAGTGGCTTCATATGAGAGCCAGAGACTAAATTCTGGTTTCATCACACCTAAGAGAATTTAAGTGGAAATGGTTAGTGGAACTCATAGCATTTACTTGCAGAGTGTTTTCCTGTTCCTTCTTTTCATCACGAGCTGCCATTTGGTGTATTTGAAAATGTTGAGTCAAAAATGGAATGTGGGAAGGATCTGGGAGCCAACTGCCTTACTGTTGTGGATGTGGATAAATCCGTTGCTACTGTCGAGTAATGACTGAAACTACATGAAAATAAGCATCTGATCCAGCTTGTTAAACCATGTTGTCTCATGCTGAAAATCCCAGTCAGGCAAATGTTCAAGTTCTAAGGGGCCACACTTGAATATTTTTTGTGTTTTGCCTTGATTGTTACCAATTCTGACTGTGGAGGGATAAGCGGGGCTTTAAACTTCTCTTCTTGGGCACAAAAATCTTTCCTGAAACATTCCCTTAATGGAAAATACTTGAAATTATTTTTCCCAATCTTCCAAGTAGTGATGGTATTTCTATTAAAATGCTATAGCTTAATCTCTCAAATTCAGAGATGTGGTTGTTCATGTTCTGTTACTACCATCTCTAAAACCATGATTTCTGTGTCTATTTCAAACATTCATTATGTATAAAATAACTGCTACCAGCTTACCCTTTCTTTAACTGGAGTAAAATAATTTTATGGAATAAAATAATTTTCCAGAACATCAGATCATTTTGCCAAACACGATTTTTGTTTTTCACTCATTAAAAAAGCTGCTGAAACTTCTTCCCTTATAGGAAAGGACTCAGACCTTTCTAAGAGCTACAGTTTAATTACAGCCATGATGTACCTGTTCCTTTTTGATACAGATTTTGACTTTGCAGATTTTCATGCTGGATGTTTCAGGGTGGCTCTTGGGAGTGATCTTGTGATGCTGCTAAAATTGGATTATTTCCAGTGGCCAAAATGGAATTCCCTCTAAGGAGATTTTCAGAACCATGGAGAGACCGCACAGATGGCTCACTGTTTGTGACGTGCAGGTAGGAATATAATGGAAAATAGGATGGCTGTTTATTCTGGACAGTCCATACTTGTGGTTCATGGTAAAAAGTTCACTTTTCTGAGATCCATATGGATCTAGAAATATATGTAATCTATTTCATATGTAATCTTACAGGATTATATATACTGGAGTGTTTCAACTTTCTTTGCTCTAAATAGAACCTTTAGGATGAAAATCAGTAAAGAATAAACTGAGTCATGAGCCATAAGATGCTACTCCCTGTTTTGGTTTAGGAATACTACTCCACAATTCCATGTCCCCTCTGAGGCTCTCCAGACCACAAGCCACTCACTCCTATCATGTTTTTAGTAACTTGGTTTTAGGGAATGATTTTTGTAGGTGGCTGAAAAGAATGGTTAATAGTCTGGCTTCCTTCAATTAGAACCAAAACACCTGTCTAATATTGAACTTATTATTGCTGGATGTTACTCTATCAAAAAATCAGACGTTGGTATCATTACAGGTAATGATCCAACTGATGGTTACCCATTTTGCTGTAGTTAGTTCAGTAGCACCTTTTCAATATTTTTTTGACCTTTTTCTGCGTTTGAGAATCCTGTCCTGGTAATGGAGTTCCTGCCATGTTGTAGGTCAGTTCCAAGAAAACCCCAAAATGGTAACATTTAGACATGTTTCTGCCTTGTCTTGTGCACTGTGCTTTGGGCCAAACCTTGGTGTGGGTTCAGCACACTTGTTTTCAAGTCAGCTCTGTGACTGAGGGCATCTTGAAGTCTTTGTCTCTGAAATTCTGTGTAGGGCCACTTTAAATGTAAGTTGAGGAACTTTAAATGAAAGTGTGTTAAGTTTTCTTTGCAGAGGGTTGTTTAACTAGAGGGATTCTGGATTAATTTAGCAGCCAGGTCTGTTCTTTCAGCCATAAGCCAGGCTGTCAGGGAAACTTAATTACACTTTAAGTGGGATGCAAATGAGTTGTGACACTACATCATTTCACATGAAAGGTTCATTACTTACATTAACTGCACAATACTCTCTCCTAAGCATAGGGCTCATTGCAATTTCTCTATTTTTTACCATGGCTACATCTGAATATGGCTTTTACTTTTAATGTGTCTTTTCCTACTGTGTGTCCTTACTTAAATAGTTTAAGCTTTAAGCTGGTGAATTTATTAAATGACTTGAACCTGAGTGGCATAGAAGATACTACAGTAAGACCTTTAAAGTTTTCTAAACCTCTCACTTGGAAATTATTTGTCTTCTTCTGAGTTGTCATGTGTAACAAATACCTTGATATGATACATGCCCTTTAGCAGGGATGTACATTTCTTCCCTCTTCCCCAGAAAAAATAGAAGAAAATAGATGCCATTATTCTTAGCACTTCACCATATTTGTCAAGTCACAGTAAATAATGATGATGGAATGAAATGTCTTTCTAATGACTCAAAATTATGGAGCTTTGATTCATGGCTGGTCATTTTCAAGTGAGAAAATAAGATATGGTGATAGGTCTCAAACTCCTAGACCAGCTCCATAGTTCCTTGGCAGGTTTCTGCCATTTACCAGTTGTCCCTATACTGGTGAAAAAAGTAAATGGGAGAGCAGGGGGAAGGAGTCTTGAGTGCTCTTGGGGCTTATTAGATTATGAATTAATTAATTTTGATTGCAAGTTCATGCTAAGCTAGATTCTAGTTAAACGCTTTGTTGCTGCTTAGAGAGGGTCCTGAAGGCAAAACTCTCAGGTACTGTCAACACCCCACTGCTGATTTCATAATTGCCAATTCTTTTAGTAAACCCCATTCCATTTCACTGAATTGTGTGCTTGTGAAAAATGCTCAACATGATACCCTTGGAAATAGCTGGCAAGCTTGTTTATTGCTAATTCCTGTGCTGGGTTCCTGAGGAGCATTCTGTATCCCTGGCTGGAAGGGTGAACCAATGATGGTGTGTCAGGTTCAGCCTGGATTAAACAGGCTGTTTTCAGGTTCAGCCTGGATTAAACAGGCTGTTGTCAAAAGCAGAGCTTTATCTAAGCCTTTGGTAGCACCTCTCAAGCAGTAGGGTCACTGTGGAATGGAGTGGGATTCTTCCTTGGAGTCAATGGGCCTTCCCTCACTTGTGGTTTCATTGTGACATTGGGAAAAGTGATACCTGAACAAGTGGTAATGAAAGATTTATTAGGTCTGCAGTCTACCTCAGTCCTAATTTTATGTACCTTTGAAGTATGGCTCATTAAGTGCACTGCTGCAATTTTGGGAAGGGTATCCAAGTTCACAAATGCTGTTTGGCATGCTGCTGTGGCCCCAGCAACAAAATAACTTGCTTTTCCTTAGGGAGACTTTGGGTATCATCATGCATCTCTTAAATTCATCGCTTTGCCTTCTGTTAAATTAGAACAGAAGGGAGATCTTATTACCTTCCCACTGAGTTTGAAACTGTGTGGTTTTGTGAAACTTGTGAAAATGATTACCCAAAACTTATTGTTTTAGAGTATAAATGCACCCATGATTAATTTCTGGCCTGAAAACCGCTTCATATATAACTTTGACCATACCATCAACAAATTTTGATCTTGCTGCTTTTTTTAAAATTTGTCATTCCATAAATATCCCTTTAGCTTTAAAAGGTGTAGAACACATTAGAAAATGAAAACAGAGCTTTTCTGAGGCATTTACTCTCTCTGCTTAGGTTATATGTTTATGGATGTACATATTCCCACACCCAGCAAGAGGACTGGTTTGCCAGTTCCCTTTAATAACAGCCCTTAAGAGCTGAAATATTTTGAAATATCAAGACTTGCATTTAGAAACTTTCCAGAGATTAGCTGCCTTTTTTTTTTTTTTTTTCAGTGAAAAGAGAATTGTGCCAATGGTTATTTAACTTTTTGGTGTTATCTAGCATCTTCTTACCTTTAAATAATAATCAAGGAGTTTGAAACCAGGATGATGTTTATTGTGCATTCCCATTTCTGGGAGCAACCTGGCTTGAATGGCTAAAAAAGGGACTGTCCAAAGTCTGTGGTTTTCCCTTGAAGTAAGAAGGAAAAGAAGAGAAAAGAATTAGAAGGTAGAGGCATAAGAGTAACTATGAAGCCTGGCACTTGTGGGCAACATTTTTACTTCCCCTTCCTCTCCCTTCCCATTAAAGCAGTTCAGATCTTCAATTCTATTTTGTAATAAATTTAGATTTTCTTTAAAATTACCCATCAGGTTATTATTTAATTGTGGTTAAGGCAGTAAAAATGCCTTTCCAGTACCTGTGAGAAAAGAGTTATTCCAGTCAATTTGCCCAATGCATTAACAATACTTGGATGTAAAATATTTGCCCCATTACCAATTATTTCTGTGCAAATCATTAGAACTTCTGGTCTACCATGGGATGATAATTGCTAAGAACTTTTAGGAGAAAATGTTGATAGTTTCAAAAATTACTGGGAATGAGTGGGAGATATGTTAGAATAATCTGAAATAATCTTGAATCTGTAAACTTGTTTACTTATATTCAGCTAGATAGTGTCCCAGAGGCCATCTGAAATGGTTTTGCCTGTTTTGTATGCTAAACTGCAAAATATTGATGGAGAAGTATTCCAGTCTCATTTGATTGTGTGCAATCCTGAATGGGGAACAAGACACAAGTAGGACGTCCATTGTGGAAAATGAAATTCAAGACTTGGAGAGCAGCTGTAAAAATATTCCTAAGGAAGCACATACTGGGGAGAAAATGGACTGTTCTAATATACCACTAACAAAAAAAGGATCTCTAGCACTACTGTTCAAATATAGAATTGCACAGAATTAGAAACTCATTATAGTTGTGAAGTGTAACACCTAAACAAGTTCTGGGAATAAAAAGCATGCCAATAAAACACTTGTCATTGCAAGTAACAGAATGCTGCTCCATTTCTCTCAGGTTCTACAAAATCTGCTTTCTCAAACAGTGTGTTTTTATTGAGATATTCAGCATTGACTTCCATGGGTGCTGAGGGTCAGGATTCCAGGGAGTAAGGGACCTTCAGGGCCCTCTCCTGTGTGATTCTTTTTTCTCAGCTGCCTGTTCCTGCTGGCTCTTGTGTCTATTGCTTTTGCTGGGTGAGGTGAGTTGGGAAAAGTGGGAAATAACACTTAAAATTTAGCTTTTGCTGCACTGGCCTTTCTAACTCCTGCTGGGTAGGGTGGGCATGAGTAAGGGGTGGAAAATGGGAAGAACATGTCACTGATAAAGGTCTTGAGGCAAAAATATAGCAAGGAAATGATTACCATTATTTCAGGCACAGCAGTTATGAATTAGACAATTTATTGTTTACAGTGTGCTTTTGAAATATTTGAAATATTGAAATATTTTCCCTTTTCCTGCAGTTTTTATAGTTTCTGAAAAAGATGCCATAGTATTTAGTAGCAATAATATAAGAACATTTGAATTTGGAACTAATGGAAAAAAAAATACTTTCCCTGAAAAAAAATAAAATGTTGACTGTAAATATTATTCCAAGTGTTCTGAACAAAAGAAGTGTGGTAAATGAGTAGCTTGTCTTGCTTTGAATAGTAAGCTGTTAAAATCATAAATATTTACATTTCAATAGAAGCACTAGGGTACCTCAATGTCTTTACAACTAATTGTCTGTAACTGGAAATGCTCTTTTCAAGTAGCCTTTATAGCTATTATTTTTTCTGCTGTGAAATTGCACAGAAGGTGGGGAAGGTTACAGATGAAAAGTAAATTGCAGGAGACAGTAGAGACTAGATATTGCCACCATTGTATTGAGTGGTGTTTTATGCTAAATTAGTTTAAGTAGGACTGTCTTGGGACTCTCATCTCAATGAGATATAACCTGAAATAGGAGTTGCACTATGCCCACAGTGGTCACTAATTTAATTTTTTCCTTTGTGGCTTATCTTGATGTGGATTTTTTTCCCCCCGTGTTCTTTGACGTCATGAATTTTATGCCTGTGTTCAGAGAATTTAGAGACCCTGACCACCTTTTGCTGCAGTGGTGTGAAATTATAAATTGTACCCCCTTGGGTTTTTTGGGGTTGCAGTACTCTTATGAACATTATTTCTAAAGCAAAGCTAAGGAAGGATTAACTCCTCCTTTTAGCACAAAGCAATACTGTTTCCACTCAACCTCATGTGCTGAGGACAAGGTTTAAATGTGTCAGAAATTTGCATTGATTCTCCACACAGGAGACTGGAACTCTTATCTACATTAGCAGTGTAATTAGCAGTCTTGTCACACCAGCAGTGTAAATTATAAAAAAAAAAAAAGTTGCACTTTTGTATTTTGACAAATGAGACAAGGCTTACCTGAAAAAGATGAAATTGATGATACTATATGGTAATGGAGTGTATAAATTCTGTTAGGGATTCCAGAAAGCCTGTTACCCTTTAATCAGGATGGCAAAAGCATCTTGATATCCTTATCTGTTCTATATAGGAAAAATAAGTTGATGTGAACAACGAAAAATTGTCTTTTCTTGGGAAGTCTGTTTATTTACTATTTTCATTTTAATTTCTATCTTCTCTGGATTTACAGGGTTTTTTTTTCAGTGTAAATTCTAATATTTTTCAGTGTAAATTCTAATATTTCAGTGTAAATTCTAATATTTACATGTGGAGCATGTAAAAGGCAAGCAAAAAAAAAAAAAAAAGCCAACCAAGAGGAAAATGATCCCAAAAACCCTTGTTACTTCATGGTCTGTATTTCTTTTGGCAGACAAACCCTTTTCCCAATGTGCCATGTTGATGAGGTGCTGATATGCTGTGAATTAGCACAGGTTTTCCTTTTGAGTAAAATAAATAAATGTTAAATTTGAGTATCTTCAAAGTGTTAGTCTTTTTAAAGGGGTTTTCAGGAAATGATCATGTTAGTCCAAGGTCCCAGAGCAGTATTTCCATATGGATTGATTTTCCAGGCAACTGAGTCTTTACTTTGAGTGCAGTTCTTTTATTTTGTTAGAATATCTGTAGTAGTTCTGAAATATTGGCATATAATGGGCTGTTTTCTGGACTGAGGCTCAAATTTAATCAGGTTACATACAAACATTCCACTGAATTTTTTATCTTTTCTTCCTCTCACACTGCTCTCCTCAGCTCTAAAGGAATATTACGTTTACTGTGTACAAATTAATAGCTACTTCGAATTCTGGTCACATTGGAAAGCAAGTGAATTCTATCAAAAACAGTGGAAAAGTAATTGAGCCTTTTGACTTCCAAAAGGTAAGAGTAGTTCAGCATTGTAAAGCCAGTGAGAGCCTATTCTATGCATTTTTATGCTTTGATAAATTTGTAATGATTGGTACAGGAAATCGATGGAAATCGTATTAAATACTTTTCTCTGGCAGGATTATTGCAATTTTAGAAGAACCCAGTGAACACACACCTCATTTTAAGCAACAGAAGTCTTCAAGAAGTGTAAGAATAAAGTAAAAATGGAGACAGCTTACCCTAAATACATAATTTTTAATGATGCTTGGCAAAGTGCTTGAGCTACAGCGTGGAAAAATGTTTGTGTCTGTGTTGCAGCTTCCATCTCCACAGGCTTTGGCAGAAGCCAGGCAAAATGTGGTTTGTGCTGGTAAATTCTACAAAAGTCTAATAAATTACGGACTCTGATTAGATGTCACTAAATTTGTTTAATAACTTCTATGATGTACAGTACCTGTGCTGATGATCTCTGCAGAGAAAGAACCCAGTGAGTGGCACAGCCCATTTCTGCAAAGGTGTGTGATGTGTTCATTTCCCCCTTGCTACCTTTAATCAGGCACATAGAAACCTGGAATATGTGTTAGACAGTGGAATTAACCCTGTGCTTTTGAGATGGAAAGGTTCCTAATATGACCTAGCTTTCACTGATTCTTATAGTTAAATAGAAATTAATTAATCACTTTGGTGAGCTTTTCTTCAGGATTGTAAATGATTACTTCAAAATCTTATGTTTTTGAAGGTACCAAAAGATAAAGTAATAAAATAATAAAGATATTATTTCTGGAACCAGTCCATCCCATTAGCCTTAGCAACTTGTTTTGCATTGTTTATATTAAGCAGATGTTGCTAATTGTAGAACATCTTAAAAGGATTTCCTCTAGTCTAATGTTAGTCGTAATTTTAGGACAAATTTTCTATAGTCCATAGTGTCCAGCTCTGCACTGTGACACCTCACTATGGCTTTTGGAAGAATGAATTTCTTAATGATGCCTATACTCCATCCACTTGAACCTGATCCTCTCATTAATAAAAGAGGAGAAAGATAGGGCTACTACCTTCTCATTGTAGAGGATTTGGAATCTTATTTTAAAATTGCAATTATTGCTTGCTTCTGAGGGTGTAGGAGTGTGACTTCAATGACCTAACACACCTTTAAAAAAATAAATCCTAATGTTATAAAATACTTCCAGCTAAGAACAGTCTGTTTACTTTTTGTTGCCCTGTAATTAGGGGCAATAATACTCACAAAAGACTCTGCAATGAGTGTGTGCCATAATTTTTTTTTTATAGACTTTGCTGTGTAATTTGCTAACCAGGCTGTTATTTTAAAGCACCATTTTGCTTTTTTCTAAGGAAGAAGCATCTGTAAGCTCTCCCAACACCCGTGCTTGTGAATGGTGTCTGCAAACAGAGTTTTGGGGGTTTCCTTTTTAAATGTAACCAAACCCATGCTTACAATTTGAAATATTGCACCTCAGAGGAAACTAACTTTTGGTGTTGGTGAAAAGTTTTTTTTAAACTTCGAGGCTAAAATCAGGTGTGTCCTGGAGGTGGCAGCAAAGTACACGCAAGGGAAGGAAGGAGGCCACGAATGGAGAAACGAGTGAGAGGTTAATGCTGCTCTGCAGTGCTGCTGATGACTTTGACTAACTGCATCAGCCTCTGCTAGCTTCAAATGACAGAGCAGGTAAATCGAGGGCTGATGTATTTATCTATTATTGTTTGAAATCATCTTGGGTTTGCTCCAAGTGCACTGAATTCCCACTTCATCCATTTTTAGCAGAAGATAGAAGTTCGTGTATTTTCCCCTTTCTTTTCCAGTATCATTTCAAGCAACTAAGACAAAAAGCCCTTTTGATTAAAATTTTTCATTTTTGTGTGCCAATCTGGCACTGTTCAAAAACCTATATTCACTAGTCTGCCTGCATTTTTTTTTAAAGAGCTTTCCTTAATCTGGAAATATAAGTATTTCAATCCCTCTTGGTTTTTTTATGCCTTCAGCATTCATAATGGTGTGATTAACTGGCAAGGTGATTCATACCCTAATAATGGATTGCAAAGGACATCATATTAGACATCCTGTGAGGCCTCTTTACTCCAAAGCACACACACAAAAACGCCCCAGAGACATGAGTTATGGCTGCTGCAGCTGGAATAACAAGAGCTGGGAGTGCTGGGCAGAAACATTATTAAAATGAAAAGCAGAAAACCCGTGGCTGCCAAATTGCAGCTGTTGGTTTCAATGTCCAACTTGTTTGTCAAAATACTGGTTTGTGGAATTGATAAAAAGCCATGGCCAGAATGTTCTACAGGGTAGCAGCCCAAAGCTGGAAAGTTCATTTTAGATCTGTCTAAATGTTTAGGGTTTTTTTTTGGTAAAGAAAATAGTGTAAGTTTTTGCAAATGCACAGCTGGGTTTTTTTTTTGTTTGTTTTGTTTGGGGTTTTTTGGTGTGGGCTTAACAAAAAGGCCTGGCAGTATGGAGCCATTTATTCATTTTATTCATAGACACAATATAGGCAGAGGTGGAGCAACTTCTCAGTTCCCACTTCACCTGTGTGTCTAAATTCTAGCTTGTGTGAAAGGCGTCAGAGGATCAGAAGATGTCACGTTCAGGAGAAACTTGATGTTTGTTCTTTGTGAAGCAATAAGCTCACTAAAACGTAGTATTGAGGGAAAGAGGGATCTGCCTAACAAGAAAAAAAAATCCAGCTTTGAGGTCTTGCTTCCCTCCTTTCATTTCAGTGATGGGAATGCTGGAATAGCAACTTCATGGAAGCAGAGCCAGGAGAGGTGTGTGTGACAGGGAAAGGGGCTGTCCCCTACAACTGTGGCCTTTTTGCTGGAGCTTCCATGAAAATCAATAAGCAGAGCCTATTCCCTGCAATGTAGGGGCTCAGTGGCCTTTCCCAATGTCCATTTTAGGTCATTGGCAAATGTCCTAAAGGAATACCTTTAGGTGTTCCTTGGTGTTCAATGGTATTCCTAATACTTGCTTGAAGAGGAAGGAAGCAAGAAGCCTGGCAGCTTCCTATGGTTGGTAGGAATGGGGAATGGAAAAGCTGAGCAGTTTTTGTCAGGCAGTGTTTCTTTCTTGCTGAGTTCAAGTGCAGCAAAGTTGGATTTTATCTCTACTGTGTGTTCTTGCCCAGTGTGTGTGGCAGCAGCAATGACAGTGTGATTCTAAAGTGTCCCTTTGGTGGCAGGTGTGACTGAAGTAGCGTCTCTCTGCTACTCTTTCCCCATAAGCAGCTTCTTGCACTATTTCCTGTTTTATCCACCCACTGTTTCAGCCAAAAATGGCTTTTTGTGAAATAGAGGAATCACAAACATTATTAACGCTGTTTTTACGTATAATGGAATAATAATAACAATAGAATTACTACCATAATAGAACATGTGAAAACATTGTAGCTAGTGTGCGTGAGCAGAAAGGAATCCCTGTATTTTAAAATACCAAGGTAAAGCCATTAGAAAAGTATTTTAGATCTCCTTAGAAGATTTTAATTTTTATTGTTTAGGTGATGCCATGGGTGGAGTGGTAGCTTCAGACAAAGTTGATTAAAGAATCCTTCCTGCTGCTGAGTCATGAGGTGCTGAGAAGTCCTCCTTGCTTAAGGGGTTTGAGGTTCCCTAAGGTTTAAATTTTCAGCTTTGCCCCTCAAGTTTTAATGAAGGCAAGTCAGATATATTTATGAAAGATGAATTACTTATTATGGCAAGTGAACAGACAGGAGATCTTAATCAGAATTTCCTACTACACAGCATAGAAGCTAAACCCTCTAAGGCTAAACATAAAATGGCAGAGGGCACTTTATTAAGGCAGTAACCTTAAAGCAAGACTATATTAAAGATAGCAAAAGAAACACTGAGTAGAGATTTTGATGTATCTCACCACACTCTGTTTCATGGAATACATCCTGATTTATGCTATTTTCTTCATAATAAACTGTTAATCTGTGTTTAAAAAAACCAAATCAACACTACAATTTTTCCTGAAATATGTACTTCAACTAAGTTGTTCATCTCAGGGAGATCTGTCCTGAAGTCCTTAAAAGTGTTATTTATAACTTTTAGTTATTCATAAGCTTTTAGCTTAGTTTATGTGAAGTTTAAGATCACCTAGAGCTTTTATATTAAGTGGTTCACATCACTTTTGCTAAGCCCACTTGGAAGTAAGATTCAAATTGATCCCAGGCAATATTTTACTGAAGATTAAGAGGTATTTCCTGTCCAGCCTTGAAGAGAGGGAAGGACAAAATTGCCAAATTTGTCTCAGATGTAAAGTCATGCTGTTTAACATTATTAATAAACAGAACAGAGCAATGTGTTCAACAAAGTAGATTTTTTTTGTGCAGGATTTCTCTTTTTTACTAGAGACTAATCTTGTATTCAGAGGTTTTTTACCATTTGTTTAAAGGTGAACTTAATGGTAGATTTCAACTTCAAATGCTTTCAAATCCACTGAGTTAACTCACACCTCTTAATATTTGAGGCAAGACACCTTTCATGTTTCCTCCCTTTTGAAACTTTTGCTGGCACCAGTGTGTGTCAGAATTATCTTAACCATTTCCATGCTGGGATTTGAGATGCAGCCCATGGTTTTTTTTCTGTTTCACATACATCTGCATCCTGTGAAGACCTTGTGACACTGTTCCTTGCTCACACATCTTATTATTTTGAATTCCGTCAGATTCAGTTCCTCTCTTAATTTCTCTGCGATGAAAATTGCTTCACTGCAGTTTTATTTGCTCATTCTCATGCCACCAAGGAGGGTCAAGGAATATTGAGGAGATGCTTTGTTCCAGAGCAAATGAGATGCATAAGGAATTCAGATGGATGCAGCAAATCTCCTTCATTGTGCCAATCACTGGTATTTGTACCATCTTTCTAAGCAACGTGGCGTGTGGCAAAAATATGTCTCAGTGATAGTTTGGAACATGTCATCTACCCAGCTTTCCTTCAAGGAAACTCAGAAAATTTCATCCTCCAGTTTCCAAGACAGTGACTATCAATCAAAGTCACTTGCCTCTTGATTATCTGTATAGAGGAATATCTGAATAGAGGAATCTTTAATTATTATTTAATGCTTTCCATGCATGGACAGAGGGAGAAAAATCAGTCAGTCAAGGTGCAGGTCTGGTGTAGACAATGAACTGTAATCAGAGGACATTTGAGACAAGTAAATGAAATAAAATAAAATTAGTTATTTAGAAAAGCAGAGGTGGGAAAGAGGACTTGAGAGGAGAACAGAGGTCTCCTCTACTTTATGGTTCTATGTGCAAGCTCCTTTCTACCTTGTGGCCTAATGTCTGTGCCTGCAATTACAGTGTTGGTGTGCTGGCATGGAGGCCTACTAAAAAATGTATTTTAGATTATTTTGGAGTCTTATGGTTACAAATGAACTCAGTTCTGAGGCTCTGCTTTTCATTTGTGTTCTTTGCCCCCCCCTCTTTTCAGGTTGAAGTACCTTGGGTTGCCTAAGTAGGACCAGATTGAGGCAAAAGCTGGGTTTCAACCAAAATATAATTTTTTTTGTGTTGTGGTTTTGTTTTGCCTTTGTTTTTTTTTCTTTCTCAGCCCCTTTATTTATTTAATAAGCAGTTCCAGAAGTATTTGGAAATGAGGACAACAGGTCAAGTTTTTATTTAATGTTCTTGCATCTAAAATACCTTTGCTACAGCTTTTACCCTTGAATTAGGTCCTGTAACACATCCCTACTCTGTAAGAGAGCTGGATTTTAATCCCCTGTTTGAGAGAAGTTGATTTCCATCATCTACCTCCTTTGGTGCCATGAGGAAAACCTATGGGATACATAGATATGGAGTCTGGGGATATGTGACATTTCAGCCACAGTTGTGTTTCACATGCAAGTTTTAGGACTTTTTCCTTCTTGTTTTCTGTGTAACTTTTGTGTGTCTAAGCAGTCAACTCAAATTGGATGGTTAAATGCTCAAAAGAATTGGAAAAAACAAATGCTAAAGGAAATTATAGGAAAAACAGGAAAAAAGGATAACAAGATGTTTACTGAAAACAAAAATATGTAATTTCCCCATTCAGAGAGTGCTGCTGGAATGCTGCAATTCACTAAGTTATATTTCTTGTTGAGAAAGAGATATTAAATGTAATTGAAAAATAACTGAGAAGCATTTGAGACTTTTCTCTTTTGCAGTTTGGAGTGAAATCAGATTTTGAGTTGTAAAAGAAGTCCATAAGAATAATTCATTGATCTGAGAGGGTGATAAAAGATCTTTTGCTTTCTTTTTTCTAGGATAAATTGCACTCAAATGTACAGGAATGTCCTTTTCTAGTTTGAGAGTAAATGGATTTGTATAATAAACATTTCTGTAACATTCAGCTACTTTAGCCCAGACAGCTCAATTAGGGCTGTGCAGTAAAATATAGCTTCTGTGCACTTTGTGAGCACTTAATGTGACTGAAAGCCTGTTAGCAAATAAATCTCATACAAAGTAGGTCCTGTCAAGTGTTTAAGGAAATTGAATTGCCATATATTTTACTCATAGATCTGGAAAGCAAGAGATTTCTGGATGTTTAGTAATTTAATTATTTTGCTAAATTTGACCTCTCCCATTAGAGCCTCCTTTATTCATTATTTTTTAATATATTGAAAGCTGTGCAAAAGGGAATGGAAGCTGACAAAGGTAGAAAATATAAAATTAGGCTTGAAAAAATTGTTTTCTTTTCATAGTCATCCATAAAATCCAGTCTCTCAGGTAAGTGATGGGCTAATGCTTTTTCAGCCAAGGGTTTCAGCCAAGCTTTTGAAAAAGAACACCTTTTCCCTCATAAAGCTTTTAAAAGGAGTATTCTGATCATAGAAAAAATACTGTTACGTTTGTATAGCATTTTATCTTTAGGATAATAAAAATATCTGTAGCATAGTTATACTTAATCATAATATATTCTTTATTTTCCTCTAAAACACTCTAACTGTTGATGTCCAAATAGGCCAGGAATTCCTGTTTTACTGGAGCCACCATTCCACAAATGCTCAAAAGAATTGGAGAAAACAAATGTTAAATGAAATTATAGGAAAAACAGGAAAAATGGACAACAAGATGTTTACTGAAAACGAAAATATATTATTTTTGAGGTTGAGGTTTGCTTTTCTTGATGTATTGCATGGTTTGCTTTGGTCAGAGACACTCCATGAGATGGCTTGCTCATCTTTAGTTATCTGACAAAAAGGATCTGTTTCAGTTATTCAGTGGTGAGCAGACAGGTGACTGCAATTCTGTATTGTGACTTTTGTTGTGGAATGGGATGAAATGCCCTCTGGAGGTGGATGTTTTTCTCAGTAGTGGTTCCAAGGACAGCCTAGAAGTCTTGCTTACCCACTTGGTTTAACTACTGGCCATCAAAGTGAGAAAAAAATCAGCCCTCTCTTTCCACTTTTCACCGTGAAAAGCTCAAGGTTTGATGTGGAAAAGTACAGATAATGCTGAAGAGATGCCTTCAAGTGATACCAAGGATTTTTCTCCTCATTTACAGAGTAGGTATTTCAGAATAAGAGTCAGATTGAAGCTTTAAAAGAAAATAAACTATATCATACTATCAATCCTAGGAAGAGTGCATTGTCTAATTTAGTATTTCCCTGGTGGAGATGGAGATGAGATTCATAATTTGGTGCCAGTTGCATGCCTGACAGGTGGGAGGCAAAAAATGAGGTGAATTTTTGTCAGCTGCTTGAATTAAATAGATATTTAATTCTGAAGAAAGGTTTGGGCAGGCAGGCTATCCTTACTATTTTAAATGAGATTTCTTCCAAATATTTTGAATGGTAAAAATGGAGTGATATTTTACAGTATTGTTATCACTGTGTACAGTGAGGGGTTGCTATCAAGATGATGCTTCAGGTTTTAGCTTTTATATTTTTCAGAATCTGTGCTGCTTTAGTATGTGGGTCTGGGTTTCATATTTAGGGGATGGTGAGCTCTCTTTGCAGAGTAGGGAGACAAAACAATTCCTTCTCTAGCAGTCCAGATCTCAGGCCCAAGAGCATCAACAACACGGACTGAAGAGAGGAAAACAAGAAGGATGGGACTTCATGGACTAAAGCTATAACTGGACAATTGACTCCAACATGCAAATGGACCAAAACTTCTAAAGGTGTGAGACCCCATGACCAGTTGTCCATTTTGTGACCATTTTGGGTTCATCTTGGGTGTAGCCCTGGCTGGGCTCTTGTGCCGCCCAAGGCAGATCACATTGAGGCCTTTTAATAAATCCCTACTTTATTCTTTAACACTGTCTAGCTCTGCTCTAGGTCAGCCTTCACAAGCACCAAAGAGACCACACATTTAAAGAGATAAGATACCTGTTATCTGTCTTGCATGTGTTTTACACCAGAGAAAGTAAGAAACAAGGGGACTCAGTTTTGTTAGGAATCCAAGAGCCATCTGCAGGCAGCCCCTGTTACTCTTAGGATTCCATTGCAGCATAAACGTGCTAGGAGCTGTGTCTAACATGAGATGGATGCTCAGCAAGTGCTGATGATAGTTCATGCTGCTGCAGTTTGAGTACTCCAGATCTGTCTTGTCACAGTGAGAAATTGCTGTTGGCTCTAGGGCAGAAGGCAGAGAGGAAAATCAAAGTTTGAGACGCTGTTTCAAACCAGTAGCTTTTCCAAATGTGTTTGCAATTTACATTTTCTATTTCACAAACAATGGGAATACAGAGAATATTTTGGCAAATATAATTTTTTAGAAGGAAGGTCAAGTGATTATGAATGCATTTATAATTTTTCTCTTTCGCTGCACAGCAGGAAACCATCAGCAATTCTGAGTGCAAGTAAATATTGAAATGCTGCAATTTGTTTTTGAAGAACCAGTCAAATATTTACTGTTGTATATAGCGCCCTGCTTTTCCATTACTTGCCTCATTTATTGAATCCTTCAATTATACATTCAGGAAGGTGATTTTGTGTTACAGTAAGCAGTTTAAACCTTGCACTGCTGGAAACTGTAGTTGAAGTTTTAAAGAATTTAAAATAGGATCAAATTAGCTAGTGTGCTGCTCTGAGCCACTAATGCTGATGTTTTGCTAATGAAGCTTGGTTGATTTACAATCATTCTTGTTCCTTGTTTCCTTACAAGGGTGTGGACACACCACCACTTTTTCTTCTTGATGAGTCCACTTTGCTATGAGCATCAAGTGGCATTAATGATTGTAATGGTTTAACTACAATTAACTACTTTTGATCTTTTCCAGAAGGTTCCTGAATAAACACCTGGGCAAAGTCATTCCTCCTTTTACATGTGAGTGCCACAGGCCAAGGTTTTAAGGGAAACCTAGAGGGCCTTTATACTACTGGACCTTTATATCCAGATGCAGGTATTTAAATGAAGTTAGGAACAATTGTATGATATAACAATTTTATAAATGTTATGATGAGCTCTGCAAAGGGAATGGGAGCTCAAAATGAGTTTAGGGTAAACAGTTGTTGGCTGTTGTACAGCTCTTTTAGATGCAAATGGTGTCAAATAGCTGGGTAAGGTTCTTGTATTTGATCCCCTGATATGTTTGATGCTGAGAGAGGAATGTTAGTTTTATCTAGTGGATAAAAATTTGATAGTGTATTTGATAGTTAGGAAGAGCTTGGACCTTCCTGCTACTGAAGCTTCAGTGCTATGCTGATATGCCCAACAGGAGAATGTTTTGTCAGCATCTCTCTGTAGTCACTCAGAGGAGGTGAGCACACTCCAAAAGTCATTCATTCCTCTAAAAACCTGAATTGCTTTCTGTTCTATTTTGCATAGAACTGATCTCTAAGGATTAGGGAGGGAGCTTATGGTTACTGCACATCTGCCTTTGCTCCCTTGGTTGAGTGTGATTAATCTCAACCTCAACACTGTAGGATTTGCACAGAATGGTAGTCTTCCCTCTAAGTGTAACAAGAGAATCTCTGGAAATGCATTTCCCAGAGCTTGATGAAGATGCTAGCAGAATTTGCAAAGTTACTTTAATTTGAGACTTCATTTTGCAGTTAATCTAGTAAAGACTCTATAACCTGAAGTATTTCCAGGAAGCCATTATGGAGCTTGCAGTTGAGACAACGTACATTTCTTGAAGAAGCTATTAAAGGAATTGGCTTCTCAGAGTCCCAGAATGTAATAAAGGCATTGCTTCTTTTATTTAAACATCCGTGAATGTAAACTGATGTACAGGTGACTTGAAAGGGAAAGAATCCCCTAATTTCTCTAAGAGGACTCAGGTTGTGGAGAGCTGGTACCAGAATGAGAGTAATGAAGAAATAAAATTTCACAATTGAAGCAGATAATAATGTGGAAGTAGATAGGGAATTTCTTGAGGAGGAAAGTAAAGTTACAGAGACTTTGGTCCATTATTAAAAGAGTGAGAGGACTATTCAGTGCAGATATCCCTTTTCTGTGCTTACACTGTATTTCTTAAGGTATTCTAAATGTTTAACGAAGTTCACACTGCAATAACGCTTAAACCCCCAGTACCAAGCATTGTGCCTTCCTAACAACATTCCCTGTTGACCCTGCAGATTTCTTGGCAGGAAGCTAATGGTGAACTAAAGCTGCTTTTGGAAGAGCACTGACTGCCCTCACTTGCCCTCCTTTCCTGGAAAACCATGCTAGTGGGGCTGAGGGATGAGGGAGAGCAGTGGGAGAGTGAAATGCTTCTGTGCCAACTCCTTTGTGCCACTAGGGCAGAGTTCCTGTTCATAATTCAAGCCCTGCTAAGGTGGCTGCTGGAGCATAAACCCTTCTGTAGCTTTCACAGAGCCTGGTCACAATGACTTTGCATAGAACTGATTTCTCTGATGTTTTTCAAAAGGGAGTGTTCAAGTAAACACACTCATTCTGTGGAAACAAGGAGAACAGGCAGGGAGAGAGAGTTTTTGGTAAATATGTATGAAGATGGTGCTGCTCGGTAATAATAGCAGATAACTGATAATTTTGCACATAATCAGTGCTGTCACTGAGCTAAACAAAGCCCTTCAGAAATTAGATGAGCAACTGCTTCATCATATCAGGAAATATTGCTGAAGTATGAGGGGTAAAGGAGGCTGTGATTTGAAAGAGAATGTTCTATTAGACCACGTATATTGACGCATTCAAAACCAAACCATCCAGATGGAGCTGTGTCACTCACAGTTGTGAGTGTGTTAAAAACCTTGATTTTGAAAGCAAACTGCTCTGTTGAAATTAACAACCTTTCCTTAAGGATACTTGTTGAGAAGGAGTGCTTGAGATTGCTTAAAGAATGACTGGCAAGGGGGTCTCAGCAAAAGAAAGGATTTAATATTAAGCGACAGCACGGAAAGGCTTGTTGGAAATGTTCTCCCTGCTACTTACTACAGGGTTAAGGCACACAGAGGGGAAAAAGCAAGAAATAAAGTTCAGTCAGTCAATCCAAGCAGCAATAAACAGAAAACTATCTGTGTGTGTTTAGGTGCATGTGACAAAGGGAGAAGAAGGGCAAGGATAAAAAGGAATATGGCCTGACAGCAGGCTTAACAGCACTCACCAGTACTTCAGTTGTAACTTAACAATTTAATAAAGGAACTACACTTAACAGCATTTAGCTCAGCTTATGACTTTAATTAAACTTACTTAGAGGCCTAACTTCCTTAGATGTCTAAATAACTCAAACATTTGAGAGAGCAGCATTTCTCCCACATTTGCCACAGCAATTGTACGTGTGTATGCACACAAAGAATCACTGCAAGGTACCTGGGATGCATCACCACGATAATATACATATATAAAACAATATATATATAAATATATGTTTTGCAAACCTTTGGAATTCATAATGTTTTAAAGTGCTTTAAGTGTCTTTGTGAAGTTATGTAAATGGGAAAGAAATCTCCTAGATTTCAGACATAAAAATATCTCATGTGGCAGTCACCTCCAAGATTTTTTTGCATGTTTCTTTAGGAGGGCTACTGGCATGTGTAAGTGCATGTGTTTCCAAAGCTTTAGCATCTCAGAACATAGATTGGAAAGGACCTCAAAGCAAGTCTGTCTCAAACATGTTTCTCCCTCCTTTAGTGAGAGCTGGATTCAAGGTAATGTTTTTCTGACTGTTGATGTTATAATTATGCAGGTTATTTATGGCAATATGTAATTTATAGTTCTTATGTTACATGAAACGTGAATTTCATTTTTTTAGTTACTGAGGAACACTTAAATTCATGTAGAAGCAATGATTTTTTTTTTTCCAAAAGCATTTATTTCTTTTCTGAACTGGATGAGCCAGTTCTCTTGACATCACTCAAGCTGACTTGAAATAGAATACTGAAAACAAAACCTTCAGGATTTCATGTGCCAGGATTAAAGGCAAAACAAATAATGCATAGTGCAATCAATATTAGAAGCAAGTGTTTCTCTTGAGACTAGGCCAACAGCAGACAGATAGAGTTCAATGTACGGAAATGTAAGCTTATTAAAAGCAGAAGAAACTAAATAATCTGGGGAATACCTGCTGAATGAAACAATCATTCAGCACATTGATCAAGAAAAAGGCTTAGGGATTATTCTGGAAAAATAAATGTTGAAAACACGATCTCATTGAGCTCAGTTTCACTAAAACAGGCAAATTGTATATTAGGTTGTATTAGGATAATGAGAAGGCAGAAGATCAAGGAAGGTTACTGTGACCACTTAATACAAGCTACCAATCTTGCTGAACAGTTTTATTATGTGAAATATATTTAATGAGGTGGCCAAGCAGGTTGTTGAAATCTCCTTTGGTAAGTCTGTCAGTTTAATTTGTTTTGTCCTCCAAGCTGGGGATTTGTTCTTCCAGTGATTTGTGCTGCAGGGAAGTACATGAGGCTTGTTGCTGTTTTCTACCCGTAGCTGTATGAAAAAGGATTTCAATGATGTTGTTGATTTTGATTTTTAATTATTAAATCTGCGTTTTTTCATCTGGGTGCCAAATTAGGGTGTACCCTGAAAGTGTAATTTCAGTGTTTTACCAAGAATGGGTCTGGTTAATTGGTCCTACCTGGTCACTTGTGCTTAGTTCCACTTCTGGAAGATCTCTGCAGGATAACAGCTGCAGAGGAGATGAATGTTCCAAACTGCATTCCTCCTCTGTAAATGTGTAGTAGATAAGAGACACAGAAAAACACCTAATTCTAATTCTCTGTTAGGCAGTTACATTAGATATTTGAAAAATACATGCACGGTACCTTTGTGCACTTATTTCA
Source organism: Molothrus ater (assembly GCF_012460135.2). Taxonomy (NCBI): domain Eukaryota; kingdom Metazoa; phylum Chordata; class Aves; order Passeriformes; family Icteridae; genus Molothrus; species Molothrus ater. The sequence goes on along the minus strand of NC_050481.2, from coordinate 3,584,817 downwards.
GGCTGGCAGCTCTTCCTATATCAGATGTCAAGCATCCCTGTTTTGTCCTTGTCTCTATTACAACACTATTTGAAATTCTGGGATATGGCTCTAGAAGCATTCAGAAATGAATAAATGAATATATTATTATTATTTTGATACTGATAGTATCAGTCTTAAAGAGAGAGGAAGCAAGCAAATAGAACAATTTACAAATTGGCAAGGAAAACAAGAAAAAACAAAAAACAACAGCAAAAGCTCCATGAAGTTCCCAAATACAGCGGCTGGGCTGCCCCCCAGCAGAGGATGCTCAGCAAGATCTTGCATTCTATCTTCATTTAATTGCTGTTGCCAGTGTCAGTCTGCAGAGCAAAACTGGCATCTGAACCAATTGCAAAACATCACAAATGGGTTTCTGACTTAGGGAGGTTTGTGCAGATGTCGCCAGAGGATGTTCTGTGAAGGAAATTAATTACAGGTGTTTAATTTCCCATCTTCCCCTCTCCTGAACAGCTTTGCATGATGGCCTTTGCATTGTTGTCATATGGCAAACTCAGTGCTTTCCTGTGGCTTTGGAACAGCACCTGCTTCTGTATCAGTCATTAGCAAATGGGAAACTCAGCAGACAGGAGAGCTGAGGTATTTTAGCTTTGTAGCATGTTTTTGCATCTTTGATGGAGATGACAATATGTCATCTCTCTCTCCCTCTCTCTTTCACCTATCAGGCAAGATATGGCCTGAGTGAGTGGAAAAAAAGCAAATTGGAAAAATAGATGTTGAGGGAGCAGTGATTGCTGTAGTATTTATGCATGGAAGAAACTTTTTATCTGTAAATCTTATACCCAGGAAATTCTGAATTATGCAAGAGAAACTTCAACTGTGGGAGCATTGCCTTAGCCCAGATTGAATCCAGAGCTTTCTGAAATCATGTTATGTGCAATGCAGGCCAATATCAAATATGGTTAAAACTCAGTCTGTTCCTTCCATCCTCAAAAAATAACATTTTTCATTTCAAGGGGCTGATTCTATTCTAGGCAAATAGTGGCAAAATAATGCAATCAGGATGTTACTGTTGTTTTTGTAACACCAGGAACTGTATTGTCCCTTATAGACAAAGGAGGAAAACTGGTAATATTCCTTCTTTGAGGGTTTGATTATTGATAAATATGAAGCAGAAAACAAGTTACTGAAAGAGGATAAAATGTTGAGGATTTATGTGCTGAGGCCAGTGGGCAGCCTGGGATGAAGAGATGGAAAGAAAGATGTTTTCCCTCAGGGCACAGAGGGATGACTGGAATCGGTTACCCAGAGATTTCTTGCTTTTTTTGGTTTGACCATGGGGCTGAGGGCAGAGCTGAGCCTGGGAAAGGATTTACCAGCCCACCCTGTGTATGTCCATCCTAATACAGGGGGTGGCCTTTTGACATTTTGAAAGCCTGGCATAATTTTTTCTTTTTTCTTTTTAAATAAAATCTGTGCTCCTTTTTCAGAGCTCCTGGCACTTCTGGTCTCAGGAAGAGTAACCCACACTTGCCCCAGCTCCCTGACCTCTTGCCACTGTGCAGGGCTTCCTGCTGCCTCCTTTCAATGGCACAGTCATGCCCAATTCCTCAATCTTCCCTTCTGCAGAGCTGGGAGCCCTGCAAGGACAGTGCCACAACCAGCAGCAGGTAGAAGCTGGCATGCTAGGAAATAATGCTTAAATTCCAAATAACAGCAAGGCAGGAAATTCCTAAGGAGGAACAGGGGAATGCAAGAGGGGTGGTGCAGAGACATGTTTTGTCCTGGGATGGAGATTAAATATGTAGTTTTAATAGACACAGCCTCTGACTGCACCCTTATTTACTTGTGATATTTTATTCAAAGCCATATTTTCAGGACTTGCCCTGTTGAATCCCAGTGAGCATGCTTGGGGTGAAGAAAAAGATTCTATGTTTTCCATATTTCACAAGGGAAATTTCACTGTCTTTTTAGATATTGTTTGTAAGACTTGAAACACTGCAGAGGCTGGGGGAGCATGGAAATAAAGAAGATGGGCTTTGCCCTTTTAAAGTGTATCCAATGCCATTTTTTTTATATTGAGTCTCATGGAAAAAAAATGGAAATCTCATACTCCATATACCTCCCACTGCTACTAGAATCTGTTTTTCACTGGGCTACATGAGAATGGGGTCATGCCATACTGTGTTTAACAAACTAGGATGCTGTTTTGAGAAAATTCTTCCTGACTCCCTCCTAGGAGTTGTTTTATGTAGTGATAGATTGAATTGACATGTCCCTATAAATACTTTCTCTTACTGAGACACAAAAAAAAGCTGGTCAAAATACTCAAAATTTATTTCCCTTCAGCTCTGAGTTCTACTGCTTATTCCTGAAACTTCACAGTTTTACTTCTAGTGTCCAGTGTGGATTCACTTAAGTTTATAGGATTTTTTTTTCCCCTTGGATGGTTTCCATGCATACATCATAACCAACACTCCTAATGTCTGCAGTGCATGGCAAGTATGTGCTTCTTGCAGCAGAATTAGAAGTTATCCTTTAGCATAAAATATCCATTAATCCAAGGCAATTGTATAGAACACTCTTTTGGTACCAAGTTATAGCAGGCCCTTGACACTTAGTTGTTGATGTGATTTAGAAGAGTAGTACTATCCATTTTCAAAATCATTCCTTATTTTTTTTATTTTTTTATTATGGTAATTCAGTTTTTGAAAAATCCTTGAATGTGTGATTGCATGTTTTCAGCTCTTTTTGTGTGTGGAAAGAGTTTTAGTTTCTACAGCAGAGCATGGAATGAATAAAAAAGGCAGTGATTTGTTATGTATTAGTATATTATATGCAGAGGCTTAGAAACTGTCCTCAACATTATTTAAAACCATATAATAATGTCATTGTTTGGCTATCAAAGAACTTGGTACAGGAACAGATTTCCCCTGTGTTTAGTTGGCAGAAGAACATGGAGAGAAAGGGACTTCAGTAAGATTTGGGTCTTAAAATTCTGATTCTTTTTCTTCATCTTCTGAAAATGATGAGGTGGCCAACCTTGCATTGGATTTTATGATGTCATTTGTTGTTGTCATGTTTGTGTAATTTTTTGCTTGAGATAACCCATATGCTATTTACAACTCTTTGACAGAATCCAGGGTATGTGCCCTTTTTTAGTTGAAAAAAAAATTGCAAGTAGAGCCTGGGACTGATTTCAATATAAATTATTCTTTTTTCTGGTTCTGATTGTATGTTCACATATTGTGTTTCCTCTAGCATGTATTTTTTTGTCCTTGTTAGATTCATCTTGTAGTGGAAATGATGTCCCTTCCTATAGGTGCTTGGATCCAGGTTGGAGCTTCTGTAGGATTTCTGCAAGATGTGATATGTTGGTAGTGCAGCCAATAACACATGAGCACCACATGCTATAATAATCACATTCTTGTCCATGAATTTCATATTTTTCAGGAAACTGGAGCTTCTGCTATTAATTTGTAATCAGCTTTGTGAAGAGTTGTAATTAGACATTTGGAAAATGCAGCATTTTGCTTTCCCTCATTGCTCAAAAGAACAGGTGAGTGTAGAAAATAACTACCTTGTAATGGCCCTGAATGACATTTAATTTTAATTCTTCTTCATCTGGTCTTATTACTTTTATTATATTAAAATTACTTATTTATTATGTTACTTTTAAGCGTTTTTGCATGCTTATTTGGATTGTTGGATGGATTTTATTATGTTGGTGTGTCTGATTCTTCTTGCTTCAAGTCACAGTTTAATTTATAAACCCCTAAATTTTCAGTGCTGTTGTGTGAACATAGATGCCATGTAAGCCCGTATCTGTTTCCATTCCACGCATGTGGAGCTGAAATGGATTTGGAATCTTTATCTTGTGCCCCTGACTGCTTCACTTGCCTTTTAATCTCTCTCTCCAGGATTTACAGGGGCTTTTCAGTTTCATGGAGCATTGTGAATAACTGCAATTATATAAAAAAAAGCTCAGAAGAAACTCTCTTTTATGGTTCTCTTTTTTCCCCGTGTGGAGCTCCACTTGAGCCCTGACACAGAGCTTCTTATTTTGCCAGACATACTCCATGGCTGGAGAAGTCTGTGCTGCAGTGCACTGAATATCTACATTAGGTTGGGCAATGTGTAATGGCTGAGTTTCAGCACTGCCCAATGGAGAAATCTCCCTGTAGACTTCAGTTCTGAACTACAAAAGTATAGAATCCAGGATACCAGCCATAACATGTGACATTAAAACGTGCTTTTCTGAAGTTTACAAAAGTTATCTGTTCCTTTTTTATCAAGTTTTCTCCATAAATCCAACCTTTGTAGTGCAAAAGTAGTGCACATTTATTGTATGTAGTGTGCAATTATTGCATGACAATAAATCTCTGCTCTCAAAAGGAATGATTTACAGGAAGAGCTGAGAAAATGAAGGTATTCAGATATTAATGGTTATGATAATTTCAGCCCACATCACTGCTGTAGTCTGGGAGATTTTATTTAGAAAATCCACATTTTTAGATTTAGTTTCTACCTTTTTGAGCAAACTAGTCATATTTAAAGGACATAGGTTAAAGTCCAGAATATGAAGACCACTTCAGCTACAGAGTAGATGTGATTAAGATTAAAATAATAGCATTTCTGTTTGTGTGCAGCAGCACAAGACCTTAACACTGTGCTGCTTCCAGTAACATAACTGTACCATGAGAATTTTGGAGGGAAGAAATTCTTATTAGAAAATTTAACATAAATCCACCCATTTAAAATACTGAAAGTATTTTCCCTTTTCTTCTCTAAAACTTTCATTTATGGACTTCAGTTGTGGTTCTGGGCTTAACTTTCCTCCATGCACTAGAAGAAATTTCAGCTCATTTAATGCCAAGTCATTTTGGCATCTATCACGGAGGTAAATGAGGAGCTTGTAGTGTTGCATTCTCTCTGCATAGTGAGCAACTGGAAAATAACAAGGCCTATTAAAAGTAAGTTAAAAATGACAAAACCAAAGAAATTAATATTGTCTCCTACATCTTAAAAGCGCATTTGGTATATATTAAAAAATATAGAACAAAAAAAAATTATTGAATTAGTTTTAAAATTAAAAAATACATAAAAATATATTAGGAAAAGGTATTTTACTCTAATATTGAAAACATGTTCAAAGAGTTAGATCCTGTTTTCTTGCTCCTGGGAGAATTTTACCTTTTAAAGTAATGCTAGCAAAGGATCATTGATAAGCTTTCATCTATTGATAGTATTGTTAAAGGCAGTCACTGAGATAGGGATTTGGATATTTTAGAGATGAATGACATGCAGTTCTAAAAAATGCAAATTCTTCCCATGTTAACAGCTTTAATAATAACTCAAGAGTAGGATAAAAACCTTAAGTCTTCAGTACTGCATGTCTGTAACAAAAATTATAATTTGGCTTTTTATTTTTGGGTTGTACAAAACTGAATTTACACTTATGAGTCTGAAAGCACAGAAGCTGCCCTTGTAAAATCAGAAAACAGTGCCCATGTTGCAGCTGTTCTTAGAGGGGATATAGGCCTGTAATGAATTTCAGGGCCTTTCCTCATCTCTCATGCACACAGAAAGAGCTTTTATTGACTTCTGAGGAGCAGCAGATTGCGAAGGGTTAATCCAGTTTGAGGACTGCTTCTAAAAATGAAGATATTGAAGCTGAGATGAAACAATATCAAAATTTGTAAATCAAAAACGTTTTGTCTCTTTGTAGTGAAGCAGGATTATTTATATGCAATAGTTCTCACTTTGTGGTAGTTGAAATATCTGTGCTTTTTCATTTGACTGACATGTATTTAATGACTGGTTTGCAAAAAAAAAGAGCCATCTTTCTGAATAGACTGAAAAGTAAAAGTTGGTGTGACCAGGCTACAGACAACCTTACTGACTCAAAATTCAAATATTTGAAACGTAGGATCTACTTTGTGCCAGATATTTTGTGTATAGCTTTCAGTTTTTTTTTTTTTTTTTTTGTCTCAGTGTTTGTCTGACTAACCCACTTAAACATCTTTCTCAGGATATGCTGTATGGATTACTGGATGAAATCTTCTGTGCAACTCAGTTTTCTCCTTATAGCTGGACTGTATCTTACACAATGCATGGGATAAATACTTTCCTTTTCACCTCCTGCTGGATTGCCCGTAAAAAGCTGTTATCAAAAGCCAAGATTTAAGAGCAAAACGTGCTCTGGTGAGAATACAGGGAGGAGCATCCCTCTGAGGCAGAGCTGGGGGTGCAATCACTCCTCAAGTCTCATTTCACTCCCCAAAGTGGCTCCTAGGAAAGTTGCTAGAAACAGGTTTGCTTAGGGGCAGTTTTTCACAGCCCAAGAAGGGAAGGGTGTAAAGAGCTATTCTGTTTTCTTTACTTGTCTGTTTCATGCATAAGTGTTGCAAAAAAATAAATAAAATCTGTGTGTGCAGTGGGATCCCAGGAAGCTGCAGAAAGTTGACTCCTGCAAGGAGCTGAATCCGCAGAAATTGCACATCTTTTCCCCCTGCCCTCAAATCAGCTTAGAGTGGTTAAAAAAGGTTTCTCAGTTAAAAAAAGTAACAAGATTTAATAGAAGAAAATCAGCTGAATATGAGGAGTTGATATTCTTTTTATTCCTATGCAATATCAGATAATAGTGAGAAAGTGATTACATTTCAACTAAAGGAATTAAATAAAGCTCCAAAAACATAAATTAGAATTTAACTATGCCATTAAACCCCAATTTAATTAGCAAGCCATCATTACTAGATAATAAAGACCTAATACAAAATGCACAACAATTTCTTGTATACACAGGGAAAAAAAAATAAGCAAGCAGTAAATTTCATTGAGCAGATGACTTTCTGGTACATTAGTAGAGGAAAAAAATGCTGAATGGATGTTTTAGTATGTAATGAGGATGAGGAATTAATAGAACAGTTGGACAGCCCAATTTTAGCCATAAATGATTTTATACTTAAGGAAGATCTAGGGAATACCAAAAGAATATTAACAGAAGAAAATGTATGCACTTGATTTTCTTGGCATGAAATTTTTTTGGGCCTAAATAGCCAGTGAATTTATAGTATTTATTAAGTTAACTTGCCTTAGAATTTATTCATAATTTCAGAAGAAAACAGTGAGTTGAAGGCTTCACCAACTTTTGTGGAGATGCATGTTATAAGAATACACAGCATGAGTGTATATTAAAAGGTGCAGGTTTTCCTGAGAGAAAAATACTCTTCAGTCTGATTAATACAATTTTGTTCTGCTGGATTTGTGTGCTAGCTTGGTAGAACCTGCCTCAAGTTTTGCAGATGCCAGCAGACGTTTAGTGACTGCAGTTTGCTGCTGCTTTTGGTTTTCTGTCAGAACTTGTCCCTGCTATGTTTCCTGCACATATCAGGAAGGGTCAGAGTTTTGTACTTCTTTGTACTTCTGGATGCCTTTTAATATAGTTGCTGTAGGCAGAACTTGCCTCGGTGGTGCAGCCCAGTGTGGGTTTTTTGGCATGGTACCACCAGCAGCCAATTGCTGCAGGAACCACCAAGAATTCATTTATTCAATTGCAGTTTGCTCACTGCTGAGACGCGGCTGGAGCCAGTAGATGGCAGTCGGGTACTTTGCTTCCACCAGCAGTCAGCTGATGAAATGATCCTTTTAATTTGGATACAGTGAATACTGTAGCTAAAAGAAATGCTTTTTAGCTTGATAATTCCCACGGTTTTGCTTCCCTCTGTGCCCTCATTATCGAGGTGCTGGCAGGAAGTCCACCCCTCTGCTTTCTCCTCTGCCTGATGCCAAGATTGCAACTTTTACCTTCCAGCTGCGTCTGTGTGGAGCTGAGAGCAGGTGTATGAAAGTTGCTGTGCAGCCTGTCCCCCTGGCACTGGCAAGACTAGATAATTTATAAGCTTCATGTTTTAAAACTCATTCTGTCTGAGTAATTTTAATCACCCTACCTGCACTCCTCCCTGTAGCATCATGAGGTCAGGCACTCTCCTGCCTGAGTGGCTGCGCTGTGTTGGTGGCTGGGGATGAAACAGTTCTGTGCTCAACCACGGGAGCATAAGGAATGTAATTTGTTCTTCAGGCCCAGCTCTTACAAGCTGTTAGTCACACACACAACTTGAGGCAAGTGAGCTGGAGATGCTCATGGATTTAGTTATCTGTAGATTTATGGGGTCTTTGAGCAGGGCTGGGGCGCTGTTTGTACATTGGTCTGTAGGACCCTTCTATTGTAAACAAGGTGCCCTGATGAAGGCAGGAATGATGACTCTGACTCCATCTCATCAGAAGGCTGATTTATTATTATACTATATTATATTAAAGAATACTATACTAAAGAATACAGAATACACTAAAAATACAGAAAAGGTACTGAATACTAAAAAGATAATAATGAAAACTCGTGACTCTTTCCAGAGTTCTGACACAGCTTGGCACTGATTGCCCAGTGTGTGAAAATAACCCACAGCAGAATCCAATGAAACAATCACCTGTGGGTAAACAATCTCCAAACACATTCCATATGAGCAAAAGACAGGAGAAGCAAATGAGATAATTATGGTTTTCCTTTTCTCTCACTCCCTTTCAGCTTCCCAGGAGAAAACCCTGAGCGAAGGAATTTTTTCAGATAATGTGAATGCCACACCCTTCAGCATATTTCAGTCACTGTGGATGCATAGAGTTACTGTATTAACACATATGATTGCATTTGGGGGAAGAATATATTGATATCTCAAATCTTTTTCTAATGCCACTTTCCGCTCTGTCTAGATGTGACTTTAGACTGGAGGCATAGCTGGTGATGTGCATTGTACACTCTGAGTGAAATTTGATTTACATGGAAGTGCTGCTTCTGAAACCAGATGGTCAACACTAGAGAGCAGTGAGTAAACTTTCCTAATCAAGGTCCAGGTTGCTTGCTTTTTTGGCTTTACCTCTCTCTGAGCATTGTAACTTTAGTTGGCTTTAAACTACCACTTCTGTGTTTTCTGAAAGGTTAAGAAAAAATTAAATATGGGCTTAAACCAGACACTGACAGGTTACAGTACATCCACAGAATGATGCTTAGAGAGTATGCTTCATAACCCCAGTAAATTCTCTATTTAATGTTGGGGTGGATGAGAATGTGCATAGATGTACTCTGCCATACCATTCCTTCACTGTTGCTGTGAAAGCATCTTAATCTGAAAAAGCAGTAAGATCAACTGAATTATATAATATTTTATGATATATATAATTATATCATATCTATGATATCCCCGTAATTAGTGGTTTGGGAACAAAATGGACTTCAGAGTGCAAGAAATGTGGGCATATTTTATCTCAGAATTAAGGTATCATGCAACATATTCTCGCTGGGTAAGGTAAGATGCCTTTACTGGTATAACTGGTGGAAGTATTTGTGCTCTTTGTACAAATCTGCAAGTGCTGTTGCAGAATCAGTCACTGCATTGTTGTAGCCTGTCAGGCCTGGGCAGTTGACATAATGCACAACTATAATCACCATTTTTGTGATTAAAAACCAGGTGATCACCCATAATACTAATGGGCTCTTGCCACACAAAAGAAATACCAATTAAGGTTCTTATGAATTATTTATGCATTATTACTCCTCCCCCCCATTAGATTCTAAATTGAGGGTTAGCTTTAGATCACAGTTCTGTGTGGAGATCTGTAACCCCTCTGAGCTGCACATCCACTCATTAGCTGCAGGCACATTTGCACATGGGCTGGATTTCTCTCCTAAAGCTGCCAGTCTATTAAATAAAGACCAGATTCCATTCTCAAAGCCCTGCTGCTGTGTTGCTTCCTACAGGAATGCGCATTTTTATGTTTCTAAAAGCTGTCTTGGCCCAAGGATTCTCTCTCAGGTTTGAGGAAATGACCAGCTGTCAAATTAACAGCAGTGAGGGTTGCTTTTGATTTTACTTTGATTTCAGACAATTAGTATTCAGCCTCTAGCAGTAGTCTTATTATCCACAAAATTTTAAAGAAATTTGCCATACTCCATGTGTGTGTTTGTGCTGCCAAGATCTTCTGGCTGTGTGAAAGAAATGAGCAACCTTTTGGGCCCTGTTTCACTGGCTCTTTCTGTCAGGTGATGCTGAAGACATTACAAAGGCATTGCAGACTTTGGGGGGTCAGTTTGGCTATACTGGCCTGTGAAAAAAAACCAAAACAACCACAACAAACCATTACTACTAATATTTAGCCATTAAATGGAAAGTTCACGTAGAGAATTTTTGGTCCCAACAAGCTTTACATTGTTGGAAGTAAAACCAGAGCCTGCCTTTGCATGAAAACTGTGTGCATGAGACCTAGAAATCATTGGAGAAAAAAATGCTCTGCTTTTCCCCAAAATAACTGAAGTACCGAGTAAAGCTTTTATTAGCTCTTTCTTCCCCAAATATTTCTGCTTTTGGTACTTTGCTGGGGCCTTTTATTTGTTAATAATTTTTTTTATTTCTGTTAAAAGTCAGTTTAGTTGCACTGTTGAGATTGCAGGATGTGATCTTGTCTGTGTGATGTGTTCTGTGGGTACTCTGACTGCTGCTATTGTCTTGACAGCCAGAGAAATGTTGGGTCTCTTTTTCTTAGTGAATTCTGGAAGGTATTTTTCCTTTTTAACCTTTCTGAATTGGATGAAGGAGGGGAAAACTGGGGAGGCAGACAGGCTGCAATGGAAAAGCTGATCAGAAATCAATCTTGTGACAGTTATAACTGTACTACTGATGAGTAAAATATTCAGAAATAACAGATTCTCACTATTGCTGGCATGGCACAGAAACTTTGGGGTCAAAGTGCTGTTACCAGTGCTTGGAAGCTCTCAGTAGTACAAAAGTTGCTGATAAAATCCTGACAGCTCTGGGATTTTGCATTCCTTAGTAAATCCTGTCTCAGATGTCAGGGTTTGGATTTTATTTTTCCCTTTCCCTCTTAACAGTATGTTTACAGGATTCACAACAATATCTTGGGATTTGTTCTTCTTGTAAAGCCAGTAAGAGTGATGTGGTTAATCTTCTTCACTGTGTTTCAAACGTACACCCTGTTCCTCAGACTGCCTAAGTATTTAGTATTAACCAATATACATCTCCTTGTTGTCTTCTTTGCATCCTACTTTCCCAACTCTCATTTTTGTAATCACAGTGATACATGTATTCTGAATGTCACTTTTATAGTACCTAATCTAGTGTGGTATTAGCATAATCTCCTTTAATTTTTATGTTCTTAAATATTTTTTCTTCCCTCTGTTTTTAATATGAAAAAGACCCAATTGGATAAAAGTTGAAGAAATTCACAAATTCTTTTTAGTTCTGTCTTCTGGCTACTGTCTGAAAAGAAGTGCTAGCAGGAGGGCAGCTTTTTGAGAGAAACCTGAGTTTACTGCACACAGTTCCCTCCATTGAAATGCTAAAAAGCACAGCTTTTCAGCAGTCACTTCCCTGCCCATTGAAAATAGAGTTCCCTTCTCCTGTTATTTTATCCACAGATTCAGTATCTTACCTTTTTTCAAATTGAATTTTGTAAGCCACTTATCTGCCTGTGATTTTAGCTTAGCTAAATCCATGAGAATTTCATTGCTTCCCCATTGTGCATTTGTTGACTCGCCCGTTCCGTGCGATCAGCACATTTCACCGCTTTGCTGTACTTCCCCCCCCCCCCCCCCCACCTTGTGTTGATAAAGAAAACAAAATCAATACCAATATTCAAGTGCTCCACAAGTCAGCTTCTTCCACTTGGGCCTGCCTCTAGTCAATAAGTACATTCTGGCTCTCTTGTGCTCGCTGGTTTTTATGCTCCCAAGCACCTCATCTCTTATGTCTCACATATTAAAGTGTATACAGGGCAGTAATTTGCAGCAATCACGAGAAGCTGGATGCTGCTTGGAGTCAGGTCTCCAAAAGGCTAATAAAGGTTGTGGCAGCCCTTTAAAAAGCAGAGAAATTTAGAAGGGTTATCCCTAGAGTTTACCTGTAAAGAAGAGAAGAGCCTATCTCTTCCCTGTTTATTTATTCCTGTCTCTATATTACAAGGCTCTTCTGTATGGCCTATATATATCTATACATACAAATATCTAGATATATATATATGATAGGGCATGATGATATTGGCTACTCCTGAGTATGATGCTTTGATTTTAATATCAATTGTCATGGTTACACGATGATATTCTGTCAAGATCTAGCTCAAGATACTCTATACCAAGAAGGCAGGTTCCTGACATTTCTGCGAGAATGGCAACTTTTAACTTCAGCTAAGTGATAGACTTGTGGTTAGTCCTTGCATTGATCACTGAAGAAATCAGGCAAACAACATCAAACTGCTGCTTTTGCTCTCCACAGAGCACACCCCAGCCTATTTTTCAAAATATTTAAAATCAGTACAGAAATAAGCGTCTTACAAATCATAAAATGTTACGTTGCAGCAATGTAATCGTGTTTGACCTGGCATTTAATATGAAGCCTACTTAATTCAGGCTCCAGCTCAAATAAGAATTCTCAGTGAATGAATCTATGAGAAAAGAGCTTGTGAAAGAAGGAGAAAGATTTACGTATGCCTTTCTTTTTGCTAAAATGAATGGAAATATCTAGCATGAATGAATATGTTCTAGGAATTTCATTTTGAGCAAGGACTGGATGCTGACATGACAGTTACCTTTAGGGAGGGTGCTTGGTCTTATTGTACCAGTCATTTTACAAAAAAAATGAAAAAAAAAAACAGTGTGGCAGAGTCTACCCTTAGAAATAAAGAGTTTCAGTAAAAAAGAAGGGGAAGTCTGCAAGCCAGGGAAAGGAAGCATCAAGATGTGACATAAGCTGATTACAGTCACACTGTAAGCAGTTTTATTTATGTCCCTTGAAATATAATATTTTAAGACAGCCTTCAGAAAAGGCTGAGAGATCCATATCTTCATGAAGCCTATCCTATTATATCCAGTTGTGAGTACAAATCAAACAGAATTTCAACAATGCCCTTTGAACTCCACAATAAATTCTAGACACAGAAGAGATGCTATCTTTTAATTTTCACAATATGGATGTTCTCTTCCCATCTATAACAAGCTGATGTACTTTTTTTTTTCTGATAGCAACAAGCCTGTCTATTGGAAATAATGCCTAAAAGAACTTCTAGTGTAAAATATACCAGATGAGGTGCTGGTTTTCATGTTGCAAGCATTATGGTCTGAATTTATTTGCCTCTCATAAAAGAAGAAAGCCAAGAAACCCTGTACTTACGCTTCACCAGAAGCAGTTCTCTGTCTAAAACTCTCTTATTTTTGACATTTATCTGATTCAGTTTTAATGCATTATTGCTATAGGGTGAGCTGTTATTCTTTGTCGTTATTTCAGGACTGTCTTCAAGGTCTCTGGACAAGATAAGAAACAGGGAAACAGCAGAAAGCCCAGTCTAGCCTTGTGTGTTTGTAGTATAGCATAGTAGATTTCACAGTTACTCTTCTTATAGCTATCATTCTCCCCCTGAACTGCACAGCTTAATTGTATGTGTCAGCAAAAAAGTAATTTGTTTTTTTAAAGGTGCATTTGGGTTTTTCTTCAGGACAAGCCTCTTGGCTGTGCTCACTGGCAGAAACACCTCCAGCAATTTGCATCACATTTGGACTGGGAGATCCATCCAGTCAGGCACCTGATTGAGTATTCTGTGCTCTGTTTCCTAATATTTGATTGAAGTATTGGATTCCCTCTCTTCATAAACCCATCATTCACAGCTACTGTGCTCTTCCATCCAGGAATCATCAGTGTCAGCATTGATAGGAACAAGAAGACTGATGGTCACCTCACTGAAAGCACTTCTTGGCTTAGCAAACCTGACTGTATTCAGTGTATTTCAGTGAAAATGAATCTAATTTCCCTGATAAACCTGTTTTGAGGTGCTGTGTTTAGTCAGGAAATAAGATTAAAAATATAATTCAGATACTCTCATAATTGCATAACGCATCACGTTTAACATATATTTAACCAAAATTTAACTACCATTGTAATTTTCTGTGTGCTATTAAGTCACTACTGCTGCCAAAGTGGGCAACCACAGAGCATCTAACCAGCTAGCTAAAGGAAATAACCACAAACTAATTTACTACTTTGTATATCTTAAGATATTTCAGTCCAATAGGATTTCACAAAGGAAGAAAACACAATCTATGCTGTACTATAAAAAATATCCTGGCTGCCTTTTTAACAGTGGCAGACTATCAGTCCTCAAACAGGTCTTGGTTTTAAAATTTTCAGAGTCAGTAGACAGATGATGGCTGTTAAAAGCCCCACACTGCTCTCTAATCAGAAGGTAAATCCATAAGTGATGGAGGCCAAGAGCACCACAAGTCACTCTTGAGTGTTTTGGTGACACAGCAGTAATGAACCCTCCATTTTGAGGTTCATTAAAGACACAGTTAAATTAGTTGCTGGCTGTACCTTAAAATAATTCCTTTTGTTCCAGATGCACTTAGCTAGGTCGTGTCAGCTGCTTTGAGATTGTAATTGGCTTAGCTGCTCCCAGTGAGGGACACTTCTCCAGCTTTTATAGCAGCTGACCTGTCTCATACACTGAATGGAGTTCTGTGGCTTTTTGGTCAAGAGACTGAGTGAATTAAATCAGTCACATTAAAGTAGACTCTTACTAGTAATGTGTTCTGTGGGTGCCTCCTGATCTCATATAAAAGGCGAAGAAAAGAAAATTTTATATACTTGAAGGAGTAAAAAACAAATAAAAATCATACCCTGTATAGCACATTGTTTCTTCCACTTTTACTGACAGGCAACATCATAAAGGCAGCTGCCAAGGACATAACATGTACTTTAAAATGTAAATCGTTTAGGAGTGAAGCACCTTTCTACAAAGATCCTCACCTCTTCAAAGAAGCTTCTTTGAAACAAAACTGTGCAGATACTGTACATCATTTCAGGGGAGCTAATAAGTGAGCCTTTAAAGCTTGCTCCCATGATTTCCATAGAATTAATGGTAGATTATATTCCAGGATATGATCTGCTTTTTCTGCAGATTACTAAAAATTGGTTAAAAAATTATGAGATACAGTGAACCAGAGTGGATTTCCTACCTCCCCCAATATCAGAATGGAAATATTTTGACTAACAACCTCTCTTTGAGCAAATTAGCTGGTGCAGGTTCTCTCTAGATGGCAGTGGAGCTCTGTCAATAGCAATTGTGCTTCCTTCCCCCACCCTCTTTCCACATCTTCTGGAGACTCATTTTCAGCTGTATTGCTCTATGATTTAACAGGGCTTTGATGCTGTGAGATGTTGGCGGGCACAAATCAGACTTTCTTTTCTAAAAGGATAATATACTGCTTTTTCAAAGTCAATTAACACTTAGGGCAAATGAAATGGGGAGAGCTAAAGGTCAATTACTAAAGGATGGCCACAAAAATTTTTCTGGTTTACACAGCATTCATCCAGGGATTGCAGATCAGTGGGGAAAGAAAGGACATAGTAATTAGCTCATTTGATTTCTTGATGGTTACCAACAAGATAGTTAAATACCGATTATCTCTTTTATTATTATCAAGTGTGGCTGGTGCTAATAATCATTCTGACCAGCTCCAGGCCATTTTTTTTTTTTTTCAAGGCATTGTACCTCCATCACAGTAGCTGCCAGGTTGTTGTGGCAATTTGTGCACCAGGCAAAGGTTAGCAGAGAGAACAGCTTTAATACTTCAGGTTTGGAGTGGAGTTAGTAAGCTTTGTGTGTAAAAGAAATATTGTAGCTGGCCAGTCCAGCTAAGAAACAAAGAAGGGCATAAAGGAAGGGAGACTGAGTGCCTTTTCCACTGTCATTCATCATCCTGTTTAAAACAAGCAGGTGAGTTAAAACTTGGCCTTTGGAGGTCTGTGGTGCACTTTCATTGGCTAACCACCAGCTTAGTTTTCATGTCATGACTGTGATGCTGTTTTACAGGTGAACCACTATGGATTTAAAGATGTAATCAGACAGGGCTCCAGCTGCTTAGATTTATCTGTCTTCATGTTGCTCATCCGAGTCACTCTGGCGTAAGTGATGCAACTGAGTCGTGTCAACCACAAACATCTAAATCATTTTGAGATGTATGCCTTGTTTAAAACAGGGAGGTTTGTGTCAAGAGAACATGCAGCTTAAAGGATCCCTCCATACAAGTAACAAATTTAAAGCACCATTGATAACAAAGTGAGGTAGCAGATTACTCTCTTGTCAGCTTAGTGGTGACTACACATGAAAATGGCCAGCCTTGAATCTGTGCTCCCTGCTTGCCTTTTGTGTGGCAAACAGCTTTCCAGGCAAGACTCACACTTAAGATTGCAGTCAAAGTTCATTTCTATCTTTTTTAGAATAACTCTGCTGAGTTTAATAACCTCTTCCTTTGTGAATAAGGAGTTCCTGTTTGCAGTTACATGAAAAGAAAGAAAGGCCAGTGTTACAGGCAGCAGGAGATTATTTCAGGCCTGACTATTCAGAGGGCTTTGCAAGACCATGAGGGCCAGGCAAAGCACATAATGAGCAAATTCTTTTGAGGTAAATGATTATTTGGGATTCTGAATGGGCCTTTAACTTGTGTGGGAAAATACACTGTGTGTTGCACTTGACTTGCATGCAGGTAGTGACTTACAGCAGTGCTCATTTCAGTGTCTGAGACAGCAGGAGAAGTAATACAAAGTGCTGCACCTAGAAGTCATGCTCTCTTGTTTTCTGGTGTGTCAGAGAGGCAAACCTCTCCTCAGCAGTGAAGTGTAGTGCACTGTCTGCCTGCCCTCCCCACCAACCTGGATCCTTTTGTTTCCAAAGCTCAGCAGCTCTGCTCTCCAGCTCCAGAGATTTGCTCAATTTGCTTCCTTGAGTTTACCAAGGAGGATCAAATGGGGATCTCTCTTCTTCCTACAGCTACAAACTCTGGGATCACTTGAAGGACATGTGGAAAGTTTTATTGTGGCAGTGGCTGCTGTTTTGTTGATGCCTGAGCTAGCTAGAGAGCACAGAGTTCTGCACTTTGGTTTGCCTTGCACAGCCCTGTTCAAAGACAGACAGTTTCCTGGCAAACATGCATCCTGCTGCCTGGGTGCAGTGTTTTCCCTGGACAGACCTGCTGTTGGAAAGTTGGCAGGTAGGAGCTGTATCTGTGGAACTGCAGGGCTATTTTGGCAATGTGTCTGCACATAGCAGACACCTGACCAAACTTCTGGGCAGGTTTTACAGCACATGTAATCTAAATGCTTCTGTGGTACCTTTTACTCTGTGCTTCTCTTGTCATGTCTACTTATCTTGCAGAAGGTTTATTTGGGGCAGACAACATGATATTTTTGGACTGCTGTGTGCCCAGGAAAGCAGGGCAGGTTCACTGAGCACATTCAGGTCAGTTGTGCTGTGTCTGCAACTGATCTGCAAATGCAACAGAACACAGTGCAAGGGACACACATTTTGGAGAAATCACATTTGTCCCATTGTCCTGGAAAAAAGCCAGCTTTGCTGAGGTGGCCTCAGGGTTGTCATTGTAATGACCCTAGAACAATTTTGGGGAGCAGCTTTCCATGTGTGAACCATGTTAGTGCACTATCTGTTCTACTGGGGAGCAAGAAATTCCAGATATACTTACAGGGAGGTACTCTTTCCCACAGTTAGTGGAATTGTGAGGCTGACTCTCCTTCCTCCCTTTTATGAATTTAGTTCTGTTCTCCATTGAATGAGACAGCATCTATCCTACACTCTTAAAGGAAAAGGGAATTTGGATGCAACTTTGGTATTGCAGCTTTGAATTGGTAACCTTGTGAAAACAGCTGCACTTCACTTCAGCAAAATCAGGAAACACAGAGATGAGCCATAATAAAAGCAAACAAAACTAAAAAAACCCAACAACAACAAACCCCACAAAAACCAAACAAAAACAAAACCAAAAAAAACCACCCCAAACCCTGGGTATCAAAACCAGTCCCTAAAGCTTTGTGTATAATGTCTTGACATCTGAGCCAGCATCCATTGAAATAAATGATAGTTCCTTTGCTCTATTGTAGACAGAAACAGCTTCAGGCAAAATTGGCAAGGTATGCTAGACCACAGTTTGCCAGTGTGTAATGTTTTAGGGAACTCACTCTCCCACCCAGCACATTGAGGGGGAAATCCACTGTTTTACATAGAGAAACAGATAAACTACAAGCTTTTAAATTACTGGTATTGATGTATGGCGAGGATTAAAACATGAAATCTTTCTTTACAAGCTGATGCCATGATTCACTTCAGGCAATCTGCCTTAACAGATGCATGAAACCCGGGATGGGTTCATGGCCATGACCATTTGTGACTCTTCATGGTCCTTCTCTTGACCCACTCAGATCAGAATCTTTCTGAAAATGTGCATTTTATTCTGGAATCCCAGCAGTCATGTACATGTAGAAACGTGATTCATGATAAAAAAAAAAAAGTCTGCAAAAAGTCAGTAGGTAATGGATTTGCACTCCTTGTCTCCTTGATCCCTGGAAACAGGGAAATAGACCTGAGCTATGAATGTGTGTTCATGGGATATTTCTTATATTTCAGTATTTACAGTGGACTGTAAGGAAAATTAGTTTAAAATAACAAAATTAATATTTCATTTCCCTTAATTTGATAGAGGGGGGTTTTTGAGCTTGACAAGGCTCACTAATTAATTTGCTCTTCCAGTTGGGAAATATTTCTTCCATTTTCATTCAGGCTGTGAAAGAAACAGCATTTTTGTTCCTTGGAATGTGCTCCCTGGTGTGTCTTGCCTCTTATAAATAGGATTATTGGAAAAGGATACCAATGGATTATTGGAAATTACTGTTTGTGTGTTTTGGTGGATATTGGGCTACTGTGGTAAGGTCAATGGGAATCAAGAAAGCACAAAGGACTTAGATTCTATTTTTTTGCCATGTAGAAGGACCCTGAAAGGTTGTTCTTCTGGAAGCTGTACCTACAGCAGACAGAAGCAGTTCAGCTTTGAGGATGGAGGTGGAGAACATCAAGGACTGAAGGTGTTTATGGAAAAGGCTTTTGGTAAGTTTGGAAGAGTTTCTTTTCCTTAGACACATCTAAAAGACAGAAAGGACAGACTTCTTTTTTCCCCTACTGTTGTTTTGCAGACAAACCTGAAAAAGAGAAGGGAAGAAATTTCAGTGCGGAATTTCATGGAAATATTTTGTCATTCTCACATGATGCAACCACCAGCAGACTGTTCTTTTCTGTAATGAATGTAAAGGGGAACTGAAGACCCTTATCTACTATGAAGTAAGATTTGAATAAAAAATGAGCTTCATCTTTCATTCAAGTCAGCCAAATAAATGGTTTTTAACCCTTGTGGAAAAAACCCCTCTTGATGTATTTATATGTCCTGTAGCCAAGAAAAACATAAAAAACTACTGGAATTTGGAGCTGTTCATTTATTACTCATAAAATTGAGTTCACTTTGAGCCACATATTGAATGATGCTGGATTTATCTTATGTAATTTATATAGGGTTTATATCACATTTCCTGTGGAGTGGGTATCAATCAAGGGAGTTAACCATACTTTTCTTGTCAAGCAGATACAAGTTAGTTTCAGAGGGTGAAATATTGTATTCCCACACTGCGGAGGAAGAGATCAGTGGCCTTCTTTCTTGACAAACTTTAGAAAATCTGTGAGATAGTTCATTTGTGTTACTCTTAGCTGAGTGTTACATATTCCATCACATGTTGAAAACAATTTTTTAAAGGGAGGAGCTTTTTTCTTCCTTTTTTAAAAAATAATACCATAAAAATGATATGCAAGAGAATATAGATTGTGTCAGAGTCCTTTCAGATTCAAAATATCAATATTTTCTTCGGCTACAATGGTTTAATTTAGAAGAGTCTTCTTTCGGTAAGGAATTTGTATCTCTTTAATGAAACTGAAGAGCATGAAATGTGGTTTCCCTTCTTTTAAATGAGGCCAATTTTAGAGAAATAAAATGAGACATGAATAAATTGTTGAAGTCACAGTGCATGAAATTAAGAGAGCCCTTGACTATATTGGCAACAAGTTTTCTCTCAAGTGTTTTCATGACCACAGAGCTAAGTGGTTGTGGGCTAATTGTGAAGAGATGTTTTTTGTTTTGTTTTGGTTCCTATGCCTTTGACAGATCTCTTGGCTTCAAGTTGTTTTGCAGATTCTGTGGTCCTGATCCCGTTGTTTTTTCATCCTTGATCCCAGGTGCTTTGAGGCAGGTGGAGCCTCCTGGCTCCAGCCAGGTGTTCTGTGTGTAGAAGCATGTGCTTTTTTATTTAAATATCCCTCCTTGGAGGCAGGTACACTGAAATCAGTGGGGCACAGCCCCAGGTCTTTTCCTGGACACAAAGAACTGCAGACTGAGAGCTATTTGTCAGGATTTTTGGAAGTTTTCAATGCAGTTGTGAGTTCCTCATCCTCTAAGTGTGACCTAGTGCAGTGGGGTGAGGTAACCTTGGCAAACACCCACCCAGCCTCTCTCTCACTTCATTTCCTCAGCAGGGCAGGAAGGAAAAAAAATAGGAGGTAAAAGCTGATGGGTCAAGCTGAAGACAGGGAGTATTGCAAGGAAAAGAGACCGTAACAGATGCATTACTAAAATTTCCATTTTATTGCCAATTTATATAGAGTCATTAGAAAAAGAGACAAATATTACTAAAATACCTGTCCTACCACATCTCCCAAGCTCATCTTTGCTTCTTTATTTTTCTACCCCCTACACAAGGAGGTATATCAGGTTCTGAAAGTTTTCCTTTCAGAGTTATCTCCCAAGAAGAGCTCTGTTTTTTTTGAAGTAAATCACAGAACACCCTCACTGTCCCCTAGCAAATTTGATACTCTTTCATGTCTTCTGGAGATTCAAGGATGACAGAATTCTGCAGGAAAAGAAGAGAGAGAAATGAAAAGGAGTTTTAATAAAAAGTGGCCTTTAAAAAGTGGGTGAATAAAATGATCAAATTCAAATAAATTCAATAGGGTAAAAAGTGAGACAGGAAAATTAAACAGTCTAATAATTGAAAACAAAGAGGCAGTAAATTTAAAAATTCTACCTTTTTTGGACTATTTTGGGTATATTTTTTAAAATGGAAAAGAAGTCCTGATTTTTTGCCACAAAAAAGGGAAAAAAAAAGCTAAGAGAAGCTTTAATGAATAGAGCACTAATTTTGAGTGAGTACTCATCAGAACACAAGAGACTTCTAGCATTTTTGCAACACAGAACATGTCTGCTTTAAAGAACATTAACAGGTGTCACGTTTTTCTGAATTGTGACATTTCCTCATTCATTTAAAGCTGGGTGTGTGTCTGAGCTCTGTTTCAGAAAACTAAAAGAAAAGTTTCATGTTCTAGATCACAGCAAATGTGTGATTTAGGAATCCATTGTTGTTAGTACTATATTAGCAATGTAATGCTGCTGTTGAACTTCACTTACAGACCTCAGTGGGATTGCAGTGTTGTGCTGGTTTGGGATCCAAATCACAATTTCCCTGAAAGCAAAGGAATACATTGATTTAACCAACCAAAGATATGGCCTCACATGCACACAGCCATACCCATTTAAATCAAAATTCAGTTTTTCTTGTGCAATTCTGATGATTTTAGAGATACATCTCCAGCCATGGTTACATGGCCACACATTTGTCTCAGTGTTCAGCATAAAAATTCTTCAAACTTAGAGTAGTCATAAATCTGTTCTATACTGTTTTACTGGAGAGGGTGGGAAACGACTAACTTTTCTTGGTGAGGGTGGAGTGGGAATCTGTGAGTTCTGTAAAGAGTGAGGCAGAGAAGAATATCATTTATCCCTCTAGCTTAAAGATCTATCAGTGTTAGCCTGACTGTAATGTGGTAACTGAATGGCAAATCAGAAACCCCTGTCAAAAATGCTCAGTCTTGGAAATTAAGTATCACTTCATGTGAGAGAAAAATGATGGTAGATCGGAAATACTGATGCATAAGAATGGAAATAATTGTGATTTCCATGAGAGGATTGCTAGTTTGCAGGATTTAAATTGCATGCAAAACTGGATTTTACATCTCTAATTGAAGACGTGTTGCCTTAGAGGCTTGACTTGACATTGACAAACTTCAACAGAATACAAAGACAGCAAAATGGGCTTTTGTTTGCCTTGGAAGTGATTAACCAACTCATACTGTGATGTTCCTTTTATTCCTAGGAATGCCAGTGGGATGATAAGGTTACTTCTGCAGCAGATTAAAGGTGCCAGTTACACAGTGGTGGTAAGAGGTATTGAAACACAAACAGGCCATGCAGAAAGACTCTGATTTCCCAGAGAAAAACCTCTAATTTTCTGAGATTATAGCAAGTACAAAGGAGGATTTTGGAGTGATGATATTCATGAGGTTTTCTTTTTAATGAATAAAATTCATTCTAGAGGAGACATAAGATGTCTGATTGATTTTATTATTTAAAACTTTTTGATCATTAGATTAGAAGTTTTGCATGCATTTAGGAGAGCTTCATCCTCTACAGACATAATTTGGGAATCATATAATTTTTTGAGACCATATAGCAATATTTATTACTCATATTTACTAAAATCCAGTATATATTGCTCATTAATGCAACTAATTTTCTGCTTTTTTCTTTTTTTCAAGGACCCTGTACATTTTCCTTTCTCAAATTTGTACTTAATGCTGGGCTTTTATTCAAGGGGCAGAATAGATTGCTTCTACATCTGGCAGGATCACTTATATTTTTTTCAAAGAAATCATTTCTAGGTAATAGAAGATGATATAATTCTAGGGGATGAACAATTTGTCAATAGAAGTTAAGGCACGATATAAAAAAATAAAAAAGATAGTGTGAATTCTAAAAACAGGGTGCTGTCAGGTCTAGGACATTGTCCTTTAGATATGGATAAGCCAATACTGAGTTGTCTTTCCTGAAGCTGGTTTTGAAAAGTCAAAATTTTTGTCTTTGCCTTTAGATGCACGTGAAAGTGTACCTTACTTATTTTTATTACTTCATTATATATTTGCTTTTATTGCAGAACTATCCTTTGGTATTATTTTGCTACTGCTTTGTATAGATAAGCAAATTACAGAAACTTTTCCAAGAGAGGTGAATGCTCATGTTAAGAGGAGCATAGTCTCTCTTAGCCTGGGGGCTGGAGATGCAAGAATTCCTTTCTGTTCTAGATCACACACTCAGGTTCTTCTGCTGTTTGAGAAAGGCAGGAGATCAGCCAGAAATTGTGAGGTTACCCAGATTTTCCAGTGGCAGTTTTGAGAAATGAACAATAATAATGTGTTTTTGAGACCATGGGATGATAACAGTTTGGAGGGTTTTCTAGAGGATTTTTTGTAGTAGTAATAATAATAATAATAATAATAATTTTTTTCCTGACTGTTATCCTGAGATTTATATTAACAGTTTCATCACCTTGTCTTGTCCCTCTTCTGGACAAGGAGAGAAATATCTGCAGATAGAGCAGACCTGTAACAAAAAGTAATGTATGGCTGGTTGCTCAGCACATGAATTTTCATCTGATTGTAGCCAAGGAAGAATGAGTGGGTTATTTGTGCCCTGCTTAAAGTAAATTTGCATTTATGAAGTGGCAGAAACAGACATATTCTGAAGGTGACTGTTCAGTTGTGGGGGGCACCAAGAAGGGCTTCTGAGCCATGAACAGCGACTGAGCTGTCCATGGATCTTGTTCAATCCTAGGGACTAAAAAGGCTCAAAGAACCTTGTTATAGTTCTATGAAGATCACATTTTTGTCTTCTTTACCTGAACTGCTTTTCACTATACCCTGTGTGTAATCCTCTGATTCCTCAGTTTGCTGAGCCTCAAGTATGAGTAACCCTTAGGTTAAACATACCTTATTATTATTATAGACTGAGCTCCACTGAAGTATTTCATTTGACTACAAATGATGAAGAAAATGAAAAAAAATTCTGGAGCAGCACCCCTTGCTTTGTCAGGGCAGCACACATCTGTTGTGTACACATCTATTGCTGTTATTAAGCCACATAAAAAAGTCAGTGCAATAATACTGTGAGTTTCAAAAAAAATTCCCCAGTTGTTCAATATGCATATAAAGGTTATGTGGTTGTATTATGTTGTTTCATGCTGCAAGAAGTTGCTGTAAGTTCAAGCACCCCTCTTAAATGAAATGCTATTAGAAAAGGCACTTGCTAGCAGCATAAAAATGTTATATTAAAAAATAAGAATGCAGATGCAAATAGACAGTCTGACAGCCTCTCACAGAGGAAACCATGAATGTGACAGATCTCCATACTATAAAACAAATCAAAACATAGCAAAATGCACTCCATCTCTTGAATTTTTTTTTTTTTGTTGCATTTATGCATGCTTTCAAAGTTCAGTAAGAGAAGATGAAATTTATTTTGGCCACTTTATATATTTGGACTTTATTTTTTTTCTTGTAGTAGTTTTGGTTTTTTGTGTTTCTTTGTGCCCTGAGCAACTCATACAGGTGATGAAAAAATTTTATAATAAACAGAAGAAAATGTTTTGAAAGGTTGAACCTTTTTTAATAAGTTCTTTTTTAATAATCTTGTTGTCACAGTGGTCAAGGTATTCTTTGTCAAATGGAGTTCAGTATTGACCAAGGTATGACACTCCATTTTATGTAAGAATTGCTTGGAATTTGGAATTGGTCCGAAACATCCTTTTACTATGTAAATAACTTGCTATTAGTGCTACCTACAGGCTCTGCCTGCTTTAATGACTGCATAATGTCAGGGTAAGGAAGAAGGAATTTGTTGGAAAGAGAAGATGGCCAAAGCATTTATTGGCTTTAGGGATCACATTAAAAAATCATGCCAGATTTTATCTCTGGTTTGCCAAATAAACCAGTACCAAAATGTTTTTTCAGAATATTTTTTACTTCATAAAATACCAAAAACACACAAATGCATTTCTTGCACAAACACTTGAGTAACTGTCTGGGATGTACCTAAAATTATACTATATAGACACTCAAAAGGAAAGGAACGTTCAGAAGAGAGTTGGAATTTGTTTCTCATATATCAAGGCTATCAAAGAGGACACAAATTTATGAAAGGGTTTATTTTACTTAAATAACTAAACTGTGTAAGTATAGAGTGATGTAATTTAAGAAAACACTGTATATATTATTAGGTGGTTTAACTTCTATATTAGATATCATAATGTCACTGAAAATTAATCTTTAAACCAAGATCTTTAAGAATATGTAACTCATTTTTGGACTTTTCTTCTTCCATCGTATTATATGAAGCACACCCTATTCATGGCTGGGGAATGTGAAAATGAGAAATACGTGACCAGAGGTACTGCACAAATCCATGACACTTCCTTGCAGTCATCCTCAATGGAGAAAATAAACAAATGCTGAAGTGGTTGCAGCAGGTTTGGGGGTAAGAGGACAAACAAAGGAACAATGCTGTTTCCAAATTTTGATATTTTACTGTGTAGTAATTAGTAACACCATTCTTAGGTAATCACAACCTATCCAAATCAAGTACACAATTTATTACTTTATCTTCAGCCCAAAGAAGAAAGGACAAATTTCTAATCTTTTAAATCTGTTTCACTGCTCTCTTCACCTGTTCAGATTCTGTTAAATAGTCTGGAAATCTTGCATAAAAAAAGCCAAGTTGCTTTTTCACCACCATAATTCAAGAACAGTATATTCTGACTCAGTTGCTGTGAAAGCATATCTCTGAGAAATGCAGAATTAAAAATCTGTGTTCGTGTTTTCACTAGAATAAACCACACTTTGTGCTTCAGCCTTATAAGAAGAAAACCCAAGCATTTTCTTGAGGAGGTCCTGGTGCTTTTGAAACATGTGCTGATTAGTAGTGGTGTGTCACCAGCTGGAACTACTTGAACTAGAGAGCACTTTTTATTTTTCCACTCTCCTTTGGTAATTGGTAAGTATATTTTCTGCTTGTAATCAATGACTTTTATATTCTGAGTAACGTTTTTAAGTAAGAAGAAATATTATAGCAGCTAGAGGAGATATTGATTTTAAGTAGAAAGTACCCTTTTCCAAATGCCACCCTAGATGACTGGAATAAAAAGAATATCTGTGACATCACTAATATGGCCAATATACCTGTCACTTGGTAAAATAATGAACATGAGTAAATGTGGTTCATAATTTATCTTCTGTATGAACCATGGCACACAGACAAGGGTAGGATCAAAGGAGGCATCACATACAAAGACCAATCTCCTGAGCTAGCGAGAGGAAAAATCCCAACTGGATATTGCATAACAGAACAGCAGGAGTTCTGTTTTGTTTTAGGAAGAAATACAAATACAATTTTTACCATCCTGAAGGCTAGCAGGTAGTTAACAGCCCATGGATAAATATATGTGTGGCTGTACAGTTCTAGTACATCACAGCTCATGTTACCTCAGGCTATCCACCGTGGCTCTTCTGAGCACCATAATCTGTATTTCAAGTGATCCTTGTCAGGAATACATTCTTTTAGCTACCAATGGAAATACAAGATGGAGAGTAATGGGACAAAATTTCTTGGAGCTACTGTGTCCAGCTGAGAGCCTGCTCAGTTTTTAGAGGTCAAGAGGAGAGCAAACTCTGTTCTAATTACTTTTTTTTGTCATAAGTGCTATCTGTCTGTACTATATTTTTGTTATCATCCAGAAGAACTAAATGTAATTTTTTTTCTGTTTATAAACTTTGCTTTGTGAGACCTCTGGCAAAAGGCAGATGAATGAAAGATTTCCATATTTTTTTCCCCTGATATATGGCAAGTTTGGAAATATCTTTGCATTCTTGAGGAAAAGCTTACTTACTTTCTAAACTGGTGGAGCAGCAATTTCTAAACTAGCAATGTGAACTTGCCCAGTGACAGTCTTATTGTTCATACAAATTCCAGCAATCTCAGAGCAAGTGGCTTGAAAATTATGAGAGATTTCACTCCTGGAAAATTATGAAGCTCTACACCTAGATTTTAAGCAGAGGCTTAAGTAGGCCTTGAAATCTGCTTACCAACAAAACCCCCAAAGTGATAGCTTAGCACCCTACCATGTCCACAGCCTGGGTGCTGCATTTTGAAGCACTTGAAACACAAAAAAAAGCCTTCCCATTTTAATCCCAGGTGTTGTACACCCCATAGGTGAATCTAGAAACTATGAATGTGGGAACATCATAGGAAGAGCTGGGGTGAATGCATGACACCCCCAGTTCTCTCTAAAAGATGTTTCTGTAAGATTTTATCATTGTCATAAAAGATTTTCTCGGTAGCTTCAACCCTCTATTTAAAAATTGCTTCTGCCTAAATTTTCTAGGAGGGAGATCCATGAGAACTGGCCTGGTTTCCTTCTCTGCAGGTGGCCCTGTGCTCCTGCTGAATATTTCATGAATAATAAACAGGAAAAGAAATACACTAGGTATATACAGTGAAAGAACTACTACATCAGCCTCTGTCTATTCAGGGGTATTTTTCTGAAAAAAATATGAAATATAAACTGCAGCTTACTGCCAGGCATTATTATAAATTTTAACCTGTGATGTGTAACCGAATTTCACAAGAAGAAATCTGTCACTGTGTCAGTGATCTCCTGAGTGAGCAGCAAAGGTGGAATTTCCAGTTAGCATTGTCTGCCCAGCTGGAACCAGATGACTGACAAGGGAAGATGGAGCATGCATGACCAATAATGTTGTTTTGTGATCTGTAAACATTAGTAAATCTCCTGTAACTACTGAGCAACTCCTCTGTTTGCTGTTCTGAGCAGCTTATGTGTGCCTGCTCCTGTGCTTGGCAAAGAGTTTTTCCTCTTAATCCCATGAACATTTCTGGTTTACTTTTATTTCTGTCCTTAATCTGGTTTCTGGGAAGCCATGACCTGCTGCAGATGAGGTGGGTGTCTCATTAGTATCTCTTTTACCTGCGAGTGGCTCTGTGCTCTAGGTAAACTACACAGGTGCTGCTTACCATGGAATGTGTTTAACCTTGTTTTGAAGACTTTGTTGATCTAGAATTCACACAGTATATCAACAGAGGAAGACAGGCCCCCAAATATTTAGGAGACTGAAAATATTAAGATGTAAGGAAGTGAAATCTCCTGCCTTTCTTTTTGGGCTCTCAGTATTTGCAATGAAGGAACTCAACAGAGTAAATCTGGCTCATGACATTTCTTTGCACTTTGTTTGAAGCAGAAGGCTGGTGAGCATTTAAATATGTGACCATCTTGGATATGTAAGTTTTAGAGCAAAGCATTAATGATGTTTTATAACCTCAGTGGAAAGAAGCTTCAGTAGGCTGTGTTGAAAAACCCTCTTTTGATATTTGAAAATGGAACAGCCAAAGAAAGATTAAAAAAAAAAAAGCTACAGGCTTCATCTTGCAAGCTTTCATAAAAAGGTGAGATGAAAGAAAGCAGATGGATTTATCTTTTTGCTTAGCAGCAAAACTACGAATCATATTCATATAAACAGATCTCTCAGCCAAATATAGCTTGACAGTAATTCTATAAGATTTATCAAGTCAAGCAAAGTGATTAGGTCTGATGTCAAATAATATGAAAATAGGATATCTCATGTGATTTCAGTATTTCAGACTTGAGTCCATTAAATACAACTTTCTGATGAAAATGCTATCCTGTGTTGCAAAAATTTTCATCTTCATATATTCATACTGCTGCAAAACTCTTATACCATTCAAATTCTCATTTTCAGTAACCTTAAATATTACTGAAATAATTTCTAGAGCACAGATAATATTGTGACTTTGAATTGTTATTTAATGGTCAAGGTGAATTTTAAGCTTCTGAGACAGTTTTCTTGGACATAAGTCCAAAAAGGTCTGTTTTACACATAAAGGCTATGTATAAAATACACTGGAAATGCAGAAGCTTCAGACAAGGTGCATGGTGTAAGATATTAAATAAGATGCACCACAGTCTTGCTTTTGTCCTTTTGTAATACCCAAAAGTAGGTCTGCAATGCCATTAAAAGAAAAAAAAATGAGGCATTTCCTGTTCAAGGCTCTCAGATATAATTCATTCTAATGAAATCTCTCTTAGCCTCTAAAATGGCAAATTTCTATTTATTGAGTTCTACAAACTGTGTGCTTAAATGGAGCTAGGTTCCCATGCTCTGTGTCATACAAGCTTCTAACCCTCGTTGCCTAAAATCCTTTGGTAGGTTTGACTTCTTTTACAGATTTCACTACACATAGAATTCAGGACTTACCTTTTCCTGTTTTTATGAGTGATTTAACGACAGCTTGAATGAAAAGACAATAATAAACCTCTCAAAATCACATAGGTACCTAAATCCTGTTGATTTTACTGCAAGCTGGGTAGGTAAATGACTTCTGGATTTGGTTGCTTTTAGATTTTTGATGTTAGATGCCAGCACATATTAAATAAGGGACGTGTGGAAGAGTTTTATTGCTTTCTTTACTCGTGTTATCTCTCATTACTGTTGTAGCATCTCTTGTACTATTTAAAGCACAGTGTACTTTTTGGAAACATTTACATGGTTTGTGTAATGTTTGATTCAGGTGTTATATGCCTCTGAAATGATTAATTGATAGTACCAGAAGAGGAGGTCGCTGCTGAGGAGCCTGGAAGATCAGTGCACCCAGAGTGCAGTGCTAGGGCAGGTGTGCTGCAAAATCTCATTTACAAAAACATGGCATGTGGGGACAGCTTGTGCACAAGAGGAGTACTGGGCATGCCAGGGAAAAAACTGGTACTAAAATCTATAGAAATCGACCTCAACTGTTGTATTTGAAGTGCCCAGAGCTCTCACAAACTTTTTGACAGGTGGGGTTTTGCTGATATACCAAGTCATGTTTGTTCAGCTTGAAGCTGCTGACTGTGATTGAGCAGGAAAGAAAAGGGTACCAAATCCAGCAGGCTCTTTCTAATAACACTGATCTCAGGCAATCTCTTTCCTAGTTATACTGACTGAACAATAAAAATCAAGAATTTTTATAATGAGTGTGAAATCAGTGGGAGCATGAATAGAATTTGTGATGCTGGAAACATCTTCAGGGAGAGAATGATTAATTGCAATCCTTCTCAGTGACCTCTTTCCCCATGGAAAATCTGTGTTATCGAGATTAGATTATCATGGTCTAGGAATGGTTTTCCCCAGTTTAGTGTTCCCACTGAAACCCTCCAAACCATCCTGGCCAGAGCCAGGGTACAGATAGAAGTAAATTCCTCTCAGTAGGTTTCTCAGGCTCTCAGGGGGGTGCTATTTTTGAAAGCAGGAATGTCAAGTTATGTTCCCAATCCTTAACTAGGGTTCTGAATGAACCATGTAGATATGCTTCAATTTAAATCTTACGAAATTTCCCAAAAAAGTTTCTTTCCAATGAAATCTGGTGGAAATGGGTCACCTTTGTTTTTTCTGGGGCATATTATAGAATATTTACAATTAGATATTGTCTGAGAATTGTATGCTTGGCTGATACATAGAAAAATAAGTGAGGGGGGGAAACTCCCTGAGAATTTGAACTACATAGATAACAAATATTTTAGTAATGTTATGATCCAGTTATTAAAATTCTCACAGCGATGCCTCTGCCCAGATTAAAGTGCAAGTGAGACAAAATGGCAAAGTCAGTAGTGCAGATTTTTATTTAACAGAAAATTGTGTGGTAAAGAGAGGGAGAAGCAGGGAATAAGAGTACAAAGGGATTTGGTCACCACCTGTTGGATCCCACCACTTGATGCAATTTTGAGGTCTGATAGTCTGTGTTCAACCCACCAGAGGTGACATTTTAGAAAGACTAGAATTAATTCATGATGTTAATAGTTAGCGATGCCTTGAGTGAAGACAGAGCCTTTCAACCAAGACTGGGAATATCTGAACACAAATTTACCAAGCTACTCAGTGACAAAATCTTCTTGCTTTGTGGTATGTGCATAAAAGAACTTGAAAAATTAATGCTGCTTTTTTTCTTAAGTACCCTCAATAGTACTTTGAAATGTAGGAGATTTGTCACTTTCAGAAGGCTTGAAACGTAAATGAGTGACAAATGATCTTAGTAGAGTTTATAAAGGAATAATTGATGGTGCAATATGCTGAAATGAATATGTGTGTCAGGCTGCAAATGCATTCATGGAACTATCTTTTATCTTCAGGAATGTCTTTCATGGTGTTCTGAATATGGATGATGAGTACTTGGATCAATTCATTTTGTTAAAATTTAAACTGTGCTTTTGTTTTCTTTTTTCTATTTTTTTTTTAAAATATGTGATATAATCACTAAATTAATTTCTCTTTTAAGAGATTTCTTACGAATCTCATTTTTACACATGCCATAACAATTTTCTGGAGATCAAAGACTGCGATCATTAGCTAAAAACCTCCAAGGCTTTGTGAATTCCAGATCATGCACACAGCAAAGGAGGAAGTGTTGGTATTTGTTGGTGAATTCTTGGCATTACATTGGACTGGACTTGCTATTGTTCTGGACTTACATTGCTGTAGATGACTCCTGAATTGTAAATTACCAATTTGATTTACTAATACCTAACAGCAGATGTCAAAGATAAACACCTGTGCTGATAGAAAATTTTACTATGCATATTAATCTCTTAGAGTAGCAAAGCTGTTAATAATTTATTTTCTGCCTGCAATACAGAAAGCAGATTTTGAGTATCTGTTTTGCAGCATGGTGCCTTTGCAACACCAGCAAGTGGTTACCTAGCTTTTCTTTTTTTCTTTTATGCTCATGCTATTCTTTCCAGTTGTCACAGAAGAATGTGTTTCTCTTTTTACATCCCCTGCAGTAATCTGTTAATAACAAAACCAAAAGGTAGGCCTGCCATTGGTTTACTGTTTTGTGTGAAAGTAGCTGTTGACAGGATACACATCTGCTGCCTACAATGACATTTTTTTGGCAATCTGACAGCTCTTTAATTCTTGTCTCCTTAAGCAGTACTGAGGTCCTCTGTGCACTACAGAAACATTTCATATCGGCCAAGTTTTGAATGCTTACAATATGGTTGTTTAACATGCCCATGGTGTCGTTTGTCAACTATTTATTTAATGTTGGGATTTTAGTTTTAATTTAATTTTTGTACTGCATAAGAGCATTTTCCGAAATCCTATGAGCAAAATCATTATTGAGAGCTTGGTTAACAGACATGTCTTGCTATATCATCAAAAATATGATCTTTCAAGCATTTCTGGTGATAGAAACGAATTAATCCAACAGAGAAAATCTGCTGGTCTAGAATTGTGTTGGTCTGTCAAGGTGGTTTTTGCTGTCCAGCTTTACTCAGAATAAATACATCTATAAATATATCTATCAATGCCCTTTCTATGAATATATAAATTCATCTTCTATTTACATTTCCTAACAGAGGTTGGAAAGAAGCTAAAAATAAATAGCTGGTTTTCTTCCATTTACTTGCTTCCCTTTATAGTTCTGCTCTTTAATTTGTATCTGTTCATGAAGTTTCATAGCTCCCCAATGTTCACTTGAGAGAGATCAATATATTGATCTATGGTATTTTGTGAAGCTACCTTTTCTGCTAGGCTTTATTTTTGCTCTTTAAAAACTCTATGTTTGGCTCTCACCTTGACTTTAGGTGTGCTGAGAGGACATGGATTCAGAAGGGTGGAATGAAAGATAACTGTTAATTTCTGAGTGGATACCATGTATTTCAGTTGTTGTCTTGTTCTTGCCTAGGTGCTTTTGTGTATTAGAAGGACAAAAATTTTGACAAAATGTATGTGAAGAGGAAAATTCATCAACTCTAGTTAATAGGTCTGTTTCTCTAAGGTCACTTTTTGGTTTTCTTTGATTTATTATAACACATGCAGAAGAAAGGGCAGAGGAAACATGTAATCTAATCTAATGTGGCAAGACCCTTTTGGAAGAGAGTGAAACTGATTTATTTAGCATAAAGAAAACCTAGCTGTGTAGAGAGGATCACGTCTAGTTTTGCTGCTACTTTGGCATCTGTGTTGAAGTATAAGGCAGCTTAAAAAATAAAAAAACCTGATTTTTGTCTCAGTGGAAATCAGTATGTTGAAAGTAGATGACAATGTAATCTGCAGACTGACAGATATTTTGGCTCAGTGGAGATCTTTAGAGCAGGGAAGTAGAAGAACTTAAGAAGCCAGCACGTCTCCCTCCCCACGTGGCATTATGAAAGAAAGGAGGATAATTTTGAAGTGGCCTACAGTGGTAATTGCATGATATATCTCAACAGATTGAGATGTCATGTTGCAGCTCTGCTGAGTTTAAACTGTCAGTATTGCAAGTGCAAGTTTTTTTGTTTTTTCTTGGAGTATGAGGAGTGTAAATGGGATGGCTAGGTGTCTAAATCACAGAAATGACTGTTTTGTATGCCACTGTTGCAGATAAAAGTCAGTATCAGCAAATAAAATAAATGACCTAAAATACAATTTGAAATCACATAACAATCTTTTTTTATCTCTACTGATGACAGTTTATCAAGAGTGCTAAAATAACAGTGTGCAGCTACTTACTGAAGCATGTTTTCACAGCAGTGCAATAGGGAATGCCTTGCCTTTTTCCCTTTACTGCTGACAAGAGTTTAAAGCATTACCTGCATCCTTTACTTTGGGAAATTTAGCCCATGGAGCTGTAAGCATTTGAGGAACCAAGGGATACCTGGAAACTCTAACCAGAGAAATGACAGCTGACAAAGGAAAGTGTCCAGCTGCAAGAATTTATCTTTTTCTTTTATTTAAAAAAGGTCTTCCTGTGTTGCTGCTCAAAGAATTAGTTCTATTTCCCTTAAATAGGATTTCTTTGATGAGATATTTCATTGTCAGGTGTGCACTAGCCAGAGAAGCTGTATTCACACTTGTGACCTGTTATCTGCTGTTTAGAAGTGCAAGTTAAATGAAAAAGTTTACGCTTCTTGCAAAGTTGTTAAAAGTTGGAGAAGTACCAAAGTGCAAATATTTTCTTTTCGATGCTTGGCATATCCATCTCTGCTAATTGATACAGTGAAGCAAATGCTTTCTAGTATCCTTCAGCGATTCAGCCCAAAGTGTTTGCTCTTTATCACTATTTTGATCCCTCCTTTCTCGCATACTCTTCTTTTTAAT
The DNA here is from genome assembly GCF_012460135.2 of Molothrus ater. NCBI lineage: Eukaryota > Metazoa > Chordata > Aves > Passeriformes > Icteridae > Molothrus > Molothrus ater. The sequence goes on along the minus strand of NC_050481.2, from coordinate 3,550,809 downwards.
AGTATGTTAAGACCTCACAGCCAAGAGAACTATCTGGGAGTTGTTTGACAGAATGCTCTCTATCACATTGCAAATTTATGAAGCTTAGCTAGGAAAATGCATTCTGTTAGACACAAATTTTTGACATTTATGGTTGGAAGGAAAGGTCTGTTCTAGAAAACAGACCTTCATTTTTTGTCTTACGTCTGCATATGGCAGCATGCCTTCTCTCAAGGAGAAGGATCCTCATGAGGCCATGGTTTTAAATTCACATTACTTTGGTTGTTTAGCAATAGCTCTGAGTAGCTGTACCTTGAATTTGTGAGGCTGGTGTCTCTCTGTTTATTGTCTGGCACGAACATGTTTTGGTGAAGAGTATAGTTTGACTGAAACTTTCATTAAAGACTATTTCAATTTTTGCCAAGTTGGCTGCTTGGCAAAATGTCAGCATGAAATCAGAAGTTTAGGCATATAAAACAGCCCTTTTTAAGCCAGTGGTGTACAGTGGGTCACATTTAGCAATGGCTTAGCTCTAATTGATTCCCTGGAAGTGCATTTAGGTTTAAGCTGGCTCATTATTTTAAGCTAAACCTGTGTTATTTGCATAGAGAGCATGGTTAGGTTTTGGGGGCATGTAACTGCTGTATCACAGTTAATGAATGCTGTAGAATCAGGTTCACTTGCCAAGATTTTTTAGTTTTTTTTCTTTTTATAGTTCTTCCCTTAGGGAATATTTGCTAACTGTGTTGGAGCTTTAAAGCCCAACTCTTTTATTTGAAAATCCTGGGCATCCCAATAGTGTTCAGGTTGTGTTTTATCAATATTTCTTTAGTTTCAGGAGATGGCTTTGGTACAGTCCCTAAAATTGAACTAGGATCTGTGTGGGAAAACACATAGAGGGACATGTTTGGGATTCAATAGCACAAGGCCTATGTTTTATGATTCTTCTCAAGTCACAAGGTGATTAAGAGCATGGTTATTCTGTGACTCTTATCAGCATTATGTAAAGATATTTATTTTAAAATTATTAGTATCATTATATAAAAAGAGAAGGATTAAGAGTTTGTATAGCTACTGTGTTATGGTTTTGGTGCTCATTCCCATTATTAATATGTAATTATCAGTAGTTTAATTTTAAATGACAATATATGTGACTTTGCAGCTTTAAATGAGATGTTCTTTGAAAAGTTGTAAAGTATTGCTGATATTTTCATCAGGGCCACCAAAATCATGTTAGAGATAAATCACACTGAAGAGATTTTTTGGTGGGCTTTAATAGTTTTTAAATTGGTCAGATTTTCATCAATAAATGACTTTAGGTAATGTAAAAGTTCTGTACACTACTGTGGTGATGGGTGAGGAAATATAACTGCCTGTCACCCTGCAAGTATTCTGCTGCCTTGAACTGGGACATTTCATGTGCTGCTCACTCTATTGAAATAAATTCTTTTCTCTGCCTAATGGTCCTTGCCTTATGTGAGCAGAACCAAAAAATGAAGAAACAATAATGATGTAAAGATGTTTAATAGCACTACAAAGCTCTGAGAAGCCATTGCAAGGGTGCATGCTAACCAAGCATTTATCAGAAAGAGAGGAGAGCCTATACACACTGCACAGAATTCTGGGCAATAACTGAAGTACAACTTTCATAGACTCCTCATTAATTAAGTACAAGTTTAATAGACTCCATATTAACTTGCTTGTGTGCAGTATTTATGGCTATTTGTCACTTCTGTATTTATGTGGCTTGATAGTATTGAAGCCACGTTTTGTAAGAGATGATAGGTGACATTTTATTTCTGCTAACTTCTCTTAATACTTTAATAAACTGAAAATGGAATGGGTTAGCACCAACCATTTCACTGATGTCTTTTGATTTAAGAGAGAAAATTTACCAAACATGCAGTTATGGTAGTTGACAAAAAACTGAATAAAAGAGTGAGACAAGCCCTTTCCTCTGGAAATAATGGAAAAATGCCAGTGGAATTCCACTTTGGGTATACAGGTTGTCTTTCAAAATTATGTCTTTTACAGATCTAAACTAGAAGCACAAAGCTGAAATTTTTGATATTTTCTCTGTGCAAGCTATGAGTTTATGCAACAGCTCATTTGTGAAAGTTTTGAATTAGAAGATCAATTTAAAATAATTTTAATTGTAAAATAGTGTAGTCTTCTATAGACCTGAGCTTGCTAGGGTATCTGTTCTCTGTTCTGCAGCTGACATTCATGTGGCAAGGAGTGTTTTGGTGTCAGAGATTATTACCTTGTTTCCATATTTCAGCCTGATTTTACTTATGGCTTCTGAACACATTAGCAGTTGGGGTAGCTACCTTTGCTTCCCTTTAAAAGGTATGCAAGAAATGAACTAAAAATTATCTCCAGATAAGCTATAGCTAATCAGAAAATTCCTTCTTTGTTCTCTTGTGTTCTTCCAGCCTTCACTGCCCTTCCTTCCCTTCCCAAAACCTGATGTGTATATCAAGATATCCAAAACATTTTTCTGCATGTCTCAAGGGAAAAGAGAGTAGTTATGCAAAATAGGCTAGGAACCACCAGTAGGTTTCTCCTGCCTTTCTTTTTTCTTTGTTTCCTTATGATGCAAAAAGTTGAATTTTCTTAATTTTCTTTCGAGTGACTAAAAAATGATTTCATAAATAATTCTTGAAGGTACCAGGTATTATCTTAGATAAAAGGCCTGATAGATCTGAGAAAATCGTCTTGCTTTGAGACAAAGTTTATAATTAGGTGAAACTGGGAAGATCTTGGTCCTTTTTTTTTTTTTTTTTTCCCTCCTGAAACAGCTTCTGGGCTTTTAATGCCATATTTGGGGGACTGCTTATACTCTAGCCCTGTTATTGTGTGTAAAGATTTTTCTCTTCCCCAAATTGTGAGAATTATTTTTGTAGGCATTTCTCATGCATGAGGAGCTTCCTTGTGAATGACTTTTGAATTAAAATATGTCCCTTTTCTGTGCTGTTTTAAAATTTCACTGTTACTGCACTTCTTATCATGTAATATGATAATGATGCTTTACACTCCTTTCAGTGCAACTGCTTCAGATAAGCTCCTTATAACTAAGAGTCAAGGTCTTAGTGTTTATTTTTCTTTTGCAGAGTTATCAGATGTAGTGTATATTTTTTTTTCAGAGAATTTAGAAGAGCAGTGTTCCCAGGACAGTCACAATTTGGAAAGTGTATAAGCTGCCAAGCTCAGGTCTAGATTGTACAGATCCATTTCTTTCCAGTTTTGTCTATGTTATTTGTCCATGGGGTTGTGGTAATTGTGTGGTGTCCTCCAAACCATCATGCAAATAAAACATTGGCGTAACTGGCATGAAAACTCAAGAGACTGAAACTTTTTCAAACTCAGCAAATAATGCTCTTTCCACAACCAAACAATCCCTAGTCTTTGTGCAAGCCAGTCAAATTACACCGGAGTTCAGAACTGGTGAAGGAAAGAACAAATTTCAATGCCGTTGCAATTGAAAGCGAAACTTCCCTGGGCCAGGGTGTCTACAGACTCGCTCAACTGCCACATTCACATTTTCTGAAACATCCCTTCGCCCCGGATTTTCTCCTGGGAAGCTGAGAAGCCTCAGAGAAAAAGGAAAACAATATTATCTCATTTGCTTCTTCTGGGTTTTGCTCCTTTGGAATGTGTTTGGAGATTGTTTATCCAACAGGTGGTTGTTTCATTGGTTTAATGTGAATTGTTTTGACTCATTGGCCAATCAGGGCCAAGCTGTGTCGAGGCTCTGGAAAGAGTCAGGAGTTTTCAATATTATCTTTTTAGCATTCTGCAAGTATCCTTTGTGTATTCTTTAGTATAGTTTAGTATTCTTTAATATAGTATCATAAAATAATAAATTAGCCATCTAAGAACACGGAGTCAGATTCATCATTCCTTCCTGCCATGGGGCACCCTGCAAATACAAGACTCAACATTTACAGAACAAGTAAGAATCCTCTGTCTCTTGCAGTTTTCCTGCAGAACAATTGAAAATTTCATAATGAAATATTCAATGCTCAGAAACATTAGTTAATGAGGTGAAGCCCGAAGGATATGTTCAGTTTTTGGCCCTGTCAGGTTGGTATGAATCATTCAAAATGTTGGCAACATCAACAAGTCTTGACTTTTTGAAATTTCTATTTGAAAATATTGACTGAGGGAAAGAGAAGAGAAAAAGTCTAGGTGTTTTGTGCATTTTGCTTATCAGGTCCAGTGCAATCATCTATTTCCTTTTTCTCCTGTGTTCCTGTCATATGAGTTCTTAGTTCTTAGCCGGGCTCTAGAGTAAACGATGTGCTTTTGATCTCTGCTTTTTGTTGCAGCTGTTCCATGCCATGTAGAGTGGGAATTAAGCCCATAGGTGTTACAGAAACAAAACCAGATAACAAGGATACTGGAGGGGGAAAGAAATAAAAACAACTTTCATATTTCATGCAGTATGCCTTGGATTTGACACATGAAAGTGAACTGCTCCCATATGTTCTAAATGAATGACTGGCAAATGGTATTTAAGAAGTAAATTGAAGAAGCTTCAGGAAATGTACACATGCTGGTAAGGAGAAAAGCAATACAGAAGCACTGAGTGTTCTTTATGCCAGATAGTTTAGTGTCTAAGCATTTAAAGGTCAAAGAGGTAAGACAAATGCTACGAAGAATGAGAACTTGTTTGTTTCAATCATGTTTGACGGTCAGAGCTCTCTAAATCCTTTATCCTACTCAAAATATATAATCTTTTGTTTTCTAGCTTAGGGAACACGTAAAATCATGAGAGCTTATTGTAATTGTTAATGATTTGTAGCTCATTTAGCTATAGCATAATGAAAGATGGTGTTTGAACTCTCTTATGCTCTCGGTAAGGACACGAATTTGGAGCAAAATTTGCATAATAACATTTGCTTTTGTCGATGTTCAGAGCAGTAATATAATTAAAAAGGTGAAAGGCTTGAGAGATGATGGTTCATAATGTACTTATTAAAACTCTGATTAAAGTAAAATGTCTGGGAAAAAAAGGATTAACCAGCTTTGGTGTTTCATTTTTGATTTTTCTCATTCTGTGTACAGTAGGAGATGACTCAACAGTGCTGTAAGAGGAAAAAGCACTACAAGCTACTGCTGCTTGGGCAAACCTATTCAACTGGAGTTTTTAACAGCTGTTCCCAAGCTTCATTAAGGCTCATTATAAGTTGTCATGTAGCAGAGAACTTATATTTTCGGATGATCTGTGCACAGCAGTAAAGATAAAAGTCTATCTTAAGGCTGCACTAAACAGAACAGAAGATGGTACATATTAAAAATAGATTACTGAAATTCCCTAATTAGCTAGCAAAGCCCTATAAAAGCAAAGCACAATCAGTGAGTTTTAAAGAGGGATGGGGAGGAATGACTCATCTATGGATGGACTCTCAGGCTTGAGTCTGATAAGTTCATTAATGAAAATTATTTACCAATTATCCTTTAATGAATATATGCATCCTTAACCACATGTTCATGTGTTTTTATTTCTCCAAAATCTAGCACCTAGATGATCTGTTAAGAATTGTTGTCCCATCTGTCCTATCTGACAGCAGAAAGGGCAATCTAATTTTTGATTGAAACTGTGCAAAATATCTGATTCTAAAGTGATACGTTCCATGAATTTAAGGGTGGAGTCTAAGCAGGGCTTCGAGTGTGAATACATCTGACTTCTGGAGAGGGCAGAGTGGGCAAGGACAGTGACAATTACACAGCTCTCCATTTTGCAGCATTACAACTGGGTTTCCATGTCTCATTTAGCCTCCTGTAAATAGCTAACAAACATTTGTCCCTCTGTATTTTGAACGGTGGGAGATGTAGATCTTTTGAAGACAGTGAGTATGCATTCCACAAAAAAGCTAAGAGGGGAAATGTGGCAAGATCAACAAAATTACTCCTGTTGAAGAGAAATTATGTGGGAAGGGATTCAGTAATACTCTAGTTGTTTTAACCCACCTTCCTTTGATGGTGCTGGTCATTTGCTAAAGTGATGATTTAATGTGAAATCCTGATTTTTTTTCCTGCATAGGCTGTCAGCAAGTGAAAGGGCAGGGGGTGAATGACACAGGGAGGGACAGGATAAACTTCTCTCCAGTGGGTGCCCCTCATTCTGAGAGGATTGAGCAGGATCAGACAAAAACAGACCTGTAAACAGAAGTTTTGCAAATGCTTCTGCAAGTCCAGCTGGAAATCTGATCCCTCAGTGTTTTGATATTTAGCCAGAGATGCACTGTTTTTTTTTTTTTCAGTCTGTTTTTGGTGTTAAAAAAAAACTCGAGGAATAGGTTTCTTCAGAAGAAGAATGTCTACATTTTTGTAATTAATTTATGATAAAAAAAACCATTCTGGATAAAATTAATCTGCTGCTGATGGTCTGTGACACAGGCATCATGTAGCAAGAGCCTAAAAAGAATTATTTCCAGTCCTGCTGTTATTCTGCCTGTAATGCAGCAATATTTACATTCAGAGTTGGGCTCTGATGGGAATAAAAGTATGTTAATGTTCATCTTCATAAAATAGCTCCTCCTCTTGTTGCTGGTTTTTTATTTTGAATTTTGCAGGTATTTTCTAATCTCAGTCCTTTCAGTGCCCTTAATTTGTAATGGATATTATGCAATAGGTAATTTCACTAGCTCTGTTCATTTCATTAAACTGGTATACCATCTGGTATAATAAATAGGTTTTTCTCACTAGGGAGAGATCATCTAATGGGCCAAATGATGTCTTTCAGGGCAAGACTGAGATGCATTATAGTGCCTTCTGACAATGAAGGCTATTAGAAACCAGAGCTACCAGTGTCAGCTTCCTCTGCATAAACATTTGCCCCAAATTTTAATATTCAGAGGGGAAAAAGAAATCCTGAAGTACTGTTTTACTTCTGTGCAACTAAAGCTGGAGGCAAACAGGTTCCTTTCTTTTTGGAAATGATGCATGGTGGACAGTCTCTCAATGTGAAAAATATCTGAAGCAGATGGAGGTGCTGAAACAGCTGAGCAGAGCACAGGGATGCAAGGCACAAAAGCTGAAAGTGCTCTGTGGAGAGGGCCTGAAAAGGTCTGGAGGAGAGGAGAAGAAATTTCCAGCAGGAAGATAAAAGGACATAGAGAATAAGAAACCACCAAGTCAGAGGAAGGGCAAGATATAAATACCACCAAGGAAACTTTTATCAAAGATTACATGAGATGGGGAAGGCTGGAAGGGAGAAAATAGGAGAGAAGAGACAAAGACAAAACAAATATTTTGTTGTTCTTGAAAATCTGTTCAGACAGAAGCTGCTTCATTTATAAAGAATCTTCTGCAGGCAGTTAATTAGCTTTGTCAGTCAGCTGTCCTAAACCAGATTATTGAACTGTTTCATATTTGAAATTCTTTAAACTAACGTCTTGACATTGCCAGTAGGTGTGTTAATAATCTGAAGACATGAGAAGAATTTATTAGCTTTGGTGTGCCTGTCTGGGAAATGTAGTAGAGAGTTAACTTCATATTATACAAACACAACTTGAGCTTTCTCCTGAAAGGTTCTAATTGCATTTTGAAAATGCTATTAGCTTACTTTGAGGTGGAAAACAGCAGCTTCATGAGTGCCACATGGCTAAAGAGAAGTATGAAAAAGGGAAAGAATTTGTATTATTATTTTCAGCTAGGAGATCCTAGCATTTTCTGACATTATCTGAGGGCAATCTTAAGCTGTTTTGATTGCTGTCTAAATGCTGAATTGGGCTGAAAATCTGTTGTAAATGTTCATGTGGATTTATCTGCTTGGCATGGTGTTTTTTTTCTTCCCCAAGTTTTTCTTCACAATAGCCCTGTTGATTTCAACAATATGTATATTTTACAGGAATATCTGTGTGTGTGTGTCCATGAGTGTGTGCAGCATTATTTGCAGTTTAAGTGTTATTTCCCCTAATTTTCCTTTTCTCCAAACTAATCAGCATGTAATCATTATTTTTAAATTTTAACATTCTCATCAGCATGTACATTTCTAGTAGTAAGGAAAAACCTATCGTGTCTCACATGAAGTGTCTATGCCATCCAAATTTAAGTTTGTTAGGTTTTTCATTATTTGAAAGTAGTGTCCCATCTCATCTTCCTTTCTGACTACTGATTTAGTCTTCTTTACAGGCTGGTCCCTATTTCTTGTGCCTACTGCCAACTGCTTTGTTCTTTAGTCTCTTTGCTTAGTCCTTTTTAAAAAAAATGTTCCATTTATTAAATTTCTTGCATTTTATTCCATTCTATTCACACATTCATGTGGTTAATGTTAAAGTCTTGTCTCATCTGTCTGCTGAATCTCACTAATTCCTCTGTTCTGTGGATTTCCACATGAGAAAAGCCATTCCAAGGAGATCTTGTGGTCCAGAGGATGCAAAACACATGGAAACCCTGCTTAGATCCAGCAGCTCCTGGAGCATGCCTAGAATGGCCTCATTCTTCAGGGAATTTAACTCAAATAATGAGATTAACTCAGATCACACTTGTAGCATGTACAAAGTTAATGTTTTTATGAAGACTTATAGGTTGCCCAAATTCACATTTCTCAACCTGCAGTGGTCACAGCTCAGGAGTACACTGTGACCCAGATTTACTCCATTCCCATCTAACAGAATCCTCTCTTGTATTTTTAGTGAAATATTTTATCATAAACTAGCCAATTTTATAGCGTCTGATTCTTGAAGAATAACGATGTAAAAACATTATGAAGCTTTCCTTTTATGATCTCTGACTTTGCCTGGCAGATGGTGATATTGCCTGTAGATCATTCTTCACAAAGCAAGCAGTGCACAGCTCTGCCAGCTTTATCACACTGTACTTCACACTCATCTCTGGCCAGCTTCCTACAGCCACTTATTAATTAATAGTCTCAAAGTCTCAGCTGTGCATCTAACATTCCAGATTTTAATCTCTCTTATCATCCATCTTACCTCTACTCACCTTGTATGAGGAATAATTAGCCTCTCATTTTCTTTTTCTCATTCCCTTTTGACAAAGCCACTTATCTTCTGTCTTTTGGGTCTGGGGTTTTTTTTTTTTTTTTCATTTTGAGAATTTTGGTAAAAATTCCTTGTCCTCCTCCTAAGTTGTTCTCTACACGTATCTGTCTTGTGTCTTGCCTGAACATCTCATTAGCTTTTGGACTTTGATCAAAGATCTGTTCAGTTCATAGTTGTCATTATAATTGTCATTATAATTTTTAAAATATTACCACTTATTTCATTTTCACCTGATCAAACTTTATAATTACCAAGTATGTCAGCCTTTAACATTAGATGTTGTGCATTGAAAAACATGAAACATTTTGAATAGTTCATTTGGAGGGGAAAAATAGTAATAATAAAAATCTGTGCTGTAGAAAATGAGTCTTAGAATACATGTAAAAATAGCTGCAAGAATTACACACTGATATTTTAGGAGACTTCATTGTAAATTGAAGGTTTGTAATCATAGTGTTTGGGATAAAGGACCACTGATTGCAACTTGGTCCAATGAATTGTCATGCAGATTTTGTTAGAAACTTCATGGAGTCTAAGATTTTATTCCCTGGGTTTTAAATTTTCAATTTCTTGTGTCACTTTGCACCTCAGTCTGAATGATAAATGAAAGTATTATTTTACAGAAAAGGTACCCCTGAATTTCTTCCTCTGGCTAGAATTTTAAGGAAAGATTAAGATGAAATGAATGTTTAGGCTTCACTTTGCAAAGCTGCCTGGAGCTCTGATTGCCCAAGTTTAATATTAATAGTTTTGAAAAGCTTGGTCTCTCTTTTCTCTCACTTTGGGGTTGCAGTCATACTGGTCACTGTTACTACTGATTTGTTTTTAGTTGCACCAGTCTTCCTGCTCATTCTTCTAGCAGACTGTGATGTTAATGTCACACACTAAAGTAATGTTCAAAATAACACCAAGTAACAAACCATTGTGTTTGTTATATACTGGATGTATTTGAAACTTGCATGGCATTGGAAAGCAAATTGAGAGTTCATGTAATTTGGTCACCTTTGAGAAAATTTACTTGCTAATAAGAAAGGAAAATGTGTTACCTATCACTTGCCGGGTCTCATAGAAGAATCTGAAGGAAAGATGGGCATCAGTTAAGAATAAATAAACAGGAAATTCCCAAACCAAAGAGAAACTCAAAAAGATAATGTTTATCTTTTTATGATCCCAAAGTGTGGGGTTTCTCTGGTATTTATTGCAGAGTTATTATTAATTTCTTTAGGGATGAATAATTATCACTAGTAAACTCTAATCCAGCAATGCATTAATTAATTGCACGTTGTTGCCTGATGTCAATTCTTTATGTGAATTAGTTTAATTTGTGTGAATTCTTAGCCTTCAACAGAGAGCTTGGATTTCTGACAGGAAGAACCACTTCAAAATTAATTGGGCTTTTAAAATGATTTTGATTGTATGATCCCAAGTATAGTTTATATATTATTGTAGTAGCCAGCACATAATTATTATGGTCAAAATTGGTAAGCTTTGACAATGTAGGCCAAAAAGTTCTCTATTTTCAAGTAGTAAATCCCAACAGCTGAGTAAATAAAATATGAATTTCTCTTGTGAGAACTTCATCCTGCAAGTAAGATCCAATGAATCAATCCAACCTGAACAGAAGAAAGCAGAATGATTTGCCAATAGTGATCTACAATGATCCCTTTTCCAAACCCACTATACTTTGACACTTGGATTTATCATTAGCAAGCTAGTAATGTTAGCATTATATATTAAATAGATAGAGGATTTGAAAAATTGTGGGGTTTTTTGCTTAGGTTCACAAGGTTATATCTGCATGTGCTGTCAGCCTGGGTTTTACCAGTTGTGTTACCAGAGTCCTTCATTGGCAAGGGATTAGATTTACCCTACTAATGTGGTTTTAGTTGGGGAAAAGGATTTTTTGCTTCAGGACAAGTTTCTGTCCATATTGTATTTGTAAACTGCCTTGTTATGATATTTTTGCTGCAAAAAGTACCACCAAAGAATTCTTATCTTGAAACATGGAGACATTGTTCCTTTGGGTATGACTGCCAAATCTTTGCAGACCTATGGAGAGCTTAGAGGTTTGCTCTTTTCTTATCTTGGAGATAAGATTAATTCTTACCCTAAAAGCCGTGATGTTTTGCTATTTGCTTCGAAATAATGAACTTACAAAAGAGATTGGTATCTCTAAAAATGAAGAAGCAAAAACTAGAGTTGATTAGCATTTCTGGGAATATTTTTAAATCTTGTTCGTACCTTATATTTTTATTCTTATTTAAATAGTTTTTCATGTGATAGAAAACTTTTGTTCCAGTTCTTCAATAGGTATTTTTAGTTCATTGATTTCTTTTTTCCCCCCCTCATTACTTTAGTTGAAGGACCCAATTTTGGTTTCAGTCCTTCAGTTTGCAATTACATCTTGGACTGTTTGAGAGCTGGAGTTGTGTCTCTTCAGAGTTGTGATTAATGTACTTTGCCTATTAAACCTGGCCTCAGAAACTTTAGCTTTCTTTCCCAACGTGTGTGGAAATGTGAATAAGGAATGTGTTTAAAAGCAAATATGGTTTTCAGCTGTTGTAGATACTATAGCATTAGTAGAGATAATCATGTCAGTTCCAGGTAATTCCTTCTGGGGGGAGAATTTGGTGACAAAGTCTGGTGCTTTTGATGCTCTCAATCAAAGTGGAGCTCAGCTTTTTGTTTGCATCCTGTCCTGTTTTGGTACCTCCAATTTGTTTTTGTACTGTGTTAGGAAGAGTAGTTCTGAGGTCCTTCAGTGCTTGGAGAAGCTGTGCCTGCATGTAAACCCTGAGCCTGCTTTCTGGGAGCCACTACTGCTCAGGTGCCTTTTTACCCCTCTTGAGTCCATTGAATCAAAATGAATCAGGAGTTTATTTACATGCAACTTCCCCTACACTTTAAACACAAACACAGCCATCTGCCTGAGAGAGTAATGCTGACAAAATTCAGTGTACTAGGACACTGAATACTCTAGTAGATCAAAATATATTCTCTGACTCAGCATGAAATTTGAAGACTGTAATTCATCATTCTGAGGACAAAACCAGCTGATGCAGGCATGTAGTTGTGGGCTGGTTTTTTTTTGTTTTTGTTTTTTTTTTGGTTTTCTTGTTGTTGTTTTGTTTTGTTTTTTTAAGATGCTTCAATACATACACTGACTGGTAACTCAGAAAACCTACATGTTTAACTTGCACATGTTCCTTAAATAGAGTTAGGTACCAAAGGAAATACAAAGATGTTTTGGGGGCTGGCAAAATTACAGAACAGGTGAAAATTCAGAGCACTAGGTATTGAGAGGCCGTTCTAATAAATTGGGGTCTAAATTTATGGATGGAATATAGTATAGGTATAGAATTTTTTAAATACACAGTTAAGGGTACAGTGCTAAATAGATTAATATTAGCTACTATATATAACTTCAAACTAATGTTTAAAATGTCATCCATATATATGTATGCACATATGCTAGAAAGAAAAGTAAAAATTAATAGTTTTTATATATAGAGAAGGAGAATACTAAGAAAGAAAATAAGAGATGGTTTATCTGTACTATATAGAAATTATTGATGTTGTTTTTATGTATGGAGAACAAAAAAAAACCAGAAGACACAAAGAGAAAAAAATGAGCCTAGAGTTTGGTAAATCACTATTTGTTTTGACATTTGATGTGAGCAAAAACTGTTGGAACTGCTCAAACCCTTCAAAAATAGAAAGTGAAAGGATAAAAATTATTGATTCATAGTGAGCATAAATTATAGGTCACTTATGAACCATGCAGATCAATATTAAGTGTCGCATTACATTAATTAATTTTGTGCCTAAATTACTTAGTGACAGATTTCAGACGTGGTTCATTCTTCAGTAGGACCGAATATGCAATCTCTCTGATTCCCACATTTCAATGTTTAATTTAAAGGTTTTCTAGAGGTCTGAATTGGAGGAACTCTTTGGATGCTGAGGACATTTAAGGGAGCACCGGGATTTCCAGCAGCCTTCAGTTGAGGAAAGATCCTACTTTGGGTTGAGACATGATACAGTCTGCAGGAGGGCACAAGGTGAGTGGCTTCACTGATGAGGCAGAAAAAGCTGGCCTGGCAACCTGGGCACTGTTGTACATGTGGAGAGATCTGGAGAAGTTGTCTGGCTCAGATATGGATCCATTTTTCCTTTTGAGACCTTGAACTTCCTTGCACACCTAAACAGCTAATGGTAGAAATCAAACAAGAGTTTGGATATGAAGTCCCTGGAAAATGTTTTTGGCCATGAAGCACCCAGCAAGTCTAGTATTACTGGTGCTGAACAAAACCCTGAGGCACTTGGCTGTAATGATGTCAAAGAAGCGCCTTGTGACTCCAGCTTTAATTGCTGGAATGTAAAAGGAACTGTTCTGAAATAAATCTGAGGCCAACCATGAGAAAAATACCCACTGAGTAATTTTCCCATAGGAAGGACTCTATAAAATTGTACAAATAAACTAAGAGTCATAGAATATATTATTTTATATAGAATTTAAATGTAGGCAAGTTTTTTCTTGTATTACTCCCGAAAGAAGGACATAATAATTCTTTCTTTATTGTCCAAAAATCATAAAAGTGCTGAGGAAAGGGGAAATATTTTCTAATTGCACAGTGCTAGGAAAGTTGTCCATGACACATTTCTGTAGCTATGTAATAGCTTCTCATCTACATCCTGTGTGATTGGAGAACAACCTGTTTCAAACATCCACACTCAAATATTTATGTTCAGTGTTTACAAGGCTCTCAGTTGTCTATTTCTCTTAAATCCTGATTGACTGTGTGAATACTTACTCTTCTTGCCTAGACAAAACCAAACTAGGGGCTGGTTGCTGTGCTGGCTTACATCTAGGCAAATCTGTAAGTCTTGGCTTTTAAGAAGAATTGACTTCAGGACAGTGAAGGGAATTTTGTGGTCAGTATTATCTTTGATGTTGCAGAATGAAACACTTGTCTGTGGTGTAGATGAGTTGAAAAAATAAAAGTGAGGGTAAATTAGATCTCTTTCAGTTTAAACCAGCAGGCAGAGAGAAAGTGAATTCTTGTATTAAGGTGATAATAGCTGAATGGCAGTGAAGAATCACTATAAAAGGGAGGAAATCCAGAAGTGGCCTATTAACAGTTGTACTGAAGAGCTGGTCCTTGACCTGACTTATGAGTTGTGCTCCTCTTGTTGCTTTTGCTATTTTACCTATGACCAGCAAGGGAAATGCCCCAGCCAAAACTTGTATCTGAGCTGACAGGTAAAGATGCACCTACCTGCTGATTTCTTGGGTATATGCATGTTCCTGATCTAATTGAAAGCATTAACCTGTGTGTTGAAATCAACATTTGCTAGGTGATTGGGCAATGATGTGTGTGTGGAAGAGTGTGCTGCTTTTGAAGTCTGAACATTTAACAGAGATGCAGAAATACAGCTGTTCAGAGACAAGGCTGGCATTAAGCACTTGCTGAAATGCTTATCTGAACCAAGACATGGAGGCAACTCCTAAGATATGGCTGGTATTGGAATTTTCCTGTCCAGTTAAAAATTTGGTTGATCAGAGATGGGAGATCTTTGTGTCTGGCAGTTTTTTGTTCTCTGTCTTCTCTTGGCCAGTCAGGAGACTAAGATGCATCTACATTTTCCATCTAACTTAGGCAAAAGTAAGACAGAAAGTGAGAGGAGCTGAAAAGTGACCCTCCATTTGGAAATGCCAGATGTGAAAAGAAGGTTGTGGTGTTTACTCAAAGGATTTTCTCCTTGCCAAAAGATACTTACATATAGAAGATTTAGATGTCCCAGCAGCATATGATTAGAATTTGTGATGGCATTTGGATGTCCCTTCTAGACCTAAAAAATTTAATGTTGCCTCTGGCTTCTGTGTCATAAAATTTAAATTAGAATCACTAATTCTTTCAGAGTGCCAGAAATATTTTGTAAACAGTATTTTGCAGTGAAAAGCCTGGGCTTTTGGGATTTTGAGAAGAGTTATTTTTAGACAATAGTCCGTGTCTAAGTCAATCTTCGAGAAGGATATAGAAAAAAAAATGGAGGAAAAATGAACTGCCTCCTTAACAAGTGAACTCTGTCATATTAAATAAAATTTACTGAAAGTAAGACCCAGTGCCATTAAACAGAGATCTCGGGCTCATGTTGCAAAGTGTAGAATTGTCTACTCTAAGTAAATATGAAACTGTGTTCAAATACATACTAGCCTTCAGTTTCAGGTTCATCAATTTGATGTATTTGACAGTAAAAGTAATTTTTTAATTGTGAAAAGCATCTAAAGTTTTTTACTGCCTTGTGTAGAGGTTTTGGTTTGCTAATTGTTTGATTTCCTGTCTAGTGCACCAATTATGTAGTGGGTCTGGTGTTGCCTAAACGCCAGTGCACTCACTGGAATATATTTACTCATTTTTCTGCTGTGAGATAAGCACCAGGAGAAGGAAGGTAAAACAGGTACAAACTTTAAAGGGTAGAAAGCAAACTTTATCAACAGGAAAATACAATAAGAAAAAAACCCCAAGAATAAACCTTCAGAACACTTCTCTCCCCCATGCGTTCCTTTCTTTCCACTGACAACATACAGAGACAAAACTTGGGACTTTCAGTCAGTTATGCCAACTAGGGGAAAAATTAGCCATCCAGGAAAAGAAAAAAACCAAACTAAATGGAAAGGCAGATAATCGCTTTCAACTGAAAAACCTCTTGAACTGAAAAAAATAAAGTTGGATAATTTGGCAATCAATTGTCATTGTAATGAGATGAGTGAAGCATGCTCCTTTGAAGAGAAGAGGGAAGATGGATTCAAAATTAAGCACTGGAATAGGTGTAAATGAAGACATTTCTTTAGTGAAAGTGCAATCCAGTCTCTCATTTTAAAAATTCAGCTTTGTTGCTGTGTTTTCTGGATTCAATTTTGTAACAGAATGGCTCCTATCCAGGGATAGATAAATAAGTTTAGAGAGGCTTAAAGACATTATCCCCGGGGAAAAGAAATATGTGCAGTAAAGAGTGTGTTTCTGGTATGAATGTTATGTGAAATCATCTCCTATATAAAAGCTTCTCCTAGCAGTGCCCACTATAAAATTATAATTGTGTGGAAAAAAAAAAGCTCTCTTGAAAGAAGACATCCTGTTTCCACCCCAGAAAATTTAATAATGAAGTCTGCAATCAATAAATCCAATGTGTGTGTATAGATGTTAAAAATGCTTGGGACAACAGTAAACCTGAAAAAACTCCTTGGTCATATCTGGGCTTCTTAACTGAAACTTGAGTATTAAGATATGCTCTTTCCACGTATGGCTTAAAAAGGCAACAAGAGAGAAAAGCTAAAATCAAAGAGGAAAAGAAGGTTTCAGAAACATTTGAAAACATCTTCCAAAGGACAGAAAGAAGCAGCTCTCTTCCCTAGCCTCATGAGCTGGCAAGGGTGACCTCACAAGTTACTGTTTGGCTCCTGGTTGTCATTACTGCTAACTGATTGCAAAAATTAACTTTAGGCATTTATGTATTCTGCAGTTGCTATTTAGGTCATAACCTTGTAGCAATGACTTTCACAGATTAACTGCTATATGTAAGGGAAGAAGGGAAGATAAAGAGGAGTTTTGAATTTTCTTTTTCAAAAAATTTGTCTGACTGGGCCTCTTTTTCAAGAAAAGGTTTGTAGGAATTAAACAATTTATATTTTAAGTGATTTTATTATAATTCTTTAAGAAGTTATTCCTTGCCTTGGATATAGAGACTGAGCACATCTGATCACATCTTTTGCTTGTCTCTGAAATAATCAGCTATCATCTGTTCCTTTTGAAATGAGACCCTTGAAGTGAACACAATATACCACTTGAATACGAATTTGATTTCTATGATGACTTTATGCAATCTTCACTTTATTCTACTCCCTTTCTTACGCAGATGAGCGATGTATTGCTTTTTAAACTGTTACAGTATACACTGAACAGTATTACTGTTCTTTCAGAAGTGTTTCATTTGGGATTCAGAAATTTCCAGAGCTCCAAGTGTCTTTAATGTGTTAATGTTTCATGTGAAAATGCTCTTTCTCTGCAACTGGTTTTCTTTTATTTCTTCCATGATGTTGTTTCCAATAGTCTTTTCAGTATCTTGAGAATGTACAAACTATCTCATACTCACACTCACTTCATTTCATGTGGTAAACATAATTTTATGGATAGGATTTTTTTCCTAGTCTACTCAGGGTCCTCTGAGAAATCCTACGGGGCAGAATTTTTGGACTCATGCTGTCCTATATGTGTATTGCTTTAAAGTTGTCATTGTGCAGAAATACACCTCCAACTAGTTATTTGGGGCAATGATCTTTTTCCATCAGAGCTGACACCAGGGAAGCAATTTCTGGCTTGATTAGGTGCTTACCATGACTTTCAAGTTGGTTGCTTGAGGATGACCTGTATTTGAGACTTTATTTCCAGCTGGCTCCCCCTGCCTTCTAAATAATGCCCTGGGCTCTGTACTGCTCATGGATGGCATCCTGAAGCAGCCCTCTGTCATGGTGCAAGACCTTTTAGGTTGTTTCAGGTTCTGAAATCCCTTTCAGTTATCTTCCTGTTTTGGGCAGATGAACCTTAGCCTGCTGTTTGTAGATCTCTAATGGGGTTGATGGGAGGGGTCAGCTTGGTCAGCCATGCCTTGGGAAGTCTGTGAGTGACGTGACATGTGGAGGAAAGAATTTTGAAAAGGGGAAAGTAAAATACAGCTGGGAGCTGATTTGTACCTGGTGCTGAAGGAAACATTCTCCAGATCAGCCGCTGCCCTCCTCAAGCCGAGCAAGGCAACGCGTGGAACCTTTTTCCTTTGAGATTTTTCCAAAGAAAGAGGATTCACTCATGACCTGATGTTTGATTTCCGATGCCCTACAGGCAGATCTGAACAGGTGGGCTTGCTTGGGTTCAGCAGGAGGGCGAGACTGACAAAGGAATTGGTACGACTGGAGAGCTGAAGGTTCCACGCCAGAATTCTGATTAATGTGACTCCACATTAGGCATGTAGTTGAAGCCTGAAAAGAAAAGCCCTTTTAGTAAATCCACTGAGAATAAGGGAAGCAGTGATAGAAGTAATCCATTCAAGATTTCACACTTTTATCCAGTTCAAAAGTAGTGATAGAAGTAATCAATTCAAGATTTTACACTTTTATCGAGTTCAAAACGAATCTGATGAAAGTTTTTTTTTTTTATCCCTATACTTCAAGTACTAAACTTTTTTTCCCCTTGCTACTGGAATTCTTAACTTTCATATTTTGCTCATGGATATTAAGGGAGGTCTATCTTTATGGATATTAAGTGGTTGCTACCATAATGTTGCATAAATCTGTGACAAGATACAGCACAATTTCTTCTGAGGCAAATACAGTTTTTAAAAAGCCTTTTAAGGAAAGAAGCCTACTGATTGCATTCCATAACTATGAAATGTCTTGCATAAAATATCATAAACGTGGAAACTTCTTGCATTAAATGATGGTAATATATGCAGCTGCCTCTAGTAAAGGACACAGCTATGCTATTGGCATAAATACTACTTCAGTAACTGTTAGAAGCATACTTTGAAAAACATAGCTGACTAGCATTATATTGTTTTACTAGTTTTTTGATGTAGGAAAACATTTATAGCAACTAAGTGTGAAACTTGAGGGGGGGATGAAATTTCACTGCCTATTGAGGTCTTGACAAAAGTCAATAAAGAGAAATAAATTCTTGCTGCTTTAAATCAAAATGGGAATCTGGTTGGCATGATTGTATTGGGGAACCTCCACCCTTCCTGTCTGTTCAGGGCTGACAGAGAACTACTTAGAGTACAGGTAAATGCTGTATATTCACTATTTTGGGTTTTCTTGTGGCCAGTGCAAACTTCCATCTTCTGATGCAGCTCCCCTTCTTTTTTTTCCTCTTCTCTCCCTCCACCGGGAAACTAGCTCAGAAAAACCAATATTCTTTAACCTATAAGCAGCTTCTTCCTAATGTCTCTTTCATACAGGTAAAATTATGCCTTGAGGGTGTTTCCAAGCACAGGAGTTGCTACAAAGGTGTGTCCAGTGTGGCTCCTCGTTCAGGACTGTCTGGTATGCTCTCAACATATCTCCTTGGCCACAGAATCTATCTGTCACAGCTATAACTTCTACATAATAATTCTCACAGTGGAGAATTATTATGTAGAAGTTATGTAGAAGAGTCCCTGTGAATTGCTTGCCCTTGGGATTATTACTCTCAGTAAAATATTTCTCTTGCATCTGTCTGTAGAGTGTCACCATAATAATAAATATGCACACCTAACTTAAAGTTTGAGCTGATTTGGTGCAAATTCAATTTAAATGTAAGGCATCAGGATCATTATTAATTCAAAAAGAAAAAAGCAAGTTATGTGTTAGATTCTTTTAACGTGACATTATTTTACAGAGTTAAGGAAATTATGAGAGGGGTTATTAATACCTAGGTTGTCTTCAGTCTAGCAATTAAAACATGATGTTTATATACTGTGCATAAGACTTTCAGCAAAAATGTAATAAAAGTGCAGAGTTGACTGTTTTAAGTAAAGAATGCCCCAAAATAGGAGAAGACTTGACTAGGTGTGAGGATGCTTATTTGCAAGTACGAAGACCTGGGCTCGTGTCCTACTTCCCAGATTTTCTGAGCTCTGGATAACGTGTGTTCACTGTGAAATACCTGTGTTGCATTCCAAACCTGCAGGTTCTTTTTTCTGAGCTCTGGATAACGTGTGTTCACTGTGAAATACCTGTGTTGCATTCCAAACCTGCAGGTTCTTTTTTCTGAGCTCTGGATAACGTGTGTTCACTGTGAAATACCTGTGTTGCATTCCAAACCTGCAGGTTCTTTTCTTTGTACTCTAGAAGCCTAGTGGTAGTTGTCCTCTATTCAGTATATCATGGAGTTTAGAATTTAGGATATTAAAGGCTAAGGCTTGTAGTAGCAATTCCTAGGCTTTGTTGTGCACAATGTCTTTTAAAGGAACAATAGTTTGTAGGTCTTTATCAACATAAGGTGATTAAGCCCAGAAAAGGGCTGTTGTTGTGGCTTTTGGCTTGGAGGCACACAGTGCTGCCAAATCAGGCTGCTGCCTACAGAAATACTGTTGGTTATTTTCGCATTTAAATACAAGAAAAACTAAATGACCATAGCAGGAGAATTGATTTTTGTTTTCTGGAATTTTTCCTGCCACAGGGAATGCCATTATTTTGGAAGGTTGCCTGAAGTTGTCCCAGATGCTTCTTACAGAAAAATAGAAGTCCATCAAGAAAGGCAAATTCATTGTGAAAACACACATGCTCTTTGATTTCAGGATAAGTTGAATCTGAGAAAGGTAAAAAAAAATCTTTATCTAGAAGAATATATATTAAAAAAGTGTCCAACAACTGCAGTAAAATAATCTTTTAAACATGACAGACTGTAATTATCATCTTCCTGATAAAAAAGGAAAAAGGAAATGAAATACTGATCTCAAGGCTTCCATCAGCTTGGGCTAACTTTGAAGTACATCTAGAAAATAGACCTTATCCTTCTTTGACTTTGAACTGAACCAGAATTGTTACAGAAACAGCTTTGGATCATATAGTTGAGGAGCAAACTTAAATTTGAAGAGATTTATGGTGGGAAGTAAGACTCTGAATGTGTTCCATTTCTGGCAGTGGTCAGTATCTTGATTATTTCTCTACTTATGATATCATAGCTTCACTATGTGAGTGCTGTCATTTTAAAAAGCCAAAATCGTGCAAAAGAGTTGAGTGGGGAATTTTTCTGCTCTGAGCTTTTTTGTGTCTTTGGAACAGAGCAGTTCATAGAAATTGGTGATGGTATAGTAGACATTTAAAATATGATAGCTGTACAGATAAAAGCTTTCTTGTCAGTTTGCTTTTTCACACAGAACCACAGAATATTCTAAGTTGGAAGGCACCCACAAGGGTCATTGAGTCCAAGTCTTGAATGTTTTGTACATTTTCTGTACACTGTCCATTTTGTACAGTTTCTGTACTTTGCATTCAGTAACCACTTGATCATTTAGTGTTGTCATTGTGTTGATCTGTGTTATTTAGGTATTAGAAGGTAATGGATATAAAAAGTCATTGGTGAAACTCATAAATTAATGTCATACTTCATATTATGATATGTGAGCGTCTTGAGATGAAAAATACACATGTGAGCAGAGAGCTGAGTGGCTTTTCCTCCTTTAGTAGACATCCATGTGTCCACCTGTTACTCTGGTCTCTGTTTTAAATTAAAGTTTCTATCAGACTGGATAACCTTTCCATTGCAGTTCATCAGTGTATATTATTTATGCACAGTACTTCTTAGATTATACTGGAATGTATTCTTTCCGTGAGAGTATCAAGAGCAGTGTAATTAAGGAACAGCATGCAGGTGAATGACCTAGATATTTCACACTATGCAGCTGGGAATAAACAAATGGTTCTCATGTTGTGGTGCATTAGCAAACAGAGGAAATAAGCTTTCATGAGAATCTTTCCTCTAAATCAGGTGAACGGATACATATCAATATTTATTGCAATTGGATGTAGTGCTGAACACCTGAAGGAGTGCCATAACAATATTTAATTTAGAACCAGCCTGTCTTTGCATTGTCTGGGTATTCTGTTTTACTGCTCTATGTGTCATCTTCTGAGATCACTGTCTCCCATCAGGAACTGGTGGCCTGGAAATCCTGAAAGCAATGGCAATACGTGACCTGCAACTGGAAAACGATTGCCTAATAAGAGCACCAATGAATTGCATGATGAAGTTTTCTTTGAAAATGAAAAGGTAGAATGAAAATTGAAGCTATATCAAACTTTGTAACATATTTAGATAAATCTGATGGCATAAGGTTTATGTGAATACGTAAGTAGGATAAAAAAAATCACATTTTGATTTCCTGCTCCCCCTTCCCTGCGATTTCCATGAAGTCATGCAGAGTATTTCAAATAATGTTTTTCAGTGCAAGGCATGGCTGTGATTTCTGCTAAGGAGGATTTTTGCCTTTTTTCTCAAGGAGGAATGTTAAAACTTCAGTGGAAAGCTGTACTCCTAGGCTAAGTTAGCTTTAAGAATAACTTTACAACTGATGAACTTTATCAGCTGTGCACGTTTGGAATGTATGTATGCAGGTGCTGAGAAAAATTTCATTTGCAGTGTTAGAAATAAACTCAGCTTTTGATACAATTAAGTGGGGACAAAGTCTTTGAAGCCAAAGAAAATTGTTTTCTTATGAGGAGTCAGCAGAGCCTGGTGCCTGTCTCTCCTCCATGAGCTGAACAAAGACACTCTACAACAAAATGGCAACTTTTTATTATACCCTTTCCCGTTGGTTGGATATTGAGGAATTTACATCTCTCCCGACCACCTACTCTTCTGTCCCCTTCCCTCTCATCCTCCTTCTTTTTTGGTCCTGTGTTCAACCCTGCCCCTCTCCCAGCTCACAGCAGAGCCCAACAGATCAACCAGAACAAATCCAAATCATAGATAACAACAGGTAGGGAACCAACTGCTTTCATTCTTTCACTCAATAATCCTTTTTTTGGCTGCAGCAAAATGTTGTTTCATCTCTCACAGCATGAGGACTAGAAAATGAGTGGAATGCTGTAATTTAGCTGAACAAGTTGTTTGCAAGCTAATGTGGTATAGGATGGTGGACATAGAAGGGTATATTGGTGCATTTTCTCCTTGTGGGAAACCACACACACTCTCTTGACTGTTAAGGGGGATTAACTTCCAAAATTAGGCATACAGTAGATTTAATATTGAAAAAGGGGCCAGTTCTTGTTTAAAGGAGTTACTTCCCTTACTGCATAGTGATTTTTTTGTTTTATTTTTCTTGGTTTTTTTGTTTTTGTAGAGGATTTCTGGTGATTTTTTTTGTTGTTTTTGTTTCTTTGCTTTGTTTTATTTTGGTTTTTTTTTCCTCCCAGAAGACTGACACAGCATAGGGACTGCAAGCAAAGATTGTTCTGATTCAGATCTCATATGTGACCCAGAGAAAAAAGTAGTTTGAGAAGTTTACATGGCAATCTGAGGAGAATCTTTCTTCCAAAACAAGGGGCAGTAGATTTGTATTTATTTTATTTTGTAAGATCCTGTTTCAATAACTTTTATGGATTCTTGTAGGGTGTTTAATTTCATGACTGAACTTGTATCCTGCATGTGCTCAGCTCTTTATTAGGGTTTTTTCCCTGTGCAGGGAGTAAAGGGCAGAGTTCTCAGCATCATTTACCAACCGTGACACTTGGAAAGCTTCGAGGGCACAAAGTGAGGTACTTATGCACCATGGGGGATAATTCAAACAAGTATATCTTTCTCTTCAAAATGCCTATTGCTACTTTAATATTAGCTTAGTGATTTTTAAATCACTTTGAAGGTTCATACAGTTTGGGTTGTTTAGAGAGGCTCTGTCATTGACAGATTCAGGAGTTTATATTTTCCTTGCTTATCTCCAAATCCCACAAAGAGAACTTAAAATAACTCTCCATTTAGCTATATTTGACATACCTGTTGACTTTTCACATTCTGCATGCTTTTTGGAAGCTAGGCTTTGTTTGAACACCTGGTCCATCCAATTTCCTGCAGCTCCTGATTGCTTTTTTACTCTGGGTAAGCCTTTAAGGCTACATAATATGGGTCTGGCACAGATAAGGGTTTGGTGTTTTAATGTTTGGTTGAACTGCACAAAGGTGTGGTGGAACTCTGAGGGGGAAATGAAGCGTGCCTGTTCTTAAGTGTCACAGCACTTGACCCTGCAAGCTTTTTTTTTTCCTCTTCAAAAAGCATGGAAGGGATCCTCTCCTGAGCTTCCTCCATGCTGGCCAGGAGCTGGGTAAGCCTTCATAGATGCACTAAGCAAGAGCATCAGTCCCGCTGAAAATTGTGCTGCGAACCATGGCCAAGACACATTCAGGTCACTTCTAAGTGACCTGGTAACCATCTCTCACTTGCAGCATAATTTAATGTGTTTAAAGTCCCTGGACAGGCCAAAACAAATGAAGGTGCAGTTGTATGGGGACTGAAGTCAGCCTAAAAAATGCAATGATGTGGTTCTGTTGCTTACCATGTTTCCCTTTCCTCTCCTCTTCCTCTCTTACAGCTGTGTGTTCACCTTGAAGGGCGGTGAACAGGTTCATCACACAATTATGGATAAACAAGGTTAGAATCTCTACTGAATGAGTTAACTTTATTTTGAAGTTAGATATTTAATTCAGCTGAATTAAATATATATATTATATAAATATAAAAATTATAAATATATAAATATAAATATATAAATATTCTTACTGAATATTCTGTGATCCTTGAAGTACTGAAATTAGCCAAAGCTTGGCACAGTGTTTGTGAGAGTGTCATTTATTTTTCTTGATTTTGACCAATTGGCAAACAAACCTCTAACCTAGTGGCTAAATTTAGCAAAATTCCATTTTATTATGGTGGAACTGAGTATTTTTCATCCTATGAGCCTTTGATTTGCTAGTCTTTGATTATTTTTTCCCTAATTTGTTTTCCTTTGGTTAATGGATTGATTTGAATAGGTTTGTTAAGGGGCTGTGTTTGATTTGTGTTTTTTGTCTTAGTAGAAATTTTGACGCCCAAAGCCAATATACGGCTTCTGTTTAACAGGAAAAAAAAAGCTTTATTTGAGGTTTGGGTTATTGGTGATGTTTGCCATCAATCTTAATAATATCATAACTCCAATTTTTGCACAATTTTAATAAAAGGAATACCTTCAGTCTCTTGGAATGATTGCAAAACCAATTACAGAAATGTCAGAATTTCCACAAGAAGGTAACCTTCCTCTTAGCAGCATCAGGTGAACAAAAGAAACTGATAGTGATTAAAGTGTCAGGATATAATTGCATTTTCTTTCAAATAAACCATCAACTCTCAATAAATAATTAAAACAAGTCATGTTCCTCAAGATGCTGCAGTTGAGTATCTTTTATTAAAAAGTGCTAGGAGCCATTATTAGATTTTTTTAAATGATAATTTGTTTCTTTATGTCAGATTTTATTACTTTGCTGTTCTCTGGGGTATATTTTCTTTTCCCCAGGTTTACTGGGAGAACATAACTTGTGTCACAAGCTGTAATGAGATATATTCTCCAAGATGTTTTTACAAGGAATATGTGAACATAGACTTAGAAATGGTAAGTAAATTTTAAAACCAGTGTCCCAAGAGCTACAACATGTCTATGTAAAGCTTTGACATATAAATTAAAGAGTGTCTTTCTCCTTTCTTTTCAATATTTTCTCTAGTTAATTGCTTTGCTCTCTGCTGTCTTAATAAGACATTCAGTTTTAAGAAACAACATAAAACCCAGAGGGACAAGGGAGCCATGAGAGTGGACTGTGTCCGGCTCATTGGTGATGATGAAATATGAACTACCTCAAAGGTTTTTGACTTGAAGAATCCAGTGGGACTGACAGGTTGTGATGTTCTTAAACTTCTGTCAGCCCTATTAAACATAGTAAATTATGTACTAGAGCATTGTTTTATTATTTTTCAGCATAGAAGCAGAATTTTAAAATGTGGTATTAATATTTTTCGCTTGAGCCTCCTGTTTTTTTTCTGGGCTAGTGCTTTGCTTTTTTTTTTTTGGTCTGATCTAAGCTGGTTGCACAATCTTCTCTGTAAAGGTCAGAAACTGTTGAAAAGATAATTTTTTTATCTCCAGAAACTGAAGTTTAAACATGAATCCTAATTTTTCATTTTGCCTAATTAAAATCCGCCATCCAATTAAATCTCCAAAACAAGTATAGATTAAATGAAAACTGAGTAAAATATTCTGTAAGACAAATAATTGGCAGGCAGTTGTCAAATTTTGTTGATATGAATAAGCACATAGATTCCTTTGAGGTTTCAAACTAACCAAAGGTTAGACTATGCTAGACATAGTTCTCTATGTAATACAAATTTTAAATGGGAGTTGTTCTAATACTTGCTTTTATAAAGGTGTGTAAGGAAAAAAGAATGAAAAATTTTTCCAAATTTTGCTATTTTTATAAGGGTGTACATATGAAATTTACAAATTCTTAAGCCTGGGGTGTAGAGGTCTTGTATAAATGAAAAAAAACATTTAAAAAAATAACAAATGGGGCAAATGTGTTCAAAAAACCTCTCTGTGGATAAAGGCTGTTGCCTTCCTTTTCCAAGCCACACCTTAATTGTGCATTCTCACACTAGTATTGTATCTTGTTGCTTGTCTCTGTATGCTGGTGTGATAAACTGGATGTTCTCCTTGGAAACTCTTGTACTTTGCTTAAGTTTTAGGGAAGTGTAGTGGATGCTAGTGATCAATGCACAGGCTGTGGTACCAATGACTCTCCTACTTTTAAATCCCTTTTTTGATGTAGAAGAGTAGTAATATCTGCTGTTCTAAGCATGACAGATTTGTTCCTGTTGAGTGTAAAGGTTTGCTGAACATTGATGCTTTACTAAAACTAGCACAGTCTTTGTGTTAATAGCTAATGTGATCCTCATAAGTCACACCAAAGACTTGACTCAATCTCTTGGAAATGATTTCATTGGTAAAAAAAAAAAACAAAACCAAAACCAATTTGATGATTTGATGGACTCTACATCTTCACATTTTAGTCTGCTGTAGTTCTGTACTTTCATATGAAGCCTTATAAATGGCTTGAGCATTGCAGCAATGAAGCTTGAAGCTTAAAGAAAATCCCCTGCTCAGGTCTACAGAGATGTTTCAGCAGGCTAAGTGTCTGTGATTCCCTTGCACAAAACTCTTCTCCAGGTCTTCATTATGCCTGAAACAAATTACAGAAACAGACATAACCAATGAGCAGCTGTTTTCCCAGGTACTGATCTCACCTTGATCAGATCCCAGCTCTGTACAAGTGCCTTGCAGCATGCCCTGCAGCTCTGGTAATGAAGTCTAATTGCCACTGAGGAGCAGATGACAGTATCCTTCAGAACAGAAACATTCCTCAGAAGATTCAGTTGATCCCACGTTGGGGCTTTTGGGAGCTAGGCAAAAAGGAGCTGAAAGAAGGTCCTAAACAACACAAGCATGATGGTTTTAGTTCACTTTTGCTAAACCCAAGTAATCCTGAATGTCACTACCCTGGGATGCTATTGCAGTTGGCACATAACAGCATGTGCATTGCAGACCTCTTGCCACATCTGTATTCTTCCCATCTGCCCTCCTCTAGTAATGCTTCCTGATGAGAGCTTTTCTTTTTCTATATTTTCCTAATTTTTTTGTGTTCTTTCAACTGGATCTCATTTTTGTCTGCCTTTCCCCCTCTGACCCCATCTTCCACAGCCTCTTGCTTTTTTTTTTCCTCTCCAGGTTAACAGTTCTTGTTGCACCTTTAACCACCATAATTCTCTATCAATTTCAAGGAAATTTATCAGCATTGTTATGAACCCTTTCTTTTCTTTCTTTCTTTTTCCCAGAAAGCAACCTAATTTCTGGATTTTCAGAATATACCAATATATTTGTCTTTAAACTATATAAAGTGTCTTTAACAAGAAATAGGCTTATTAATTCAATTTAATGTTGTGAGGAACTAAGTATCTGCATAGTGACGTTGGGTTAAATGCATCATTTTAATTGTTTCTCTTTTTCTCCTAGACTGTTTAAGGTTAGTAGGTGTTATTGTTGAGGACCATTTGCCTGATCATGGCATTCAAGAGCAGCTGTGGACACATCAAATAGTGACTTGTATTTTGAGCAGTTACTGTTGAAATGTGAAAAAAAAAAAAGTTGAAAATATTGGAGTTTTCAGAAATTTTCTGTTGATTGAACAAATCCTCTTGATGACCTGTCTGATATGAACTTGTGATTAAAGTTGAGGAGAAATTTGAGCTCTTCTGGCTCTTGTCTGTAAGGGGGGGAAAGAGTTGGAAGCCTTGTGTTTCAGCTGGGAATAAGAGCTGGAGTTCTTTTGGTGAACTTGTTCTCCCTTGTAGCAGGAGAGAGCGCAGAGATTGATCAGTTCAGAGCCTAGTGAGATATCTAACAGGACAACTCTCTTTCCATTTCCTTGGAAAATCTCTTTCCATTTCCTGGGTGGTCTTCAACCACCTGCCATGGCAGAAATTTGAACTAGAGGTTCAGGCAAAATTGGAAAAAAAATTCAAATTTTATCATCTCAACAAGCAAAAAAAAAGATTAGATAACAGACACATGAAGTAAAAGATTGCTGTTATCTCTTTTTTACTGTGATATAGTAGCTCTTACCTGTTCTAGAAATCTCTGGAGTTTGTCATTTTTTCCTGACATGAAATAGTGTGCCAGTTCTTACTTGCCTAGGCTAAATTTCTGAAGTGTTTTGGATTTGTTGGTGTTTCCAGGTGAATGGTTCTTTGGGTGCAAATGTGTGCTAGTCCAAAAGATCTGTACTAAATTATAAATTTCCTAAATGTGAGATGTAAGAGTGAGATTCTAAACCCTTTGTTCTCTGGTAGCTTGGGTATTGAAATTGTGCTCTTCATGAGTAGGCTTTGAGCCTATTAACTTATTTTTTCTTTTTAAAGACTGTAACAACGTACCTCTAGGATTCTTTCATAAAGAAGCCAGCAGTGGACTGCTTGGAAAGTTTACACTTTGATCATCATGTTTTAATTGATTTCTACCTCCAGGACTCTATGAGTGTCTCCTTATAGTGAAACAAATGCAGGGATTGCAGGGTCAGTGAGCAAGCAGAATGGACAAAGACATTTGCCTCTGAAGCTGAGGAAAAAATAAAACAAACCTAGAAAAACCCAAACAAATGAAAAGAAAGTGCCTCCAAATAACTGTTGAGAAAAGGCAAAACCCCTCAGCTCACCAGATTTAAAATTCTCAAACCGAAGAAATAGGAAATGGGCATCTGATTTTTCTTATTTTCATAGGACCTAAATTTTCAGTTTGCAGCAATTTTGTTTGTCCTAACAGGTCGTGTGTGTAAATAGATTAACTGAAAGGATTAATATAAGAGAAAATAATAAAAAAACCCTCTTAACTCTTGAGCTAGGCAATTATACATTTCAACATTTTTTCGACTGGCTTGAAATTCATGAATTTGGTAAACACCAAACATCCAGTGGATGATCTTTTTATTTTTTATGCCTGCTTCTCTCATGTCAGTCCTCTCTCCTCTGTTTTTTTTTTATCATCTATATGTAATTTCTGCTCCAACATCCAGAGATTTTAGACTCTTCTGAAGATGTGGGTGTACAGGAACTTTGAAGGCTTGCACCACATAAAAGGAGCTGCAATTCCATTACTGATGCTGATTTTTTTTCTGAGTGACTTTTTTTTTTTTTTGCTCCAAATTGGCTCTTCTTTCTGTGACTCTGCTATGTGAATTTATAC